>NW_025813493.1:3848310-4591428 GCF_021976095.1 Xenia sp. Carnegie-2017 | reverse complement strand
TAAGTTCCATTTTCATGCAGTTGCGTATTACAATCCATAAATGTCATTTCATGAACTTGCGTATTACAATCCATAAATGCGATTTTCTTAAGACAACAATAAGCACAGCGAGAATTATCGTCAAAATCGATTTTTTTGTTTTGCAAAATGTAAACTTGGTTTCACAGTTAAAGTCATCTTATTATTTTACTTTAATAGTGTCTGCAATAAAGATGATGTTGATAACTGTAAGACAGAAGAAAATGATACAGGAAGACGAAGATGAAAAAATAAACCCGAAGACGAAAGTAGACAGTACGTTTATGTTATTTTTATTCTCTTTCTTTGATTGGATTAGTTGAGAACAGTAATGTATAAATTGGAAAAATATTTTTACTGCATGTTTACGTATATAGTTATATCACAAACTTCGACATAGAAATGAAGATATATGTTTAAAACATTGTGTAGTCAAAAGCAAATCTCCCTCGATCAGTAGTAACAAAGCCAGCCGTTTTTTAACACTACAATTCAAATATGTCTGTGTTTAATCACTGGAAATACAATGAATGGAATTCTCCTCTGCCCTTAATCCTAAATATGACATAAAATGCTTGTATCTAGCTACTTTTCATTTTTGTTCAATTTTAATAATTATTTTTTCTTGACAATTTTAAAATTTTGTTAAAATCCTGCAAAATAAAAACTGTTATGCAATGCAATTGAGAAATAAAAGATGTTTACTGTATTTTCACAGGCTTATGATATCTAGGAGACTTTTTGGGGAACTCGAGAATTAATAATTAACAATTCGCCATGACATTTGCGATTTTCAAAACAATGTTTTTATTTCGTATTTAACTTTCCTTCCAGATAAAGGTTGGGTGACGCAGATGTTGAACCCCAAGAATATTTTTGCAACTCGCAAAGGAAAAGCCGCTGAATCCTTTGACTTTTGCCGTGGACTCAAGTTAAAGAACAAAAACGGTAACACTTCATTTTATGAATCATTTTTGACCATGATCTTTTTTACCAAAAATAATGCAGTTATACAATTTGCGTTTCATTGTCTAAATCGTTTTGAGGAAATGTACTTCATTGTTTGAGTAATTTAGTTTATGTTTCCATCGTCAAAAATGCCATTGGATAAAATAACAAACTTTCCTGGGTTTTTATTCTTGTAGATTTGTAAGAAATTACTTGAATTGTGACGATTAATATTATTTATCCAAAAACCATGACCAGCCGACAATTTGAAGAAATATAGTATAAACCAAATTCCGAAGAAGCAAGACATCTTGGGATTGCAAAATATGCATCAAAACAAAACGAGAAGTGAACTGTAAATTTTCGACTTTATTTCAAAGTCATCCTTACACAGAAAGATTCTGTCAAGATGTCTTGCTTTTTCGGAATTTGCTTTATACTATATTGTATAGCCACTTGTCCTTCTTAAAAACCTCGTGCTCTCCACTTCTCCACTCTTATGTCCACTGTTCTCTAAGTAATCATAGAACTGGACCGTTTGATCTTAAATTTATTTTGGACCAGTAGTGAAGCTTGCACGTTTCTTACTCCTACAATGCAAATTTTTTTGACTTATGCAATCATTGGAAAAACAATGAATGTAATTAACTTTCTCTAAAAAATGAATAATAATCATGCTGGTAAATTTGCATTGCAGTAGTAAAGGATCGGGATGGCTTTGCTACTATTTTTGGAAAAAATATGTAGAGAACAAAATTTCATGTATGAAAAAATATCCACGTAATTTTGTTTTCTGTATTTGCGATCTGTAGTCATGTAGTTATATTGTTTGTGTAAAGCTGGTTTTAATTTTTTACAACGCAACCTGCCTATAGGAACTGTTGGTGGTAAGGATGCGGTATTCAAGAACAAAACCATGTGTGTTGTGAATAGTGGCATAGCTTTCAATTCACCATTTCCTGTTCTACTGAGACGAGAAAGAAAAGTTGAATTAATTTTGTCGTTCGACTTCAGTCAAAGAGATAATGGAGACAAAGAACCTCCTTTTCATGTGAGTCACTTCACATTTATTTGCACGTTTTATTCTATTGATGGTTATTTCTATCAAATGAGTTGTTTAAATGCAGCACTAATTTTTATTTCTATTCACGTGCTGTCAACTGATTTTCGTGATTCTCGCATAAACAACGTTCAATCCTGCTTTCCGACGGTAAACACACGTGTCAAAAATACGAGATCAAATTAGAAAGTTTAGAGAATCAAATGGTCTGACATAGTATTGTATATGTAAAATAGTGGCAATTAAATAGAAAGAAGATGCTCTTGGGGGCATTTGTGAATCTTAATTTAGAAATCCAAAACGGCTAATTATAAAGGCAGTAGGTGTAAGAGTAAATAAAAACCATTTTCCGTCAAATCAAAAGGAAGCTTAGATATGACATGCAATATGCAGATATAAAGTAATAGAGGAAAATAAAAACATTTTTAACGTTGTCACGGATATTAAGCTTGCATTTTTCAGCAAGCTTAAGAAGACAAAGAGCGTGCCAAAAAATATATGATTGAAAACTTGTTCAGCGCATCTACAAGCGCCAATTTCAGAGTTTGCTCTGTCACAAATTACTTGACAATGAATTTGAGCATACGTAGTCAACTCCATCAACTCTCCATGTTCATGATTATGGCAACAATCAACTCGATGTACTACTAACGATTATGGAGTATTTAGATAGCTCAATCACAAGTATTCAGATAAATCATCTGCGCATGCGCAGTCTGCTTGAGTATGCGTACACAACTCAACAAATTCTCGAAGTTATTGGATATGGCAACGACCAACAGTATGAACTAGTACCGATTATGAAGTAATTAGCTCGCTCAGTCACAAAGTTTTAGATATATCATCAGCGCATGCGCATTATGCTTGAGCATGCTGCTAAAGTTCTTGGTCATGGCAACGACCAACTGCATGTACTAGCACCGACTTTGAAGTAAATAGCATGCTTAGTAACAATTTAATACGGAAATAATCTGCGCATGCGCTTGAGCCTGCGCCGTCTACTCGACTAATTGTTCATAGTCGTAGCAATGACTAATTATATGTACTTAAACTACATTTGTGGCAATTAGCTCCTTTAGTCGCAAATTATCGAAGAAATAATCTGGGCATGAGCAGTAGTGACTTTAACAATACCACAACATTCGTAGGCCTTTAAATTTATGTATATATATGTAAAGCTAAAACTTCATATAATAGATGTCAACTAGCAGTGGAAGCTGGGTGCGATATAGTATGCAGTGGCTTAGGGGCCCACACTTCTATGGCGACCGTACTCTCCCTCCGTACCCCGAGCAAAGCCTATCGCAGGTGATCTCGTGGTCTGATGGGCGAAGGTTGCTATTGCATCTCCCAAGTAGGATAGCGTGGAGGGGCCGAAATCTCTTACCGGAACGATAGCATGCGGCGTTCTAGTGCCTTACATATAAGAAGATATCGGTAAGCATGAACCGAAAACGGGGTGTTTTGCTTTTTAATTTTATCTTTTTGTTTATCTCATAAAAGAAACTAGAACATCCAAAGATACTGTAAAGTTTAAAAAAACTTCTGCCTCTTTGAATATACGTTTTCTACATGTTACCTTTTGCAATGTAACTTTCTCATAACTTTCTCGTGATGAACGAGAGCCTGCTTATACAATGTAACTCTCATGAACGAAAGCACTCACGTGCTTTATGGAAAAAGGATCATATATTTTTTAGTAATAGTTTTACAAAGATTTTTTACATAGAAAGTTTTTAAAAACATTTAATAAGCCAAGCCATCGTCTAAATTGAACCCTTATGTCATAAAATTTTATTCCATTTTGGAGAGTATATTTCTTTTTTAACGATTCAATCTAGAAAGTAACTTCAAATATCGAGTAAGTTTGCGATTCAACAGTACACTTTTCCGATTAAAAGGACTTCTTTTAATCGCGCAGAGACAGTCGTCCACTTTGTTACGTAGATGCATGTAGTATGTATTTCGTTGTAAGAACCACCCTATCAAAGATTATCTAGTTCCAATTTTAGGTGCATCGAGCGAAGAAAATTGCAAGTCATAGAATTTTTTATAGCTATAGTTTAAATTTCATTTTTACGTATATAACTTGTAAATGAATCTGAAAATCCAATTTTAGGGAGATTTCATCCATCAATAATAATAATATTGATAAGTGATTATAAGACAGCGACTCAACATGTAGTAAAACAGTAATTCAAATATTTGTATGAATTGCCTTTTTAGCGCCTTGTGTAGTTGGAATTCGTCCTGGATATTCTAAGTCACGTGGCCTGTAACAATCTTTACAAAAAGGTCATTTGCACGACAACATGCCATTATCCAAGCTTTCTTTCGATCGCTATGCTTTTTCCTAACCCAAAACAATTAATATTTACTTTTATACCTTCTGCCTTTATAAATAATCGTTCTGAATAACTATTATAAGATTCACGAATGCCCTAAGACTCAAAATTTTCTCCTGACGATTTTAGCCGCATATTTTTGCCATTATTCTATGCATAAACAATACTACGTTCGACTATTTGATTGTCCGAATTTTCTAATTTGATCTCATATTTTTGACATCTGTGTCTACCGTCGGAAAGATGGATTAAACAGGAATGATCCAATCTGTTGGGAGAAAGTTGCACCTAGTTTTAAAACCATGGCTATTACAAAAAGGTGCTATCTTTAACATGTAGAACCTATGCTTTTCCTTCTTTTATCCAGGAACTAGGCAAGATATCCAACTTTTATCCAGCAGAGATATGGGCAAGAGAAAATAAATATCCCTTTCCAAATATTAAGGATAATCCGGTGGTCAAAGATTCAGAGGTCAAAGATTGTGAAATTCGTGAATGTTATGTATTTGAAGATGAAAATGATCCGAACTGCCCAACAATTTTACATTTTCCAGCTGTAAACAACTCATTTCGAGAGTATCTTAGCCCAGGTGAATAAATGCTAAACATACGGATGTGCCTTTAAATGCAATTATCTCAAGTAAGGAAGTATCTTCCATGTATCACATGTGAAGGAAGTATCTTCCATGTGTCACACGTAAAGGAAGTATCTTCCATATGTCACCGAAAATTTACTATTAAAGTTGATTTCACCTTTCTTTCGAAATTTTATAATATTCATTTAAACATTTAAATATTCTTACAAATATACAAATGCTTGTTTTTTAGTTCCTTCAAACTTGTAGAAAATGATCTGATTGTTTAGTATAAAACTAAATAAAAAATTGACCAATCAGATTATCTGCCGTAAGTTTTGAAAATGCACACTACAAAAACGGACATTTGAATGTTTGTACATGTATTTGAATGCTTCAGTCATGTTGTCAAAAGCATGTTGAAATCGACGCTTTTATTAACTTAAACTAATTTTGAACCTTTTATGATTTGTACGACACAATGTTGATCCATCAAAACAATCGGTTTTTGAAGGTGTGAGAAAGAGAAAGATGACGACATAGAGTTTGCAAACTTTGACATTTTTGACGACCCCGATGATTCTTATTCCTCCTTCAAATTTGAATACAAGCCCAAAACTTTCGAAAGATTGCATGAACTAATGAAATACAATACGCTCGTGAGCATTGATCTGATCAAGGGAAAATAATCGATATTGTAAAGTACAGGCGAAAGCACAGAAAGTATGCTAAGAAACACTCATTAAAGGAAAAAAATGTTAACAATAGTTTTAGTTCCTTCACTTGTATACCAATATACCAAAATAATCCACATCTTATAAACCAACCTAACATTTAAACTATAATTTGTTAGTGCCCGTTTGTAGTGTTAGTAGATTAATTTGCTTTATTATATGTAATTCCACAGACTTACATTTGTATTACATAATAAGCGTGTATGTAACTGATGTTGTACTTACGTAGGAGTAAAGCTCATAAATAAAATGATCAAAAGTTCATAATAAGTAATATCTTACATTTACTTTTCTACCTCCAATGTCCTAGCTTTATATTCAGGCTGATTTCTAATGTAAGTACTTACGTAGGGATAAAGTTCACAAATAAATATAATCAAAAGTTCATAACAGGTTAATGTTTTACTTTTATTTTTCTACTTCCAATGTCCTATATCTTTATATACGAGCTGACCTCCTATGTCTTCTATACTAACCTACCTCAACTGTCTCGTCTTTAGACGAGGTTAACTTTAATTTAATTCTACTCTCCGTCCTTCACATGTCCTACTATCACCATGACCTACAGTGCCTTACTTCTATACTAACCTACCTCCACTGTCTCACCTTTAGATGAAGTAAACTTTAATTTAATTCTAATCTATCACTATGTAAATTCTATATATATCAATATGTAAACATGATGGCGTTCTTTAAAAGATAAAGAAAGAACATTATGGCGTGGATGCTTGGACCAACGACTGGGACATAGAGTAGACAAAAGGTAGACATAAAGGTAGACATAAATTTTTTCATGCCATGTAAACTATAAGCATTGTGTCTATACAATGACAATATACATAATAAATTTTTTGTTTGATAAAGTCTATGGACTTACACATTTCACAGTACACATGTTGGACCTTTTAATAGTTATCAAGAATATAATCATTTTTAAAAACACAGTCAAAGCAATCATATTTAAATATTTTTTATGATTTTGTAATAATCCAGCAGCATCTCATAAGCGGACACCACAGACAAAACACATCAATTCATGATCACAAGGGTGTCCTTTAAGGTAAGTTTGATCGCATTCATTGCAATCGAATATAAAAATGCTTTTAAAAATGTATATGCCTGTATGGAGTAAAGAATGTTATGAATTTTCTTCCTTGATGTTTCCCATCGTTACAAACATTTGCTGGCACGGATGAAACTATCAAACACAATAGTGGTCATTTTACGGGCGTGATTAACACTATCGTACTACGTCATTGCATTGAATATTCAATTTCATTACATATTATTAAGCTATGACATGATATCTTTGCACGAAATTTTAAAACATTCATGGGTAAAGAAATGGATAATTTTACTATCTTATTTACTTTTTTTAAATTTACTAAAAGGAAATGTCCGTGGGACTTCACTAAAGATATTTTTATGAAGGTTTTAGAAATGCTCCAAATATTTTTATATTCGGTGAGTATTATTTGTCACTCACATGTATGCATTACTTATTTAAAGCTTGATAACATGTGCTTGATGGTAAATGTTTTCACACGTCTAATTCTCGGAAACGTGGCAAGGTTGTAGACATTGAACTCATCATTTTCTTGAGGAAAATTTCCCTCTCTTTCATATTAAGTTTTCATGATTGGTAATCTTGCTAACTACTAAAAACGTAACAAAATTTAGTTGTGCTTTATAACTGTTTCCAATGTGTTAAAATCTGCTAGGATAACCCTACCATACTATCAAGAAGCTAAAATTTACAGATCATATATTCCTGCTGTAAAATCTTGAGATACCATGAAGTATTTCAGGTAACTTTATCTAGTAAAACCAAGATTTTCTTGCAGGTAAACTAAAATCCATTATTATACGTTATGTTTGAATGAAGATTCATTGCGATTATTAGGATATACGCCTTTTCTGAAAACAATTCTTGCACATATTTTTTCCTTATAAAAAGTAATTACAGACTTTGGGATAGCCAAAGGGCTCGCAGCCTGAATTCCTTTCCTTAGTAACGGTTTAATCCGTCTGCTGAAATTTGAGCTTAATTGTGTACGGTGAAAGAGGCTATTTTATTTTACTTGAGTTAATGACATGACCGAAAACTATTTATAGTAACTATTCAATTAATTTTGCTAATAACGGCAGATACAATTTCGACTATTTCTTTTTCAATAGTTTTTATATTTCATGCTTTCGTGCCATCGGAATTAGTAGGGACAGTAACTTGTTGAGAGAACGCTCAGGAGATGCTTAACGACTCGCTCTTGACTTACAGTTCTATAACGTTTTATTTTGATTTATCCATAAGATAATCGCAAACAGAAGATAATCGCAAATCTTTTCAGCCAGGAAGGAATCCTGTTATTCCACGACCAAAGTAATTGTGACTTTGGTTCGTTGTTTAGCTATGTCATTAATCAACGGTATTGCTTGAAAAATCAGAGACTTTCCAAACGAAGTCAGCACTTTTAAATAAACGTTTTGGCGAGAAAACATGCCTTGGCGCCTCAATTTATTCGGAATAAAAATTCCTTATTGCGCTAAGCCGAATCCCAGCAACAATCTGGAACAAAATCACAGTAAATAAATCCATATTCAGTTGTTTATCACAAAACCAAAAATAGCTAGGAAATGACAAAAAGCAATTTTAAAAAAACGTTAATGTTTGAGCCAATCGGATAAAAATGTCAAGCACACAGTATTTTCTACATAAGCTTTCAAAATTTCCACGATACATTTTACGAAATGCATCTTCGATTAGATTTAGGTTGTAAGTGTATTTTTTGAGATGATTCTACATCACCAGAATCTTTCGTCAGAGCTTATAAAATTTTATAAAATTTAACTCTCAGAAAAGCGATTTCCAGCTTTCAGTATATATGAAGGAATATAGGAAAATCTGTCCATGATCTGAACGGATAAAAATTCGCAAATTTTCGCCAGTTTTGCATTTTGTCCGTAAATACTACTTGTGTTTGCCAAGTCTTACCAAAATCAAATCAAAACAGTTTCATTCATTGTCATAATCATGGCATTGTTCCTTTGTAGCAATAGAAAGATGAAGCACGTCATTTTTTGCAATGAAAAGTAAGAAGAACAATAAAATACACTACAAAAAATTAATGCATCATCTTTCTTCCTGTGTGCAAGAAGTAGTATGCATGGAACATGATAATACAAGCAATGTTCAAAGAGAATACCAATCTGGTAAACAATCATTTGCGATTGGGTAGTATGATTTAATAATGTAGGATGTAACAGATACCAATGAGAGCATACACATCATTCATGAATACATAAAACTGTGTGCATTATACTCAGCTTCTTCCACAGCTGCTGCAATATGGCTGTGCTATTCACATACTGAAAGGGAAGTATCAGACAAACACAAAACAAATGCATTTTGAAAACATGTAAATGCCCCATCCTTATGTTTTTTATGAAGTAATGGATGGTGAGTATAATATTCAGCATTCTAAGAAATTCAATGCTGGTAAGGCAACATAGAGTGATAAACTTTCATCCCCTTCCATTGAAATGGAGCATGCATTGTACACACAGTTCCCATCAGCCAGTATACTAAACATAAAGAAGTATTTGCAATATTCAAAGAAAGAAAGTGATAACTACCAACCTTACATTTACTTTCAATCTACATAAAAATGATAAGTGCTCGGTGTATTTTATAAGCACATCTTTTGATAAATCAGAGAAAAGGTCATGAATAAGGTGTTTTCAGTGGAGCTGGTTGATGATGTTTGTATAAAAACCAAATAGTGAAAAATATTTGGTAGATCTCCTGCACAGTCGAGTGTCGAAACTATATAGGTAGTATATCATAGAACTTTGTTGTCACATAAAGACATAGTGAAACCATATGTATAAAATAACACCAATACCAATTACTAAAACATACTTCATAACATCTATTATCTGAGGTATATCATAGTTTGAAAACACTGTAAAACACACAATTAATCAATTCATCGCGATAAAGAAAATGAAAACGTTTAGAACGTTTTTAGCATTATTTCTCTGTACGAATAACAAACTGATGCTTTGAAAAATATCTTTTCTGCTTAAGTTGTCATTGAAAATCTTCCTACCTAGTTTAGCAAATCTTTTATCTTTTAGGCCTTTCCATTAATAACTGATGTATTATTCTGGAGCATAAGAGGGACCAGCAGTGTTGTGGTATAAAGGTCAATTTTGCTGATGGACATTGCACATTAGTTTTGGCCTTTTCTTCCACAAGTAAGCAGTTGTTTGCTTCTGCACTGATTACAACAGAATATGCAGATTATGTTGTAGTCCACCATAATTTCAATAAGTGTTACTCAATTACGCGTACTTTAAATAATTGCAGGAATTATTCCGTCCTAGCTATGTATAAATATTCACAGATTTGTATTACCAGGCTTGGAGTTTTAAGCTTTGCCAACATGGCATCTTTGTCAAATGCCAAATGTTCGGCACAATCAAAAGATTGTTGCCTGTACGAAAGCAAGAGAGTTAACAAGATAATTATCAAAATGTAACAGGAAGTTTTTCCTTTCGTCTTTTACATTGACGTAATATGAAAATATTCATACGTTTGGATAACTATATGTTAGCACATATAAATTCGACATTGCTGAGACACGAAGATTCGAGGTGTGGCTGAAGGAAAGTCGAACAGAGCATATCTTGTGAAAATTATAGCATAAAGTTTAGTTGAGGTTAAACTAAGTTGCCTTACTGAAGAAAAGAGTGCACAGATGTACGTAAGGTTCTCTTGATATTCTGCATTATAAAGTTAAAATTAATAGGGTTACAATGTCAGTTTAAATGTGTACAAACTTTTAGTTTTTGTTACGTATCCCAAACGAGCAAAGACGACGGAGGCTTAAATGGCTGGAAATGCTGACGGAGGATCGAGTAAACATCGTCTTCGTAAATAGAATAAAATAAAGATCAACTTTTTGTGAGCCATAAAATAAGTTTATAACGTAAACTCACATTATAACAAAAAATTATGTGGCGTCTATTAATAACAATGTTTTATAACAACGAAATGATTAATTTGTTCATCAAAGAAAGCCGTAATTGCAAACACTGCCTTCAACATCAAAACATACTGATGCTTTCCTGTTTTGTTTATGAAACGCAACATACTATTCTATGTAATTGTCAATTTATGAAATTATTTACCGAATTTTACCAATATTTTTAAAAAATAATATCCCTGACGCTAAAAAGACCTTATTCACCGTGGATAGTGAGTATAAAAAAACAGTCAGGGTCGGTCACTCCAACAACAACACATGAAATGGAGCAAAGTTTGTTTTGATCTTTTTTATTAGCAATATGAAGAAAAGACCTGGTAGCAAAGTTTTTCTGGAATGTGGTGCAGTACTAATACCAACACTATTTCATAGAGGACTATGAAGACAACTGGTAGATGTTATTGTCTTAATGACCATAATGACATTATGAATTTGTCTATTCTAGAGAATTTTTATGTAGCCGGGTAAGCTTGCAACATATAATATAAGATCTAGAAAGACCAACTTACGAAACATTTCTTTTGGATTTGAAAAAAATGTGTCCATTTGAGCATAGGCTTTCGTATGATCCTGGGATATTTACGCACGAGTGTTCTTTGCTACAAGGAGAAGACTGACATTCGTCGGTATCTAATGTTTTACGATAAATTGCTTTAAAATTTGTGCAATACAATAAACAACTTTATGTCTAATATAAAAATGTGTATCAGGTGAACATTTTAAATTTTTTTTATTTCTTTTGAACATTTCCTAATAGATTTTCTGATAAATTAAAGAATATACATGATTATCTTGAATTTTGCATATTACATAATTGTCTTAAATTACATAATTCTCTATTATTTATATACATAAAGAAATTATAAATAATTGTCTTGAATTTTGATATTTGATTTGAACTAATCAATATTTAAAACTTCAAACAAAATCTGTAACAAATGGAAGTACAAACCTTTTGTATACAAACCTTTTCCTAAATCATACAGACTACGGTTGTTTTTGAGCTGTAAACAAGTGGAGGCAAAAAAGTGGCCAAAGGTTTTTACATTATACGTGAGTCAGTGGGAAAATCACGACTTGTTTAAGTGGAGACAAATCTACGCTGACCACTCAAACTAATTGCTGGTTACAATATCGAGCTATTATTATTTACATTAAGAAAGTGACATGTTGAGTACGATATAAATGAGACATTTATTAGTAATTCCAATGTTTCACATGTTGCATAAAAACACAAGTAATAGTCTCAAAGTCAGTGGTAATTTTTGGTCAACATTAACAGAAGAAATTAAATAACGATCATTTACTGTACATGAAGGAAGTGTGCTTTACAAGCACTACAAGTACTAGTGCAAATAAAAATAGTTAAATCTGGTAATAGGATTGTTAAGGTAGCAGTTAAGGTGTAAGTCATAACTAGTACCTACATAGTTAATAGGACTATGAAGTGTCACGTGTACGAACGATATTAGCTATTTCGAATTATTCTCGTCGACAGAAAACATATGAAAAACAACTTAGAACGTTAAAACAATAAGATTGTTAATGGAAAAATTCTTATATCAGATGCATATCAATTATTATATTCTTTCTTTACATGGAATCAATAATTTAGAGTCTGTTAATTCAAGATGCTGAATTAACTTTGCAAAACGAAATGCATTGACTAACATAATTATGTCAAATTATAGCGTATCATCCAGATTAAATACTCGACAATTTATTTACAAAACAATCCTTCAAGAAAATTTTTTTTACAAGAAGTTGCATGAATCATATTTGATCCAGAAAAAACAGCTGAAAAAGATGCTAGCTTCGCCAGACATGAACGTTTGCAAAAACTGCGATGCCTTTATGGGCAGAATTCAAATCATGAGGAAAGTAAGGCCTCAATTATTACAAGCCTTTAAAACAAAGAGCATCGCAACAAAGAACTGATGCTATTTCATGGCTATTGCATAAAGAAGTGTTATATAACGACCAAACGAAAAATATACAAAAAATTGAAAAGGTGATTCAAAGTCAAATAAAAGTAACTTTGGAAATGTTGCATCTTACCGTAGATTATGACAAATATGTTCAATCAAGCCTTATTCTTTTCATTATCAAATTTATTATTTTCTAAGTAAGTCAACAAAGACAAGCAAATAAACCAGACTATAAACAAGCAGGTTGGCTACGCACAGGAAACCAGAACGTTGACTGCATAGGAGGGGGGGGGGGTGTTCATCTGTTTAGTTCTGCCAGACTGATTTTTTATTTGTTAGTGATTTTAATTTCAAAAGAAATAACTCGGAAGAGCTAAATACATGAATATTCACAAGCGTTCTAGTTTCGGTCTCTTTTTAACTGCATGTTTTTTCTCTTGGCAATTGGTAACGCTGTTTTTTTATGATTTTTCTCTTGAGCATTTTTCTAAAATTCTGATTAATAAAATCGCCCTCTTTGTTTTTAAACGATTTTGATAGTTTCAGCTGTTATGTTATAATTAAGGTTTTAAGATGTCTAATCCTGAACAATTTGCACTGACGTCTGCTGCAACTTTGAAATTTATATTTCTGTGAATCTTGCCTTGATCTTTATTTTAATTTTCAAAGTTCATGATTAGTGAAACGTACTGGTCGTTATGTTTAGAATCTTTATTCTTACCATACAATTCTGCTTATTTGGTTAAATATTGAGTTGAGTTATCATTAACAAGTAAGTAATTATGTATCATGCATAATTAATCAATCGTATTTGTATTCAGTATGTTAGCTGAATCGAATCTGAAGTGTGTTTCACCTAATGTGCTTGCATTAGTACGTGACCATCTAAGATTTCCTCTGGAAAACCGGAAATGGAAAAATTAAATTCGTGCGCGGCTATTGAGAAATTTATAATCAGTTTAGCTTCCTCTAACGTTACGTATAATATCAACCTACGTATAACAGTAACATAACTCATCAAATTTCAATATTAAAGAACCATCACGACACTTCAATATCGAATAAACGCCAAACCTTTGGCTGTTATTTTTATTTAATATTAGGTTTGCATTTTTCAGATTGGCCAAATTTTGTACAACATTAATATTGATTCAGGTGATAATACGTAATGATACGTCCTTGGGTAAAACTATTCTTAACGTCATCATTAATGAATTTACACCTATGCCGAGATCGGGGAAACACAGTGTGTTGTATCTTGGCGTGCCAAACCCACCCGTATTTGGTAAAGAAGGCGATAACTCCAAGCCTGTCAGTTATTTAACCAGGGTAGAAAGTGCAGAAAATGCCGAAGAACTTCTTACGAAAAGCCATTGTAAACGTGTGCTGATTACGGGCATATGTAGTTGATAATGTCATCAAGTTCAGTAGAGAATTACTTGACAGAGTCGTGGTGATGATTTTATCGATTCTTAATGGAGGGATGATTAGTAGAAAAAGATTTGTAGCTATCTGGTGGATGCTTGGTGAAATTTTGTAGAATACTAAGGGTTTTTAAAAGAGTGAAAATGTTTTATTCTAGGACTAAATGGCAACATCTCAAAAATGACACCCTGAGTTGAACAAACAGAGCTTACAAAATCTGGACAATCACGAATATGGAACTTTTGCTCATTTATATACTTCATATATATATATATATTGCTGAACTCTTGCAAACTTTTGTAGCTTTGTTTTACATACCTTTATTAAAACCTATGGTAAATATCCATGCTTTCACACTTTGCTAGTGGATTTATTTTGCTGCAGTTGTTGTTTGAGGCTAAACTCGGGTTGCTTCCGAGAAGTTTATTCATAACATTCAATGAAAACTTCTACATTGCAAGAAACTACAAAAACCACAGGTAAGCACATGCTGATACAGGTATTTTACATAAAAGACGCTGCATGGTTGGTTGATAATAATCTATCATGAGATTAAGTTCACAATGATAGGGTGACATTATTACACAATTTACTACACTTTCCTTATTTCATTATAAAGACGTGGCTTGGCAAACACTTTACATTACACTTATACATATGTTAGTGTCCTTTTGGCTACATAGAAAAAGTTGAAAATGATCTAATTTAACTATACTTGTTGTCTTTTTAAATAAATTTACTAAGTTATCTTCGTTGGCAATTAATTAAGTTCATTGTTCCACGCTACCTGCACTTTGCTTCAAATGAATGGTTTTTAATTTCTATGTCTTTAGACGTTGTTTTTTGAAAAGCTGGGTTCTTTGTTGATATTTTTCCTGGTTGTGTGCTTTGATTTTTGCAGCGCTGTTCTTTTCCACTATGCTTAAATCACTGCACCCAAGCTAAAGTTGTACACTCTGTTGTACATGCAGAAAGTAAAACAATTTCTATTCTTTGAGGATATCAGTGATCCTTCTTCTGATATTGAAAACCATTTCTATCACTACTCAATTTAAATGTGTACTTGTTATCTTCTTGTAAAATATTTCGTAAGTTGTCTTTGCCTGCAGAATAACTAAGCTCATTAAGCAGCGCATTATTTCGCTTCTATTGAAATGGTATTTGATCTCCATGTGCTTAGACCTTTTGTGAAAAGTTGCGTCCTTTAAATTGTAATTTTATCTGTCCCTGGTTATTTTCATTGATTTTTGCGCTTCTGTTTTCTTCCACTATGCCTAAATTGCAACATAATTGTTATAAAAATCTACGCTCTTCTTCACAAATAGAAAGTAAAACCATTAAAATCTTTTAACAAGGCTCCATCTACAAACATAAAGTATACGTAAGGGTCTGCTAGTGATTGCTTAAACCTTTTCCTGGTCAAGTAAATTATTTAAAGGCTGAAACACACTGGGCAGTAGCTTCAGTCTCGCGTCCAAAGCGAATTGATGCGCACGCGTCAGTCGCTTGAACGCTAAAAACACACATGCTGCAAACATCGCGACTTTTACTGTGGCGTCTATTGCACATGGCGGTGATTTTAGTTTGTTACAGACACAGATATCACTTAAACATTTTATTTTGGCCTTTATTATAGCTACAATAAATGAATATTTACTCAGTACAAACTACTATGTGAGAAAAGAGAACAAGCCAGTTAAAACACGCCAATATGATCATAGTCCATTACGCGTATATTGTGGATAATCTTATTCTGCGCACTTAGGTTGTGCATTAGGGTTCCAGTTTGTAGCTCCTGTCCCTATTTGATAAAGGCTGAAACACACTAGGTAGTCGCTTTAGTCGCGCGTCTAAAACTACCGCTTTGCGTGGTTACTAAGCTAGTAGCGTAGTCGCGTCAGTGTCGCTGGAAGTTCAACATGTCGAATTTTGACTTTGGTCGCTTCAGTCGCTTTATACGATTGGCCAATAGATACATTTTAACTTCTAAATGCTATCATATTTCCTGTCATATACCTACAAATTTTATAGATTATACCTTGGATAAGGCAATATATAGTGAATTCACACTGAATCTTTCAGTTTTATATGACTTATCAAATAGGGACAATAGAGCAAACTGGAACCCTAATGCACAACCTAAGTGCGCAGAATAAGATTATCCACAATATACGCGTAATGGACTATGATCATATTGGCGTGTTTTAACTAGCTTGTTCACTTTTCTCCACACAGTAGTTTGTACTGAGTAAATATTCATATATTAGTAGCTATAATAAAGGCCAAAATAAAGTTAAGTGATATCTGTGTCTGTAACAAAGTAAAATCACCGCCATGTTCATTAGACGCCACGGTAAAGTCGCGATGGTCGCTGCATGTGTGTTTCTGGCGTTCAAGCGACTGACGCGTGCGCATCAATTCGCTTTGGACGCGCGACTAAAGCGACTGCCTAGTTTGTTTCAGCAAGTCATATAAAACTGAAAGATTCCAGTGTGAATTCACTATATATTGCCTTCGTTTTCCGGTAATCTTTAAATTTCGATGATCTTATGACATTAGGAAATAGTATCTTTATAGGCCAGTGTAAAATGAATCAAGAACATTTAACTTTCAAATAACCACTCGTACGGTGTGCTAGTTTTAGACGCGCGACTAAAGCGACTGCTTAGTGTTTCAGCCTAATGTTTATTCCAGTTTCTGCCGCTTTGTTTGGAATACAAGCTTACACTGTATTTCATTTGTAAGCAAACTTTCTCCGTTCTTGGCCCATAATTTAAATAACCCTTAACTTGCTCAAAATAAACATCCCTGTCAACTGAATATGCCGACCACAGTATAGATATCTTGACAGAAGGTCCACTCGTGTCGGAATCTTTAATGTTCGTGTCCCTTACTTTCAGCAATTTCAAAGATAACACGCCTTCCAGCAAGATACTTCCGCTAGATCGCAATAGAAAATATAGATGTTTTTACAAATATATTGCTTTGCACTACAAAAGCTTGGAACCTTATCTTATTGGAAAGATGATAACTCTTTGTAAAAAGTGATAACTCATGGTAATCATCAAGAATAAATAAGAATTTGCAACGTTATTTAATCTATAACATTAATCAACTGCACGCTTAATGGTGTTAGCAGTTATGCTATACTGGCTGGCTTATTTTCGACTTGAGATGGGTACCTTCCTGTATTCTCAACTTGATCGTAAAAACTCCCCTTCAAATTTTTAGTTTCTTGCTCTGAATTGCAGCAGCTTTATAGTACAAAGTGATGGGCATATTTCATTATCCGTTTAATTTTGTCAATCACAAATTTATCGACTCCATCAAAAATTTTACCTTACTCGCTCTATTTTCGAGGTTTCTCAGTGATATACTAGGTAAGCTGGACTCGTCTTATCACATGTCACAAAATGCCTCTTTACTCTGTCTTGAGCTTTCTAGGATTCAGTACGTATAAGCAAAAACACACTGAACCGAACCATGCATTTTACTAAGATTAGACTTGAATCTCGTTAGATCCTCACCTGCACTTAATTCAAATCTATTATTGCTACATCTGTTTGCAATATATGCAGATGCCATTACTGCATAAGTTTACAAGAACTAAACTTTGGTAAATTTGATTCTACTGGTAACCATCTGGCCATATTGAATAAATTCAACAAGTCTCGCTCTTCCGTCCCATTTTGGTAAGGAATAACTCTCAATGAACAATGTCTCCTTCTAGATTAAACTATTACTTAGAAATTGGAACTCATATCCTGCAAAATCTCCTAAATTATCACTTCTGATAAATTTAGTTTTCCTTTGGTTGCAATTTCAGCAAGAAATTCAATAAACATCTCTTGACATTATATATTGGAACAAAAGAATATTTAGCTACTTAAGCCACGGTTGTTAATTATCTCATTTCACAACTAAATCTGAGAATTCGAAATGTCAAAACGAAACCGCAATGAATTGAAAACATTGACACAATACAAAAATTACGAAATAATCCGATAGGACCTTCACAAATCAGCTCAAAAAATTAAACAAAACTCATTTTAATATATTACATTCACTTGATTTTTCCTATTTAATCTTGATGATCAGTAATCAATAGAGGTTTAGAAAGGCATTAAACTTGAAGAAATCTTTCTTAATGTTAAGACATATAAAAATGCAGATCCAGGTGCCAAATGATGCGTAAATATTTTTCAAATAATACCTGTCTCAGTAACTTGTTGCAAAAATCAAAGTGATTTGATTTCATGGAACATTCACAAAAACAAAAAAATTTTCTGTGATGTTTTCAGGGTAAATTACACACAATAAAAGATCTTTATTGCATATCCTGTATATTACGTTGAAACAGGTTTGAAACATTTGACATTTTAGGGCTTTTATCTCAGGTAACTTAAATATTAGGGTATGGTATTTTGAATAACGAGGTAGAGAATACTTGATTACAAAAACATTTATTTGTTGTTTTTCTTGAAAAGTTTAAGATCCCATTTTGAACTTCTACGAATTTTCATCATCAACAAAACCTCACAAAAAGCAAACCTAATTGTAAGTGCTCTTCCTCAATGTAAGAGAGAAGGAAAAAGATAGAAAAAGAGTTATTACAAATCGACGCAACTTATCTTGTAACTTGATGTAGTTTTAGTACGTTCATCAAAACAATATGGTGAAACAAACTTTGCACTTTAATTTATTTGACTATTAGTTTAGCCTGTGTTCAGGCATAAACGATCTAATATAGTATAGGCAAGATAACAATGCCAGGAAGTTTTGTAGCTATGTGTATAACACACCGTTGTTGACGCTAGGTCGTTACTACTCAGCGACATGTTTGCCAGGTTACCGCGTAGTCGTTCTAACATTGAACTAAAATACATGGAACGCTACCTAAAGCTAATAATTTAAGCCAAAGCCCAAATCTACACAGATACGCGAGATTTTCACCAGACATGCGTGCTTAGTGTTTTGGGACTCTCGCGCGGAAAAATAAATGATTGACTTCACAAGCGTGTCTGGGGTAAAATCTCGCGTTTCTGGGGTAAAATCACGGCTTCAAAAAATTATTAAGGTTTCACAAATAGCATTCCATATATTTTAGTTAAATGTTATAACACCATCTGCAATCATGTCGCTATGTCGTTATGTTGTTGAGGTGTAAGGACCTAACGACGAAGATTACAAAGGTTTGATCGAATTATTAGTGTTCTTTCTAAAAAAAAGTGTAAAGAAATTCGTTAAGCCTTTTTCTTAGGCATAATGAAATGAAAATTTCTCATGTTCTTATCTAGGATAGTAAATGTATTCTATTGTAAGCAGATTCTGTTAAAACCAATGACGTTTTAGCATTTCGTAAATATTTTGTCTAATAAAGCAAGGATGTTATTTACAAATGAAGTAATTCGTACACAAATTAATAAATAAAGATGTTTACTGCATGTGTTTGACAGGCTTATGCAAATCGAGGAGACCTTTGGGAGAACTCGAGTAGATCAGTGCAAGGCTGAGACCGAAGGTCGAGGGTTACATGCTCAAGAGTTTTACAAGCGTCTCCAAGATATGCATAAGCCAGTGGAAATACGAAAAACTTCTATTTTTTTTTAAAATAACAATAATGCGAAAGAAAAACCGTTTTTTAATATTCTTTTAACGTGTAGTCATGATTAATTTGCAAATTCTCTTTGATTGATTGATTGATTTGATTAGTTGAGCTCAGATCGTTTTTCCTAGACTAATGCAAACACCAATCAGCGCACGTGTTTCATTGTGTTTATTTTATAATATGAAATAATGTCAAGCAAGCGATACTTTAACGTTACATAACAGTAGATTTTCTAAATTACAAAACTTTCTGAGGATACCGCACTGATCTGGTTATGATTCTTTACTGATATATGTAGCTGTAGTCTCTAGTAAGGAAAATTTCAAAAAAATGAAATGTTTTCACTAATAATTTATAATTTGCATTCATTGTTTAATCATAAGCATTGAAATTGAAGAAATGGTACTTTATGCTGTGCTTGTTGTTTCATAAATCATATATGATTAGAAACGTAATAATTCATGAATGCAATATCTGATGTCATTTTCTAAAATCGTCATCCATTTTGAGTGAGAGAAAATGATTCTTAATTTTTATTTCGATATCATACTCCACAAATTTCTGATTCCTACAATGCATCAATTTATTGGTAAATTAACCAAAGGATTAACAGGTCCCAACAGAAAAACTAAATGTCAAGACTTACAATAGATTGAGTTTTTCAAGTTTTCTTTTAATTACAAAGTATGTCGAGGTTTGCCTCTCCTTTAGGAACACATCCTAAAAAGATTTTATTAATTTTATTTTAATGCAATCGCAGTTATCTCTGGTTAGTGGGCAGTACAAGTGACATGGTAGGTAGCAATCACCAGCATTGTATTGGGAATCCACGCAATAACTTTATGAAACTTCAAAAGAAAATCTTACGGCTTGATTTGTGAATTATCAAAGATAATGTAATTCAGTAAATCATTTGATTTGTCAATAATACTTCATTCTTGGCAGAAATAAAACTTCATCATTTTACTTTTCTTTATAGATTATGATAATATGTAAATTTACTTTATATGATAATATGGTTGATTACAACTTGTTTACACGTAGTTTTGTATTACAGATACATTTCAACAATGGATAACAATGTCAAACACACAGCATTTTCTACATAAGCTTTTAAATTTTCACACACATTTTACGAAAAGCATCTTCGATTAGAATTAGGTTTTCAGTGTATTTCTTTGACATGAATCCCCATCACTAGGATCTTTCCTCTTAACCTATAAAATTTTAAAAAATTTAACTCTTAGAAAAGCGATTTCCTGCTTTCAGTATATATGAAAGATTACAGGAAAACCCTATCCATGATCGGAACAGGAAAAAAATCCGCAAGGTTTGGCCAGTTTTAAATTTTGTCTGTGATTACTACTTGTGTTTGCCAAGTCTTACACCATAATCAAATCAAAACAGTTTCATCCATTGTCATAATCATAGTATTGTTCCTTGGTAGCAATAGAAAGATGAAGCACGTCATTTTTTGCAATGAAAAGTAAAAGAACAATACAATACACTACAAAATTAATGCACCATCTTTCTTCCAATGAGTAAGAGTTAGTATGCATGGAACATGATAATACAAGCAATGTTCAAAGAGAATATCAATCTGGTAAACAATCAATTGCAATTGGGTAGTATGATTTAATAATGCAGGATGTAACAGATACCAATGAGAACATACACATCATTCATGAATACATAAAACTGTATGCATTTTTCTTAGCTTCTCCCAAAGCTGCTGCAATGTGGCTGTGCTATTCACATACTGAAAGGGAAGTATCAGACAAACACAAAGCAAATGCATTTTGAAAACATGTAAATGCCCCATCCTTATGTTTTGGTGAATAATATATTAGCATTATAAAAAATTCAATGCTGGTAAAACAGATGGAATGATAAACTTTTATCCCTTCCATTGAAATGGAGCATGCATTGTACACACAGTTCCCATCAGCCAGTGTATTAAACACAGAGAAGTATTTGCAATATTCAAAGAAAGAAAGTGATAAATACCGAACTTACATTTACTTTCAAGCTTCATAAAATGATAAGAATACTTGGTGTATATTATAAACACATATTTTGATAAATCGGAGAAAAGGTCAGGAATAAGGTGTTTTCAGTGGAGCTGGTTGATGATGTTTGTATAAAAATGCAAATAGTGTAAAATAGTAAGTAGATTTCCCACAGTCGAGTGTCAAAACAATATAGGTAGTATTGATAGCACTTTGATGTCACATGAAAACATAGTGAGACCATATGTATAAAATAACACAAACACCAATTACTAACACATATTTCATACATCTATAATCATAAATAATTTTACTTTATTGGTAGACAATTTCCTTTGTAAGGTTAATGGTCAGGTTTCTTAGGTATATTATAGTTTGAAAACACTGTAAAACACACAATTAATCATTTCATCATGCATTATTCAATTTTTGCCAGACAGAATTGTATGATATAGTTAGCTAGAATCATGAATATGCTATCATCATGTATCCTAGCCAAAAATAATAGAAGACTCATAAATATTTTAACATGAAATAATTAAGAAAAGGAGCCTTTGATTTTGATCGTTCTCTCTGACTCTTGGGAAACTGTAGTTTTCAAAATTCGCACAGATTCACTGTAATCTGTTTACAATCACCTAAACGATTTCCTCTCTCAGAAATAGCTTTTTCGCAATGTTCTCGAAGCAATATTAATTCACCAGTGAAGTGATATCCTTCGAGTTATAATGCTAAAAAAGGTCGCTGACTTTCGATAAAGCAATGGAATCCATCTTTTTAACCGGAATTGTCGAAAATATTGTCCGAATACAAACTGACAACACGCACGCGTAAGTGGATATTAGGATTAAGTAATTTTAATTCAGTCGAATTACTATGAAATTGCGCAATAAATGCGCAACCGTGGCCAACTGTGATCTGCCACAATCAGGTGATCAAAATTGTGAGCTTTAATTAGTTAGACACCCTTTAGAATAACGTCACTGTGGATAAAAGTACCGAAAGTGCGCAAGAAAGCGCTCACTGACCATGTCCAATGGTAAGATTTGCGGTCACCTTTTTAATCGTAACAGTAGTATACAGAGCGTTGCCGCTGGCCCATTTCACCATGAGAAAGCGTCGTTTCTAGCGCACCTCACAGTTTGAAAGGAGTATACACAAATCTAAGCGCCCCAGCCCTAGCTCGCTTACGTACTTCTTGTAATTATGCTAGCATAATTACAGCGAAGGTCAAACCCAGGACAACGGCAGGAGCCAAAGACGTTGTCAACTTGTTGTCAAGGAAAATCGAATATAAAAAAGCCAACGGGCGCTGCCGAGTCTGTGACAGAGGCGTCTCTAGTTTCTTTCTTAAAGTGAACTTCTGGATAAAAGGGAGGAAGAATGAGGTTTGAATACTGCCCTTCCATTTTGGTATTAATCCTATTTATTTGGCAATCAAAGCCGCGGATAAAATTGATAAAATCAGAAAAGCTTGGTGAACATAACACATCAAACTAAAACATAGTCAAGTGAAAATGACGGTCGCGCTTTGTGTGCGTTGCAAAAGACTGCAACCAGTTATAAGTGGTATAGTTGTAAATCACAACTTAACCCAAAACTTGCAGGTGTTGTGGTGTATGTGGTAGTGCTGTTTCTAGGTTTCTTCCCAAAGCGAGTCTCTTCGTAATGGAGGAAAAATGATCGTTTCTACGGACGGAAGCGTTGAGGAACTCGCAGAGGCCTACTACAGTCCTGCGGGGTACTGGCGCGTCATTGCTGCTATCCCAAAGCTAGCTAAAGAGGCTGCCGTCGGCAGGATGAGGCTCATGAATGGCTAACAAGCCATCTGGTAGATCTACTTGCCCGCACCAGCGCAAGTTCTATCCCCGACCTAAGTTTGACATCAGCACCACGAATGAGGTGCACCAGGCCGATATCTTGTATCTGCCTCACGATCGAGTCGGAAGACGCATTCAAATACGCATTGACGGTCGTCTACGTGGCAAGTCAGTATAAGGAGGCCTAGGCAATCACAGACAAGACAGCGACATAGGTTGGGAAGGCGTTAGAGTCTATTTATGCCCGTGGGCCTCTTCGAAGGCCTAAAATTTTACAAATTGAACCTGGTTTGGAGTTTCATGGGCTGTGCAAAAGCGTGTGATAAAATGGTGTCACAAGTCGACGGGGTAAGATTGGGTTTATAGAGATCAAGAGATCGTAAAAGATTTAACCGAACTTTGGCGGTTACCAGTATCATCGCGAGCTGGCTGAGCCTAGAACTTGGAACAAAGAATGGGTACCTGTGTTTGTCGTCTTCGGGCTGAGCTGCAACTACAGGTTGCACTCATTGTGGGCCGCACCTGCTTGCCAGTAATGTGGCAATAGTCTCGAACGTAATTGATTTTGAGGGGCTTGCTGCAGACGTGGCTTTCTTGTGGCTCCCCCTGTCTTTCCTGTTATGTGCATAGGCTTGGGGTTAGACAACACCGTCTTTATCTCGCGCTCTTCTTCTTGGAGCGCTTCCAGGAAATGCTGGGCCTCGTTGGGCCCGTGGTAGAGCTGCGGCGGCTGAGTTTCCCAATCCGAACGAACGACTATGAATGAGTAGCCGCATGTCTCGTGTCTAGAAGTTTGCTGGGTCGCTCTTTCCGCTCTTTCGGTCTTAAAAACAGGCTCTCAAGTCTGCGTAGATTATGAATGGCGTTTTGAGCTGCTTGTGGTAGTTCTCAAAGCGGATTTTGTCATTGCTTCTGGGGTTGGCATTCTGATGGCAACCACGGCCTGGTTTATGCCTCGACATTCAGGCTTATGCTTTTCCAACAAATCCTGCTTGACGAAGCCGTGAAGGCAACGCTCGCAGAAGTGCAGCTGATGGGGGCCACTGTGGTTGAGAAAGTGGTTGAAGTTCTTGATCCAAGTGTAATGGTGTTTCTCAGGATTTTCGAATCCGAGATGAGAAAGAGATACACAGTCTTGTGAGCTCTCTACTTTGCTTAGACGGCAAGGAACGACGCCGCCTTCCCACCCGTACACCCTGATAGCAAGGTCGTTCTAACGCTCTACTCGTTTGAGCTGGGAGAGTGGTGTGGGTGCGCTCACTCCCGGAATTCAAGGCAGTCTTTAGTGGGATACTTGCCCGGCCGTTGCGGGTCTTTAGCTGCAGGAAACAGCACAGCCCTTAGAGACCAGCGGAGGCAGTCGTAGTCTTGTTTTTCACGTTGACGATTGCCTTCTTATTCTTGACCGTGGTGGGAGAGGAAGGTATGAGCCTCCGCGTAAAGGCTGATAGTGAGCGATGTCAAGCCAGACAGTTTTGACACGACCACTATCCACCCAGATCCTTCCCGAGTGAACTTTCCCAATCTCTCCAGGATTGTTGGAAAGGCTTCATGTATGGCTTGTGGAATCTCATGCTCCTGTAGCTGCGTGATCTGCTTTGTCCGGAACACTAGCGCTTGAAGCACTTCAGTACAATTTGCTTCATCGTTCTGAAGCTCAACCTCTACAGCCAACTAGAACTAAACTCCTCGTAGAGCTAATAGCTCCTCGACGAGTTTGCGTTTGATGCAGGTTTGGGCGTTTCTGAGGATAGCCATCAAGTTGCGTTCGGAGGGGTGCCCCTTCGGCACCTGCATATTCCAGGCTCTCAGATGATAGCTAAAAGCCTTTGTTTCATCCCGCTTAGGTTCCGTAGGTGGTGGGGGGTAGACCTTGTGGGGCGTCGTGGCTTAGATTCAGCCGGAAGCTCATTGATTTATGCGTTCATCTCATCATCAATAAGCTCGGCGGGCCTGTGCTTGCGCGGTTTTGGGATAGGCGGAGTGACATTTTTTGGCGTGGGTGTCGGCTCAGCGGGAGGTTGAAGAGCCTTAAGGGAGGCGTTCAGCGCGTGTCCGCTGATTACACCTTGGTCATATATTTGCAGAAGTTTCTCGACAGTATTCATCTCAAGTGTCGCAAATTTTAGTGCTATATCTTACGCGAAATAATTCTCTAAATCGAAGTTAATTCGGCAAGTACTCTAGCAAATCTTTTTCTTGCTTGTTTCTGTTTATAAACGAGCTTAAGATGCACCCTATCGGCACCGCAGGCGAGAAAGGATAGTTTCTGCCTGTGTTCCGACGCCACACTTACGACATGGTTGTGGAAGTCGCCCGCCTTAATCGCTTCATATGAAGTCCACAGTTTTCACCTATGGAGCTTCTCCCACATGTGGTGAGTTTCCGGGTAGAAACCACGCACACTTTGGATTACTCTATGCGAGTATATCTCTATAAATAATAGACCCGACGGCCGGCCGCGCAGGCGCCGTCTTTGGTTCCTGCCCTTGTCCTGGTTTGACCTTCGCTGTAATTATGCTAGCATAATTACAAGAAGTACGTAACGAGCTAGGGCTGGGGCGCTTTATTTGTGTATACTCCTTCTCAAACTTAGAGGTGCGCTAGAAACGACGCTTTCTCAAGGTGAAGTGCGCCAGCGGCAACGCTCTGTATACTACTGTAACAACAAAACTGGACTCCGAACAGCAATCGAGTTACGTTTTGTAGGATAATCGGATTACATTAGGCAAATCAAAACGGCGTAATAATACGATGATTTATAAAATCTGTCGCATGAATGCGAATTTCGAGAACGCTAACAAGTGCATTTCATGAGTTAATTTTTACTGTTTTTGGTTAAAAAATAGGCTCAATAAACTGAATAAACTAAGAAAATATATGTTAAATGTCGGAATTTCAAGATTTTTTGTCGAATTCTGACCGTTTCCAGTGCCACATTGGACACCCCAAGGATCCTCTATGGTATAGTACGTATTTACCGGCTGGGAGGTCCGTATACGGAAAAAATATTTTCACAAGGTCTGCAACTTAAATTTGAGACTAAAAATGGATGCTTTTCAGCAAACTTCGCTTTGTCTGTAGGTAAAATGCACTCTTGCTACGAAATCTTGAATCTGAATACACCTTGCTTACTCGTTAAACAATTTACATCGCTTTCATCTCAATTTTATAAAATTTGCATGTCACTTCGTAAACAAATACATTGCGAAAAATTATGTTGAGACTAAAATTTAATTTTCTACAAACTTTGCTTCGTCTGGATAGTAAAACTCACTCTGGCTATGATAAATATCATCTTAAGACATTCTGCCTCGTTCAACAATTTACATCGCTTTTCAATCATACTTAAAAATTTACATTTCAATTCGCAAGCAAAACATTGCAAAAATATCTGTTGTGCCCACGGGCAGATGTGCGTAAAAGCTGAAACATTTATACTAAACGTTTCGAGAAATAATACATGTCATCATCAATAGAGTATGTGAGCTTTGCAAAAGTTATTTGTATGTTATTTTTTTCCTTCTTTTGTAAAAAAAGCACGCATGAACAATTTTAACTTAATTTTTGTTATTTATATGAAATTATTAAAGGTGTTTATAGTGTTCGTTGATAACATGAAGTTTACTGTGCTGGACAGTTTGCCTGTCCAATGTCCATAGCTTTTACATATTAAAATATAGTATGCATTAAATTGCTAATGCAAACCTTATTAAATGTTAAATTCAAAATACTTACTTCTTATGATGATATTTGACGCGGCTGCATCATAACCAAAGCTATTACCGGCCCGACATTGATATTGACCGACGTTATTTTCAGACAGAGACTTAATACGAAGTCGACCGCCTTTTTTAATTTTCACATTCCCCTTTGAAGAAACACGATTACCATTTCGCAACCATGTTATAGTAGGTGCAGGTGTACCAGTAGCTTTGCACACAATGGTAAGTGAAATGTTTCGACGGGATAATATTTCCGAGCCAACAAGTGTTTGGTAACGTTTCTTACGAGGTGGAATGATTTCGCGTTCTTTTTGATTTCTCAAAATTTTTGGGGCTTCTAAACAAGAATGAAAAATTATCAATAGAAGCTAATAAATTTTGATATATTAATGTCAGGAGATATTATATCATAAAAGGGCAAAGATGCAATAAGTTATCGTTAACTTTACGTAGACATAAATAAATGTATGTACTGTCAAGCAATTCTATCAATAAATTAGGAATTTCAAAAGTCGCGATATCTTGCTTTATTTGTAATTTGAATGAACTTTAAACAATGTTTATACATTGCCATATATCTGTTCAATCAAATACAACTGTTCTATGTATACTTATATTCCATATCATAAGCAGGGAGTTTCTTGGCGAAATTCGTTAAAATTGTTATCAGTCTGCTTTCCTATGCAGATTGAATTTTTTGATGATTAATGTAGCAAAGCTATTTGTAAAAAATATGGGAAGATTACGCGATAACTTAAACAAAAATTAGGTACCGCATATTTTAAAACCTTGGGTTATGATATTGTGTTTTATTACATAAGAGAAACAGGATTTAAAAGATGTATCAGTATATAAACTGCACACAAGCATTGTTCTTATGTCATTTTAAAGTAAAATGACGATTCTTATAATAATTTATATGCTGTAAAATAGACAACATGAACAATGTTAAGATGAAACACAAACAGCATATTTGTCATCTAACAATTTGAACTGGTGTAAAAAAGAATGTAAGAGAAAAAAAATATAATTTGATTACTATCTTTCATCAATTATATTTTTTATTTGTCTGAACTTACAAACGAACTCTCAGTAACACATGAAGTTGAAATTTTCAAACCTTTTTTAAATATTTCAGTTCTCTATAAAATATAACCTCAAAGTTTCTAAGACGTTTCGCAAACATTAAAGTATTTTAAGCTTTTAACTTAAAGCTGCACATACCTGCAACTGAGTAGAATCCACCCAACCCAACCCCCATGTAAGATGTACACTTCTTGTAATCATTTTATTTTTGCCACCTTCTCACAATATTGCAAAGTTTTTACAAAAATAGAAAACATATTTTACAGTTAAATTTTGGATGTAAAGGAGAAAATTAACTTGAGATTTCAAAATACTATAAGAAACGCAAATGATTTATGTGCTTATAAAAGATCAGAATTCCTTACATAGTAATATATTTACAATATTCCTGCAATAATTATAAAATAACAATAGCCTTCGTGAAAAGTTAAGAAACATTTACACCTAAAAGCACTGTGGGTGTTGTTACTATACCTACTGCTGAGGGAATTGTTGTTATTTGGCTTCGTGTTACTAAAACTAAAATTTGTACTCGTGTGAGTCTTAATTGATGAATTTTTTGTGAAAAAGATAAAAACTAATTCATTCCATAATATTGTAATCGAGAAAGAAATACTAAAATAAGGAAATCATAACACCAAAAATGTGCATGAACTTGCGTTAATCTGTCAAATATAGCTCGTTTTTACGCCCATTTCAAATAACATTCCAAATTTTCCAGATTAAAGTCAATTTCATTGTAATGTGTGCTTACATGAATTTTTTTTATGTCTGAATAAAAAATTCCTGTCTAACTCTAATAGCGTTAAATTGAATAGTTAGAAAGTCATTTGAAATTTTATTAAACCCAGTAGAAATTTAATGCCATCTACTGAAAAACGTTATTACACATTATTTACATACATTTTTTGACCTTATTTATTGTACCTCTTAAAAATATTGCTTATTTAGGTTTTTAAAGGAAGTGAATGCTTAACAGTAAAACCTAATTTTCTCACATTGAAAATTAACAAGATATGTATGAATGAATTTTATCAGTGCATACCACCTATACTAAGCGGCGGATGACTCATTGCGCGGCCTGTAGGCTTAGAAAAATTTGTGGCACTTTAAGTGATATAACTTTCTCCCAAAAAGTTCAGTATTTTGAGGACGTTTTAAAAATACTGAACTTGAGGCCCTGTGGCTCCAGTATCTCCTTTAGGCGCTTGAGGCCCTGGAGGCCACGCGGCCCCTGTAGACCCCGGCACTATTCTTGGACCTGTTATACCTCTAGTGCCTTGTTGCCCTTGAGGTCCTTGAAGTCCTTAATGCCCTAGAGCTCCTGTGGCCCCGGGCGCACCATCTCTTCCATTGGTCCCATCAGTTCTGTCATCTCCTCTAGGACAATCATCACCTTTCTCTCCTTTTGGTCCTCGAAGACCCGTATCTCCTTGAGCCCCTGTAGCGCCTGTATCACCTTCTTCTCCCTTTGATCCTCTAGGACCCGTATCTCATTGAGCCCTCGCAGCTCCTGTGTGACCTTTATCTCCCTTAACTCCTCTTGGGCCTCTAGGCCCTGGTGGTCCTGCTTTTCCAGATCCATAACAATCATCAGTTCCACCGATTACTTATGTTGCCATTAGTTTGATGCGACGGTTAGTTTGATGCGATGTTTAGTTTGATGCGACGTTTATATACTTACTATATATAATAGAAAATTTTTTTTATTAATTACTGGATTTATATTTTCATGAATTGAACAATATGGCGGCGGTAGAAGTTTAAATGGACTTGCTCGAAATAAGCCGGATCATACGAGATATAACAGATATACATGCGATTAAATTAATAAAGAAGAAGCCCTTTTGATTTTTGATGGTCAACAATTAAAGTGGACAGGTGACCTGACATCTTTGCAAAATTTTGTCGAAAATACCGTCGGATTGGTGGGCATTTGGAAATCACCCGGAGGTAAATCAAAAAAGTTTGTTAGCAGCGATCTAGATTTGATTATAACTTGGTACCCGGTCAAGCAAAGTGCAATGTCTTTGATAGAAAGGACGGAGAATCATTTAGGAATTTGTTTATAAGCGTCTTGGAGTCCTCAAGCGCTAACTTGTCAGAAGTACAAGATAAGATTAACACCGATATTGAAAATAAGCATGAAGCTGCTGAGCAAACTATACGTGAAAGCTGTGAAACACGGGACGAACTTGCTAAATCTGAAACGCGAAATTTGCCTGTATCGGCTTTTAACCAGTCGACAATTGAGGAGTTACAGCACTTTATTGATAGTTCCTTTCAAAAACTTTCCTCACAAACAAATAAAGACGATTTAACGGAATCTCTTATCGGGGCAACTCCATGTCGAACCGCAGACGTTGAAACATCCTTAGAGGACAAGTTTGATGAGTTTAAAAATCAAATTGAATTAACGGTGTTTAAAATGGTGGCAAAAATTTCAGAACAAAAGCAAGTCATACTTAGAAACAAGCAAGATATATGCAAAATTGACAACAGAAAATTTGAATCTAAAGTCACGCTTAATAAAGATGGAAAGTGAAGTGCTTGTTTCGTCACATGCCACGCCAACTATTAAACCAAAAATTCCTTTAAATGACGAAAAGACTACATCGCAAAACAATGTGCCCTTAATTTGTAATGCAAAACCTGCTAATATCGAGAAAAGCGTAGGCGTGCAGGACTCAGTAAAATCCCCTGCAGCAGGTCAAGGCTGCAAGAGTAGGAGAACGACTCAAGTTCAAATTGATAAACAGCTTATTGAGTATCGACGAAAGCAACAAAGCAAATATCAGAAAGATTTCCCTAGTAATAAATGCTTAAATCAACTTGAGTCCCCATTACATGAATATCAATGCAAGCAGCGGAATAATTATCAAAGCTGTAAAGTCAGCGAAACGATTAACACTCAAAACCAGCAGTCGCAAAGAAATGAAATTCTTAGCAACCAACTTGTCTCTCAGAATACCGAGCACCAACGAAAACATCAGAGCAACTTTAAAGTAGATAAAGAGTTAAAAATCCCACGAAGTGATAGAGTAATGAAGCGAGTACATTCGACCGCACCAGGCCATAAACAAACCCATTTTTGGCATCGTCAGTCGTTCCAACGACGCCCTTATCACCAATACTTCCATCAACAAGTTCCTTTGCAGAATCGTCAGTTCACTTCTTTGCATCTTAAGCACCGTTATTCCCATCAATAGAAATTACCAATGGAATTCAGCCTGACGAAAGAATTCAGAGAGGAACAACAAAAGTCTTGGAGAGAATACCTTTGCTATGTAAAAAAGGCGACAGCCAACAACACCAACACGATCAATTTATAGTGAAAGACATTCTTAAAGAAAAAGAAGACAATACATTAGAGTGTTGTTTGTCTATCACACAATCGCTTGCGTTCGTTCAAACAATACCTACACTAGTAAGATCGTCTCTTAATCCAAGCGATCATTATAACTTACGTTCCCGTTGCAGACCGTCTGCTCATAACAAAAGCAATTGTATTATTATTCCAAGAGTAACCTTTAAACGTTGTGGATCACCAAATGTATTTGTACCATCCCTAATGTTGTCTAATATCATGTCGCTGGTCCCAAAATTCGATGAATTACATGCGTACATTTCGAGTTCAAGTGTGGATATTCTATGCATCGTGGAAACTTTGTTGCAAAGTCATATTGATGATAACATTGTTTCGCTACCCGGATATAATTTAATTAGACGCGATAGACGTGAACGCATTCATGGTGGTGTTTTCGTCTACATTCGAAATACAATTAACTTTAGCACCCTGCAAGACCTTTTAACTAATGAGTTCGAAGCATTATGGTTAGATCTAAGACTGACCCGCTTACCAAGAGGTGTGTCCAATATTATTTTATTTAGTTTGTACCACCCACCGGGGGTAAATGATGAGGCTATGATCAATTATCTTTTTGAATCAATACAAACAGTTGAAACAAAATTTCCAAATTGTGGGATAATTATCTCGGGCGATTTTAACAAATTAAACGTTCGTCTGCTAAAGAATAGTTTCCAATTGCGTCAGATCGTAAATTTCCCTACTCGTGGCAATAATAAGCTGGATTTGATTTTAACAAATTTGAAAGAATTTTACGATTCCCCAATCAAACGTCCTCCCTTGGACTATCCGATCATGTCACCGTAGAAGTGCAACCATTAAAAGATCTGAAAACTCTGGGACTAAAGTAGTGGTAATGTCAAGGATTTGCGACCATCCAAACGTTCGGCCTTTGGTAAATATTTAGAAGAGGTTAATGTCGAACAGTGGGTAGGAAGAAATAGTGACGACAAAATGAGAAATAGTGATGACAAAATGAAAATGTTGGAGCTCATCATTAACTTTGGTCTTGATTTCCTACTCCCCACAAAAAAGAAGGTGCTGATCAATAATGAGCCTCCTTGGATGACCAAATCGCTAAAACAACTGATCCGCCCAAGGGAAAAAGCTTTTGCACAAAAAGACTATGAATCTTTCAAGAAATTAAGAAACCAAGCAAACCGAGAAAGAAAATCTTGTCGGAAACGTTTTTATCAAAACAAAGTAGAGCATTTAAAATCGTGTTCATCTGCAAGTTGATGGAAGGAAATCAAAAAGTTAAGTGTCATTTCACCGTCGGTTTCTCAACAGGAAGATATGATGTCAACCTTGCAAAATATTGATAATGCACTAACACCCTCTGATCATTTTCCTGCTTGCAAACATGATCAACAAATCCTTTCTAACACCCATGAAAGATTTTAACCCACTGCCCCAACATTTATTCCTTAATAATGAGAATGATGATTTCCCGAGGTTATTACCTGTCACTGAGTTTACTGCTTTCATGATGTTGTCAGCTCTTAACGCAAGGAAAGTAACTGGCCCAGACGGTGTTCCCGCCTGGGTTCTAAAAGAGAATGCTGATTTATTGGCCGCTCCATGGCAGATATTATAAACAGCTCCTTTAAAGAGGCACGGTTACCAGAATCATGGAAAAAAGCAAATATTACACCGATTCCAAAGCAGAAACCTGTACGAGATATTAATAAACACTTAAGACCTATATCACTTACTGCGATTGTATCAAAAGTAGCCGAGGAGTTTGTTGTGGAAAATTATGTCAAGCCAGCTGTACTTTAGAAGATAGACTCTAATCAATATGGGGCAATTCCAAATTCAAGCACAACTATAGCTTTACTTAGTATGTTACTGTCGTGGAATAAAGCAACTGATGGCAACGGGGCGGCCGTTCGTGTGCTGTTATTGGATTTCAAGAAAGCTTTTGATCTGATTGATCATAACTTATTGGTTGAAAAACTACGCTCATTTGATATACCGAAATGGGTTCTACACTGGATTATGGATTTCCTCTCCTCCAGGAAACAAAGTAAAGCTGAAATTCGATTGCTTTTAGAGTGGGAACTCGTACCTGCAGGCGTTCTGCAGGGAACAAAATTGGGGCCTTGGCTATTTTTGATAATGATTAACAATCTTAAGTTACCCAATATTGAAATGTGGAAATTCGTGGACGATACCACTCTTAGTGAAGTAATTGAGAAAGATCAAACAAGTAACTTACAAAACCAAAAGAACACATTAGCGAACAGCATCCCGCGTGATAAGTTCCAGTTAAATGAAACCAAATGTAAAGAGATGCGGATTTGTTTTGGATCTAATACCAATGACCTTCAACCAATTGCCATCAATAACATTACACTGGATATTGTCCAACACGCAAAAGTTTTGGGATTGGTTATAGCCAGCAACGTTAAGTGGAACATCCACATAAATTAAATAACTAAGGAATACCGTAAACGCCTCTATTATCTTATTCAACTAAAACGAGCAAATATCGAAGTCAAGGAATAGCTCAATTTTACAAAACGTGTATAAGACCTGTCTTAGAGTTTGCTTGCCCAGTGTTCCACAATAGTCTGACATTGTATCTGTCAGATGACCTAGCGTCAGTCAAAAGCGAGCATTAAAAATAATCCTGCGTCATCAAGAATATGAAAACGCTCTGCAGTTTACTAAATTGCAACGCCTTAACGAAAGAAGGAATGATATAACAACAGCGTTGTTTCAAAGATAGTAGCAGATTCCTCACATAAGCTTCATGACCTTTTTCCTCCTCGTTTAGAACGTTCAACGATGGAATTTAGGACTCAATCTTCATTTAATACTAACTTTAATACCAAAAGTTTTAGAAATAGTTTTATAACTTATAACTCATTGAAGATGTAATTCAGTTAATTCATTTATGTATGTATTATATGTAATCTTAAGCGTTTTCAGCAATATGGCTGCAGGTTTTAAGAAATAAATCATCTATCTATCTATATTTGACCGCGAGAGAATCTATAACGAGCCCAGCCAGACCCGCGATTTTTGAAAGCTTGAGCTTCTTCTTCACGGTGTGCGCTTTGAGCAGCGGCGGCAACAGCTTCTTATTTTCACGCTCTAAGTTCTTATTTGTCGTTTTCATCTCTTTGAGTAGAGCTACATCGGCAGCCTCTTTTCTTACGCATCGGAGTGTCGAATTCATCTTTAATAACGCGTTTACGCCAGTTAAAGCGCCGCATTTGATCCAGAACCTGTTCAAACTCTTCATGTGAGACTTGTATATCACTGAGAGCACGTGACGTAATATCGCCAACAGTCATCAGAATCGTCGTAGCAGCTTGGGCTATGCGGTCGTGCTGTTTAGCCTTTTTTATCAACGTTTTTACAAACAACACGCCCAACACCTGGGATCAACTTGCCAGTGGCAGCAAGAGCTTCAAGAGCGGCCCCAGCCAGGCGCCCACACCATAGAGTGAGAGCAATACCTCCAGTTCCTGTCACGACTGTAAAGGCACTCGATGCAGCAGATAAGGTGTCAAGTGTCAAAGTAATGCGTGTGTATTTCTTACGCAGCTTATGACGAGCGTCACGCTCTTGGCGGAGATCTGCCTCAGTGTTTAAAAGTGCAAACAAGGCGAAAGTTGCTCGTTTCGATTGATGAACGGGGTGAAAGCACGTCTTCTACTCCTTGCTATTCATATTCACGTTTTAAATCCGGACATATCCGTGGTACTGGCATAGGAACATCTACTGGCTCGACTGGATGTGCGCTTGCAGTTTCCATTTTCTCGCAGGATTATATATAGATGCAGAAAAGTTGGTCTGTTAGACTGATGTGATTTTATATAATACGGCAATCATAAATTTCGACCCACCCACCCTAAAAATCAAAGCCACCATTGGATAATGTCTGAAAGCCATTATCTGATCGTACCCTACTAATTCCGGTAAAACGAACCTTTTAATTAACATGATTATGCGTTGGCTTGTTGCCCTAAATCAACTATTTACACAAAAAGTCGGACCAGAAAAAATTTCAGATTCTATCAGAGTTATACGAAAGCATCGGCCTGGAAGTATGTGTTGAATTAAAAGAGCCTGACGATGAAATTCAAGTGGAGGAGTTGGACACTAATCTCGAGACAGTAATCTTTGACGACATTCGGCTCGATTCAAAAAGCTTAAACCCAATCAAAGAGTATTTCTCAGCAAGTTGACATAAGAATGTCACAGCCATATACTTAGCGCAAATCTACTACTACGTCCCAAGTATATTCGACGAAATATCGGCTGTATTGTGCTTATGAGAGGTCTTCACCAGCGCGACGTGAGAGAAATCGCAGCTGACCACGCTGATGGTATTACAAAAGAGGAGCTAGCGGCGGCTTACCATGAAGCCACTGAAAAGAAGTACGGCTACTTTGTAATCGATCGTACTGCAGAGGAGGCTCCTATTCGCTATCGGAAGCGGTTTGACGGAATTCTGGTAGCCCCGAAGTGGTAATCCATTCTTTGAAGACATCATTAGACTTATTCTTGTTGGCTCTTTTATATTTTGGAAGATGAGGAGTAACCGCCTGCATTATAGCTTCGATGGTTTCAGCAGGCCAACCCGAGGCGTCGTATTTTTAACAAATCGGAACGTAATTTGCTACGAAGGAGGGGTAATTTAAAGGCTTTCCAGTAGACCAAAACATATCAGCCGCCATACGGCTAACATGGTTGCATTGTTTTTCGTTGATTGGCATTTTGTGTTTAGAGCAGATTTTATACATATACATTCTTACCTTATTAAAATGAGAGTCACGTGACTTCTCGCGAGGACTATAGACGATTTTTCTGTATCACGTGACTCTTTATCCGATTCCTCTGTATCACTTGAAACAGGCGCCGGCAGGGTAAAATGCGGTTTATTATCTTGAGATTGTGAATAAATAGATGCTAGCACCGACTGTATTTCAGGTAGATTATAATTTTTCATTACACCATATGGAAATATAAAAGTTCATAATGAGCAAGTTTTTTTGCGATACGGTTTTTATTATAACAAAAAAGTACGTATTATTTCTACGCTACATAGCACTGATACAAACTATCAATGAAAAATATAGAACAACTACGATAGATTTGGAAAATGTTAATCATTTTTCTTTCATCATGTTACTGTTAAATTTTGCCGAATTTTCAAGGAAAGTGTTTTCGACAAGCTATAAAAAAACATAGTTAAGTTTTGAATTTTTAAAGTAAGGTAAAAAAAGCAAACTATGAAATACATTGTATTCTAGACTAAGTTCATTGGCACAGATACATTTTAACCGGTCCAAAATCTTCTGTAATGGACCACGGTCCAAAACGCGTAATTTTCAAACAGCAAAACGGAAAACCATTTACAAATGTAAGTCGAAAAAACGATACAATGGGAAACCGTTTAATTTTTACTGACAAAAACTAGAAAAGTAAAATTAAACCCGTACAAATCATTAAGGACAAGAAAGAAAGGAAGCTTCGTTCCAGGTTAAATAATGCCATATAATAAACCTTCTAATAACCTCGCTTTCTCGGTCTTACTGAGAAATATCGGACCTCTGTCATTTTGTACAGACCAAACTATTTACAAAAAGACCTCGCGCTCGGTTATTGATGGCTTATTAATTGAAAAAATACCTCGCTTTTTAGCAAATATTATACTCATACCTTTGGATTCAAAAATTGCTCCATTTATCAAAACATACTTGTTATTCAGGCCAGTGGTCACGAATGAAGCATACGACAAAGCAACTTCCCAACCTGAGCCCATTGGAGATGCCGTAGTTATACCAGTTCGACGGTAGACCACGTTGTTACTTTTTACTCCATATACATCACCAACTTCTCCAGCCTTAAAAAGAATATTTTTAAAATACTTCGCTAAAGATAGGAAATATTAACTTTATATGTATCGTAGTGGTTAAAATATATTAATCCTAACACGGTTTTAATATGCACATGAAAAACATGTGACTTGAACTCGAGATTTGAGCTCGCACCTTCCGGTTACTAGTCCGCCGCTCTTCCTGTTGAGCTACCAAGCCCACAGTGGTTATAAACAATTGAATACTACCTCATTAGAAGGAGAATGCAGTAAAAAGAGAACAGAATGTGTCCTAATAAAAGCTAATCACCGTATAATGTGTTAAAGATAGGTCAGTTCTAAGTTTTCTTTCAAAATAAAAGTTTGCATGCTTCCTTCTTAACATAACATTTGCTATAAGTAAATTAAAAACTGAAATGTTAGTTATTTAATTCCCTAATGTATTCCTTCTTTACATATATTCTTGTGAATGATTTAAAGCAAGTAATCTAAATTACATGACATAAAATTAAAACAGCTCAACATACTAACATTATTGTTGAAAGAAAGTTCATTACAATCTTGCGATATTTTTTAAAGGCGTTAAAATTGGCCCTTTCAGTCTAACAGAAGTTTTTATTTAAGAAAACAAAAACAACGAAAACCAAATATCTTGTCGTGACAAAAATGTTTCACATAATAACAAACGATGCCTTTAGCAGGAAAAGCTATTTATTATGTGTTTGAGGCAAGGTTTGCTTAAGGCATTGCCTTTCAAAACAAAAGAATCGAGTATGCTGTTTCACCTATCATTGGGAATGTAGTGATTACAAACCTCGATTTGCTTAAGACTTCCTCCGATATGAGTCCAACTTGTTCCAGCACAATTCTGTGCTGATACACCAGAACGATACCAAATTTGGTTATGTCTATTTAAACCCCAGCATCCCAAAGCACCGCAACTAACGTATTTGAATCGACCAGAAACTTGCTTCCATCCTGTTCCTTGGAGGTTATTAGTTGAGATTCCTAAAAAAATAAGAAACATGCATTTTAATAAATTAATGCTGGTGCTTTTCCTCAAACTGCGTTTGTTGTTTTGGAGATAACAGTTAGAATAACTTTTAATAACTTTATCATGTCTTGTCGTAAATGGTATCTGCATACGTATGTTAGAAAATATTAGTATACTGTGAGAAACTTTGCAAACATCAGCCACTTATAAAAATAACAAGTAAATACCTAAACGACAATAAATGTAATTGTTTCTGTTCACTCCATATACAATTCCTTCTGGACCAGAATCAATTTGTTTCAACTTTCCTGAGATTTGTTTCCAAGAATGTCCCCCAATTATAATAAATGTTATCGTGTTTATCTACTCCCCAAACACCAGCTGCACCAACAGAAACGTGTTTAAGTCTTCCAGAAATTTGAGTCCATGAATAATTTTTGTTAAGGCGGTAAATATTGTCATGGCGGTTCACACCCCACACACCAACAGAAAGACCATGATCAATCTGTTTCAATGAGCCTGCGATCAAACGCCATTGTTCTGTAATGCACGAGAAATTTATTTAGGCAATAAACTGACAGGTTTTGTGGTTTTGCGGAAATTTTAATGACAAAAATAAAGACTATTTGTTATTAAAATCTATATATTAGTCTTTTCATGTTGTTTACAAAAGCCTATGATATAACAGAAGTATATGACATCTTATACTTTTCGTATTTATTGATAGAAACACTTTCGAAATTTGGAAAAACTTGAAGTTGCTTATGAAAGTATTCATTTCTCCCTTTCTTGCATGTGTTAAAACTCTACAGAAACTCGGAAAATATTTTCTGTTTCTTTAATAGTGTCCTGTTGTAGTGTCGTAAGCAACGTAAATTTTCAATGATGTATGAGACCATATTGAATAAAATAAATTGATAAATAATGGAAAATCTTTACATTTTTTTATACAATTTGTGCATAAAAAACAGCTCAGTGAAAGTATTTACGTACATGCAAAATATCGAGGAGGAAGACCATTGGACTAATGATATTACGAGAAAAGCTATAACATATTACAGTTTGGTCAAAAACCATATGGGTCGCCCATTTTTTTGTCCTATTATATGGTAAGATAAAAAACATTTATCTATCTTCATCTATCTTGAGATTGAAGTTCTAGTATGTTCAGGTCAGTTGCATCTATGGAAGAGCGCGAAAAATTAGTCAAAGAGTTTGTAAAAAAACGCGCGGAACTCAAGTGGCGCCAAGTCGATTTCAAAGTGTCTCGACAGCACGAAGGAGAATTCTTTGAAAGGGCGTCTGAACCAATTGTTGATGCTGAAAAATCTGTAGCAGAAGCTATTAACAAAAACAAGACAAAGGAAATTGAAGGGTGCAAGAAGTCACTCAAGCGGTTGAGGACACTCAACAGCAGCTTGCCCAACGGCTAGATGATCTACTCCTTTTAACAAATGACAAACAATCTTGGAAGGCTATAGAGAATTCAAATTTGCTTGATCAGTTGGAGGCTGGTGAGTATATCAACGACGTAGATTTTGAAAATCTAGGAAAATCTATTGGCCCGTCTACAAGAAGAACCGCTTCTCCAGCTAACCGAGAGCTATGTAAAAAAACCTTGAACGTTACAATGTTCTAAAAGAAAAAAGAAGAAGTCGCCCGAAACGACTCTTTAAAATAACACGAACAGAAACTGGAGTGCACTATTATAATAGCCCATCAGAGCTTATCAACCGCCTTCACCTTTCCTGCAAGTCTGTAGAGGCTGGTAATAACCCTCTTGAGTTGAAAAACGATATTGAAGCGATTCTAACAAAACAGCTAGACGAAAGTGCGATATCGAAAAGTTATTACCGAAAAATTAGAAAGAAATACGTGCGTTAAAAATTTCCTTCTTATATATTATACAGAGCTATTGTTCATTGTCGATATAACCATAATGACTGAAGTATTAGAAGACGAAATTAGCATTGAGATAGACTCAAAAAGAGCCATTGCGGCGCACGGTGGAGAAGCGAATGACTTTCAAATTGGCTTTAGGCCACCTATACCTTTAAGAGGCTAACAAAAAATATCAACATATAAAAAATATATATACAAACATATAAAAAATATCAAGTGGCTCTTACTGAAGCTAGTTTGTGGAATTCGTGAGAAAATATCACTACTAAAAACAATCAGCTTGAGTTTGAGATTAGAAATGGAAACTATGGTGATATTGATGGTGCACAGAGAGGAGAGCTTAAACAGACTCCAATTCAACGGCGAAAAATCACAATACGCCCAGGCGCTTACAACATTCCCGATATCAATCAAGTTATTGAAAATGCTATGGAAGCTTTGGGGGTAAAGTTCGCACATGAAGATGAAACCGCAAGACGTGATCCACCCTTTGTGCTCTCAGTAAATATTCCCACATCTAAATCTAAGATTACTATTAAAGGTGACCTTGTAGTTTCCTTTGACACAGATAACAGCATGGGCCTTATTCTTGGGTTTGCTGTGGTTGGAGATGATATTACTAAAGGAAATACTTTAAGTCAGAATCGAATTAACATTACAGATGTACAGAAGATCCATATTCACTGCTCGCTTATTAATTCAAGTATAGTAAACGGGAATCGTAGTGATGTTATTAAATCGTTTACTCCAAACCAAGGACCGTGACGTTTGTTGGAAATAAGTCCTAGTCCACCAACCTACTTACCACTCATAAAAACTAGCCTTATTAATAAAGTGAGAATGGAAATCACTGATCAGTTAGGAAATAAGATTGATTTAAATGGGGAGAAAGTAACTTACATATTAAACATCCGTCCAAAAATGTGATCATACACGCTCATAAGCGGATTCCGATTCAGAAGCTGTTGCCATAATGGCTTATTTTCCATACATAATATACTAGGCAAAATGATAGTTCCTATGACTAGACGTGGTATAGTTCGTCGAAAAATTTCCGGGGGGGTCATTGATTGGAAACCTCGTGGGCCTTGCTGGTAAGGCAAAGTGTGCGCTATTCAGTGCGGTGGTGAACAGGCGTACCACGTGTACTGCTTCGTGCTTAGCGAGCGTTTCCTTCGGCTTAATGCGATTAACGGTAAAGTGAACATAATGGTTTAGTCTGTTTGTCTGATGTGATGATTAGTCTGATGTGATATATTACGTTTAATCCGATTACTTCGCACCAGAATTAATTAGAAATTTAAGAAATAAATAAAATTTTTTCGGTTTATATACGCAAATTGTTTTGCATGTGCACAAAATGTCGGACATTGATAACGCAATATTCGTTAAAGCTCTCGGACCAGCCATGGTGCGAATAATCTCTCAGGAGCTTAAAGGCGCTGGTATTTATCTTCTTGGGTCAAGAAGTATAGAAGGTGATAGCTTTATTAGAAATCTTGTCGAAAAACTCATACCTACGGTCATTAAACTCATACCAAAAGTGTTACCGTCTCTAGGCCTAGCAGCTATATCAGGTGTTATTACCGGCAGCACGCAAAAAAGCAGTTGCTGGTAGTGGTATAGTTAGAAAAAGAGGTATTACACCATTTAATGGACTTGAGTATAAAAACAGTCTTCTTGGTTTCGGTAGTAGCTCTGTTAAGAAAGGTCGTTCTGGATACACAGTTCACGGTGTTAAACTTCCAAAAGATCAGAAAACTACCTTGGCAAAAGCAGTTAGAGACCAAAGTGGAGTAACTTTGCGAATTACCAACAGCGCTCTTGAAGGCCCTGATATGCTTATGCTTACTAATACACAGATCAAGCGAATAATGGGTGCAAGATCCAAAGGATCTGGAATCGATCTAAAATTGTCTAAGAGTCAGATTACAGCCATGACGTGCGCGCAAAAAAGGTGGATTCCTTGGTTCTTTGCTCGCAGGTATATCTGCTCCCATCGTAGCGCCTGTCCTCGGAAAAATCCTTGGATTAGAAACGTCGGAGGAAGGAGTATACCTCCCAGGGACGCATTGACGCGGGAGGAAGTGGAAGCCGCTATCAAACAAAGATATCAATCGTATAGTAAATGGCAATCTAAAAGCAGTGGCTAAAGGTTTTAAGTGGGTTTTCTTAAAAGACATGCTTCCTAAAGAGCCTCTTAAAGCTGAAGAAAGTGTTATAATCAACTTACAAGACTTTCTCGACGGAGGTGGGACTCACTGGATTTGCGCCTTTGCTGATGAGTTCTGTGTAAATTACTTTGACAGCTTCGGCCTTCCACCATCTGACGTAGTTAAAAGTGGATGGAACGGTCAAAACTTGTTGTTTGCTATTCTTGCAACGAGATACAAGATCGGCAATCCATTATGTGTGGGTGGTACTGCCTTCTCTTCTTACACGATTGGGTTCACAATCGGTCTGCGACAGATATTCTGTTAGATATCGATTCGCGCCCTTCTGCGCATAACGAGCGTATGGTAAAACGGTTTGCTAGAGAAACTCTAAGAGCGCGCTAATAATTAACATCGCGATGCAATTTTTACATCAGACTAAATTTTTGTGCATTATATAGAGATGGCCATCGCTTACTGTTTGTACTGTAAGAAACAACAACTTGTTGTCAACGGAAAAATCGAATCTACAAAAAACCAACCTAGGCTCACGGAGCGCTGCCGACTCTGTGACAAAGGCGTCTCCTAGTTTCTTTCTAAAAGTGAACTTCTGGATAAAAAAGGAGGAAGAATTAGAGGTTTGAATAGTGCGCTTCCATTCGAAATTAATACTATTGATTTGGCAATCCAAGCCGCGGATAAAATTGATAAAATCGGAAAAGCTTGGTGAACATAACACATCAAACTAAAACATAGTCAAGTGAAAATGACGGTCGCGTTTTGTATGCGTTGCATAAGATTGCAACCAGTTATAAGTGGTATAGTTGTAAACCATAACGGCTAACCCCAGACTTGCAGGGCGCTGTGGTGTATGTGGTAGTGCTGTTTCTAATTTTCTTTCCTAAAGAATCTCGTCGTAATGAAGGAAAATAATCGTTTCTACGGACGGAAGCGTTTAGAAACGCCTCGCAGAGGCGTACTACATTCCTGCCGGGTACTGGCGCGCATTGCTGCTATCCCAAATCTGGCAAAAGAAGCTGGCGAGGCTCATGAATTGATAACGGGCCATCTGGCAGATCTACTTTCCCGCACCAGCGCGAAGTACTATCCCCCGTCCTAAGTTTGACAACAGCACCCCGAATGAGGTCCACCAGGCCGACCTCTTGTATCTGACTCACGATCGAGTCGGAAGACGCACATTCAAATAAGCATTGACGGTCGTCTACGTAGCAAGTCCGTATAAACAGGCCCAGGCAATCACAGACAAGACAGCGACTCAGCTTGGGAAGGCGTTAGAGTCTATTTATGCCCGTGGGCCTCTTCGAAGGACTAAAGTTTTACACGTCGAATCTGGTTTGGAGTTTCGGGGGCTGTGCAAAAAGCGTGTGATAAAAATGGTGTCACAATTCGACGGGGTAAGGTTGGAGTTCATAGAGAGGGAATCGTAGAAAGATTTAACCGATTTTTGGCGGAGCGACTGTTCGGTTACCAGTATCATCGCGATCTGGCTTAGCTCGGAACTCGGAACAAAGAATGGGTATCAAGATTAATTGAGGTGGTTAAAGCGCTCAATAATGAAACTACCCGTTTGAAAGGCGAAAAGCCCTCTCTTGCTATTCGGAATAAGAGAATTAAGGCCAAAACCGCTGCGCTGGCGCTTCGTCCAGTTGGTTTCAAAGAGCGACGCTTGCCATCGGATGTTATGGTGCGGTATTTGTATGCGCCTGGCGAACTTAAGGGTGGAGAACGGCGTAGGGCGACCGATCCTTATGTAGTGTGATCTCCTATCAGGTCGAGCTGGCTGTTTGAGGTTGGAAAGCCTGTGTTGTATTATTTTAGCGATGGGCCTTATAGCGCGATTGTACGCAAGGAGCTCCAAGTGGTGCCCTTTGGGACCAAAACACCGCCGGCTTAGTCAATGGGGTGCTGTCACGACTTTTATGAAGGCTTTCACTACCATGTACTACCTAACGCTTAGCCGTGGAGCAGCTCTTCTACTGTAATTATCACATCAGAATTAATTATCAGCATAATTACGCATTTGTTATTTATTCGCCTGCGGCACCGGCTTCCCTATGCCCGCATGCAAGGGTAGAGTTCCCATCGGCTGCAATCCAGCGCTTCGTGTCCAGCATGCTCAACGATGTCTTGTTGACATCCTCGCCGAAAAATCTGATGCCCGCGTCTGTGCAGCATATCCATACCGTAGCGGAAGCGCTTTGCTTCAAATAGCGCCTCTTTGTAATGGGCATGACTGATATGCTTTTTCACGACGACCTTTTTAACACCTTTGGCCTTGCGCTTCTCCAGACCATCGGCTTTCATGATACAGTACATCTTGGGCATGAGCCCCACAAATTCAGCGATAGACGCCCCAGCGCACTAGTCCTTCAATTTCCCCAGCACTTTCTTGTTGGCTGTGCTGAACAGCGGAAGGTCTTTGGGGTAGTCGATGTTGTCGTATTAAACGGCGTTGCGTTTCATGTCGGCGTACAAGTGCTGAGTCTGGATCTCGAGCACAAGGCTGTCGGTGTTGCTGTAGAGGAGCTCTGCTGACGACCTGTACAGCACCTTGAGATGGTTGTAGTACCAGACGTACATCAGATGCTTCAATAGGTCAAAAATGCTCGTGCCCAAGAACACAGGCCGGTTGAGCAGCAGACTGCTTTTGTTCATGTGAACGGCTGCGAGGTCTCCTTCATCGCCAAAGATGAGATGCCGATTGTATGTCGGCTTGGTGATAAGTTTGCGGTGTCTCTCTGTCTCGCTTGGCCGGAGAAGCTTCACATCGACAGGCTTTTGGAAGTTCTCCATCGTCTTGCCAAACACAATGTTGCTCAGTAGCTTGTAGAGGTTTACTTCAAAGTCACTCTTGTCTTCTTCCGGAGTTCGGTGTTTTTCCGGATGTAGAGCTCCATCCATGGGCTTTGATCGAAGCGGAGCGCTCTGTGGATCTTTTTCAGGCGCATGCAAGCTGCAGATAGAGCTGCAGATTCCGATAGTGCAAGACGTATCGGGCCTTGTCGCGCAGATTGGGGACCAGCTTTTTGACCTCGTGAGACGCACCCCCATACATATGTTTGAGGAGATTTTGCTGGTAATCCGAGATCCACGCATTGTCGACCTTTAGGCGTTCTGGCGTTAACGGATAGGCATTGTGCCCGTCGTGCTGCTCTTCTAGATACTCCAGATCGTCTTTGAGAATGTAGCCCTTCTCTGCATCTACAGGCTGGTTTAGGGCCGTCTTCACATCGTCTTGGGCGACTCACTCGAACGCGCCTTTTGGCAGCGGCTGCGACATGGCCCAGCCGTACAGGTTGTTGGCGTCGTAGTACTGGATCCAGCTTTGGAGCCTCCCCGGATCGTAGTCTGGCACCTTGGTGTTGTTGGCCTTAGCGAAGCGCCTGCTGGCCATGCTGATTCCACCTTGCAGGCCCTTCTAGATGAAGAGATGCATGTCAATGTCGGTGAACAGCTCCAGCTCCACCCCTGTGTGCTTGAGGAGAGCAGCCCAGCTTAGGCCCAGGCTCGTGTAATAGTGGGCCGGGTGTAGCCGGTATCGCTCTAGGCACAGCTTTCGGAAGTTCTCTAAGACGTCATCAAGGAGGAAGACATCGGTCCGAAGGTAGAAGTGATGGTATTCGCCAATCCAGGTTTGAGAGCATGAACTGGGCGCTTTCGACGGATCGGAGCCGGCCGAATCTGAATGAGATGTGTTTCTCGGCGTTGGGAATGCACCTGTTGGGAATGCAGGTGACCTTCCTTCAGTCTTTGCAATAGTCTGCATGATGGGATGGCTGTCGTAGCCCTGCAGGTTTTGAAAGACAATTTTTATGGTTCTCGTCTTGGAGCTGAGCCGCAACTTCAGGTTGCACTTATTGTGGGCCACACCTCGGTACTTGCCAGTAATGTGGCAGTGGTCTTGCACGTAATTGCCTTCGAGGGGCTTGCTGCAGACGTTGCAATTTGTGGCTTTCTTGTGGCTACCCCAGTCATTTCCTGTCATGTGCATAGTCTCGGGGTCAGCCAACACTGTCTTTATCTTTCACTCTTCTTCTTGGAGCGCTTCCAGGAAATGCTTGGCCTCGTCGGGCCCTCGTTAGAGCTGCGGCGGCTGAGTTCCTCAATCCAAACGAACGACTATGAATAAGTAGCCGCATGTCTCGTGTCCTGAAGTTTGCTGGGCGCCGCTCTTTTCGGGGTTAAGCGCGGGGCCCTCGGTCTTACGAACCAGGCTCTCGAAGTCTGCGTAGATTATGAAGGGCGCTTTGAGCTGCTTGTGGTAGTTCTCAAAGCGGATTTTGTCATTTGTTCCGGGGGTTGTCATTCTGATGGCAACCGCGGCCTGGTTGATGCCTCAAAATTCAGGCTTATGCTCTTCCAACAAATCCTGCCTGGTGAAGCCATAAAGGCAACGCTCACTGAAGTGCAGCTGATGGTGGCCACTCTGGTTGAGAAGGCGGTTGAAGTTCTTGATCCAAGTGTAGTGGTGTTTCTCAGGACTTTTCGAATCCGAGACGAGGAAGAGAGTCACAGTCTTGCGAGCTCTCTCTACTTTGCTTAGACGGCAAGGAACGACGCCGCCTTCCAACTCGTACACGTTGATAGCAAGGTCATTCTCACGCTCTACTCGTTCGAGCTGGGAGAGTGGTGTGGGTGGGCTCAGTCCTGCAAAGTCAAGGCCGTCTTCAGTGGGATACTTGCCCGCCCGTTGCGGTTCTTTAGCTGCAGGAAACAGCACAGCCCACAGAGACCAGCGGAAGCAGTCGTCGTCTTTGTTTTTCACGTTGACGATCGCCTTCTTATTCTTCACCGCGGTGGGGAGAGGAAGGTATGATCCTCCGCGTAAAGGCTGATAGTGAGCAATGTCAAGACAGAGTGTTTTCACACGACCCACTATCCACCCAGACCCTTCCCGAGTGAACTTTTCCAATCTCTCCAGGATTGTTGGGAAGGCTTCATGTAGGGCTTGCGGAATCTCATGCGTCTGTAGCAGCGTCATCTGCTTTGTGAGGAGCACTGGTGATTGAAAAACTTCAATACCATTTGCTTCATCGTTCCTAAGCTCAACTTCTACAGCCAACTGGAACTTAACTCCTCGTAGAGCTAATAGCTCCTCAACGAGTTTGCGTTTGATGCAGGGTTGGGCGTTTTTGAGGATAGCCATAAAGTTGCGTTCGGAGGGATGCCCCTTCGGCACCTGCATTTTCCAGGCTCTCAGATCCTTCGTTTCATCCCACTTAAGTTCCGTAGGTGGTGGAGTAGCCCTGTGGGGCGTCGTGGTTTATAAATTCAGCCAGAAACTCATTGATGTGTTCATCTCATCATCAGTAGGCTTGGCGGGCCTGCGCTTGCGCGGTTTTGGGATAGGCATGCGCTTTCGCGGTTTTGGGATAGGCGGAGTGACATTTCTTTGCATGGGTGTCGGGTCAGCAAGAGGTTGAAGAGCCTTAAAGAGTCGTTCAGCGCGTGTCCGCTGATTACTTGGTCATATAGTTGCAGAAGTTTTCGACAGTATTCATCTCAAGTGTCGCAAATTTTAATGCTATATCTTACGCGAGATAATTCTCTAAATCGAAATTAATTCGGCGAGTACTCTAGCAAATCTCTTTCTTGCTTGTTTCTGTTTATAACGAGCTTATGATGCACCCTATCAGAACCGCAGGCTTGACAAAGGATAGTTTCTGCCTGTATTCCGACGCCACACTTACGACATGGTTGTGGATGTCCCCGCCTTCCCTTAATCGCTTCATATGAAGTCCACAGTATTCACCTATGGAGCTTCGCCCACATGTGGTGAGCTTTCCGGGTAGAAACCACGCACACTTGTTCTTGCCCTGCCTCATGGCTGGACATTTGGATTACTCTATGAGAGTATATCTCTCTAAATAATAGACCCTGACTGCCGGCTGCGCCGTCTTTGGCTCCTGCCGTTGTCCTGGGTTGACCTTCGCTGTAATTATGCTAGCATAATTACAAGAAGTACGTAAGTGAGCTAGGGCTGGGGCGCTTAGATTTGTTTATAATCCTTCTCAAACTGTGAGGTGCGCTAGAAACGACGCTTTCTCAAGTTGAAGTGCGCCAGCGGCAATGCTTTCTCAAGGTGAAGTGCGCCAGCGGCAACGCTCTGTATACTACTGTAACAGCAAAACTGGACTCCGAACAGCAATCGAGTTACGTTTTTTAGGATAATTGGATTACATTAGACAAATCTAAACGGCGTAATAATACGATGATTTATAAAATCTGTCGCTTAAATCCGAATTTTGAGTACGTCAGCAAGTGCATTTCATGTGTTTTTAGTGTTTTGGTTAAAAATAGACTCAATAAACTGAATAAACTAAGAAAATATATGTTTAATGTCTGAATTTCAAGATTTTTGTGAATTTTGACCGTTTCCAGTGCCACATTGGACACCAAATGGATCCGCCCGTGTATAATACGTATTTACCGGCTGCGAGGTCCGTATACGGAAAAAAATTTTTACAAGGTCTGCAACTTAATGTTGAGACTAAAATTTGATGCTTTTCAGCAAACGTCGCTTTGTCTGGACAGTAAAATGCATGGCCTCTTGCCATGCAATATTGCAACGACAACTTTCATTTGAATACACCTTGCTTACTCGTTAAACAATTTACATCGCTTTCAAATCAATTTTGTAAAATTTGCATTTCACTTCGTAAACAAATACATTGCAAAAAAATATGTTGAGAATAAAATTGGATTTTCTACAAACTTTGCTTCGTCTGGATAGTAGAATTCACTCTGGCTATGATAAATATCATCTTAAGACATTCTGCCTACGCGTTCAACAATTTACATCGCTTTTAAATCATATTTAAAAATTTACATTTCAATTCGCAAGCAAAAACATTGCAAAAAACTATCATTTGTGCCCACGGGCAAATATGCGTAAAAAGCTACCCGCTCACGCAGCCAATCGAATTGCTGGAAATCAAAAAATATCGCTTTGGACCGCTAGATAAAAATAAATGTATATTATTTACCGGAGCCTTTAAGACCTTGTGAAAATATTTTTCCGTATAACCGACCTAAACGGTAAATAACATATTTTTTTATTTTTATTATAAAGAAATTTGCGTTGTAAAATAGCCGACACAGCTTGATATTGAAAAAAAATATGGATTTTTTATTACAAATTTTATTCTTCACCACAGTAAAATACAATCTTGCTATGATGACTTTCATCTGAATACACTGTGCTTTATCGCTGAACAATTTACATCGCATTTAAATCAATTTTAGAAATTTAAATTTCACTTTGTAACCAACTTATTGCTAAAAATATCACTTTTGAATCATAATTTAGGTATCGTAAAAGATGCCCGCTGCAGCCAAACAGATTGCGGGAAATAAAAATATCGCTTCGTTGCATAAATGAAAAACGAATTGAAATATTTTTGAAATTTAGTAAAATTCTACAAGGTTCTTAATTTCATACATAAACATTGTAAGAAAAATTTAAGTTCACTTTTGTATAACCTTTTCCTATTTTTTGTTCGTATAATAACGTTCGCAGTATGCCACACTACGACTTTGAAAAAAAAAATACAAAGAAAAATTTTTACGATGAACTTTAGAACTTCAACATGCTTCATTTGCCGATAAAATGTAGCCATCTACCTTAGATAGACTAGTTAAATTCTTCGCTTCGGTCTTTTGTCTATATTTTGCAGGAATCTCTCCTATTGGTTTTGATAGTAAAACATTTGTCATGGAGCATTTATACAAACTTACTATAGGAAATAATCGTCGAACAAAAATCCCATGTACGTCTTCTGCAATCGTAATCGCCTGGGATATTATAGCATGGGTAACAAAGGCGACAAATAGAATACTTGTATTCGTTGGTATCAAATGCCTGTTTTTTAAAGGCTTACACTTAACAACACAAACAGAATGAAGTTTCAAAATCCCCTCGCAAATTTTCATGGCGTAGCTGTAATTGTAATTTGAAATATTTTGGCAAAATCATGCCATTGTTGAATACATTAAATTGCCATTACTTTATAGGAGCGTGATTTCTGTGTTGCATCATTGAGTATGAGTGTGATTGAAGTTTTAGAATACGGGCAAAATTCAGTAAATTCACACAAAATATTCATTCATCATATATCATTCACCATTTGTATCATATATGAAACATACAACCTTGTATACATCAAAATTGTTGAGACTACTATTACAAAAATTCTTAGAATCACTTGACCAACATTTTTTGATGTCAGGGTCAGGCAGACTTTATAAAGTTTTGTAAATTCCATTGACGGGTAGCTAATGTAATCAAAACTAATCTTACTATGGACAATATTGTTTCCTTTATATTGATTTCAAACTGATTGCCTACTCGATGGTACTTGATAAACTAAAAGATTTTTTATATTAAACGGAAATCTCAGGGAGGTATTAGATCATAGATGATCTCCCCCACAGATGATTTTTGTCAGAAACTATAAAGTTATAAGGAAATGTAACAACAACTAATTGTTCTTAAGTTCAGGGGAAAATGCTGCAGCAAGAGTAATTCAATTGAAAATTCAATACTAAGCCTACTATATCTACAATCTACTTTCTTTTTATGTGCTTGCTGTTGTCATTGTTGATTGATTGATAAACTTTACTTAAAATAATTAATTAGCCTTTTCAGCAATAGCTACATGAAAAATGGCAAGTGCACTTTTGCACTACACATAATTTTTTGACCATATGTGTTAACTCAAATGACAGATGACATATTTTAAACCAACAACCTAAGAATATTATACACAATGACGGGGCCTTTAGTTAAGAAATAAAAGTTGTTTAATGTATTTGCACAGGCTTATGCCATCCCCGAGGAGACCTTTGGAAGTTAGGGCTTGAGAGCTGATCGAGAATTTGAAAGTTCGTACAAAACGTCTCTAAGGTTGGCATAAGACAGTGCAAACACGAAAACATCATTTATTTCTTTTCTAAAGCAACGATAAAGTGAAACAGACAAATTGAAAACAGACGTTTTAACTTTGCCCCTAAAATGCAATTATGATCGATTTGCATTTTGATTGATTTGATTGGTTGAATTCATATCTGTTTTGCACAGACTATTGAGAACACAGCTATTGACCAATCAGAACCACATTTCACTGTCTTTACTTATAAATTGAATTCTAATTAAGTGAATGCCAACTTTATGTTGGTTTCACATAAAATGCTCACTTCAAACAAGCTTAAGTCATTTCCAATGTAACATAAACCACTAATTGTTATCTATTTATCTTTTAATTCACTTAATCAGCAGAGACTTTCTAGAAACGCCCTTCTTGAGTTAGCTAATAGTTTGTGCATTTGAACACAAGACCTTGTCAATCATTTCCCAAATTTTAACAGTTTAAGCAGTTTTCAACAGTAAAGAATTTTCATGAAGTCCCGTAAGCTTGCAACATAACTTAAAAAATCTAGAAAGACCAACATACCGTTACATTTCTTTTTGGTTTTGTCAAGATTGTATCCAACGGAGCATAGGCATTCGTAGGAGCCTGGGTAATTTATGCATGAGTGATTTTTGCCACAAGGAGAAGACTGACATTCGCCGATATCTAATGTTTCACAATAAAGTTGTTTGAAAATGTGTACCATAAATTAAGCAATTTTATGTCTAATTTAAAGATGTGTAATAAATAAATATGAAAGGTTTTCTTTAATTTATTACTTTTGAATATTTCTTAATTGATTTTACGAAAATGTAAAAACATAATTGTCCTCAAATTTTAATATTTGATATGAACAAATCAACATCTAAAACGTCAAATAAATTCTGTAACAAATGAGAGTATAGTGAGATCTGTGATTTTTGGGACTATATGTATTAGTAATTTAGTTGTAACACAACTTTCTAGATTCGTTTAGACAAATATTTTTGTAAATCATACAGACTGCGTTTGATTTTTGACAACAAGAATGAGTCTATTAACATAATACATTAATCAACGATCATTTACTGTACACGATGGATGATTGCTCACCAAGAGCTACAAGCAGAACCACACATAAAGAAAGTTAAATCGGGTAGAGGGATTGCTAAGGCAGCATTTATGATATAAGTCAAACCTAGTTCTTACATAGCTAACAGGACTATGAATTATGAAGTGTGACGTGTACCTACGACGGTTGTTATTTTGAATTATTTTCATCATTAATAAAAAAAAAACGAAAAACAACTTAGCCATTTAAAGCAATGAGATTAGCTTTGGAAAAATTCACTTAACAGGGGTATATTAATTATCTTATCCTGTCGTTGCAAGTGTCGGAAATTTTGAGTTTGTTAATTCAAGATGTTGGATTATCTTTGCAAAAGAAAATGCATTGCCTAACAAATTATACGAAATTAAAGCATATCATCTATACCAAACAAGCTCGACGGTTTACCCGCAATAAATCCTTTGAAAAATTTTTTACAAGAAGTGGAAAAATCATATTTGATCCAAGCATGTCGTCATTGATACGCATATCTTGGTATGAAAAGCAGCGGTATTTGGAGACGTTGCATCTTGCCGTAAAAATTTAAAAAAATATTATTCAATTAAGCCTTATTCATTGTTCCATCAAGCACTGTTTATTTTCAAATTTATTGTTTTCTAAGTAACTAAACACAGAAAAACCAACAAAACAAGACTAAATACGAGTAGGTTGGCTACGACCAGGTCCAAAAGTAGAACGTTGATTGGAGGGTTAAAATTCATATATGTGCGAATATTCAAGTTTTGTGACCTAATGTGATCAGCAGTAGGGCGTGACGGACAAAGAAGTTATGTAAATAGGAATGGCTAAGAAGGTATGGCATTTTCATTATTGCCTAAAAGCAGGTCTTTTGAATTTATATAAGTTTGGGAAAGCTTCATCTAAGGCTCTGTTTTTGACATATTTACCCGGGCAAACCTATTACTAAACATAACTCTCAATTATTTTTAATATTTAAGTGACCATTTCTTCCATAACATTTTTTTATTATATTGACATCTCTTAGTATGAACCAAGATATACTTGCATTTTTTCAGATTGGCCAAATTTGGTACCACATTAATATTAGTTGAATATGTTAAACTATTTTTGGCGATAAGAGAATTATTTGTCTTCAAGCCATTAACACTTCACCTTTGGCCAATGATTGAATCACTCTTAGTTGCATAAAAAGTTCAGAATTCGCTTTTAGTGTTCAACAATCTGCTACATGGTCAAATGAGTTCTCTAGTTCTAACATTTTTTGGCAGGAAAACAATAACTAAAGAATGCATCAATTTTACCACAAAATAGTTCATTTATGTAAAGTACCTAATGTATTTATAATTATAGAAGCTACTCACAGTTTAAATTACGTCTCTCACGTTGACAGATGAACTTAAAGTGATGCCAGCATGCAACGTCATTCCACTTAGATTTAAAATGGTTGTCATAAATTACAACGCATTCCTCTACACCTCCCCAATTATTAGGTTCGCTCCCATACCATAATGTGAAACTGGGCTTGCCATTTTGAACTGTGTAGAACTGATTGTCACTTCTATTGAGATACAAACCAATAAAATGACCTTCCCCTGCGTTTTCTCAAGATGATTCTGGAAATGGCAATATTCTCAGCATTATTCTTTGGAACAGCAAGATCTCCTCCCTTCTGTTGACAAAGTTTTCTTGCTTTATTCCATGTTGCTCTTATTGCACTGAAGAAATAACAAGATGATTCTATATGCAACCAATCAGAAGTACAGCTTGCTAGACGAATGAAAAAAAAAATAAGGCAACAATTATAAGTAATTGTTTTCAGAATGATTTGTACGAATAGAATAGAATATTTGATATGAACTTTTAATCTGTAAAAACTAAAAATACTTAAACAGGCAGGATTGTGTTTTGCAGACATGTGTTTTTTAAAACAAGTCTTTCAATACCTAAAGGGTTTTTAAGGAATGAGGAGGGTCTTTGAGCTGGTTTTGTAGAGTAGCCACAAGTTGCAGAGTAAAGTATAAAAGAATACAATTCTTAAAAAAATTGTATAGAAATTTTAAAAGAAATAAAAAAAATTTTAAGTGAAGCTTATGTAGTCCGGCTAATACTTGACATTTTAATTATAAGGGGAAACCTTCGTGTTTAAATGGATGGTTATAATAATCGTTAAGTGTTGATGTGGATTTGTCATGTATTTATATTGTGCATAATCAACTGTCTGTTTTAGGCTAAAATCTAATTCATTCCATAATATTGTAATCGAGAAAAAAATGCTAAAATAAGGAAATCATAACACCAAAAATGTCCATGAACTTGAGTTAATTGTCAAATATAGCTCATTTTTACCCCATTTCAAATAACATTCCTAATTTTCCAGATTAAGGTCAATTTCATTGTAATGTGTGTTTAAATGAAATTTTTTTATGTTGGAATAAAAAAATTCCAGTCTAACTCTAATAGCGTTAAATTGAATAGTAAGAAAGTCATTTGAAATTTTATTAAACCCAGTAGAAATTTAATGCCATCTACTGAAAAACGTTATTACACATTATTTACATACATTTTTTGACCTTATTTATTGTACCTCTTAAAAATATTGCTTATTTAGGTTCTTAAATGAAGTGAATGCTTAACAGTAAAACCTAATTTTCTTACATCGAAAGTTAACAAGATATGTATGAATGAACATTATCAGTGCATACCACCCATACTAAGCGGCGGATGACTAATTGCGCGGCCTGTAAGCTTAGAAAAATTTGTGGGACTTTAAGTGATATAACTTTCTCCCAAAAATTTCTGTCTTTTGACGACGTTCCCGTTTCTTATGCTCCATTGCCTTTGCTTCAGTTTTGTTACTCATAGTGTAAACATTATAGAATAAATTTAAATTTCGAACGAGATAAAGTCACTAATTTATGAGTTCTGTACATAGAATATTAAAATAGTATATCGTACAGTTCCAACAGGATATATTATTGGAATTTTAAACATTTATCTCATCTAGAATGGCAAAGAGTAAAAACTGTGTTTAAAGAGAACAGGACTTTTAAAAACGCGGGAATGTAAGATTCAGCCTAAATAGCCTACTAAGTAATCGGACAACGGCCATATTTGTCTGTTCTTGGAAAGAGTTCATAAAGCTATAATCCATTGGTTGAAGACATTTGATGTAATATTATTGAGGTGCACTCATTCTAGGAGTTCTGGAAGCATGTCTGTTAAAATGCTTTTTAAAGTTTGGATTTACAGAATTCTTAGTTTACGAAAGCCAACCAATAATAAACTCAAGACTGTCTAATATGGTGTATCTAGGTTAGCAGGGCCATAGCTAGATTACTAACTTAAGGAAGAGTGTTAAACCTAACCTTAACCCTTACCATAACCCTTAACCTACCCTCTCCTTATGGTAGAGAAAATCAAAATGTGTTAATGCTAACATATGCTTTGTCATTTAGAGAACCATACACTTTTAATGTTGTGTGCTGAGGAAATTTTAAATGTATTGAAGCTTTTCATAAATTTATTACTGATTTCATGCTTGATTGTATTGATAATAATGAACTTGTATGTGTGACTGTGAGCCTTATTTATGTGGTTAAATGTAAAATGTAGATGCAGCAAATTCCTTGCACAGAAGCAACAGCACAGAGAAAAGCTCAGGATTCTCAACAAAGATCAAAGTTTTAAAATTACACAGAGTTGCTCTTTATTCATGATCCGTCATTAAAAATCTTGATAAAGACAGTAATAAATCCATACCTTGGCATGAGTTACATTCTCCTGAGTATCCTTCCATACACGTGCAGTTCAATGTTCCATTAATTTTACGATAGTATGTGTTGAGTCCACACAAAGGAAAGTGAAAAGTGCCTGTCGCTATATCGATCAATAAAATTAAAAATAAAATCAACCAGGGATTTCAAACGAAACATATTCTTCCTCAAAGAACACAATTTGTCATTCAGTATGCACGTTCACGTACCCAGCAAGCAAGTTTGTTATGCAATGTTGGTATTTTTGGTGTTACGCATTTCGTAAAAACAAAACAATTAAATAAATGTTGAAAATTTACAGAGTATGAACAAATTTGCTGGCTGTTTGGGACACTATAAGGGTTATACTAAAGAAGTTAGATAATTGAAAAATGTTCAGAAAATTATCAATTCATCAGTAGTTCTCACAAAATGTGTCAAAGCTCATGTATTTTGGCATGGCTTTGCCTTGTTTATTTAAAGTAAAATAAATAAAAAATCAATCTCAAAAACCATGAGAGTACTTCGTAATCGCCTCAATTTGAACAGCATGCACAAAGATAATGAAAAGTTTCAAATCTAGTTTAATCCAAAGATGTAAAAGTTTAAACTTTGTTTTGCAATATTCTGAAATTTTAAGAAATTTGATAAATCTTAAGCTCACTGCACAACATGCTCAATTTGGACGTTTTTGTCTAGCAATCTATTTTCAGGATATTTTTTTTGTTTAAGACTGATTTCAAGCCCAAGTGATTTGCTTAAATGAGATAAGAAACAATAAATGTTCACCAAATTTTCTATAATTTTGGAAGGAAGAACAACTGTTTACTAAGGCAATGTAACTTTGAACTTTTTAACGTCTTTCTATTTTATGAACAATAGCGTGGGAGGTTTTGCAAGTCTTAGATTATTATGTCAAATTAGTAAATATTTAACTACCTTTTGAGTCAGGAGTGATACTGTGTACAGCTACATCAAGATAACCATTGTTTACAGGAAGAAAAAATTTACGCCTCGTAAGTTTATCTGTTGTGTTATGGACACTAACGACACGTCGTCCAACACTAGTCATGATATAAATAAAATCCCCAAATACTGCCATGGGACCTCCCGAAGTTCCAAAATCAGTTACATTATGGGAGTAGTAATCACAAGAAAAAACATTTCCGTTTGAAACTCGCCAATAAATCTTCTCTTTAGCCATGTCAAGCGTTAGATCATGTGCTATTGACTGAAGTGAAACTGAAAGAATATGATGTTTAGTTGCAGTCATGCTCCATAACCATAAGAAACGTTCAGTACTTTCTGCCAAGAATAGATACCTTAATAAAAATATTTGTTTTGTACATTAGTTTTCTCTATAGGTACTGAAATGCATAAACAATTGGCAGGCTAATATATGCAAGAAAGGAAAGATAGAATACTTTTTTAGTTTAGACAAAGATGTTGTCAAAGTATTCAGATTTACCTTCATATATAGACGGTTTAATGGAACATATTCATAAAATTTGATAATATAGCAACATAAAGCTAATGTAACTAACAGGAAAAGATCACCTTTATCATTTGAAATCTCTCTTTTAAAAACCGAACTAAAATATATGAAGTAATTAAACATTGCATGTGATTCAGATATAATAATAAATGTAATATGTTAGTTTATTCACATAACTTTTATAATGATTGGTATTGTTTGAGATTATTTTCGGAATGAGTAATGCTGTAGTTTGGAGTGGCTGCTGAATGAATTGTGTTGGTAATTGATAATGCTGAAAATTAGCTAGTGCGTGGAAATTTTGTTCGAATTGAAAATTTGATGTTGGTAAATGATATGCACCATTTAATGTAGATAGAAATATAAGAAAAAGCTTTGTCATTTCAATTTTAAGCTTTCTTAATTTTTCAGTTTCATTTTGCATGAAAAGTAGCAGCTCCTTGGATGAATCATTGTCCACAAATGTCTTTAAAAGAGCTATAGCTTCAAAAACATTGTCTTTTGTTGATAATTTTTTTCTGTTTGTTTGGACAAACGATTTTTCAAAACTGTCTTAACCTTCTCTTTTTAATTGTCAAATTTTTTCATTGTTTTTCTGAAAAATCAGAAAAGGATTGACACTGGAGCTAGCGCTATTGTTATCATATGAAAATGATGATTCTATCGACATGTCATGTTCTTGTTTTTACGAATCTTTGGATTAGACAAGCTGAAAAAACTGCTTGAATACTATGGCCTTTACTTTATCGAAAATGTTTGATGCAACTGGCAGTTTTGATTATCATCGCAGCATAATTGCATTCTCCAATACATTTCTTAAATATATTACGCATTTGAGTAACAACAAAGTCCATGTCTTCTTGTCGTTCATTGCACCTTGCCCCGAACTCTTTAAAAACTCTGTCGTATATATTACCGTTCTTTTGGCTTTTTGTGTTCGTGAAATTTAATTTTTTTTGTAGTATGATAACAATTAATGCCTAACATAAAGTTTTAGTTAAAGCTATAGAAAAAGATCAAAAGCTGTAAAATTGAATATATACTGACGTTTCGTCCTTACTCAAAACATATTGAGGCAAGTAATAATTTATAATGAGATTTTAAGACAAGATATTGTATTTACAAAAGGTGTTAAATTACGACTAAAGTAGGCGGTATCAAATGGATTACATGATAAAGAATTTGAGAAGTAAAATTTAGTGAAGTTAAGAGAGGTTAAGTGGAATGGATACATTCCACTTAGAGTGAAGGCTTGCACGAAGAATGAAGGCTTGTATTTATTGATTAGAAGAGGAAATTATTTTAAAGTCGTTATATATTTATAACATATTCAGAAAGTTCTCGCTCCACAAGGCTTTTAAGCCAATTTTTTTTTAATCACATGATTATTATCTTCAGATTCATCATCAGTGGAGCAGCTACAGACCTAACGTTTTCCTAAGCTACACTAAGAAACTGTGCATGAACTAAAGGTAGTGGAATGATTTTCCATTCAGATAATTCGATTAGATGTGTGATTGGATTTATTAAATGGAAGTGTGCAGCCACTTAGATTGCAGCTCTCGACTTTTCAATATACTCTGCCATTCAATGCAAATTAAAAGAAGGCTTTAAAAACTATAAACTTGATATGTTAATTATGTTTCTTTAAATTGCCACATTTTTGAAAACTAAAATCCATTTTTATATTTTTTATGTAACTACGTTGGAATGTGTGTAGTTCTTTTTATCTTCATTACAAAACGAAAAGTTGAGGTTTTTACGTTCACCACATTCGTGAATATTTTAAAAATTTATTGCCATTCCGTATTGAGTTTGTTGCACATCTCTTACACTGCCTCAAAAAAGTATACAAATAAGCACAGTATAGCAACAAACAATGCTCCCAATTTGTTGAAATCTTTTGTGTAGGGCATATCTTATTAAGCATATGATTACCATGGAGGCGTCAAGCAAATTGCTTTTTCTGACAAAGAAAAGCCCTCTTAGGTGGCTAGCCGAAGCCAGTAATGGAATTAAATGCACAACACTAAGTTGCACATTGAAGTTGTACTACTTTTTTGTAGGTTGTGGAAAGCCAAGGCTCTGTGAGTATTTGATTAAAGTTTTATGTGCAAAGTAATTATTTAATATTTTATTTCAGTTTCTACCACTCTGTTTTATTTCATTTAATGACTTCATCATATATAAACATTGATCCCTCCGTTGTTACCTTTTTTCTTAAAGCTCTTTGCTTACTCAACATAAATATCGCTGTCGATTTTTGAAATTTCAGGATCTGCATGTTATTTTCTACTGCGTGTGTGCTGAATAATCACACAAAACGTGTTCATTATTGCAGTTTGTTTGAAATGCCTTATAGTCACATAATAAAATTTTGCTGGCTAAATCTCTTCGAAAGACGTTGATTTTAATAAAAATCTGTCGAACTATATGACGTTTGTTTCTTTATGGCCAACAAAATACTTAATATTCGCTCCCTCGGGAAAAAGCGAGTTTTGATTTCCCTGGAAAATCGATATTTTTTTCTATTATTAAACCTTTAAATAACAAACCATAATACGGACTTATAAAATTCAACTTTTCTATTAAATTAAAACACCGTCTCTAAAAACAAAAACACTTACCTTACTTAAGAAAACCCACCAATAGATTGACATAGTTTATTCATTTTACGCTAACAAGTAAATAAAAAGAATTTCAATATCGCCTTACCCATGTTTTAGTCAAATGCAATGCTGGAAAATTGTAAGCCTGGTTGAAGCCTCATAACACTTGTATTTTTCTTTTTTAAATAAATTTGGTAGATAATGTTCGTGGAGTCAATGTAAAAGATACGACGATCAATCCAGTCAACTGTAATTTCATGAGCAGAAACATTTTTCGCAAAAATTTCGTTTCTAGAAAAGTCAAGATTTCCCCGTTTGATGTCTTTGTCATCAATGTAGTAAAGCACATTCTCAACTACATCAATTTCTATGTCATTGTATCTTGATGCATGGTCAAATTTATTCTTACTGGAGCCATTAATAGTGCTGACATGAATATCTCCAGTAATAGAATCAACAGAGTATATTTTATCAAAGCTCATAATAATCAAATATGGCTTTGGATAAACATCTAAATAAATAATAAAAAACTATAAATAACAATGATGAGAGTGGATTACAAAAATGAAAATTTTTATAGACTTTACGATCATAATATTTTGTGAAAGACCAGAATAATACTTTTAGAAAGAATTATTCACTGTAGAAACATTACTAATAACTTAAAATTAAATTGGCTGCACAACTTCTACCTATTTTGTTTAATATTGTTTTTGGTGCTATGAACAAGAAACTATAAAAATTTGTTAAATCTAAAGACTATACCTTCGTAAAAACACATTTCTGTTTGCATTTGCATCATTTCTTTGTTGTATTGTTTTACTTCCTTGCATGCAGTTGTGTTATCGTCATTGCCATTTTTATCAACGCAAGTTTCCATCCATTCTTTCACGTTGTCTTTTAATGTCTCTAAGCTTTTCTTGCAGATTGATATGTCGTCATTACCATTTACTATTTGACCACTAATAGACAGGATTATGAGAGTCCCAAGAAACGCTTTTGTTGAGCTTGATATCATCTTTATTTTCTATTTATTAGAAGGTGGACGATTACTAACTTCTTTAAAGCTTTTGTAGTAAAACATTTACTTTATTTATGAAAGGCTTATCGTCAATATAATCATATAATCATTTGTTCTTAGGATTTTTTGGTATATAAATAAAGTATTGATTTCTATAATTATTTAACATTTTAACTTCATTCTCCAAAAATATTTTCACGTTTGCTTTCAGATAATTTATGATGATTGGATATTGTTGCAATAGATTGGACAAATTGTTCATTATAAAGACTCATGTTTACAAAAATTCATATAAGTAGAGTTCACCCGACTAGAACATGTTTTGAATAAATAGATGTAACGTTTCTAGCAAACGAAAGCATAGAAAGAAATAAAACATTTCAATGTCCACTATAAGGAAATGACGCAATATATGAAATTCACCAAGAGCGGTTTAGAAAAAATTTAAAATGGGTTGATTTGAAATTTGCTCATGTTAACTTAGTTTACCAGATGAATCGAAAAGACGTATTGCTTAACTAAGCCAGCAAAATTAAATGCCAAATAATCTGTTGCGCAGTGTTTAACAGACTCGCTGTCGTCTACTTACAGAAATGGAGGCCGTTAAACAATACATGATATTCTGCTTTACAACATCTGTCAGTCGTATAGAGAAGTTCGACTCTCATAATTATATAAATTCTGAGTTGAATGAAATTTATGAGTATTTTGACAGATACGCTAAAGTAAAGAAAATCTAAAAAGCTAAATAGAGGAATGCAATTTTGCAGTATTAAAAAATTCTTACTTCTTCAAATATTTTGTTTTAGACAATCAAAAGGCATTTGCCATTTGTCAAAAATAATCTTGCAATATTTAATAATTATAGCAAAAGAAACATGAGACGAAAAATGTATCATTTGTTTTACATGCATTCCTTGCTTTTTAAAATGACTTCTGTAATGATATTTGATGATGATTTGCCCCATTTCAATTTGTTGAATTATGTATCTCTCTTTCTTTATCATTTCTCTCAATCATTAATCTTAGTTTTAATGTCTAATCAAATATTCTTTATCACACATGCATTGAAGTTTTAGTTTACTATCATTCTGATGTAAAAACGCAAAACTATTTGCAATTATTTTATAATTTTTAAATGTCTATGATAGTTGGAAAATATGTTTTTGTTATCTGTATTCAGAACAAAAATACGAATGATGGTTGCTTCAAATATTTTTTGATGTAGCTACGATTTTCTCTGGCGTATCAATGGAAATATGATATAATACATTTCCAGACATTCATAAATATTAATTAGTAGAACTTTATCATTTGTTGTGAACAAGCAATTCGTTATTGTTTTCATCATAAAAATAAATATAAAATGATAAAAAGATTTGCGAAACAGTAAAAGTTTTTTAAGAATTTTAACTTAGTCAAATTAACAAATGGAAGCTATTATACATGACGCATGGCTGCGCTACTCTTAACTATAGAAAATGTTTAAAAAAAACATGCAAAAATGTTTCATAATGCTTTAAATATTTTAAAAGATAAAGATTGTATAAGATTATCTGTTGGATTACGTCTAAGCCTGACTATTATAAATGAAATGTATGGTATTGTTATATTGATAGCTTATATTATCAATAAAAGCTATTGTTCTTAAATTATGTGATAGGCTCTGAATTTTAGGTTTTCTTTATGTTTTCATTACTTACCATCGAAGAGGCAATTTGGCTATCAATTAAATTTCTTATTTAAGTTCTGACGAGTTGCTTTCTATTCTTCTCAAACAGCAGCTTAGAAAAAATGTAACTGAAGTAGAAACTGTCTTGTCCTAAAGTGCTAGTAATATTGGCTTCTTGAATTTTGATATCAACACAAGACAAGTACTTTTCTGTGGACGGGGATACAAATTTTGATGATTTTTAATTTTATTTTGGATAAAGAGCCGTAATTGCAGAAATTAAGTGTCAGAAAAAATATGCAAAAAAAATATTGTTTCAACAATTCGAAAAAATACCATTTACATTGAAAATAACAGACCAAATTATTTTAATTCTTTATAACAACACCCCGGGGAAAAATATGTTTATTTTGACGTTATTCAAATTGGTCAACTATTTCAAGTGTCTCTATAAACTAAAACAAAAATGTGCACTGCAGATGTTAGTTTCCGCTTATAGATAAGATACTATAAAGCCAAAATGGAGTATTGTCTATAAGCAACTTTTGTTCAACTTTTATAGTTCATTATAATATGTTTTACCCTTTTTTACTTAACCTATCATGAAACTTTCTAAAATATATTAAATTCAAACAAGGCTAGTTTCTTTGGTGATTATCTTTATACATCTCATTTCACATGATTTTAATTTCTCATGTTTTTAATAAATTTAGTTTATTTCAATGTATTCATTCTCTTTCCACTCTCAAAAATGCAGAAAATAAGGACAAAAAAGACACATTAATGGTTGCAGACCCCCATCCCCCTAAACATTTTCAGAGCAAAATTTTCGACTTAAATTTTACGAGATATACATGATATTCTGTTTACAACATCTGTCAGCCGTATAGAGAAGTTCGACTCTCATTATGATAGAAGTTCTGAATTCAATAAATTTATGAGCATTTCGACAGAATTGCTATAGCAAAAAAAAGTCTAAAGAACTAAATAGATGAATTCAACTTTGAAGTATCAAAAAGTTTTAATTCTTCAAATATTTTGTTTCAAACAATTAAAAGGCATTTGCCATCTGTCAAAAATATTCTTGCAATTTTGAATAATTGTAGCAAAAGAAACAAGAGACGAAAAATGTATCATTTGTTTTACATGCATTCCTTGTTTTTTAAAATGACTTCTGTATTGATGTTTGATGATGATTTGCCCATTTCAATTTGTTGAATTATGTACCTCTCTTTCTTTATCATTTCTCTTAATCATAAATCTTAGTTTTAATGTCCAATCAAATATTCTTTATCACACATGCATTCAAGTTTTAGTTTACTATCATTCTCATGTAAAATCGCAAAACTCTTTGCAATTATTTTATAATTTTTAAATGTCTATGATAGTTGGAAAACATTTTTTTGTTATCTGTATTCAGAACAAAAATACGAATGATGGTTGCTTCAAATATTTTCGATGTAGCCACGATTTTCTCTGGCGTATCAATGGAAATATTATATACTACATTTCCAGACATTCATAAATATCAATTAGTAGAACTTTATCATTTGTTGTGATCAATAAATTCGTTATTGTTTTCATCATAAAGATAAATATAAAATGATAAAAAGATTTGTGAAACAGTAAAAGTTTTTTAAAAATTTTAAATTAGTCAAATTAACAAGTGACAGCTATTATACATGACGCATGGCTGCGCTAGTCTTAACTATAGAAAATGTTTAAAAAAAACATGCAAAACAGTTTCATAATGCTTTAAGTATTTTAAAAGATAAAGATTGTATTAGATTATCTGTTGGATTACGTCTAAGCATGACTATTATAAATGAAATGTATGGTCTTGATAAGGAAGTTTAATCCATATGAGCTATTGTTCTTAAATTATGTGATAGGCTCTGAATTTTAGGTTGTCTTTATGTTTTCGTTACTTACCATTGAAGAGGCAATTTGGCTATCAATGAAATTTCTTATTTAAGTTCTGACGAGTTGTTTTCTATTCTTCTCAAACAGCAGCTTAGAAAAAATGTAACTGAAGTAGAAACTTTCTTGTCCTAAAGTGCTAGTAATATTGGCTTCTTGAATTTTGATATCAACACAAGACAAGTACTTTTCTGTGGACGGGGACACAAATTTTTATGATTTTTAAGTATATTTTAGATAAAGAGCCGTAATTGCAGAAATTAAGTGTCAGAAAAAATATGCAACAAAAATAATGTTTCAACAATTCGAAGAAATACCATTTACATTGAAAATAACAGACCAAATTATTTTCATTCCTTATAACAACACCCCGGGAAAAAATATGTTTATTTTGACGTTATTCAAATTGGTCAACTATTTCAAGTGTCTCTATAAACTAAAAGAAAAATGTGCACTGCAGATGTTAGTTTCCGCTCATAGATAAGATACTATAAAGCCAAAAAAGGAGTTTTGTCTATAAGCAACTTTTGTTCAACTTTTATAGTTCATTATAATATGTTTTACCCTTTTTTACTCAACCTAACATGAAACTTTCTAAAGTATATCAAATTTAAACAAGGCTTATTTCTTAGGTTATTATCTTTATACATGAACTATATACGTGACGGGGACACAAATTACTATAAAGCCAAAAAAGGAGTTTTGTCTATAAGCAACTTTTGTTCAACTTTTATAGCTCATTATAATATAATTTACCCCCTTTTTTACTTAACCTAACATAAAACTTTCCAAAGTACATCAAATTCAAACAAGGCTAGTTTCTTAGGTAATTATCTATATACATCACATTTCACATGATTTTAATTTCTAATGTTATTAACAAATTTAGTTCTTTTCAACGTATTACTTCCTTTTCTTCTCTTAAGATGCAGAAAATAGGGACAAAAAAAGACAATTAATGGTTGCCACCCCCTCCCATAAACATTTTCTGACAATATTTAGGACTTACATTTTCGTAAGTTACAATCCTCAAACAGGTAAGTGTTTTTCGTTTTCACCGAATGTATAAAAGCAAAGTTTCTGCACGTACTTTTTTATTTTTCTATCATAAATTTTGGCGTACTACGTATGTTTGTGTCTTATTAACATAAAGTCAAATCTAAGTTGTTTGGGCTCATTACTTGTGCAATATGTATAAATGTACATCATTATATTATACTTTTGAACAATTTTTCTGAAAATAATAATGATTTTTCTACAATTTGTTTTTAAAAATATTACATTGTCATTGAATGCAAAAACGTTCTCTCAAATTTATTCAGTTTCTACAAAAAAAAACGCTTTCTAAAAAAAATCTTTAAAGAAATGTCTCTTTTGTTACGTTGCATTTGAGTAAGATTGTGTGACAGTGAATATTTAATACTGATTGCAAAAAAATAAAAACACCTCTTAAAAAAATTCTTTTTAATGTTTAAGTTATTCAACAGCTTAATTCCATTGACGTAATTTTATTAGCGTTTTTCAAATTTGCATTGAAATTTTCATGAAGACACGCATATAATATTTTTCAATCTATTCTTTGAGTCACACAACGTCAAAAAGACGTTGTGTGACTCAAAGAATAACGTCAACAAGAGTTGTGAATCTTTAGGTTTGAGAAGCCAGTTAGAGAAGTCATAGGATGTAGATGTGGCTCTAACACGCCTTTTTAGAGATTGTACTTTATTTATCGTGTTTCTAATAAATTTTGCTTCGTCAGGTAGCAATGAACCCAATTTATTCATCTTTTATGCTTTAACATACGTCCAAAATTACTTTAGAAAATTCTCTATGCATGATGCCTTATAATATTTTTCTTGCATTTACGCAGCATAATAGAAACGCTATACCTGCTGCTTTAATATTTAAATTTTAAAAATTGTTTGTGTGGGAGAATAAATTAGTTTTTTCTTCTAGCAGCTGAAAAGCTGTTTTGTAAATTTCAAAATATATTTATAACATTCTGTATCCATTAGTCAAAAATTAACCTCACACCATCAGAAATGCCACCACTTTCCTCGCCAGTATTGAAAACATTAAACTACGACCAGACGAAATCATGATATCCTACGACGTGACATCACTCTTCACATCCATACCACTAGACATTGCCAAACAAATTACAAACGAACTATTCACAAACGACAAAACTTGGCAAGCTACAACACAACTAGACAAAAATGACATCCTAGACTTACTCAACCTTTGCCTCTCCACTGAATTCACCTTCCAAAACACATACTACAGACAAATTTCAGGCACACCAATGGGATCACCACTATTCACCTTCCTCGCAGAAGCTGTCATGCAACACCTCAAAACACAATCAATCACAAACAACACAAACATCAGACTATGGAAAAGATATGTCGACGACATCTTTGCCATAGTCAAGAAAGACAAAACTGAACAAATCCTCTACACCATAAACAATACCACAAAGAACATTACCTTTACTAAAGACGAAGAACACGACAAACAACTTACCTTCCTCGACATCCTACTAACGAGAACAGATGACGGTACACTAAACACACAAGTATACCGCAAAACCACCCACACAGACCAAATACTCGATTTCAACAGCAATCATCCAACACAACACAAAATAAGCTGCATTCGAACACTTTTCAACAGGATAAACACTCATTGTAATACGGAAGAAGCCAAAAAAACAGAACGCAAGTACTTATAATCCACACTCGTTAAAAACAATTACCCTAGAAACTTCATAAACAAAACTATATACAAAATACAAAACAAAACACAAACCGACAAAAACAACAAAAAACCGGACGAAACAATAAAAATCATCACATTACCATACATAAACGGAACATCAGAAATGACTGCCAGACTTCTTCGACCACATAATATTAACGTCGCCCACAAACCTACACAAAAACTCAAATCATATTTCACCAAACATAAAGACAAAACAACAATTCATGATACAACTGACGCGATCTACATGATACCATGTAAAGACTGTTCAAAACAATACATAGGACAAACATCTAAGAAAATTGAAACAAGACTCACAGAACACAAAAACGCCATAAAACGACGAGATCCGAACTCACTACCGGCAGAACATACCCACGGAAACAACCACACATTCGACTGGACAGAAACTAAAGTACTCGGACGCGCACAGTTTAAACACGCACGCGAATTTAAAGAAGGTTGGTACAGTGAAGACAACGACACAATAAACAGACATATCGACATACCCATCATATACTCACAACTAAAGAAAAAGGACAAAAAAACTACAAACAACACCAAAACTAAAACACTACATTCTAATATTATTAACACCAACCATATTAACAACACACCAAAACCCATGGCAACGCATTTCACTCCATTCAATCACATTAATCCACCCACTAATCCAATTAGACGCTCTAAACGTCTCCAAGCTAAAAAGCACGTGTAAATAAATATCTTCATTCTGATGAAGGCTCGAAGCAACGAGTCGAAAGCTCAATAAAAATCATTTAAAAAAATCCGGAGAAACGTTTATCTTTTATATATTTCTAATTGACTATATTTACAATGTATGCATATCTGCAAAGTAAGAAACTTCATTATAATTTTGCTATTGTTCAACCGAATAGTTTTTGATATATTACAGAGTTAAACTTTCACTAGTTGACAGAGGTCATTTTAATAAAATATGCTGTCATGTAGCACTGTAAACTATTTGTTACGAAGAATTCGTTGCTAATGTCCTTTTCTGTGGACATTTAAATGTCACTCAATCTATGGACTTCTCTTCAAACCATGCAATCACAGATCTGATGCAGAAAAATAACTGAACAACAAACACACTAAGAAATCTATTTGAAAAATAAGGCTAAATCTTCTTTGTTAAAGATTGACTGTTTTTTTGGTTTCGCGTTCATACTTTGCCAGCAAAATAAGAGATACTTCAAACATTGACTAACTACAATACCAACCTATGCAACTATCTTTATCGAGCACTTATGAACATGCCACAAAGCAGACTAATCAAAGTGCTTGTTCAACACGACAATATCATAGAGCATGACACGTCATTTAAAAACAGATGGATTTAATTATATACTTTGTACTGCATGTCACAAGGTGGTTTATAGTGCTGCTATCGAAAAAATGCTTCTGCCAATACCTTTATAAAGATTTGAAGAATACAATACCACCGACTTTCTCTTCTATTTCCCGAAAAAGCTTGAGAGAACAAATAAAGTTGATATTCTACGGAATATCTTATCTTGTATTCAATATAGATTCACTGGAGAATGTTATCGATTTTGACAAACTTTGAATAATTTATGGCTCGGAAAAGAAAATTCAAGAATGTCCCAGTATACGACATAGCAAGCTTTTCTAGCGTTGATAGATCTTAATTTGGAGGGTGCGACAAAAGAAAACTGCATTGGATGCCTGGAATATAATTCATCCTCAACGGACTATTGAACCAAACAATTGCATCGTCAGAAGAAAACATCACAAAGCAATCTATGGACGTTATTGAGAGGTGTGTGTTGCTGTTGTTTCATCGAAAGAAAAGGAAACTGATACAAACTGATTAAATATACATGCAAAGGAAAAGTCAGTTCAAGTACTTTAAAGGCAATCTGTATTTAAACTGCGCTTTGTAATATGACTTTTATCCATTGCATTTTTACGACAGCTGTACGACCAATTTCGTATGAAAAATCGGTTTCCTCGTATTCACAATTTATTGATTGGAGCTTTACTGAACTGATTAGCAAATAGTTCATGTTCAATTGATGCAGACAAATGAACCAGTAAAATTGTCTAAATGTTCTGTTTCAAGAGCATGATAACCCATTCAAGTCAAAAAGCTAGATGTCAACAAAGTACAATATTTCTGACAATAAAATGTAGGAATTGACCAAGTGACCATTTTAAACAAACTGTTATCGGTGGATAATTTTGCGAGTTTTTATTGAATTCACTCAAATATATGCTTAAAATAATCGCTGTATGTTCCTTTTTTAAATAAACTTTGATTGGATAAATTTCGATACAATACAATGGCAAGAGCTGCGAAAAACCTCATTTTTGTAATACAATCTACATATCTTTTGCCCTGTTCACGCCGCCATATTGGATAATCATGATGGCCCAACGCGCACACATATAATATGTACGTACCTATGACTACTACGTCTATGGTAAAAATAGATATTTTAATATGGCGCAAAGCTCAAAGTTAAACACGGTTAACAATTACAGACTTGTATTGTCATGTTATTTCGCAAGCTAAGCAAAGAAGATAAAAAATTGAACATCCCTTGTATATTTTAACTAGTCTGAGGCACCGTATTTAAAAAATATCTGTTGTAAAAGCACTTCTAGTTTGTTTTGAAAAAATACAGCAATCCTTATTCAACGTTGATTGTTATTCTTTGAATAATATTACACGACGCCTTCCCTTTATCGCGTTACAGACTTTGTTGTGAGCAAAACGCGAACGCCAAATTGTATTCCAGAAAATTCAAAATTCAACGTTTGAAACGGGCCTTATTATGCCATGCCTGATGTTAATAAAAGATGTTAGATACAACCACATTTCACATAGTGATTAGCCGCTGACCATGCGAGTACGGGAAGATCAAGAAAAAAGGTACGTTAGCGTACATATGGATTTAATTTAAAAAGACAAAATACTATTAACAAGTTTTCAATTTAGCTAGTGATAATATTCTAATTGAAGAGTCAAGCACAATCCTTAATTAACATAATCCTAATCACTATACATAAATTTAAAAGTTGCTTTTTATCGAGGAGATAAAGTGAATTTAACTGAATGAAAATGAACTATTAGTTTGAAAAATTTACGATAATCGTAAAACAGAGGGAAATGAGAGCAAAGATGAGCATAACCTCCATGGTCCTAGCTTTACACTGTTCGATCACTAATGTTTTACGTCTATTCTTCTACTATCTCCACCGTTTTTATACCGGCTGAACTTTAATGTCATATTTCTATTCTCATCAGTCAAAAATCATTTTACTTGCAAACACAACTTGAATAAAAAATTTTGATGTATTCATAAATATACCATATACTAATTGAAAACCATATTTAGGGTTGATACAGTATGAAAAAAAGGCGTATACAGTCAAGAAACGTAGGAAACTTATCAGAAGCCAAGACCTTTTGTATGTGAAGACACATTTACAACCTTTCCTTAGCGGAGGTGAAACCAAAACAACCTTCACAAACAACATTATAAACTGTTGTAAGTGGTTGCACTTGATCTATTTCCAGTCAAATTAGTAATTATCCCGACTAATTGACATATTACGGTAGATTCAAATTGCTTAAAACGTTTCAGTTGCTTCAGGATCGTTTACCATGCATTAGCCACGTATTTTGGACGCTGCATTATTTCTTGATCATGTAACTCCTCAATAATTTTTGGCATCGAGCTCTTTTTAATGACCCTGCAGCACTTGTAACTTGAAAGCACGTCAGCTACATCTTCGTCCAATGAAGGGTCAGGGCATTCATCACTGATACTTCTTTTGTCTCTAAAGTGTCACTTTCTTCCTTTGATATGTATTGATGAAAAGACTCTACTAGCCAATCCTTAGGAATCGCGTCCTCCGAAAAAAGACAGGAAGCAATAAATGCACTGAACAAAGTAACACGAAAATATCCAAAGTTAATAAATCCTGCAACAAGATTACGAGCAATACTTTTCCATTCACTCTGTTGGTTGTCATGACGTATAGCTGGGACTTTTTCCTAAGTACCAGTAGCCGGTGAGTTATAAAACTCTCTCCAAAATATGCTAAGTGCCTCTTGTTTTACATCAGGACCTCTTCCCTTTTCGAATCTCCTGCTTTGTCGATAAATACAATCTCTAGGCAACACGACAAAATACTTTCGTCTTTTGAACGCAATAATCATGTCTGCTATAATCAAACGATTGTTTTCTTGAAGCTGATTACCACTGTACAATTCACCATCTGCATCAATATTTACGTCTCCATCATCTTTGAAATCAAATAGTATAGCACTTTTTACAATCACAAAAAAAAAACAAAGATTTTTATCAGGAATAAGTAACAAGTTCATTTTTATAACACTTTTGGTAAAAGTGAGTGATCGATGTCTGCTGATAAAATTTATCACAGTTTAGTAACATTAATAATAGTATTAAATATAATACCAGTAATACTAATAATGGAAGTACTAATTAGGATAATGATGGAAAAATGCTATGGTACTTGGGATACAATTAAAAATAACAGGCAAGAAATATTCAACTAGTTTGTATAGTTTCTTTGGCATACTCTATATTAATAAAAATAAAAATCATACTGATGATGATACCATAATACCTTATAAGACACTCAGAATCAATACTTCTAAAAAAAACTCAAAAAAATTACATACCTACTTATAATATATTTCCAGTCGACTTAAGTCGTAGGGGTAAGCTAACATTTTCTAACTCCTTTTTGGACATTTTAACTAAGATTTACCCATCTATTCAAGAAAGACAGTTGCACGAAGCTTATAACAAACAGTCAAAAACTTAAGTAATGCGCATTGGATTATGCATTAAAGCTTAACGACACATTGACAGTGTAAAGAACACCGTTTGATATTTATTTCTAATATAGCTAAAGCATTATTTGACAAAATATACGTTATTTTACAGTATATTTACCTCATTTAAACATGTGTGTCTATTTCACAAAAACCTGAAGCATTATTTTCAATATTTATGCTAACGGTATCGTGGTTGTTTTCGCTGGTTGTCATTAATATAAGCAGTAATAGATATCCTGATTCGGGAGGGAGCGAATGTTAAACATTTTTTTAAAAGTGGAAGTTTTGACAGCCAAAATCCGCCATTACCGCCATTTTTTTTACCACGGGGTCCAGGCCCCTTTTCCCTTCCAGGTCTTATAAAACTCAATGGTTGTATTACTTGGTTGATTTACTTCCACATCTGATGATAATGAATTTTCAATATGAACATAATAGCCCAACATAATACTTTTAAAAAAGCTAAAGTATATTAAAAATACTTTTATGTTCATATTGAAAATTCGCTTTCCGCCTGGCAAATCTCTGGCCATGATGATAATGAATGTTGTCCAGACGTCTTTCTTACTTTATCCTCAACCGAGTCGTGAACTTCAACACTGGCATAGTTATTGGAAGATGCCCCGGTACTTGTCAAGGCATCCGACAATTCTTCGATACGGTTAAATATTTGCGAAAGTATCTTATTTGCACCTGATGAAGATTTAGTCGCCATTTAGTTTTTAATGCGCCTATAAACGCGGAAAAAAAGGTGCGAAAAAAATTTCGACTGCCATAAGAATTCTCGACTGTAAAAAAAGTTATCTGGACTATAAAACATGTATTCTCAACAGTAAAAAGTAATCTCGATAAAAAAACCCATCTGAATCAAACAAAGAAATTCACGAACAGAAAAAAATTCACGACTGCTTTTGTCCACTATGGCTTTCTATATTAACATTTGCGTAACTGTCCCGAATGGTAACTGTCCCGAATTTTTCGCGTTTGTTTACGTTTCAAACGTCACGTTTGTCAGACGAAACGTCGGGCTTCAACTGGTAAACGTTACGTTTGTTCAAATCACGGATTTCTATGTTTGTAACAGCTCTTTCTTACATTATACGTTCAATTATCAAACTCTGCAAATCGTTTAAGGTATACAGATGTAATTTTCAGTTGCTACAGCATATTATCATTGGAAAATCGTATAAGCATGTTAATCACATGACCAAAACGTGTTCAACTTGTTCCTCAAATGTTAAGCATTCGAGAGCAAACTTTACACATTCCTGAGCAAACAATACGTTTCTAATTTGAAACCTTACGTTCCGTCTGACAAATGTGACGTTTGAAATGTAAGCAAACATGAAAAATTCGGGACAGTTACCAGTCGAATGCAAATGGTCATATTTGTTATCGGTATAAAATTTTTCAAAATCGTATGGGAAAGTAGCAACAAAACAGCACAACCTGTTGTAGCAAAATTACCCAACACATATTCATTATTCAGGTGTCATATCTTACAATGTAAATAAATACAATTCGTATGAAATGCGTTGATTTATCGGTTGACTGAACAACACATCACTTATATACGTCAGAAAATTATTTTAAAAAAAAGCTGATGAAATTCAATATTTATATCAAAAAATAGTTTTCAGCAAAAATTTCAATGAATATATATTTAAATTCGTTTGAAATCATGTTTGACCACTTTTATTTATTGCAACTTAAACTTAACGATGTAAGCTAAGTTTCGTGACATGTAATATATGCAAGAGCGTTCAACAAACTAACAAATGGGTGCGAGGAAGCCATAAAGTGCATGGAAAATAGATGGAGAAAAATCATAGTTTAAAAACTGTCGAAAATTGCAATAATGTGCTTTAAGCCCACTAATCATTCAAATGTCCAACTATGTAACCCTTTCTAAATACGGGAGCACATACCAAAATATTTTTAAGTAAACAATTCGTCGTACTGTGTTTGAAATGTATCATAAGGCTTGATGTATTTTTATATGACTTTAGCTACATGTGAATTCACCTCGAGAAGTTTACTTTAATACATTTAAGACTCGTATGAAAATACAGTCATTTGCTTTCTTCTTTGCGCTTTGCTCACCAAAGCACAATGAACAGAGTGAGGATTATACACTATAAGCGGAAACGAAAGGATTTTAAAAAATGACATTGTTTATGATTCATCTAGTCTGAATAAAGAGGTCAATGAACCCACTACTCTATTACTTACAACCATATCACAACCTAGAACGTATTACATCTCTCAAATATACTAGGTATGTGCAACTTGCGCCCCTGATCCTAAAAGACCTGTTTGGGTTGGTCATTCGACTAAAGATTAAGCTCATAGCACATTTTTGCAATGTCAAAAATTTTTTGAAATTACGTACTTGCCGTCAATGTTCAAAACAAAGTTCAATGTTTAATATATATTACGTATTTGCCGCCTGTTTTGTGGCTACCCACATGTACGCTCTGCGTACCTACTTTTTGTGTGATGATTGTTGTCTTCTTTCCTAAAGAAAATTTTTATTGTATTTTTTCATTCATTACAAATTTTGAAAATGTTATAAAATCAGCGCAACTTCCATGGTACTTTGAAAACTCGCTGCTAATCAATATGGATTTCAGTCACTTTCACTTCACTAGGAGATCGAACATGAGTAGGATTTGGGCGCCATCGTCACATTCACATCAAACAAACTAAGCAAATATTACTATGAAATAGATTTAAAAAAAATGCTTTCCACCATTTAGGTAAAATTTCATAATATTCTATATAATCATCAATAAATTTCTTCTTTATAAATGAATCTCTGAATAAAACTGATTCTTTGATGATGGCTATTTATTATTTTCATAACTCAATTAGTACGTTATAAGGGACACGTACAAAGCGTCAAGGCAATGCACATTGAAAGCAAATCTTTATGCAATTATTTGCCCTTTTCGAAAACTATTTCCATCGTTTCTAAGTTTGAGCATTGATAGTTAGGATTTATTGACTAGATAGACTAAGGTCTTATAATTTATTGACTAAGATGTTCATGTTCTTCTCAACATATAATATTACCATGTGCAGTACCACTCTTAATATTTACTGTGACAATATTGACTGTTTTTCTTTAAGTCATATCAGCAATATTTACTCAGTTGTTGATGTTTCGCAATAAGTTTGTGGCATTGGCAATTGGTCCGTCTATTCAATTTTGTTCTGCCAATTTTATATTGAGCTGCAATGCTTTGTATCAGCTTTTGAGAATTCAAGGGGCATTTTACTGCTATGACAAAGTAAATTACAATTATATTTTTATGTGTATGCTATTTCAGTTTTTATCAGAAAGTATTAACACATGACAACAAATGGGCAAATATGACATCAAAAATAATGCAATGTAAGATTTTTATGCAATAATTTTTTGATAAACATGAAAATTCCTGTTTCCATTTCTTGGAGGAAATAGGTGTATCCAACAGCTAATTTAACTTATCAAAAAAGCTCTGGTGTTAATATTCTGGAAAAATTGTATTGTTTAATTTTGTGTGTGAAAATACTAATATTATTGGCCAATCAAGTGTCTTTGACAGATTTAAGTGAAAATTTTGTATCTTTGCTCATATTTTTTTGATATGTTTTTTTTTGTAGTGTATTTAGTATGCTTATGTATTTTTCTCGATCTTTTTAATCCTTATAGTAGAATAGTGGATGAAAAATTGCCATTGTAGAGAACTTTTAATTATTTCTTCTAAAAAGAAAATGTGTAGGTATGATATTTGACCAAACAAGGTATGTACCTTCTTAAATAGTTACAAGAGTTTTTTTCCATTGTTATGGAAATGTCAGGGATAAGCTGTATTTTTTATTTTGTATTTGGTGATGTGTAAATGGAAAAATTCAAGTTGTCAACACAAAGGCAGAGTGCATTCACAAATACAAGGAGTGGGAATTATGCATTACTCACATAAGAGCTCAAAATAAAAAAATATGCCATGACATTTTGAATATTTTCAGGAGCATAGGTATTTTCCTGCTCTTTTTTTCTTAAATTGTCAAAGTCTTTTAGCATGCTGCCTTGTGGATTTTATTACATTGTTAAACATATAAAAGTGGTATATTTACTGAGAAAGCAACGATACCTATATGTAATAGAGGCATTCTAGACATTAAATTCTTCATTACCTGACAATATACAATTATATATTAACCTTAATATCAATTTATTTTGACAAATTGGTTTTTGTATAAATGATCCAAATTGCTCATCATATATCTTATTTTCTAATAAATAAATAAAAACTATAGTTTGGTAAAGGAAGCATGTGTCACTTGAAAGGTTAATTTTTCATCTTCCATTTCTCAAATATGACCTGTTTTTCTCTTTGTAGCCTGCTATTTTGATTCCTGCCTTCTAGAAAAATACTGTACAGGATTTTACAGGATCTCTCAAGATCTTGACAGGATCTTGCATGATGTATTAGCATCATTTGAATATTGCATAAAATATGTTATAGAATTCTTTAATGTAATATTATATAGAATATAATGGTAAGGGAAGAACAAAAAATCTTTTGTAATGTCCTGAAGGATCATCATCGGATTCTTACTAGGATGAAATAAGCATTGGTAATATCCTGCCTAGGGTCTTATAGGATTTTTACTTATGATCGTAACAACCATTTAACAAATTTTGCATCAAGGGCGTTATGATGTTATTCCTTGTTACATATGGTACTCACATTTGAGGCGTAGCAGCTTGAGCATCAGCCTCAAATTTTCTTCTTGTGGTTACGAATTGTCTTCCGATGCTACTTGGTAGTTATTCTTGTTAAGAGGATTTGTCCACTTCTTCGCCTAGGTATATCTCTTTCTTCGTTATGAATTACGTATTAGAAGAAGACAAAATTTTCACAAGGCACAATCTATAGTTACATGTTAAGATCTTCTTTCCCTTTTTTTTTAGTTCAGTTATTTTCAAGTAGAAACTGAGGCCAGAAAAGTTAATTTTATAGAACGTGAAACAATAGCAATTTTCAAAACGACTTTTTACATAGTCCAAAATGTTTTAACACTATAAATTTATAATGAAATCTACAAGTCAAAGTCATGTTAAATCATAAACTTTTCGATTTTGGGTTGGGTAGACATTGTATCTATGTTAAGATTACATGAAGATCTGTGTATTGTTCATAGGCTTTTTTCTACAATATTTTTTTCTTATCTCTTAACAGGGATAGATAAAGTGAGTTTCACTTTGTGCAAACAACTTGGAGATTTTTTGACTTTCCTATTATAGTCTCATGTTAAAGTTGCTGTTTTGCAGGCTGTTGCTTTGAAAAATGTGAGAAAAAAATTGTTCTAAGCAGCTTCACGTTGAAGTAATTGACACTCGGTCATATGGTTTCAGGATGTTGAAAGTTTCACATTTGTCGACATAGTGAATCCTTAAACTTTTCTAAGCGGAAAAAGGGTGTTTCTTGTTATATGGTAAACAATCAAGGGAAAATTTGTATTACTTTAAAATGATAATGTGTAACTATGAAATATGGACCTGGTTTTCGTATGAATAACCCAATGAAACTCTTAAATATTTACTTTGAGTTGAATATTTTATTGCTGTGCTGAAATTTTTTTCTGTACGTATTTGTCGTTTCTTGTTGTTTCTTATGCCCATGGAATGTCCTAAAAATTTACCCACTTTTAATTCCTTTCAAGTGAATTGTAGTTACTGGCTCTTCAAAACCTGCTGTTGCCAATTTTTTGGTAAACCTGTCTGTGTTAGGTTCATAGTTATTCTAAATGTGTTTAGATTCTACATATATTTGTGTTCCTTATGCATCCTGCAGCATGATGAGCCCTGATTTGTTCTAAACAGGTATTTTACATTCCATTTTTGTTGTTTGTTCCAGAACTAAATTTCGTAAGGCTCAATCAACAGTAAAGTTTGGGCAAATTTTTTCCCCTTTCTGAATCCAACATTAAACTATAAATTAACACGATTAAGCGAGATTAATTAACCAGCAATTGTTTTAATATTTCTCTGATGTGTTACTCAATATACAACAAAAGATAGCACTGTCACACAATGTCATTTTAAAGCTTGCACGAAGCAGGTATAAGGTCACTCTTACACGTTGTATATTTAACGAGACACTGAAACTGCAAATCTAAAGCTGTTCTTAAGGGGAAAGCCAAACTGCAAGCTATAAAATGCAGTTAAAAACAGCAAATATCTTGTTTAAATTGTTTAAAAGTTCAAGTGATCAAGTTCATTTATCAGGGACAAAACTTTTTTATAAGTCTTTCATACAGTAAAGCACTTCGGCATGTTTGTTTGAATAAAATGTCTTTAGGAATTCCTATGTTACAACCTTAAAAAAGGCTTGAGCTTCTGCTGCTTGTTAGTTTCTACAATTGTAGAAAAATTTCTTCTTGTACCTGATACAGCAGAGTCAAGTCTTTTTATTAGATTTTTCAACAAGGTATGACCTCAAGCATATGGCAACATGCAAATCTTCTGTAAAAAGTAGAAAAATAATAATTCAAAAAAGAAACAATAAATTTATGTTGTTATTGCCTTAACTTTTTTTGCTAAACTTTTAATCTGCTACGTATAAGATAAAAAATTATTTTGAGATAAAAGCTTGCAATAGCTTGCCAGTCACAAAAACAATGTTTACCTACCATTAGTTTATCTACCTTCTTTCATCTGCTTTCAGCTGCTAATTCTTCAGCATATTGGCCATTGTGTTCTCTCTTCAACTACAATTTAATAAAAAAGAGGAGTTCGTTATACATATACTATAGACACCGCAACAATTTAAAAAACCCCTTGCAGGGTGACCCACGAAAGGGAATTAGCTCAGATAATTGTGTATGCATTCAAAGGAAGTGGGCATAAAACATATTAGTCTGCATTATGAATGCAGCAATGCAAATAAAACAATACAGGCATCAATGGTGTTGTCTGGAGTTCTTGTCTGCGAATAAAAACTCCTTAAGCTGAAAGGAATTGTGAAAGGGAAAGAGGCATAACTAATAGCTATTTGCTCCGCCTGGTTGATTTAGGTACACGCTTGTTTCTCCTCGTTGGAACTTATGGAAACCATGAATTAGTTTTTAAGACTGTTTTTACTCAGTTATGTTGCTATTGTATTACAATGCTTTTGCGTAGTTAATTTGAGATTAAAGTCAGTGTATGATAATACTTTTAACTTGTTTTCCCTTAATTAATACTGAACAAACCTTATGAAATCCTGCAGAAATGTAAAGCTGTTGGGAATGCTAATTACATTATTGTGTACAATAATTTGGAAAATACATAATTTATGTGGATTCTGTTTTTTTGGTACAACCTGCGTAACTAAACAGCCAAAGTGCTAAACTTAAAATAAAATGTACCTGGCTAGTTCCACTTTCTTTGACATCAAAGCATGACTCTTCTTCTTTTCTTTATTTTCTCTTTCATACTTGTCATGTGTTCATTTGATAAATGATCAATCTCATCAGTTGGAAGCTATAAATTTACAATTCGTTTGAGGAGAGAACGTACAGATGTTTGTGATCAGTATTTTCCTCTAGTACTTTTTGCCTCGTAAGAACCTGGAGGTAGCGCTTGCAATGGTGGATATAGTTAAGTTTCTTCAAAATTTTTTTATATAATATTGGTTTAAAAAAGTTTTGATCTATGGTATATAACTTAGCAAGGGTAAGCAAATTAAATAAAACACCATGCAAATGTAGCTACAACTTGTGGATAAGCTGGCATTATTGTAGAAAAGTAAATTTAGCTAATGTTGCTCGTCATCTATTTTAACTTTATGATACGTATTTCAACCTGTTTAGTGTGTATTTCAGGTTTCTTAGCAATTGAGGCAAGATTGCCCAGATGAAAGTTTGGTCTGTATGACATGGCTGCATTGATGGAGAATAATAAGTGAAAATAAAATAGTTTAATGATATAAAGAAACTTACATAAAAGCATCTATCAAGCAGGGGTGGATAGAGACATTTGATCTGCACACAACTCTTCCTTGATCATGTGTTGGAGCTCTTAAATATTAGAGGCTCTTTATAGTATTAGCTAAGCGTCTCTAAAACGTATTTGCCTATAGGAAAATGGCGCGCGCGGTGATAAGTAGTTTGAATGAATTTCTACCCCAACGTCTTTTTCATGAATGTATTCTGAGAAAGAGCATATCTCGCTGGGAGAACAAATGGGCTTTTCTATTTTCTTGCATTATGATTGCCATCCCTAAATTGGAAAGAAAACAAAAAAACAACAAAATATATTCTTGATAAAATAGGGAATATCAGTGAGAAATTGAAGATTATCACAACATACATATGCTGAGTGAAACAGCTAAAGGACTCATTCAGGGCTCATACATGATTACAATGCATTAATTTATACCTGAAAAAAGCATTGTAAAATGGATTGTGCTCTGTGTTACTTGTCATCTTTGCCCAATAAGAATAAAAAAGAACTACCCGAAACGTTAAGAAAAATCTGAGTTACATCATGTATCTTGGTTAATTTTAGATATTTCATATTATCATTTTGGATATAAAATTACAAGTTTTGCGTAGCTAACTTTAATTCTTTTATTCTGAATTATGCAAATGTTTGTTTAAGCACACGAATTTATTCTCATTGCTCGTTCATTCATATGCAGGCACATGATGAACACATGTCTTGTTTATGTTTTCAATTTGTATTGCTGAAATACAATTCGCTTTTTTGTGTTTCTTGGCGACTTTTCTCTTTAGCTGATGTTAAAATGAAACTATTTTTAACATGGCAGTAGAAACACAATTGTTGCCTTTAATCTCCCTTGCGCTGCCCATGGATAACATTGTGCTACCTGCAAATTAATGCTCACATGAAGACAATGTAAATTTTTAGATTTCGATAATTTCTTATGCCATGTTATTCGGAATCCAGTTTATTGACATGCATGATATTATGAATTAAGTCATACTTGGATTTATCTCACAAATACTGTGTTAAAATTCAGCAAAGTACACTATTGTAGTTTTCTAATGCAGCTAGTTGATCATAGTAGCTTTCGAATATGTATAAATGTAAGAGCACTATAATTCATTTTGTAAATGGCTTCTATAGACGCATAGTACTTTTTATACGATCAAATTCTTCGTGACAATGACATTTGTTCAAAGTTTTGTAGTTTATAATCTGTTGGCATCTTATTTATGAACAAAGGCTGTTTCTACTTTCATGCTATGTGAAACTCGGTTGTTGTCAATTAGCTGGCTGCATTCCATGCAACAAAAGTAAATTGTTTAGCCTGCTAGTTAGCTACAACAAAAACTAGATTGCGTAATCAGACTTGTAAATGTATGGTTTTAATTGCTGATACTTAAACTATAAAGATAATCCCCTCTAGATAAGAGACAAAAGTAGATTTTATCAGTTGTTATCCACTTTAGCACGCCATAAATACGGCAATTAACACTTAACACTTAAGCTGTCTATACCTCACTCATTAAACACGATTTGTACATAAAGTATGTGTACACTTTCAATTGTCGTTACAAAATAACAAATAGCTGGCACTATAACAGTATTTTCTGTATATTTTCTGTCTTAAAACATCAGTTTCTACTTAAAAAGGGGGACGGGGCGGGTGGCTGAATGGTTAATTGCGTGAGCTTTAAGCCAGTCGGCGCGGGTTCAATCCCGGCTCGTGGCACATCTGGCAATGTGCCTGAAAAACCTAGCCCGGGTTGACCAAAGCCATGTGAGGGAAATTTGGTAGAGGAAACTATGTCCTCGATGGACTGTATCTGCATCTGCAATGTTGCAGCCTTGTCACCCTGTGTCACGCTGATATCAGCGTTGTAGTTGCGTGACAGGTACGAGTGATTTTAGTCTGATCAGCTGCCTTCACTATAATTTCAGTGACCAGGATATTCCACTTCTGTGTGGAACCCTCATACGTCGAAATCGACGGAGTCCATTTACTACTTAAAAATAATAATCACCTTAAAGTGGTACTAAGACGAAAACTGAACGTTAAAAAATCATCGATTTTAGCATTCAATAGTTTAAACACATATCAATTATTGCTTTCGTAAAATTTAAGCAAAAATAATAGTATAACGAGGGAGTTATGAACATTTGAAATGTCTAATTTTCATGTCCGCCATTAAAATCGGCCATTTTGAATATATGCAATCAGCAAAGGTCTGTGACGTCATATTCTTAACACGGCAAGAAGCGCACATTGGAAAGTATACAAAGTAATACATAAATAGAGCAAAAAAATGTCAAATTCATCGAGATCTAGCTCGCTTTCTGAGTCTTCGATCGAGACAAACGCATCGATTTCTTCATCGGAATTCATGACGGCAAATTCGGACGAATCTAATTCGGAAATTTTGCCATTTGCCGATAATATTGAACCGCTTGCTTCGCCCGATGAAATTGCTGAGTACGAAGCTGCAGTTGCAGAAGAACGGCAGGTTGAGGACATGCTGCAAGATCGTTTTGATGCCCGTGTTGATGTTACTTCATGGTAAGATGTCATTCTTAGTGTGTTACTTTGATCTGAATCGTCTGCCGTTAGCTATGATAACTTTATGGAAACATACAATTTGGCCAATATTAAAGGTGTGAATGTGGCCATTGCTCGTTGGATCTTGTTGTCAACCCTCAAGAGTGCCGATGCTGCATGGAATTAGAGCAATGCCGTGGCAAAATGAATCAGTTCGAAGTCGATGAAAGAAAATGCATTTTGGATCACCCTGGCTTTAACGAAGTTTGCCTGAACGAATTTGTTCTTCAAGCAGCTTCGTTAGGTTTAAAGACCAAAGGTCATCGCAGTTATGCGACCGTTTTTCGAGATGGTCAAAAGACCAGAGAGGAGTAAGCCTTTTTCTTTGTGAAAATTCTAAAATATTATTTTGTGCGCCTGCGTCTATGTTTACTTTTTGAAATTTATAGGTTCTTTCGAGCAGTATCGTACAGACAACTCGTGCGTCTTGTATGGGACTTTACAGGCAGCTCCAGACATTTGCCACTGCCTTGTTGTTGTTACAACAAAATACGGACGACATTTCCGAACAATAAGTGTCTTCCTTACAAAGGATTCGAAGAGGATGAGGACATATAGCAATGTAAAAAGGTGATGGAAAAAGCTATTATAGGTGGTATATTTACAAAATTTACAAATATACATTTATATTATTGACAACTGCCCTTCTTGTGACCTTTCATAGTCTTTGCACATTTCTTGCACAATGGATTTCTTTTTTTAGCTGTATGCTCTTGACCTGTACCAAGCAAATCTTGTAATTCTTTATCTGTGCATGTGGGGGGACAGTCAGTGTTAAGTTTACGTTTTCAAGAAGGAAACAAGGTAATTGCATCAACTTTTGCTTGCTTTTCAGAAAGCATCATGTGCATTGGCTCTGGAGTGCTTTTTCCTTGGAGTCTTCAGCAAAGTGTCATAAATTTCTTCAACATATGCTTCAACAAAATTGGTAAATAATCCATTAGTGTTTTGTAAATACAACACATGCATTTAATTTCTCATGCTCATCAATTAAACTCACAGAAGTCTTGCTTCACCCTAACATTTCGTACAGTTCCTTCTCCCTCCTTATACTTTGTATATGTGAACCGAAGACGAGTTTCGCCATCAAGTGTAGTCTTGCTAGCCCTCCGCAAATTAAAGTTGAAATGTAATGCTGCTAAGATGGACCTACAATGAAAATTATTAGTTAACTTTATTTCATTATCACATAATCTTTGTCTTGAATTTTATCAAACTGTGATTTTTAGTTTACCTGCAATACATGCCAGAATAAGAGAAATGAATCATTTTTGGTGCGAAATGATTAACAACTGAATGGTATCCCTCCAAACAGCTGGTCTGGGCAACAGAAGATGCTTGTTTGATAGCTTTAACAAGTTTCTTTTTGGTAAGTGCATCTTTCAACTTTTCATAAGCAACAGATCCTAGATGAATATTATTCCAACTATTTGACTTACTTGGGTTTTTATCATGTTGCTTAGAGTTAGCGTATTGAAGTGAACAAATGTAATGATATTCTTTTAAACTCAAAATATTGTACCCTTTGTTAACCACACTCTTGGCTTTAGGACATCACTGTGACTGCATCTGCTGTAAATCTTATTTGGGAAGTCTTTGTGTTTATTCAAAATGTGATAGAAAAAAGATTCAAATTTGGCCCATTTAACTTCTCCAATTCCAGATAAAGTAGATGTAGCAGCCCAATAGAAATGTTGTACGCATGCTTTTCTCCATCTTCCTAGGATTTGGCAGTCTTTTTCTTTTGCCAATGTAATCATGATCTTCTGAATCTCTATAAGATAAGAATAACATGCTGTTGTAAACAATTTTCACTGATATGTCATGATGTAGGTATATATATAACTTAATACTTTTTCCAATGTGCCACAGGTCATAGAAATGCTGTTTTGGACATGTTTCCCTCAATTCTTTGCACAGTTTTGGACATGTTTCCCTCATCCATTTGGCTATGGTGGCATGTCGATCTGATACGAATGTTGTTATTATTAGGCCAGTTGTAAGGAGAAATGACATGGCCTTTTGGTGACCAAGAGCCTCCATAGCTGAACTACTCCCTGCTTGGTTTGCCTTTGACAAAAATGTGAGTGACATATGTTCAAGTATTTGGAACAAATTAATTTTATTGTTAGCCAGTAAAACTACCTGTACAACAACCAAATGAATGATTAATCCAATTGTGCAGCAAAATATTGTGTATGTGCCATACTTTGCTGAATGACCCATACTGTCATGCCGCCCATCTCCTGACAATACAACTTCTTTTCCTTCTAGAGATTCCAATATCTTTTTTTGATAATTACGCCAATATAAAACAATGGAAGGAAACAGAAAGTGTCTCTGGTGATAATAATATGCGACTTCACTGTAGCTGATCAACCCCATGTTCTTGAACACTTGAAGTACCTGTACAATGCCATTGGTTTATGGAGTACTGAATATCTGTGATTGAGATGATACATTGCTACATACTTCCTCACCTTTTTTACTGAAGCACCTGCACACAAAATAGCAAAACTAAGCAAAATATTGCCAGCTGGAAACTATCCAAAAAGATATGGTTGACTTTTCCAGGTAAAGCTTTCTTTACAGTTACTGCACTGACTTTCAATAATCAACAGAGTGCCACAACAACTTGTTTTCACTTTTGGGTTGGGGTGAAAGCAATGATGACAGTGTTGAAAAAGCAAAAGTAGCTGAGAAAGGAAAACAATTCCCTTTGGCTCATCTCTTTTGTTTGTTCCTTCATTTACTCTGATAATGAAAGAAGCATTACTGTAAATGCAGAAATTATCACAAAACTTGTTACACATACACGCATAGAAAGCGTTATTTTAAATTACCGATTGCGAGTTAAATTATCATCATCGTCTGCAGTGTTCTCATATTCCCTCCTCAACTGCTCAGGCTCCCACAGAGGGTCTGTATTGTATGGATCTTTCTGTTTCGTTTCTTCACTATCACACATATATGTGTCCATATCCTCCATAAGTTCTTCAGAAATCTGGTCTAAATTACGACAAAGATGTAGTGGTTTTTTTATACATGCTGTTTTTGTTGAAGTGTGAGCCGTTGATATTTTAACACTAGCCTTCGTTTTCATCTTGTAAATGAACATGTTCTGTCGTAGGATTCTTTTTATCTGAAAAAACATTGAAATTTGTTTTTATTACTATAGTCTCCTTTTGTGAATTGAAACTTTAAACGTAAATAATGTATACTGGGGTCAGTTCTCTCATCGGTTACAGTTTCTCTTGTTATTAAATTAGTCGTCCGTATCCATTGCGTTTGATTGATAGCTAATTTCGTGTGCAGTTTTGTAAGTTCTCCATGCAACATCTTTAATTCACTATCTTTTTTCTTGCAACTCTCACAGGACGCCGTAGCATGATCCTGAAAGTTTAAAAATGTCTACAAAAGTTATACAAAAATATATTTCAAAGATACAAACCGGTTCATTTTCTTTGTTTTCCGTGTAATTAGGTGCATCGGGCGTGATCTGTTGGTCCTGTAAGAATATTGAGGAATAGTTGTTTTACGAAGTGCACGTATGTGTGAAGAGCAATTGTTGGCTTTACGTATGCATCATTCTCAGATTTGTCTGGAATTTCAGTTGTGCCTTTTCCTTTATGAAAATAGCACGAATCTTCTTTCTTCATGCATGATACAGACACTTCATTTTGTATTTCCTTTAAAACCTTAGTATAAATATATATTATATATTGAAAGTTTGCCTGGATGTATTAATGGTTCTCTCAAATTGTGAAAATTTATCATCTGCAATATGTGTAAGTATATAATAGTTGTAACTTGTGCTAACCTGACGCCGCTCTCTTGACGTTGTTGGTGTTGGCGATTTCTTCCAAATAGTAGGTACGGCACCAGGTTTGAGCCGTCTAGTCATACCACCCAAATGGAAAAAACGCTCAAAACAATCATCCGAGAAGTGATTCGAACAAATCATAAATCGAATTTTGCGCGAACTCGGATTAAAGTTTGCACGCTTCGTCTCAACAAATTTAACCCAAATTCTTCTTAAAGACTCGTCGTTTGGGCTTTTATGTAATGAAATGCCTGTACTTCTATCAGACGTATTACTGCAATCTTGCACGACACAGCGTGTTGAAGGCATGTTAAAAAAATTGAGTTATACAACCTTTTATATCTCTATTTGTATATAGTGTTATATTGTAAACAGCCGCGAGTTAAGACTATGACGTCACAAGCACCTTCCTTCTTGAAAATTCAAATATGGCGCATTTTAATGGCGGCTCTTAAAGTACAAGTTTTATCGCTACGTAACTCGAGCAGCATTAAATACATTGCGCTAAAATTTCGCCAGAAGAGATTTTTTTACATACACTATTAATCTATGAAAAAAAAACGAGAGGCAAAATTTTCGTTTTAGTACCACTTTAACTACACATACGTCAATATATTGAATCTTGAACCGCGACGATTGTTGTCCAGTGTTACTGCGATAAAAAATATGTTATGATTCTTAATGGAGGGATGATTAGTAAAGAAAGATTTGTACCTACCGGTAGCTACTTGGTGAAGTTTTGTAGAATACTAATGGTTTTTAAGGGAGTGATAATATTTTACTGTAAGACTAAATGGCAACATCTCAAAAATGGCACCCTGAGTTGAACAAACGGAGCTCACAAAATCTGGACAATCACGAATATGGAACTTTTACTCACTTATATACTTCATATATATATATTGCTGAACTCTTGCAAAGCTTTTGTAGCTCTGTTTTACATGCCTTTATTAAAATCTATGGTAAATATCCATGCTTTCACACTTCGCTAGTGGATATATTTTGTGGCAGTTGTTGTTTGAGGCTGAACTCGCGTTGCTTCCGATAAGTATATTTATAACATTCAATCAAAAATTGTACATTGCAAGAAAATACTGAAACTACAAGTAAGCACGTGCTGATACACGTAACTTACATAAAAGACGTTACATGATTGGTTGATAATAATCTATCATGAGATTAAGTTCACAATGATAGGGTGACATTATTACACAAATTACTACACTTTCCTTATTTCATTATAAAGACGCGGCTTGGCAAACACCTTACATTACACTTATACATATAGCAGTGTCATTTTGGCTACATAGAAAATGTTGAAAATGATCTATTTTAACTTTACTTTTTGTTATTGTAAATATATTTACTAAGTTATCTTCGTTGGCAATTAATTAAGTTCATTGTTCCGCGCTACCTGTACTTTGCTTCTAATAAAATGATTTTTAATTTCTATGTGTTTAAACGTTATTTTTTTTTAAAGGCTTGGTTCTTCCTGATATTATTGCTCCCTGGTTGTGTACTTTGATTTTCGCGCCACTGTTCTTTTCCACTATGCTTAAATCACTGAACCCAAACTAAAGTTGTACACTCTGTTTTTACTCTCTGCAGAAAATAGGATTACTGTATGGGCAACGTACACAACGAGGACCTCTTCTGCAATAGTATGAGCCTGGGGTATTATAGCATAAGTAACACGATTCACAAGGAGAAAACTTGCATTCGTTGGTATCTATAATAATAAAAAGTCAAAAAAGCTGTAATAACTAAAAATAAACAGCAAGACAAATGCCTGCTTTTTAAAGTCTAACCACACACACAGAATGAAGTTTCAAAATCCCCTCGCAAATTTTTATGGCGTAGCTATAATTTGAAATATTTTGGCAAAAAAAACATGCCATTGTTGAAAACATTAAACTGCCATTACTTGGCAGGAGCGAGATTTCTGTGTTGCAATCATTGAGTATGAGTGTGATTGAAGTTTTAGAATACGGGCAAAATTCAGTAAATTCACGCAAACATTCTCATTCATTATATATCATACACCATTTGTATCATATATGAAACAAATTACCTTGTATACATCAAAAATTTTGAGATTACTATTGCAAAAAAATTCTTAGAATCACTTGACCAACATTTTTTGATGTCAGGGTCAGGAAGACTTTATAAAGTTTTTGTAAATTCCACTGACGGGTAGCTAATATAATCAAAACTAATATTACTCTGGACAATATTGTTTCCGTTATATTGATTTCAAACTGATTGCCTACTCAATGGTACTTGATAAACTAAAAGATTTTTTATATTAAACGGAAATCTCAGGGAGGTAGTAGATCAGAGATGATCTCCCCCACAGATGATTTTTGTCAGAAATTTTAAAGTTATAAGGAAATGTAACAACAACTAATTGTTCTTAAATTCAGGGGAAAATGATGCAATAAGAGTAATTCAATTGAAAATTCAATATTAAACCTATTATATCTCCAATCTACTTTCTTTTTATATGCTTGCTGTAGTCATTGTTGATTGATTGATAAACTTTATTTAAACTCATTAATTAGCCTTTTCAGCAATAGCAACATGAGAAATGGCAATTGCACTTTTGCACTACACATAATTTTTTGACCATATGTCTTAACTCAAATGACAGATGACATATTTTAAACCAACAACCTAACAATATTGTAAACTATGATGTGGCCTTTAATTAAGAAATAAAAGTTATTTAATGTATTTGCACAGGCTTAAGCCATCCCCAAGGAGACCTTTGGAAGTTAGAGCTTGAGAGCTGATCGAGAATTTGAAAGTTCTCAAAAAACGTCTCTAAGGTTTGCATAAGCCAGTGCAAACACGAAAACATCATTTATCTCTTTTATAAAGCAACAATAAAGTGGAAAAGACAAATTGAAAACAGACGTTTCAAATTTACACCTAAAATGCATTTATGATCGATTTGAAATTTGATTGATTTGATTTGTGGAATTCATATCTGTTTTGCACAGACTAATGAAAACACAGCTATTGACTAATCAGAACCACGTTTCACTGTCTTTACTTATAAATTGAATTCTAATTAAGTGATTGCCAACTTTATGCTGGTTTCACATAAAATGCTCACTTTAAACAAGCTTAAGTCAGTTCTAATATAACATAAACCACTAATTGTTATCTATTTATCTTTTAATTCACTTAATCAGCAGAGACTTTTGAGAAACGCCCTTCTTGAGTTAGCTAATAATTTGTGCATTTGAACACAAGACCCTGTCAAGCATTTCCCATATTTTAATACTTCAAGCAGTTTTCAAAGAATTTTCACGAAGTCACGTAAGCTTGCAACATTAGATAAAAGATCTAGAAAGACCAACTTACCGATACATTTCTTTTTGGATTTGTCAAGTTTGTATCCAGTGGAGCATAGGCATTCGTAGGAGCCTGGGATATTTATGCATGAGTGATCTTTGCCACAAGGAGAAGACTGACATTCACCGATATCTAATGTTTCACAATAAAGTTGTTTGAAAATGTGTACCATAAATTAAGCAACTTTATATCTAATATAAACATGTGTAATAAATAAATGTGATTTTTTTGTTTAATTTATTACATTTGAATATTTCTTAATTGATTTTACGAGAATGTAAAAACATAATAGTCCTAAAACATTAATATTTGATATGAGCAAATCAACATGTAAAGAATGAGTCTATTAACAGAATAAATTAATTAACGATCATTTACTGTACACGATAGAAGATTGCTCACCAAGGGCTACAAGCAGAACCACACATAAAAAAAGTTAAATCTGGTAGTGGGATTGATAAGGTGGCATCTATGATATAAATCAAACCTAGTTCTTACATAGCTAATAGGACTATAAATTATGAAGTGTGACGTGTACCCACGACGGTTGCTATTTTTGAATTATTGTCATCATTAATAAAAAAACGAAAAACAACTTAGCCATTTAAAGCAATGACATTAGTCTTGGAAAAACTCACACAACAAGGGCATGTTAATTATCTTATCCTGTCGTTGCAAGTGTCGGAAATTTTGAGTTTGTTAATTCAAGATGTTGGATTATCTTTGCAAAAGAAAATGCATCAACTAACAAAATTATATGAAAGTAAGCATATCATCTATACCAATCAAGCTCGACGGTTACCCACAATAAATCCTTTGAAAAAATTTTTTACAAGAAGTGGAAAAATCATATTTGATCCAAGCATGACGTCATTGATATGCATATCTTGGTATGAATAGCAGCGGTATTTGGAGAAGTTGCATGTTGCCGTAAGATTATAAAAAGTATTATTCAATCAAGCATTATTCATTGTTCCATCAAGCACTGTTCATTTTTAAATGTATTGTTTTCTAAGTAAATCAACACAGAAAAAGTAACAAAACAAGACTAAATACAAGCAGGTTGGCTACGCCCAGGTCCAAAACTAGAACGTTGATTGGAGGGGGGTGGTGAATATTCATATATGTGCGAATAGTCATGTTTTGTGACCTAATGTGCTCAGCTGTAGGGCGTGTCGGACAAAGAAGTTATGTAAATAGGAATGGTTAAGAAGTTATGGCATTTTCATTATTGCCTAATACCAGGTCTTTTGAATTATTATAAGTTTAGGGAAGCTTCATCTAAGGTTCCGTTTTTGACATATTTACTCGGGCAAACCTATTACTAAACATAACTCTCAATTATTTTTGATATTTAGGTGACCATTCCCTGCATACCAGTTGTTTATTGAATTGACATCTTTAAGTATGAACCAAGATATACTTGCAATTTTTCTGATTGGCCAAATTTGGTACCACATTAATATTAGTTGAACATGTTAAACTATTTTTGGCGATAAGAGATTTATTTGTCTTCAAGCCATTAACATTTCACCTTGGGCCATTGATTGAATCACTCTTAGTAGCACAAAAAGTTCAGAATTCGCTTTTAGTGCCAACAATGTGCTACATGGTCGAATGAGTTCTCTAGTTCTAACATTTTTTTGGCAGGAAAACAATAACTAAAGAATGCAACCATTTTACCACAAAATAGTAAATATATGTAAAGTATCTAATGTATTAAAAATTTTAAAAGCTACTCACAGTTTAAATTACGTCTCTCACGTTGACAGATGAATTTAAAGTGCTTTACACATCGAACATCATTCCATTTGGATTTATAATTTTTGTCATAAATTACAACGCAGTCCTCTATGCCAAATCTTTCGTGACTAGGTTGTCTCCAATACCATAATGTGAAACTGGGCTTAACATTTTGAATTGTGTAGAACTTATTGTCACTTTTATTGCGATACAAACCAATAAAGTGACCTTTAAGGCGTTTTCTCAAGATGATTCTGGTTATGGCATTATTCTCAGCATTATTCTTTGGAACAGCAAGATCTCCTACCTTCTGTTGACAAAGTTTTCTTGCTTTATTCCATGTTGCTGCTTTTGCACTGAAGAAATAACAAGATGATTCTATATGCAACCAATCAGAAGGACAGCTTGCTAGACGAATGAAACAAAAAATAAGACAACAATAACAAGTAATTGTTTTCAGAATGATTTGTACGAATAGAATAGAATATTTAATATGCACTTTTAAACTGTAAAAGCTGATTAAAAATGCTTAAACAGGCAGGATTGTGTTTTGCAGTCAGATGTTGTTTAAAACAAGTCCTTCAATACCTAAAGGGTTTTTAAGGAGCGAGGACGGTCTTTGAGTTGGTTTTGTAGAGTAGCCACAAGTTGCGGAGTAAAGTATAATAGAATACAATTCTTAAAAAAATTGTATAGAAATTGTAAAAGAAATAAACGAAATTGTTTTTAAAGCTTATGTAGTCCGGCTAACACTTGACATTTTAATCATAAGGAGAAACCTTCGTGTTGAAATGGAGGGTTACAATAATCGTCAGGTGTTGATGTGGATTTGTTACGTATTTATATTGTGCATAATCAGCTGTCTGTTTTAAACTAAAAACTAATTCATTACATAATATTGTAATCGAGAAAGAAATACTAAAAAAAGGAAATCATAACACCAAAAATGTGCATGAACTTGAGGTAAGCTGTCAAATATAGCTCATTTTAACGCCCATTTCAAATAACATTCCTAATTTTCCAGATTAAAGTCAATTTCATTGTAATGTGTGCTTACATGAAATTTTTTTATGTCTGAATAAAAAAATCCAGTCTAACTCTAATAGCGTTAAATTGAATAGTAAGAAAGTCATTTGAAATTTTATTAAACCCAGTAGAAATTTAATGCCATCTACTGAAAAACGTTATTACACATTATTTACATACATTTTTTGACCTTATTTATTGTACCTCTTAAAAATATTGCTTATTTAGGTTTTTAAAGGAAGTGAATGCTTAACAGTAAAACCTAATTTTCTTACATCGAAAATGAACAAGATATGTATAAATGAACATTATCAGTGCATGCACCCATACTAAGCAGCGGATGACTAATTGCGCGGCCTGTAAGCTTAGAAAAATTTGTGGAACTTTAAGTCATAAAACTTTCTCCCAAAAAGTTCAGTATTTTGAGGACCTTTCCGTTTCTTATGCTGCATTGCCTTTGCTTCAGTTTTGTTACTCATAGTATAAACAACATAGAATAAATTTAAATTTCGAACGAGATAAACTCACTACTTTATGAGTTCTATACATAGAGCATTATAATAGTATATCGTACAGTTTCCAACAGGATATATTATTGGAATTTTGAACATTTATCTCATCTAGAATGGCAAAGAGTAAAAACTATGTTTAAAGAGAACAGGACTTTTAAAAACGCGGGAATGTAAGATTCAGCCTACATATCCTACTGAGTGATTACTCGGCCATATTTTTCTGTTGTTGGAAAGAGTTCATAAAAATACAATCCATTGGTTGAAGACATTTGATGTAATATTATTGAGGTGCAATCATTCTAGGAGTTCTGGAAGCATGTCTGTAAAAATGCTTTTTAAAGCTTGGATTTACAGAATTCTTAGTTTACGAAAGCCAACCAATAATAAACTCAAGACTGTCTAATATGGTGTATCTAGGTTAGCAGGGCCATAGCTGGATAACTAACTTCAGGAGGAGTGTTAAACCTAACTTTAATTCTTACCCTAACCCTAGCCCAAGCCCCGCCTTAATGTAGAGAAAAACAAAATGTGTTAATGCTAACATATGCTATTGTCATTTAGAGAACCATACACTTTCAATGTTGTGTGCTGAGGAAGTTTTAAGTGTATTGAAGCTTTTCATAAATTTATTACTGATTTCCTGCTTGATTGTATTGATAATGGTTTATGAACTTGTATGTGGTGCTTTGAGCCTTATTTTTGTGGTTACATGTAAAATGTAGATGCAGCAAATTCCTTGCGCAGAAAGAACAGCAGAGAGAACAGCTCAGGATTCTCAACTAAGAACAAAGGTTTAAAACTGCACAGATATGCTCTTTATTGATAATAAGTGATAAAAAATCTTAATAAAGACAGTAATAAATCCATACCATTGCACGAGTTACATTCTCCAAAGTATCCTTCCATACACGTGCAGTTCAATGTTCCATTAATTTTACGATAGTATGTGTTGGGTCCACACAAAGGAAATTGAAAAGTGCTTGTCTCTATATCGATCAATAAAATTAAAAATAAAATCAACCAGGGATTTTAAACGAAACATATTCTTCCTCAAAGAATACAATTTTTCACTCAGTATCCACGTTGACGTACCAAGCAAGCAAGTTTGTTATGCAATGTTAGCATTTTTGGTGTTCGCGCATTTCGTAAAAACAAAACAATTTAATAAATGTTGAAAATTTACAGATTATGAACAAATTTGCTGACTGTTTGGGGCACTATAAGGGATATACTAAAGAAGTTAGATAATTGAAAAATGTTCAGAAAATTAGCAATTCATCAGTAGTTCTCACAAAATGTGTCAAGCTCATGTATTTTGGCATGGCTTTAAAGTAAAATGAATAAAAAATTAATCTCGAAAACCATAAGAGTACTTCGTAATCGCCTCAATTTTAACAGCATGCACAAAGAAAATGAAAAGTTTCAAATCTAGTTTAATCCAAAGATGTAAAAGTTTAAACTCTGTTTTGCAATATACTGAAATTTTAAGAAATTTGATAAACATTAAGCTCACTGCACAACATCTCAATTTGGACGTTTTTGTCTTACAATCTATTTTCATGATTTTTTTTATTTAAGACTGATTTCAAGCCCAAGTGATTGTTTAAATGATGTAAAAAACAATAAAGACTTAAATTTAACACCCAAGAAGTTTGATAAGAATAGACACACGGCAAAAATGTCCAAATTAGACACTTTGCACTTTGAGCTTAATGTTCATTTGATTTTCTATAATTTTGGAAGGAAGAACAACGTTTACTAAGGCAATGTAACTTTGAACTTTTTAACGTCTTTCTATTGTATGAACATTAGCGTGGGAGTTTTGGCAGGTCTTACATTACTATAACAAATAGGTAAATATTTAACTACCGTTTGAATGAGGAGTGATACTGTGTATAGCTACAGCCAAATCAAGATAACCGATGTTTACAGGAAGAAAAAATTTACGTCTCGTACGTTGATCTGTTGTGTTATGGACACTAACGACACTTCGTCCAACACTAGTTATGATATAAATGAAATCCCCAAATACTGCCATGGGACCTCGTGAAGTTCCAAAATCAGTTACATTTTGGGAGTAGTAATCACAAGAAAAAACATTTCCGTTTGAAACTCGCCAATATATCTTCTCTTTAGCAATGTCAAGCGTTAGATCAAGTGGTATTGACTGAAGTGAAACTAAAAAAATATGATGTTTATTTGCAGTCATGCTCCATAACCATAAGAAACGTTCTGTACTTTCTGCCAAGAAAAGATACCTAAGTAAAAATATTTGTTTTGTTCATTAGTTTTCTCTATACGTACTGAAATGCAATTGGCAGGCTAATATATGCAAGAAAGGAAAGATAGAATATTTTTTTAGTTTAGACAAAGATGTTGTCAAAGTATTCAGAACTACCTTCATATATACACGGTTTAATGGAACATAATCATAAAATTTGATAATATAGCAACATAAAGCTATTATAACTAGCAGGAAAAGATCACCTTTATCATTTGAAATCTCTCTTTTAAAAACCGAACTAAAATATATGGAGTAATTAATCATTCCATGTGGTTCAGAACATAATAATAAATGTAATATGTTATTATTATTCGCAAAACTTCTATAATGATTGTTTGCGATTATTGTCGGAATGACTAATGCTGTAGTTTGGAGTGGCTGCTGAATAAATTGTGTTGGTAATTGATAATGCTGAAAATTAGCCGATGCGTGGAAATTTTGTTCGAATTGAAAATTTGGTGTTGGTAAATGATATGCACCATTTCATGTAGATATTTAATTAAGAAAGCTTTGTCATTTCAATTTTAAGCTTTCTTAATTTTTCAGTTTCATCTTGCATGAAAATTAGCAGCTCCTTGGATGGATCATCGTCCACAAATGTCTTTAAAAGAGCTATAGCTTCAAAAACATTGTCTTTTGTTGATACTTTTTCTTTCAGTTTGTTTGGACAAACGATTTTTTAAAACTATCTTAACATTCTCTTTTTAATTGTCAAATTTTTTCATTGTTTTTCTGAAAAATCAGAAAAAGATTGACACTGGAGCTAACGCTATTTGTGCCATTTAAAAATGATGATTCTATTGCCATGTCATATTCGTGTTTTTAAGAATCTTTGGATAGGACGAGCTGCAAAACCTGCTTAAACTCTATGGCCTTTACTTTATCGAAAATGTTTGATGCAACTGGCAGTTTAGATTATCATTGATACATAATTACATTTTCCTATACATTTTTAAATATATTACGTATTTGAGTAACAGCAAAGTTCATGTCTTCTTATCGTTCATTGCACCTTGCCCCGAACTCTTTAAAAACTTTCTCGTATATATTACCGTTCTTTTGGCTTTTTGTGTTCGTGAAACTTAATTTTTTCTTGTAATATGATAACAATTAATGCCTAACATAAAGTTTTAATTAGAGCCATAGAAATAGACCAAAAGCTGTAAAATTGAATTTATACTGACGTTTCGTCTTTACTCAAGACATATTCAGGCAAGTAATAATTTATAATGAGATTTAAGACAAGATATTGTATTTACAAAAGGTGTTAAATTACGACTAAAGGAGGCGGTGTCAAATGGATTACATGATAAAGAAGTTGGGAAGTAAAATTTAGTGAAGCTAAGAGAGGCGAAGAGTGAAGGCTTGTATTTATTGATTAGAAGGCTTTCATGAATGGAGAGTTCATAGGAATCGTTAGAAGAGGAAATTATTTTAAAGTCGTAAATTATTTATAACATATTCAGAAAGTTCTCGCTCTACAGGGCTTTTAAGCCAATTTCTCTTTAATCACATGATTATTATCTTCAGACCTAACGTTTGCCTAAGCTACACTAAGAAACACTGCATGAACTAAAGGTAGTGGAATGATTTTCCAATCAGGTGATTTGTTTAGATATGTGATTGGATTTATTAAAGGAAAGTGTGCAGCCACTTAATTTGCAGCTCTCGAGTTTTCAATATACTCTGCCATTCAATGCAAGTTAAAAGAAGGCTTGAAAACTATAAACTTGATATATTGATTATGTTTTTTTAAAGTGGTTATATCACGAATTTTAGCCCCCCTTTTTTATGAGCTTAATCGAAAATTTGGATTATTTGATGAACTATGACATGTCGCTGGACTTAAACAGATAAATATAAGTTGCTTAATTTTGCCTCCAAAGTCGGGTACTATTTGCGAATTTTTTACGACGCCATTTTAATACTTGTGACGTAGATAGTTCAACACGTCTGTTTCCGTCAATATAATATTATATTATAGAAGGTGATTTTGTTGTCGTTTTTCTTGTCTTAAAAACAAATAATGACAGTATTTTCAATAAAATATTAAAAAACAAGTTGTCCGGAAAGTATGGCCTCAAATCAGTGCTCAGATAATTCAAATTCGATGTCTGAATACGTATCTGATTCGAGCTCGGAATCCGTGGGGTATGTCGAGCATTTAAACGACTTCGCATATGACGATGAACCGCTCGCAGGAGATGGTGATGAAGTGCATACTCCAGATGATCCCGATGGAATTCTCCCTGCGACCTTAGAACAACGAGGTGATGGCGTACTTCCACTCGGTGAATGGTAAGTTGTTGTTTTCTCCTATTTGTAATATACATAAAGTTACTTTATAAACCACAATGCTCCCACGTTTCAGGTGTAATTGTCAATGTTGTCATACCGATTTGTTAGAAGGCGCATTAGAGTACAGATGCTGTAAGGAAATAGGACCAGCTTTGCAGAAAATGACATTCGATGGCAGCATTGAGAAAATATTTGGGCCTTTAGTTCATGAGGCTGTCCTTGAAAACGTCGGGCCACTATTGAGAGATAGGAATGGACGTGCTTATCGCTGCCAAGCATCACAATCATTAAATATGTAAGATTGTAAATTGTATGAGAAACAATGTTATCATCAACATTGTTTCATCAACAATAATTAGTCCAACCTTTTTATTTACTTCAGGTACTTGAGAGCTGTGGCATACAGATGGTTGATGCGATGGTTTTGTGGGTCTATGGGATGGGAGAATACTCGGCCTTTACCTGCTTGTGTTTACCACTTTATTCGGAAAACATATCCAAGTGGTAACACAAAAGGTTACATACCATCAGAGGGGCGATGATGGAAAAGTCTTTTAACTTGTGCACTGTAGAGACGGTTGGCCTTCTTTGCTGAATTTAGAATGGTCAGGAAATATGCGTAGATGAAAACCAAATAGGAGATACATGGATGCACTATATGGTAAAGAAAATCTTTTCTTCAATGTCAGTCTGGGAAAAAAGACAAAAGAAAAATTATATGGAATTAAATCATAGCATAAATGTAAAAATGGAAAATAGCAAGCCACATGAACTTATCTTATAAGGTCTTCACACTTGAGTGCACTGCATCCGCAAAGGGCATGTTGAGCATTAAACTACAATAAAAAAAATTATTCATGAAAATTAATTAGTTGCACAATCGAGTGAGATAGTCATCTTCAATCTGACAAGTATACATACCATTCAATGTTATATTAATACTGTAATCATCAGGAAAGGTGTGTATATCAGTGCCCAGATAGGGAGGCTAGAGGGTACTATCACTTGCCTAAGGTGAACCCTCAGGCTGGTGGTGGGAAGGAGGTGCCTTACTTCTCCATTCCAGACAGGCTCCAAGCAATGTCTGACCACTGCCCTATCATCTACCAACTTCAATTTATTCTTTTTCAGTGGAGCATTGACCTTGAGGATGTCCTTTCATTGGAGCTTTGCATTTAGTACATTTGCGAGTACTTTTATTCCCAGCGCTATTTAATATTTGATCCGCATCATCTGTTAGGTCTTGTAACTGCTGTCTTTGCTGTTCCACTAAGGAAAAAATGCAATTCATTACATCCTAAAATAATTGTAAACAATACCATTATCCCATACTTACAGTACGGATAAAGTGCATGACTGACATGCTTGTTCCTCGCAACATATATTTTTATTGCCTCAGCCTTGGATCGTTTGGTGGGAAACTGGCTGCACAAAGGTTTGGGTGCTTTACCTCTATATCTTTCCATTATAGTTGAAAGTTCTTGTTTATTAGACATGAAAAGAACATTCTTTACTTGTTCAACATATTCTACAAATTGATATGAAAAATAATTTGTTACTGATGCTTCAATTCTCATATTCTACAGCGATGGCTTATGGAGAGTATGTCGAATAATCTACAAAACTTATATCGAATTTATATGACAAAAGAAAAATTAACATAAACAAGCGTAAACTTACTTGTCTGCGCTTTCGATCGGTTATTTCGTCCTGTAATGGTTCAGGAATCCCAGCCACGTCAATGGTTGGGATAGCATCTTTCTTCAACCTTCTTTTGAGATTGACTTGCACGCTCAAATTAAGGTCAAAACAAGAATCTTCAAAATGCGCAGAACACAGACACGAGGTAGAGGAAGCCTCAAAACCCGGTCTATGTTTACGCACAAAATTTACCCATTTTCTATGTCTTTGCGGCTCTGTTTCTTTTTTAGGAAACAGATGCATCGACATTCCTTCTGTTTTTGAATCATTGGCGCAACTAATTTGATTAGGTCCGCCAGCAACACAGCGTTTTCCTCCGCGTTTCTTATTAAGATTACTAGTAGAATACGCCATGTTGATATATGTGTTCAACTTTCTACGTCACAAGTCATTAGCATACCGATCAAAAAGTTCGCAAAAAAAATGCTGAAAATCGTGACTTTGAACGTCCGTAAAATCACTTTCACCAATCCAATTGCAATTATAATTGCAGATTTAAAATCACTGAAACAAGGTCTTTCAATTTAGCTAATAAAAAAGGGGGGCTAAAATTCGTGATATAACCACTTTGAATTGCCACATTTTTGAAAACTAAAATCCATTTTTATATTTTTCATGTAACTACGTTGGAATGTGTGTAGTTCTTTTTATCTTTATTACAAAGCGAAAAGTTAAGGTTTTTTACATTCACCACACTCGTGAATATTTTAAAATTTTATTGGCATTCTGTATTGAGATTGTTGCACATCTCTTGCACTGCCTCAAAAAAGTATACAAAAGAGCACAGTATAGCAACAAACAATGCTCCCAATTTGTTAAAATCTTTTGCGTAGGGTTTATCTTATTAAGCATATGATTACCATGGAGTCGTCAAGCAAATTGCTTTTTCTGACAAAGAAAAGCCCTCTTAGGTGGCTAGCCGAAGCCAGTAATGGAATTAAATGTACAACACTAAGTTGCACAGTGAAGTTGTACTACTTTTTTGTAGGTTGTGGAAAGCCAAGGTTCTGTGAGTATTTGACTAAAGTTTTATGTGCAAAGTAATTATTTAATATTTTATTTCAGTTTCTACCGCTCTGTTTTATTTCATTTAATGACTTCATTATATGTAAACATTGATCCCTCCGTTGTTACATTTTTTCTCAGAGCTCTTTGGTTGCTCCACATAAATATCGCTGTCGATTTTTGAAATTTCAGGATCTGCATGTTATTTTCTACTGCATGTGTGCTTAATAATCACACGAAATGTGTTCATTATTGCAGTTGGTTTTAAATGCCTTATAGTCGCGCAATTAAGTTTTGCTGGCCAAATCTCTCCGAAAGACGTTGATTTTAATAAAAATCTGTCGAACTATATGACGTTTGTTTCTTTACAGCCAACAAAATACTTAATACTCGCTGCCTCGGGAAAAAGCGAGTTTTTATTTCCCTGGAAAATTGATATTTTTTCTATTATTAAACCTTTAAATAACAAACCATAATACGGACTTATAAAATGTAACTTTTCTATTAAATTAAAACACCGTCTCTAAAAACAAAAACTCTTACCTGACGTAAGAAAACCCTCCAATCGAGTGACACAGTTTATTAATTTTATAGTAAATAAAAAGAATTTCAATATCGCCTTACCCATGTTTTGAGTCAAATGCAATGCTGGAAAATTGTAAGCCTGGTTGAAGCCTCATAACACTTGTAATGTTCTTTTTCAAATAAATTTGGTAGATAATGTTCATGGAGTCAATGTAAAAGATACGACGACCAATCAAGTCAACTGTAATATCATGAACAGAAATATTTTTCGAAAAAATTTCGTTTCTAGTCAAGTCAAGATTTCCCCGTTTGATGTCTTTGTCATCAATGTAGTAAAGCACATTCTCAACTACATCAATTTCTATGTCATTATATCTTGATGCATGGTCAAATTTATTCTTACTGGAGCCATTAATAGTGCTGACATAAATAACTCCAGTAATAGAATTAACAGAGTATATTTTATCAAAGCTCATAATAATCAAATATGGCTTTGGATAAACATCTAAATAAATAATAAAAAAATATAAATAACAACGATGAGAGTGGATTGAAAAAATGCAAATTTTTATAGACTTTACGATCATAATATTTTGTGAAAGACCAGAATAAGTATTTTTAGAAAGAATTGTTCACAGTAGAAATATTACTAATAACTGAAATTAGATTGGCTGCACAACTTCTACCTATTTTTGTTGAATATTGTTTTTGGTGCTATGAACAAGAAACTATGAAAATTTGTCAAAACTAAAGATTATACCTTTGTAAAAACACATTTCTGTTTGCATTTGCATTATTTCTTGGTTGTATTGTTTTACTTCCTTGCATGCAGTTATGTTATCGTCATTGCCATTTTTATCAACGCAACTTTCCATCCATTCTTTCACGTTGTCTTTTAATGTCTCTAATCGTTTCTTGCAGATTGATATCTCTTCATTACCATTTACTATTTGGCCACTAATAGACAGGATTATGAGAGTCCAAGGAAACGCTTTTGTTGAGCTTGATATCATCTTTATTTTCTATTTATTAGAAGGTGGACGATTACTAATTTATTTAAAGCTTTTGTAGTAAAACATTTACTTTATTTATGAAAGGCTTATCATCAATATAATCATATAATCATTTGTTCTTAAACTTTTTTTGGTATATAAATCACGTATTGATTTCTATAATTATTTAACATTTTAACTTCCTTCCCCAAAAATTATTTTCACGTTTGCTTTCAGATAATTTATGATGTTTGGATATTATTGCAATAGATTAGACAAATTGTTCATTATAAAGACTCATGTTTACAACAATTCATATAAGTAGAGTTCACCCGCCTAGAACGTGTTTTGAATAAATAGATGTAAGGTTTCCAGGAAACGAAAGCATAGAAAGAAATAAAACATTTCAATGTCCACTATAAGGAAATGACGCAATATATGAAATTCAACAAGAGCGGTTTAGAAAAAATTTAAAATGAGTTGATTTCAAATTTGCTCATGTTAACTCAGTTTACCAGATGAATGGGAAAGACGTATTGCTTAACTAAGCCAGCAAAATTAAATGCCAAATAATCTGTTGCGCAGTGTTTAACAGACTAGCTGGCTTCTCTGTCGTCTAGTTACAGAAATGAAGGCCGTTAAACAATACATGATGTTCTGCTTTACAACATCTGTCAGTCGTATAGAGAAGTTTGACTCTCATAATTATATAAATTCTGAATTGAATGAAATTTATGAGTATTTTGACAGAACTGCTAAAGAAAAGAAAATCTAAAAAGCTAAATAGAGGAATGCAACTTTGCAGAATTAAAAAATTTCTTACTTCTTCAAATATTTTGTTTTAGACAATTAAAAGACATTTGCCATTTGACAAAAATATTCTTGCAATATTGAATAATTGTAGCACAAGAAACAAGAGACGAAAAATGTATCATTTGCTTTGCATGCATTCCTTGCTTTTTATTTGCCGCCCCATTTCAATTTGTTGAATTATGTACCTCTCTTTCTTTATCATTTCCCTCAATCATAAGTCTTAGTTTTGATGTCCAATCAAATATTATTTATCACCCATGAATTCAAGTTTTAGTTTACTATCATGCTCATGTAAAAGCGCAAAACACTTCGCAAATATTTTATAATTTTTAAATGGCTATGATAGTTGGAAAACATTTTTTTGTTATCTGTATTCAGAACAAAAATACTTAATGATGATTTCTTCAAATATTTTAGATGTAGCTACTATTTTCTCTGGCGTATCATTGGAAATATGATATAATATATTTCCAGACATTCATATATATAAATAAGTAGAACTTTATCTTTAGTTGTGATCAATCAATTCGTTTTTGTTTTCATTATAAGCATAATTATAAAATGATAAAAAGAATTGCGAAACAGTAAAAGTTTTTTAAGAATTTTAATTTAGTCAAATTACCAAATGGCAGCTATGTATACATGATGCATGGCTGCACTACTCTTAACTACAGAAAATGTTTAAAAAAAACACACCAAAATGTTTCATAATGCTTTAAGTATATTATAAGATAAAGATTGTGTTAGATTATCTGTTGGATTGCGTATAAGCATGACTATGATGAAAGAATGTATGGTCTTGATAAGGAAGTTAAATCCATAAGAGCTATTGTTCTTAAATTATGTGATAGGCTCTGAGTTTTAGGATTTCTTTATGTTTTCCTTACTTACCATTGAAGAGGCAATTTGGCTATCAATAAAATTTCTCATTTGAATTCTGACGAGTGTTTTCTATTCTTCTCAAACAGCAGTTTAGAAAAAATATAACTGAACCAGAAACTGTCTTGTCCTAAAGTGCTAGTAATATTGGCTTTTTGAAATTTGATATCAACACAAGACAAGCACTTTTCTGTTGACGGAAACACAAATATTGATGCTTTTTAATTATATTTTAGATAAAGAGCCGTAATTGCAGAAACTTAGTGTCAGATAAAATAAGCAACAAAAAGAGTGTTTCAACAATTTGAAGAAATACTATTTACATTGAAAATAACAGACCAAATTATTTTAATTCCCTATAACAACACCCAGATAAGAAATATGTTTATTTTGACGTTATTGAAATTAGTCAACTATTTCAAGTGTCTCTATAAACTAAAAGAAAAATGTGCACTGCAGATGTTAATTTCCGTTCATAGATAAAAGACTATAAAGCAAAAAATGAGTATTGCCTATAAGTAACTTTTGTTTAATTTTATAGCTCATTATAATATGATTTACCCCCTTTTACTTATAAAAACATAAAACTTTCCAAAGTACATCATATTCAAACAACGCTGGTTTCTTAGGTCATCATCTCTATACATCACATTTCACATGATTTTAATTTCTAATGTTTTTAACAAATTTAGTTCACTTCAACGTACTACTTCCCTTTCCTCTCTCAAGATGCGGAAAATAAGGACAAAAAAGACACATTAGTGGTTGCAGACGCCCCTCATTAACATTTTCAGAGCACAATTTTCGACTTACATTTTACATGATATACATGATATTCTGTTTACAACATCTGTCAGTCGTAAAGAGTTGTTCGACTCTCCTAATTATATAAATTCTGAATTGAATCAAATTTATGAGCATTTCGACATAATTGCTAATGTAAAAAAAATTCTAAAGAACTAAATAGAGGAATTCAACTTTGAATTTTCAAAAAGTTTTAATTCTTCAAATATTTTGTTTTAGACAATTAAAAGGCGTTTTCCATTTGTTAAAAATATTCTTGCAATATTGAATAATTGTAGCAGAAGAAACAAGAGACGAAAAATGTATCATTTGATTTGCATGCATTCCTTGATTTTTAAAATGACTTCTGTATTGATGTTTGATGATGATTTGCCCCATTTCAATTTGTTGAATTATGTACCTCTCTTTCTTTATAATTTCCCTCAATCATAAGTCTTAGTTTTAATATCCAATCAAATATTATTTATCACACATGCATTCAAGTATTAGTTTGCTATCATTCTCCTGTAAAAACGCAAAACACTTCGCAATATATAATAATTTTGAAATGTCTATGATAGTTGGAAAACATTTTTTTCTTATCTGTATTCAGAACAAAAATACTTAATGATGGTTTCTTCAAATATTTTAGATGTAGCTACTATTTTCTCTGGCGTATCATTGGAAATATGATATAATATATTTCCAGACATTCATAAATATAAATAAGTAGAACTTATCTTTAGTTGTGATCAATCAATTCGTTTTTGTTTTCATCATAAGAATAAATATAAAATGATAAAATGATTTGCGAAACAGTAATGATTTTTTTAAGAATTGTAAGTTAATCAAATTACCAAATGGCAGCTATATATACATGATGCATGGCTGCGCTACTCTTAACAACAGAAAATGTTTAAAAAGTCATACAAAAATGTTTCATAATGCTTTAAGTATTTTATAAGATAAAGATTGTGTTAGATTATCTGTTGGATTGTGTATAAGCCTGACTATGATAAATGAAATGTATGGTCTTGATAAGGAAGTTAAATCCATAAGAGCTATTGTTCTTAAATTATGTGATAGGCTCTGAGTTTTAGGTTTCCTTTATGTTTTCATTTCTTACCATTGAAGAGGCAATTTGGCTATCATTGAAATTTCTCTTTTGAATTCTGACGAGTTGTTTTCTATTCTTCTCAAACAGCAGCTTAAAAAAGTATAACTGAAGCAGAAACTGTCTTGTCCTAAAGTGCTAGTAATATTGGCTTTTTGAAATTTGATATCAACACAAGACAAACACTTTTCTGTGGACGTAAACACAAATTTTGATGATTTTTAATTATATTTTGGATAAAGAGCCGTAATTACAGAATTTTAGTGTCAGAAAAAATTTGCGACAAAAATAGTGTTTCAACAATTTGAAGAAATACCATTTACATTGAAAATAACAGACCAAATTATTTTAATTCCTTATAACAACACCCGGTAAGAAATATTTTTATTTTGACGATATTCAAATTAGTCAACTATTTCAAGTGTCTCTATAAACTAAAAGAAAAATGTGCACTGCAGATGTTAGTTTCCGTTCATAGATAAAATACTATAAAGCAAAAAAGGAGTATTGCCTATAAGTAACTTTTGTTTAATTTTATAGCTCATTATAATATGATTTACCCCCTTTTACTTATAAAAACATAAAACTCTCTAAAGTACATCATATTCAAACAACGCTGGTTTCTTAGGTAGAAATCTGCAAAGAAATGTCTTTTTTATTACGTTGCTTTTGAGTCAGATTGTGTAACAGGGAATATTTAATACTGATTGAAAAAAAATACAAACACCTCTTAAAAAAATTCTTTTTAATGTTTAAATTATTCAACAGCTTAATTCCATTGACGTAATTATATTAGCGTGCTTTAAATTTGCATTGAAATTCTCACGAAGACACGCATATAATATTGCAGTTAAGTTGTTCATTCTCTTCTTTGAGTCACGCAACGTCAACAAGAGTTGTGAATCTTTAGGTTTAAGAAGCCAGTTAGAGAAGTCATAAGACGTACATGTGGCTCTAACACGCCTTTTTAGAGATTGCACTTTATTCATCATGTTTCTAATAAATTTTGCTTCGTCAGGTATGAATGAACCCAATGTACTCATCTTTTATCCTTTAACATACATTTAAAAATATTTTAGAAAATTCTCTATGCATGATGCCTTATAATATTTTTCTTGCAATTACGCAGCACAATAGAAACGCTTTACCTGCTGCTTTAGTATTTAATTTTTAAAAATTGTTTGAGTGGGAGGATAAATTAGTTTTTTCTTCTAGCAGCTGAAAAGCTGTATATATTTACAATGTATGGATCTCTGCAAAGTAAGAAATTTCATTATAAATTTGCTATTGTTTAACCGAATAGTTTTTGATATTATACAGAGTTAAACTTTCACTAGTTGACAGAGGTCATTTTAATAAAATATGTTGTCATGTAGTAATGTCAACTACTTGTTACAAAGAATTCTTTGCTAATGTCCCTTTCTGTGGAGATTTAAATGTCATTCAATCTATTGACTTATCTTCAAACCATGCAATCACAGATCTGATGCAGAAAAGTAACTGAACAACAAACACACTAAGAAATCTATTTGAAAAATAAGGCCAAAAAACTCCTTTGTTAAAGATTGACAATTTTTTTGGTTTCGCGTTCATACTTTGCCAGCAAAGTAAGAGATACTTCAAAGAGTGACTTACTACAAAAACCAACCTATGCAAGTATCTTTATCGAGCAGCTATGAACATGCCACAAAGCAGACTAATCAAAGTGCTTGTTCAACACGATAATATAATAGAGCATGACACGTCATTTAAAATCAGATTGATTTAATTATATACTTTGTACTGCATGTCAGTAAAGTTCCAACTTTACTGAACTGATTAGCAAATAGTTCATGTTAACTCGATGCAGACAAATGAACCAGTAAAATTGTCTGAATGTGCTGTTTTAAGAGCAAGATACACTACTCAAGTTGAAAAAGCTAGATGTCAAAAAAGTACAATATTTCTGGCAATAAACGCAGGAATTGACCAAGTGACCATTTTACACAAACTGTTATCGGTGGATAACTTTGCGAGTTTTTATTGAATTCACTCAAATATATGCTTAAGATAATCGCTGTATGTTCCTTATTCAAATAAACTTGATTGGATAAATTTCGATACAATATAATGGCAAGAACTGCGAAAAACCTCATTTTTGTAATACAATCTACATATCTTTTGCCCTGTTGACGCCGCCATATTGAATAAACATGATGGCCCAACGCGCACACATATAGTATGTACGTACCTATGACTACTACATCTATGGTAAAATTAGATATTTTAATATGGCGCAAAGCTCAAATTTAAACACGGTAAACAATTACAGACTTGCATTGTCATGTTATATCGCAAGCTAAGCAAAGAAGATAAAAAATTGAACATGCCTTGCATATTTTAACTAGTCTGAGGCAACGTATTTAAAAAATATCTGTTGTAAAAGCACTTCTAGTTTGTTTTGAAAAAATACAGCAACCCTTATTCAACGTTGATTGTTATTCTTTGAATAATATTACACGACGCCTTCCCTTTATCGCGTTCCAGACTTTGTTGTGAGCAAAACGCGAACGCCAAATTGTATTCGAGAAAATGCAAAATTCAACGTTTGAAACAGGCCTTATTATGCGATGCCCTATGTTACTAAAAGATGTTAGATACAACCACATTTCACATAGTGATTAGCCGCTGACCGTGCGAGTACGGGAATATTAAGAAAAAAGGTACGTATGGCGTACATATGGATTTAATTTTAAAAAGACGAAATACTATTAACAAGTTTTCAATTTAGCTAGTGATAATATTCTAATTGAAGAGTCAAGCACAATCCTTAATTAACATAATCATAATCACTATACATAAATTTAAAAGTTGCTTCATCGAGGAGATAAAGTGAATTTAACTGAATGAAAATGAAATATTAGTTTGAAAAATTTACGTTAATCGTAAAACAGAGGGAAATGAGAGCAAAGATGAGCATAACCTCCATGGTCCTAGCTTTATACTGTTCGATCACTAATGTTTTACTTCTATTCTTCTACTACCTCCACCGTTTTTATACCGGCTGAACTTTAATGTTATATTTCTATTCTCATCAGTCGAAAATCATTTTACTTGTAAACACACAACTTGAATAAAAAATTTTGATATATTCATAAATATACCATATACTAATTGAAAACCATATTTAGGGTTGATACAATATGAAAAAAAGGCGTATACAGTCAAGAAACGTAGGAATCTCCTCAGAAGCCAAGACCTCTTTTATGTGAAGACACATTTACAACCTTTCCTTAGCGGAGGTGAAACCAAAACAACCTTCACAAACAACATTATAAACTGTTGTAAGCGGTTGCACTTGATCTATTTCCAGTCAAATTAGTAATTATCCCGACTAATTGACATATTACGGTAGATTCAAATTGCTTAAAACGTTTCAGTTGCTTCAGGATCGTTTACCATGCATTAGCCACGTATTTTGGACGCTGTATTATTTCTTGATCATCTAACTCCTGAATAATTTTTGGCATCGAGCTCTTTTTAATGACCCTGCAGCACTTGTAACTTGAAAGCACGTCAGCTACATCTTCGTCCAATGAAGGGTCAGGGCATTCATCACTGATACTTCTTTTGCCTCTAAAGTGTCACTTTCCTCCTTTGATATGTATTGATGAAAAGACTCTACTAGTCAATCTTTAGGAAGCGCGTACTCCGAAAAATACAGGAAGCAATAAATGCACTGGACAAAGTAACACGAAAATATCCAAAGTTAATAAATCCTGCAACAAGATTACGAGCAATACTTTTCCATTCACTCTGTTGGTAGTCATGACGTATAGCTGGGACTTTTTCCCAAGTACCAGTAGCCGGGGAGTTATAAAACTCTCTCCAAAATATGCTAAGTGCCTCTTGTTTTACACCAGGACCTCTTCCGTTTTCGATTCTCCTGTTTCGTCGATAAATACAATCTCTAGGCAACACGACAAAATACTTTCGTCTTTAGAACGCAATAATCATGTCTGCTATAATCAAACGATTGTTTTCTTAAAGCTGATTACCACTGTACAATTCACCATCTGCATCAATATTTACGTCTCCATCATCTTTCAAATTAAATAGTATAGCACTTTTTACAATCACAAAAACAAAACAAAGATTTTTATCAGGCATAAGTAACAAATTTATTTTTATAACAATTTTGGTAAAAGTGAGTGATCGATGTCTGCAGATAAAATTTATCACAGTTTAATAATATTAACAGTAGTACTAATAATAATAACAATAATACAAATAATACAAGGACTAATAAGGATACTGATGGAAAAATGCTAGGGTACTTGGGATTACAATTAAAAATAAAAGGCCAAAAATAGTCAACTAGTTTATATAGTTTCTTTGGCATACTCTATATTAACAAAAATAAAAATTATACTGATGATGATACCATAATACCTTAAAAGACACTCAGAATCAATACTACTAAAAAACTCAAAAAAATTACATACCTACTTATAATATATTTCAAGTCGACTTAAGTCGTACGGGTAAACTAACTTTTTCTAACTCCTTTTTGGGCATTATACTTGAGCATGCTGCCCAAGTTCTTGGTCATGGCAACGACCAACTGCATGTACTAGCACCGACTTTGAAGTAAATGGCATGCTTAGTAACAATTTAATACGGAAATCATCTGCGCATGCGCTTAAGCATGCGCCGTCTACTCGACTAATTGTTCATAGTCGTAGCAACGACTAATTATATGTACTTAAACTACATTTGTGGCAATTAGCTCCTTTAGTCGCAAATTATCAAAGAAATAATCTGGCATGCGCAGTAGTGACTTTAACAATACCACAACATTCGTAAGCCTTTAAATTTATGTATATATATGTAAAGCTAAAACTTCATGTAATAGATGTCAACTAGCAGTGGAAGCTGGGTGCGATATAGTATGCAGTGGCTTAGGGACCCACACTTCGGTGGCGACCGCACTCTCCCTGCGCACCCCGAGCAAAGCTTATCGCAGGTGATCTCGGGGTCTGATGGGCGGAAGCTTGCTATTGCATCTCCCAAGTAGGATAGCGTGGAGGGGCCGAAATCTCTTACCGAAACGATAGCATGCGGCGTTCTAGTGCCTTACATATAAGAAGATATCGGAAAGCATGAACCAAGAACGGTGTGTTTTGCTTTTGAATTTTATCTATTTGTTTATCTCACAAAAGAAACTAGAACATCCAAAGATACTGTAAAGTTTAAAAAAACTTATGCCTCTTTGACTATACGTTTTTTACATGTTACCTTTTGCAATGTAACTTTCTCATAACTTTCTCGTGATGAACGAGAGCCTGCTTATACAATGTAACTCTCATGAACAAAGCACTCACGTGCTTTATGGAAAAAGGGATCATATACTTTTTTAGTGATGGTTTTTACAAAGATTTTTTACATAGAAAGTTTATAAAATCATTTAATAAGCCAAGCCATCGTCAAATTGAACCCTTATGTCATAAAATTTTATTTCATTTTGGAGAGTAAATTTCTTTTTTAACGATTCAATCTAGAAAGTAACTTCAAATATCGAGTAAGTTTGCGATTCAACAGTACACTTTTCCGATTAAAAGGACTTCTTTTAATCGCACAGAGGCAGTCGTCCACTTTGTTACGTGGATGCATGTAGTATGTATTTCGTTGTAAGAACTCACCCGATCAAAGATTATCTAGTTCCAATTTTAGGTGCATCGAGCGAAGAAAATTGCAAGTCATACAATTTTTTATAGCTATAGTTTAAATACCATTTTTACGTATATAACTTGTAAATGAATCTGAAAATCTAATTTTAGAATATTTCATCCATCAATTATATTAATATTGATAAGTGATTATAAGACAGCGAATCCAACATATAGTAAAAATAGCAATTCAAAAATTTGAATGATTTGCCTTTTTAACGCCTTGTGTAGTTGGAATTCGTCCTGGATATTCTAACTCACGTCGTAAAGGCCCGTAACAATCTTTACAAAAAAGTCATTTGCACGACAAAATGCCAATATCCAAGCTTTCTTTCGATCGCTATGCTTTTTCCTGACCAAAAAAAATTAATATTTACTGTTATGCCTTCTGCCTTTATGAATAATCGTTCTGAATAACTATTAAAAGATTCACGAATACCCTAAAACTCAAAATCATCTCCTGACCATTTTAGCCACATAATTTTGCCATTATTCTATGCATAAACAAAACTACGTTAGACTATTTGATTGTACGAATTTTTTAATTTGATCTCGTATTTTTGACATCTGTGTCTACCGTCGGAAAGTTGGAATAAACAGGAATGATCTAATCTGTTGGGAGAAAGTTGCACCTAGTTTTAAAACCATGGCTATTACAAAAAGGTGCTATCTTTAACATGTAGAACCGATGCTTTTTCTTCTTTTATCCAGGAACTGTTGAAAGCAGAGAAATGGGCAAGAGAAAAGAAATATCCCTTTCCAAATATTAAGTATAATCCGGTGGTCAAAGATTCAGAGGTCAAAGATTCTGAAATTCGTGAATGTTATATATTTGAAGATGAAAATGATCCGAACTGCCCAACAATTTTACATTTTCCAGTTGTAAACAACTCATTTCGAGAGTATCTTAGCCCAGGTGAATAAATGCGAAACATACGGATGTGCCTTTTAATGCAATTATCTCAAGTAAGGAAGTATCTTCCATGTGTCACATGTAAAGGAAGTATCTTCCATATGTCACACGTAAAAGAAGTATCTTCCATATGTCACACGTAAAGGAAGTATCTTCCATATGTCACACGTAAAGGAAGTATCTTCCATTTGTCACACGTAAAGGAAGTATCTTCAATGTGTCACACGTAAAAGAAGTATCTTCCATGTTTCACACGTAAAAGAAGTATCTTCAATGTTTCACATGTGAAGGAAGTATCTTCCATGTGTCACACGTAAAAGAAGTATCTTCCATGTGTCACACGTAAAGTAAGTATCTTCAATGTTTCACATGTGAAGAAAGTATCTTCCATGTGTCACACGTAAAAGAAGTATCTTCAATGTGTCACACGTAAAAGAAGTATCTTCCATGTTTCACACGTAAAAGAAGTATCTTCAATGTTTCACATGTGAAGGAAGTATCTTCCATGTGTCACACGTAAAAGAAGTATCTTCCATATGTCACACGTAAAGTAAGTATCTTCCATTTGTCACACGTAAAGGAAGTATCTTCCATGTGTCACACGTAAAGGACGTATCTTCCATGTGTCACACGTAAAGGAAGTATCTTCCATGTGTCACACGTAAAAGAAGTATCTTCCATGTGTCACAAACAAAAGAAGTATCTTCCATTTCTCACACGTAAAAGAAGTATTTTCCATATGTCACACGTAAGGGAAGTATCTTCCATGTGTCACACGTAAAAGAAGTATCTTCCATATGTCACACGTAAAGGAAGTATCTTCAATATGTCACACGTAAAGGAAGTATCTTCCATATGTCACACGTAAAGGAAGTATCTTCCATGTGTCACATGTAAAGGATTTATCTTCCCAATGGCAAATTGACGTTTATTCAACCGAAAATTTACTATTAAAGTTGATTTCACCTTTCTTTTGAAATTTTATAATATTTATTTGAACATTTAAATATTCTTACAAATATACAAATGCTTGTTTTGTAGTTCCTTCAAACTTGTAGAAAATGATTTGATTGTTTAGTGTAAAACTAAATAAAAAATTGACCAATCAGATTATCTGCCGTAAGTTTTGAAAATGCACACTACAAAAACGGACATTTGAATGTTTGTACATGTATTTGAATGTTCCAGCCATGTTGTCAAAAGCATGGTGAAATCGACGCTTTTATTAACTTAAACTAATTTTGAACCTTTTATGATTTATACTACACAATGTTGATCCATCAAAACAATCGGGTTTTTTTTGAAGTTGTGAAGAGAGAGAAAGATGACGACATAGAGTTTGCAAACTTTGACATTTTTGATGACCCTGATGAACCTTATTCCTCCTTCAAATTTGAATACAAGCCCAAAACGTTCGAAAGATTGCATGAACTAATGAAATACAACACGCTCGTGAGCATTGATCTGATCATGGGAAAAATAATCAATATTGTAAAGTACAGGCGAAAGCACAGAAAGTATGCTAAGAAACACTCATTAAAAGAAAAAAATGTTAACAATAGTTTTAGTTCCTTCACTTGTATACCAATATACCAAAATAATCCACATCGTATAAACCAACCTAACATTTAAACTATTATTTGTTAGTGCCCGTTTGTAGTGTTAGTAGATTAATTTGCTTTATTATATGTAATTCCACAGACTTATATTTGTATTACATAATAAGCGTGTATGTAACTGATGTAGTACTTACGTAAGAGTAAAGCTCATAAATAGTTATGATTAAAAGTTCATAATAAGTACTATCTTATATTTACTTTTCTACCTCCAATGTCCTAGCTTTATATTTAGGCTGATTTCTAATGTCAGTACTTACGTAGAGATAAAGTTCACAAATAAATATAATCAAAAGTTCATAACAGGTTAATGTTTTACTTTTATTTTTCTACTTCCAATGTCCTATAGCTCTATATACGAGCTGACCTCCTATGTCTTCTATGCTAACCTACCTCCACTTTCTCATTTTTAGTCGAGGTTAACTTTAATTCCACTCCCCTTCCTTCACTGTCCTACTTTCACCATGACCTCTTATGCCTTCTATACTAACCTACCTCCACTGTCTCACCTTTAGATGAAGTAAACTTTAATTTAATTCTACTCTATCACTATGTAAATTCTATATATATCATCATGTAAACATGATGGCGTTCTTTAAAAAGATAAAGAGAAAGAAGATTATGGCGTGGATGCTTGGACCAACGACTGGGACATAGAGTAGACAAAAAGGTAGACATAATGGTAGACATAAATTTTTTTATGCCATGTAAACTATAAGCATTGTGTCTATACAATGACAATATACATAGTGAATTTGTTGTTTAATAAAGTCTATGGACTCACACATTTCGCGGTACACATGTTGGACCTTTTAATAGTTATCAAGAATATAATCATTTTTAAAAACACGGTCAAAGCAATCATATTTAAATATTTTTTATGATTTTGTAATAATCCACCAGCATCTCATAAGCGGACACCTCCGACAAAAGAACACCAAGTCATGATCACAAGGGTGTCCTTTTAAGGTAAGTTTGATTGCATTCATTGCAATCGAATATAAAAATGCTTTTAAAAACGTCTATGCCTGTATGGAGTAAAGAATGTTCTAAAGTTTCTTCCTTGATGTTTTGCATCGTTACAAACATTTGCTGGCACGGATGAAACTATCAAACACAATACTGGTCATTTTACGGGCGTGATTAACACTATAGTACCTACGTCATTGCATTGAATATTCAATTTCATTACATGTTATTTTACTACATGCATATGTTTATCTTTAAAGAATTAGCCATGGAAAATTTTGTTAAATGTTGTTGTTACAACACACAATACACAGTTGAAAGCTCGTTTTAAAGAGTAGCTACCTTGATTAAGCATGTCTCTCGAATATGCGCCGCATCTAAAGTTGCAAATATTTGAAGAGCGCCGCACTTTCTTATACCCGTAAATACGGTAATTGAGTTGGTTGATTGAGCTAAGATCAGTTTTTATGGTAAAATACAAACTTGACTGCAAACGAATCATTGTATGTATTGTTGGTATTATCTAACTGTGGGTGAATTTTTGATTTTTGCTTTAAATATTTTTAATAAAAATTATAATTATTTAAAATAAAATATATTAATGATATTGATAGTAGGTGAAATGTAAACAGCTAACTAAAGATAACCTTAATGACAGTGAACTTATAAATAGCTCACCTGTTCTTCACTAATATATGTCATGAGAAAGATTAACACTTCATTTTAGCTGTAGTCTGTACTATGAAAAATTTCAAAAAAATGAAATGTTTTCATTAATAATTTATAATTTGCATTCATTGTACAATCATAAACAATCAAATTAAAGAAATGGTACTTTATGCTGTGCTTGATGTTTGATAAATCATAAATGATTAGAAACATAATAATTCATGAATGCAATATCCGACGTCATTTTCTAAAATCGTCATCCATTTTGAGTGAGACAAGATGATTCTTAATTTTTATTTCGATATCATACTCCAGATATTTCTGATTCCTATAATGCATCAATTTATTGGTAAATTAACCAAAGGATTAACAGGTCCCAGCGGAAGAACTGAATATCAACATTTACAATAGATCGATTTTTTCAAGATTTCTTTTAATTACAAAGTATGTCGAGGTTTGCCTCTACTTTAGGAACACGTCATACAAAGATTTTATTAATTTTATTTTAATGCAATCGCAGTCATCTCTGGTTGGTGGGCAGTACAAGTGACATGGTAGGTAGCAATCACCAGCATTGTCTCGCGGAATCCACGCAATAAATTTATGTAACTTCAAAAGAAAATCTTACGGCTTGATTTGTAAATTATCAAAGATAATGTAATTCAGTAAATCATTTGATTTGTCAATAATATTTTATTCTTAGCAGCAATAAAACTTCATCATTTTACTTTTCTTTATACATTATGATAATATGTACATTTACTTTATATAATATTGTTGATTACAACTTGTTACACGTAGTTTTGTATTACAGATACATTTCAATAATGGATAAAAATGTCAAACACACAGCGTTTTCTACATAAGCATTTAAATTTTCCACGACACATTTTACGAAAAGCATCTTCGATTAGAATTAGGTTTTTAGTGTATTTCTTTGACATGATTCCCAATCATTAGGATCTTCTCTCAAATTCTATAAAATTTTATAAAATTTAATTCTCAGATAAGCATTTCCTGGTTTCAGTAAATATATAGGAATATAGGAAAATCCTATCCAGGATCTGAACAGGAAAAAAATCCGCAAATTTTGGCCAGTTTTAAATTTTGTCTGTGATTACTACTTGTGTTTGCCAAGTCTTACCAAAATCAAATCAAAACAGTTTCATCTATTGTCATAATCATAGTATTGTTCCTTGGTAGCAATAGAAAGATGAAGCACGTCATTTTTTGCAATGAAAAGTAAAAAGAACAATACAATACACTATAAAAAATTAATGCACCATCTTTCTTGCAATGAGTAAGAGTTAATATGCATGGAACATGATAGTACAAGCAATGTTTAAAGAGAATACCAATCTTTTAAACAATCATTTGCAATAGGGTAGTATTATTTAATAATGCAGGATGTAACAGATACGAATGAGAACATACACATCATTCATGAATACATAAAACTGTGTGCATTATTCTTAGCTTCTCTCAAAGCTGCTGCTATTCTTAGCTTCTCCCAAAGCTGCTGCTATATTCACATACTGAAAGGGAAGTATTGTAGTGACGTACACAACGTGCGTATATTATTGATCTAGATTTATGTATTAGCAATAGAGGAAATAGCCAATCTTACACTTAATCAATCGTGCTACTTAAACTTACGCACTTAACTTTATGATTACGTAAAACTGCTCAATTTTCAAGTATTTTATCCGCCTTGTAATAACTGCACCTTGTTTAGCCAAATATATAAAAAGCCTGAAAGTAAATTGTAAAAGATAGAATACTCATGACTGTTGTAAATAACTTCTTCGCTAGTGAATAAAAGAATCAAAAAATTTAATAACGTTCTAGTACATTGAACTCACGTTCGGGTCTCATACGACAGACTTATATAACGCTAAAGTATCAGACAAACACAAAGCAAATGCATTTTGAAAACATGTAAATGCCCCCATCCTTCTGTAAATGCCCCATCCAACACATCAAACTAAAACATAGTCATGTGAAAATGATGGTCGCGTTTTGTATGCGTTGCAGAAAACTGCAACCAGTTATAAGTGGTATAGTTGTAAATCATAACGGCAACCCCAGACTTGCAGGGCGCTGTGGTGTATGTGGTAGTGCTGTTTCTAGGTTTCTTTCCAAAAAAATCTCGTCGTAATGGAGGAAAAATAATCGTTTCTACGGACGGAAGCGTTGAAGAACGCCTCGCAGAGGCGTACTACAGTCCTGCGGGGTACTGGCACGGCATTGCTGTTATCCCAAAGCTGGCAAAAGAAGCTAGCGTCGGCGAGGATGAGGCTCATGAATGGCTAACAGGCCATCTGGCAGATCTACTTTCCCGCACCAGAGTAAAGTGCTATCCCCCGACCTAAGTTTGATATCAGCACCACGAATGAGATCCACCAGGCCGATCTCTTGTATCTGCCTCAAGATCGAATCGGAAGTCGCACATTCAAATACGCATTGACGGTCGTCTACGTAGCAAGTCGGTATAAGGAGGCCCAGGCAATCACAGACAAGACAGCGACTCAGGTTGGGAAGTCGTTAGAGTCTATTTATGCCGGTGTGCCTCTTCGAAGGCCTAAAGTTTTACAAGTCGAACCTGGTTCGGAGTTTCGCGGGGCTGTGCAAAAAGCATGTGATAAAAATGGTGTCACTATTCGACGGGGTAAGGTTGGGGTTCATAGAGATCAGGGGATCGTAGAAAGATTCAACCGAACTTTGGCGGAGCGATTGTTCGCTTACCAGTATCATCGCAAGCTGGCTGAGCCCGGAACTTCGAACAAAGAATGGGTACCAAGATTAACTGAGGGGGTTAAAGCGCTTAACAATGAAACTAACCGTTTGACGGGCAAAAAGCCCTCCCTTGCGATTCGGAAGAAGAGCGTTAAGGCCAAACCCGCTGCACCAGCGCAATGTCCAGTTTGTTTCAAAGAGCGACGCTTGCCATCGGATGTTATGGTGCGGTATTCGTATGCGCCTGGCGAACTTGACGTTGGCGAACGGCGTAGGGCGACCAGTACTTTATGGAGTGTGACCTCCCATCAGGTCGAGCGGGCTGTGTTTGAGGGTGAGAAGCCTGTGTTGTATTATATGAGCGATGGGCCCAAGCGCGCGATTGTACGCGAGGAGCTCCAAGTGGTGCTCTTTGGGACCAAACTACCGCCGGCTTAGTCGATGGGGCCCTGTCACGCTTTTTATGAAAGGTTTCACTACCATGTACTACCTTACGCTTAGCCGTGGAGCAACTCATCTACTGTAATTATCACATCAGAACTAATTATCAGCATAATTACGCATTTACTATTTATTCGCCTGCGGCACCAGCTTCCCTATGCCCGCATGCTAGGGTAGAGATCCCATCGGCCGCGATCCAGCGCTTCGTGTTCAGCGGGCTCAATGATGTCTTGTTGACATGCTCGCCGAAGATCTGATGCCCGCGACTGCGCAGCATATCCATACCGTGGCGGAAGCGCTTTGATTCAAATAGCGCCTCTTTGTACTGGGCATGACTGATATGTTTTTTCACGACGGCCTTTTTAACACCTTTGGCTTTGCGCTCCTCCAGACCATCGGATTTCAGGATAGAGTACATCTTGGGTCTGATACCAAGAAACTCAGCAATAGGCGTTCCAGCGCCCTCGTCCTTCAATTTCCCCAGCACTTTTTTGTTGGCTGTGCTGAACAGCGGATGGTCTTTGGGGTAGTTGCTGGTGTCGTACTGACCGGCGTTGCGTCTCATGTCAGCGTACACGTGCTCAGTCTGGATTTCCAGCACAAGGCTGTCGGTGTCGGTGTAGAGGAGCTCTGCTGACGACTTGTACAGCATCTTGAGATAGTTGTAGTACCAGACGTACATCAGATGCTTCGAGAGGTCGAGAATGCTCGTGCCCACGAAGACAGGCCGGTTGAGCAGCAGACTGCTTTTATTCATGTGAACGGCTGCGAGGTCTCCCGCATCGCCAAAGATGAGAAGCCGATTGTATGTCGGCTTGGCGATAAGTTTGCGGAAACTCTCTGTCTCGCTTGGTCGGAGAAGCTTCACATCGACACGCTTTCGGAGGTTCTCCATCGTCTTGCCAAAGACGCTGTTGCTCAGTAGCTTGTAGAGATTGACTTCAAAGTCACTCTTTGTCTTCTTCCGGAGTTCGGTGTTTTTCCGGATGTAGAGCTCCATCCATGGGCTTTGATTGAAGCGGAGCGCTCTGTGGAACTTTTTCAGGCGCATGCCAAGCCGCAGATAGAGCTGCAGATTCCGATAATAAAAGACGTACCGGGCCTTGTCGCGCAAATTGGGGACCAGCTTTTCGACCCCGTTAGACGCACCCCCATACATCTTTTGAGGAGATTTTGCTGGTAATTCGACATCCACGCGTTGTCGACCTTCAGGCGTTTTGGCGCTAATGGATATGCATTGTGCTCGTCGTGCAGCTCTTCTGGATACTCCAGATCGACTTTGAGAATGTAGCCCTTCTCTGCATCTACAGGCTGGTTTAGGGCCGTCTTCACATCCTCTTGGGTGACTCACTGGAACGCGCCTTTCGGCAGCGGCTGCGACATCGCGCAGCCGTACAGGTTGTTGGCGTCGTAGTACTGGATCCAGCTTTGGAGCCACCCCGAATCGTCGTCTGGCTACTTGGGGTTGTTGGCCTTGGCGAAGCACCTGCTGGCCATGCTGATGCCAACCCGCAGGCCCTTCAAGATGACGAGATCCATGTCAATGTCGGTGAGCAGCTCGAGCCTCACCCCTGTGTGCTTGAGGAGAGCGTCCCAGCTTAGGCCCGGGCTCGTGTAATAGTGGGCCGTGTCTAGCCGGTATCGCTCGAGGCACAGCTTTCGGAAATTCTCGAAGACGTCAGCAAGGAGGAGGACATAGGTCCGAAGGTAGAGGTGGTGGTATTCGCCAAGGGTTGTGTAGCCGAAGGCGTCCTAGACACTTTTCCTATGGGCGTAGTCACCGTCGGTGATGCCTTCGCCGGAGAGCTTGTTGTAGAAAGCCCCCTTCTACGGGAGGGCCTCCTCGTCGAATCGGAGCCAGCTCTCCATGTACTTGTAGGGTAGACCCCCTTTCGGAGCAAGAGGGTACGCCTCTGGAGGTTCGGCTCGTAGTCTGCTGTGATGCGCATGTCTTGCGGGTGGCTGGCTTTCATCAGGCCAACTAGGCTTGAGAGTATGAACTGGGCGCTGTCGATGAATCGGAGCTGGCCGATGCTGAACGAGATGTATTTCTCGGCGTTGTTGGAGATGCAGGTGACCTTCTCTTAAGTCTCTGCTATAGTCTGCATGATGAGATGGCTGTCGTAGCCCCACAGGTTGTGAAAGACAACCTGTATGGTTGTCGTCTTCGGGCTGAGCCGCAACTTCAGGTTGCCCTCATTGTGGACCGCACCTCTGTACTTGCCAGTAATGTGGCAGTGGTCTCGCACGGAATTGTCTTCAAGAGGCTTGCTGCAGACGCGGTAATTTGTGGCTTTCTTGTGGCTCCCCCAGTCCTTTCCTGTCTTGTGCATAGGCTCGGGTTTATCCAACACCATCTTTATCTTGCGCTTTTCCTATTGGAGCGGTTCCAGGAAATGCTTGGCCTCGTTGGGCCTCGGTAGAGGTGCGGTGACTGAGTTTCCAATCCGAACGAATGACTATGAATGAGTAGCCGAATGTCTCGTGTCTGGAAGTTTTCTGGGTGCCGCTCTTTTCGGGAATAAGTGCGGGGCCGTTGGTCTTACGAACCAGGCTCTCCAAGTCTGCGTAGATTTTGAAGGGCGCTTTGAGCTGCTTGTGGTAGTTCTCAAAGCGGATTTTGTCATTTGTTCCGGGAGTTTGCATTCTGATGGCAACCGCGACCTGGTTGATGCCTCGAAATTCAGGCTTATGCTCTTCCAACAAAACCTGCCTGGCGAAGCCGTAAAGGCAACGCTCACAGAAGTGCAGCTGATGGTAGCCACTCTGGTTGAGAAGGCGGTTGAAGTTCATGATCCAAGTGTAGTGGTGTTTCTCAGGATTTTTTGAATCCGAGACGAGGAAGAGATTCACAGTCTTGCCAGCTCTCTCTACTTTGCTTAGATTGCATGGAACGACGCCGCCTTCCCACCCGTACACGTTGATAGCAAGGTCGTTCTCATGCTCTACTCAATCGAGCTGGGAGAGTGGTGTGGGTGCGCTCAATCCCGCGAAGTCAAGGCCGTCTTCAGTGGGATACTTGCCCGGCCGTTGCGGGTCTTTGACTGCAGGAAACAGCTCAGCCCTTAGAGACCAGCGGAGGCAGTCGTCATCTTTGTTTTTCACGTTAATGATTGCCTTCTTATTCTTGACGGCGGTGGGGAGAGGAAGTATTGAGCCTCCCAGACCCTTCCCGAGTGAACTTTTCCAATCTCTCGAGGATTGTTGGGAAGGCTTCATGTAGGGCTTGCGGAATCTCATGCTCCTGTAGCAGCGTGATCTGCTTTGTCTGGAACACTAGTGCTTGGAGCACTTCAGTACCATTTGCTTCATCGTTCCGAAGCTCAACCTCTACAGCCAACTGGAACTTAACTCCTCGTTGAGCTAATAGCTCCTCGACGAGTTTGCGTTTGATGCAGGGTTGGGCGTTTTTGAGGATAGCCATCAAGTTGCGTTCGGAGGGATGCCCCTTCGGCACAAGCATTTTCCAAAATCTCAGATGATAGCTGAAGGCCTTCGTTTCATCCTACTTAAGTTCCGTAGGTGGTGGGGGAGTAGCCCTTGTGGGGCGTCGTGGTTTAAATTGAGCCAGAAGCTCATTGATAAATACGTTCATCTCATCATCAGTAGGCTCGGCCGGCCTGCGCTTGCGCGGTTTTAGGATAGGCATGCGCTTTCCGGGTTTTGGGATAGGCGGAGTGAAATTTCTTGGCGTGGGTGTCGGGTCAGGGGGGGGGGCGGTTGAAGAGCCTTAAGAGAGGCGTTCAGCGCGTGTCCGCTGATTACACCTTGCTCATATTATTCAATCAAGCCTTATTCATTGTTCCACCAAGCACTGTTCATTTTCAAATTTATTGTTTTCTAAGTAAATCAACACAGAAAAACCAACAAAACAAGACTAAATACAAACAGGTTGTCTACGACCAGGTCCAGATCTAGAACGTTGATTGGAGTGGGGGTGGTTGAATATTCATATATGTGCGAATATTCTTGTTTTGTGACCTAATGTGCTCAGCAGTAGGGCGTGACGGACAAATAAGTTATATAAATAGGAATGGCTAAGAAGGTATGGCATTTTCATTATTGCCAAAAAGCAGGACTTTTAAATTTATATAAGTTTGGGGAAGCTTCATCTAAGGCTCCGTTTTTGACACATTTACTCGGTCAAACCTATTACTAAGCAGAACTCTTAACTATATTTGATATTTAAGTGACCATTCCCTGCATACCAGTTCTTTATTGAATTGACATCTTTAAGTATGAACCAATATATTCTTGCAATTTTTTAGATTGGCCAAATTTGGTACCACATTAAGATTAGTTGAATATGTTAAACTATTTTTGGCGATAAGAGAATTATTTGTCTTCAAGCCAATAACACTTCACCTTTGGCCATTGATTGAATCACTCTTAGTTGCATAAAAAGTTGAGAATTCGCTTTTAGTGCTCAACAGTCTGCTACATGGTGAATGAGTTCTCTAGTTCTAACATTTTTTTGGCAGGAAAACAATAACTAAAGAATGCACCCATTTTACTACAAAATAGTACATTTATATAAAGTACCTAATGTATTGATAATTATAGAAGCTACTCACAGTTTTAATTGCGTCTCTTATTTGACAGACGAAGTTAAATTGACGCCCACATCCAACGTCATACCACTTGGGGTAATAAATAACAACGCAGTCCTGTATGCCAAATCTTTCGTGATTAGGTTGTCCAGGATACCATGATGTGAAATTAGGCTTGCCATTTTGAACTGTGTAGAACTGATTGTCGCTTTTACTGCGATATAAGCCAATAAAATAAACTTTCCAGGTGCCTCTGAAAATGGCATTATTCTCAGCAATATTTTTTGGAACAGCAAGATCTCCTCCCTTCTCTTGACAAAGTTTTCTTGCTTTATTCCATGTTGCTGTTTTTTTACTGAAGAAATAACAAGATGATCCTTTATGAAACCAATCAGAAGGGCAGATGTTGTATAGAACAAGTCTTTCAATACCTAAAGGGTTTTTAAGGAATAAGGAGGATCTTTGAGTTGGTTTTGTAGAGAAGCCACAAGTTGCAAAGTAAAGTATAATAGAATACAATTCTTAAAAAAATTGTATAGAAATTGTAAAAGAAATAAAAGAAATTGTTTGTGAAGCTTATGTTATCCGGCTAACACTTGACATTTTAATCATAAGGAGAAACCTTCTTGTTGAAATGGATGGTCACAATAATCGTTAAGTGTTGATGTGGATTTGTTATGTATTTATATTGCGCATAATGAGCTGTCTGTTTTAGACTGAAAATTAATTCATTCCATAATATTGTAATCGAGAAAGAAATACTAAAATAAGGAAATCATAACACCAAAAATGTGCATGAACTTGAGGTAAGCTGTCAATTATAGCTCATTTTTACGCCCATTTCAAATGACATTCCCAATTTTCCAGATTAAAGTCAATTTCATTGTAATGTGTGCTTACATGAAATTTTTTTATGTCTGAATAAAAAATGCTTAACTTTAAAACCTAATTTTCTTACATCGAAAATTAACAAGATATGTATGAATGAAGATTATCAGTGCATACCACCCATACTAAGCAGCGGATGACTAATTGCGCGGCCTGTAAGCTTAGAAAAATTTGTGGGACTTTAAATGATATAACTTTCTCCCAAAAAGTTCAGTATTTTGAGGACGTTTCCGTTTCTTATGCTCCAATGCCTTTGCTTCAACTTTCTTACTCATAGTATAAACATCATAGAATAAAATTAAAAATCGAACGAGAGAAACTCACTACTTTATGAGTTCTATACATAGAGCATTATAATAGTATATCGTACATTTTCCAACAGGATATATTATTGGAATTTTGAATATTTATCTCATCTAGAATGGCAAAGAGTAAAAACTATGTTTACAGAGAACAGGTCTTTTTAAAACGCAGGAATGTAAGCTTCAGACTACATAGCCTACTGAGTTATCGGTCAACGGCCTTATTTTTCTGTTCTTGGAAAGAGTTCATAAAGATACAATCCATTGGTTGAAGACATTTGATGTAGTATTATTGAGGTGCAATCATTTTAGGAGTTCTGGAAGCATGTCTGTCAAAATGCTTTTTAAAGTTTGGATTTACAGAATTCTTAGTTTACGAAAGCCAACCAATAATAAACTCAAAATTGTCTAATATGGTGTATCTAGGTTAGCAGGAACATAGCTAGATTACTAACTTCAGGAAGAGTGTTAAACTTAACTTTAATCCTTACCCTAACCCTAACCCTAGCCCTCCTTAATGTAGAGAAAATCAAAATGTGTTAATGCAAACCTATGCTATTGTTATTTAGAGAACCATACACTTTCAATGTTGTGTGCCTATGAAGTTTTAAGTGTATTGAAGCTTTTTTATAAATTTATTACTGATTTCCTGCTTGATTGTATTGATAATGGTTTATGAACTTGTATGTGGTGCTGTGAGCCTTATTTTTGTGGTTACATGTAAAATATAGATGCTGCAAATTCCTTGCACAGAAACAACAGCACACAGAACAGCTCAGGATTCTCAACAAAGAACAAAGTTTTAAAACTGCACAGAGATGCTTTTTATTTATAATCGGTGATAAATAATCTTGATAAAGACAGTAATAAATCCATACCTTGGCACAAGTTACATTCTCCTAAGTATCCTTCCATACACGTGCAATTCAATGTTCCTTTAATTTTACGATAGTATGTGTTGGGTCGACACAAAGGAAAGTGAAAAGTGCTTGTCGCTATATCGATCAATAAAATTAAAAATAAAATCAAACAGGGATTTTAAACGAAACATATTTTTCCTCAAAGAAAACAGTTTTTCACTCAGTATCCACGTTGACGTACCAAGCAAGCAAGTTTGTCATGCAATGTTAGCCTTTTTGGTGTTCGCGCATTTCGTAAAAACAAAACAATGAAATAAATGTTGAAAAGTTACAGAGTATGAACAAATTTGCTGGCTGTTTGGGGCACTATAAGGGATACACTAAAAAGTTAGATAATTGAAAAATGTTCAGAAAATTATCAATTCATCAGTAGTTCTCACAAAATGTGTCAAAGCTCATGTATTTTGGCATGGCTTTAAAGTAAAATGAATAAAAAATTAATCTCGAAAACCATGAGAGAACTTCGTAATCGCCTCAATATGAACACCATGCTCAAAAAAAATGAAAAGTTTCAAATCTAGTGTAATCCAAAGATGTAAAAGTTTAAACTCTGTTTTGCAATATACTGAAATTTTAAGAAATTTGAAAAGGTTAAGCTCACTGCACAACTTGCTCAACTTGGACGTTTTTGTCTTACAATCTATTTTCATGATTTTTTTATATTTAAGACTGATTTCAAGCCCAAGTGATTGTTTAAATGATGTAAGAAGCAATAAAGACTTAAATTCAACACCCAAGAAGTTTGATAAGAATAGACAAACGGCAAAAATGTCCAAATTAGACACTTTTCACTTTGAACTTAATGTTCATCAAATTTTCTATAATTTTGGAAGGAAGAACAACCGTTTACTAACGCATTGTAACTTTGAACTTTTCAACGTCTTTCTATTTTATGAACATTAGCGTGGGAGTTTTTGCAAGTCTTAGATTATTATGTCAAATAAGTAAATATTTAACTACCGTTTGAGTCAGGAGTGTTACTGTGTATAGCAACAGCCAAATCAAGATAACTGTTGTTTACAGGAAGAAAAAATTTACGTCTCGTACGTTGATCTGTTGTGTTATGGAGACTAACGACACTTCGTCCAACACTAATCATGATATAAATAAAATCCCCAAATACTGCCATGGGACCTCCTGAAGTTCCAAAATCAATTACATTATGGGAGTAGTAATCACAAGAAAAAACATTTCCGTTTGAAACTCGCCAATAAATCTTCTCTTTAGGCATGTCAAGCGTTAGATCATGTGCTATTGACTGAAGTGAAACTGAAAAAATATGATGTTTATTTGCAGTCATGCTCCATAACCATAAGAAACGTTCTGTACTTTCTGCCAAGAATAGATACCTTGATAAAAATATTTGTTTTGTACATTAGTTTTCTCTATACGTACTGAAATACGTAAACAAGTGGCAGGCTAATATACGCAAGAAAGGAAAGATAGATTACTTTTTTAGTTTAGACAAAGATGTTGTCAAAGTATTCAGAACTACCTTCATAAATAGACGGTTTAATGGAACTTATTCATAAAATTTGATAATATAGCAACATAAAGCTATTTTAACTAACCGAAAAAGATCACCTTTATCGTTTAAAATCTCTCTTTTAAAAACCGAACTAAAATATATGAAGTAATTAAACATTGCATGTGGTTCAGAACATAATAATAAATGTAATATGTTATTTTTATTCACATAACTTCTATAATGATTGGTATTTTTTGCGATTGTTGTCGGAATGAGTAATACTGTAGTTTGGAGTGGCTGCTGAATGAATTGTGTTGGTAATTGATAATGCTGAAAATTAGCTGATGCGTGGAATTTTTGTTCGAATTGAAAATTTGTTGTTGGTAAATGATATGCACCTTTTAATTATGATATAAAATTACGAAAGCTTTGTCATTTCAATTTTAAGCTTTTTTAATTTTTCAGTTTCATCTTGCATGAAAAGTAGCAGCTCCTTGGATGGTTCATCGTCCACAAATGTTTTTAAAAGAGCTATAGCTTCAAAAACATTGTCTTTTGTTGATACTTTTTTTCTGTTTGTTTGGACAAACGATTTTTTAAGACAATCTTAACCTTCTCTTCTCAATTGTCAAATTTTTTCATTGTTTTTCTGAGCTAACGCTATTGGTATCATTTAAAAATGATGATTCTATCGCCATGTCATGTTCATGTTTTTAAGAATCTTTGGACTGGACAAGCTACGAAAACTGCTTGAACACTATGGCCTTTACTTTATCAAAAATGTTTGATGCAACTAGCAGTTTTAATTATCATCGCAGCATATTTGCATTCTCCAATACATTTCTGAAATGTATTACGCATTTAAGTAACAGCAAAGTCCATGTCTTCTTGTCGTTCATTGCACCTTGCCCCGAACTCTTTAAAAACTTTCTTGTATATATTACCGTTCTTATGGCTTTTTGTGTTCATGAAAATTAATTTTTTCTTGTAATATGATAACAATTAAAGCCTAACATTAATTTTTAATTAGAGCTATAGAAATAGACCAAATGTTGTGGAATGGAATTAATACTGACGTTTCGTCCTTACTCAAAACGAATTCAGGCAAGTAATAATTTATAATTGGATGCTAAGACAAGATATTTTATTTACAAAAGGTGTTAAATTACGACTAAAGGAGGCGGTGTCAAATGGATTACATGATGAAGAAGTTGGGAAGTAAAATTTAGTGAAGTTAAGAGAGGTTAAGTGGAATGGAACCTCTTTGCACGAAGAGTGAAGGCCTGTATTTATTGATTAGAAGGCTCTCATGAATGAAGAGTTCATAGGAATCGTTAAAAGAGGAAATTATTTTAAAGTCGTAAATTATTAATAACATATTCAGACAGTTCTCGCTCCACAATGCTTTTAAGCCAATTTCTTTTTAATCACATGATTATTATCTTCAGATTCATCACCAGTGGAGCAGCTCCAGACCTAATGTTTGCCTAAGCTACACTAACAAACACTGCATGAACTAAAGGTAGTGGAATGACTTTCCATTCAGGTTAATTTATTTGATGTGTGAATGGATTTATTAAAGGGAAGTGTGCAGCCACTTAATTTGCAGCTCTCGACTTTTCAATATACTCTGCCATTCAATGCAAGTTAAAAAAAAGGCTTGTAAAACTATAAACTTGATATGTTGATTATGTTTTTTCAAATTGCCACATTTTTGAAAACTAAAATCCATTTTTATATTTTTCATGTAACTACGTTGGAATGTGTGTAGTTCTTTTTATCTTCATTACAAAACGAAAAGTTGAGGTTTTTCACTTTCACCACATTCGTGAATATTTTAAGACTTTATTGCCATTCCGTATTGAGATTGTTGCACATCTCTTACACTGCCTCAAAAAGTGTACAATAGAGCACAGTATAGCAACAAACAATTTTCCCAATTTGTTAAAAACTTTTGTGTTAGGTATATCTTATTAAACATATGATTGCCATGTAGGCGTCAAGCAAATTGCTTTTTCTGACAAAGAAAAGCCCTCTTAGGTGGCAAGCCGAAGCCAGTAATGGAATTAAATATACAACACTAAGTTGCACAGTGAAGTTGTACTACTTTTTTGTAGGTTGTTGAAAGCCAAGGTTCTGTGAGTATTTAACTAAAGTTTTATGTGCAAAGTAATTATTTAATATTTTATTTCAGTTTCTACCGCTCTGTTTTATTTCATTTAATGAATTCATCATTTATAAACATTGATTTCTCCGTTGTTTCTTTTTTTCTCAAAGCTCTTTGGTTGCTCAACATAAATATCGCTGTTTCTGTTTTGAAATTTCAGTATCTGCATTGTTATTTTCTACTGCATGTGTGCTGAATAATCACACGAAACGTGCTCATTATTGCAGATGGTTTGAAATGCCTTATAGTCACGCAATAAAATTTTGCTGGCCAAATCTCTCCGAAAGACGTTGATTTTAATAAAAATCTGTCGAGCTATATGACGTATGTTTCTTTATAGCCAACAAAATACTTAATATTCGCTCCCTCGGGAAAAAGCGAGTTTTGATTTTCCTGGAAAATCGATATCTTTTTCTATTATTAAACCTTTAAATAACAAGCCATAATACGGCTTATAAAATTCAACTTTTCTATTAAATTAAAACACCGTCTCTAAAAACAAAAACTCTTATCTTACTTAAGAAAACACTCCAATAGATTGGCATAATTTATTAATTTTACGCTTACAAGTAAATAAAAAGAATTTCAATATCGCCTTACCCATGTTTTGAGTCAAATGCAATGCTGGAAAATTGTAAGCCTGGTTGAAGCCTCATAACACTTGTAATTTTCTTTTTCAAATAAATTTGGTAGATAATGTTCGTGGAGTCAACGTAAAAGATACGACGACCAATCCAGTCAACTGTAATATCATGAACAGAAACATTTTTCGCAGAAATTTCGTTTGTAGTTAAGTCAACATTTCCCCGTTTGATGTCTTTGCCATCAATGTAGTAAAGCACATTCTCAACTACATCAATTTCTATGTCGTTATATCTTGGTGCATGGTGAGATTTATTCTTACTGGAGCCATTAATAGTGCTGACATGAATATCTCCAGTAATAGAATCAACAGAGTATATTTTATCAAAGCTCATAATAATCAAATATGGCTTTGGATAAATATCTAAATAAATAAAAAAAAAACTACAAATTACAACGATGAGAGTGGATTAAAAAAATGCAAATTTTTATGGACTTTACGATCATAATATTTAGTGAAAGTCCATAATAAGTATTTTTAGAAAGAATTTTTTCACTGTAGAAATATTACTAATAACTGAAATTAGATTGGCTGCACAACTTCTACCTATTTTGTTGAATATTGTTTTGGTGCTATGAACAAGAAACTATGAAAATTTGTCAAATCTAAAGATTATACCTTTGTAAAAACACATTTCTGTTTGCATTTGCATCATTTCTTTGTTGTATTGTTTTACTTCCTTGCATGCAGTTGTGTTATCGTCATTGCCATTTTATCAACGCAAGTTTCCATCCATTCTTTCACGTTGTCTTTTAATGTCTCTAAGCTTTTCTTGCATATTGATATGTCGTCATTACCATTTACTATTTGGCCACTAATAGACAGGATTATGAGAGCCCCAAGAAACGCTTTTGTTGAGCTTGATATCATCTTTATTTTCTATTTATTAGAAGGTGGACGATTACTAATTTTTTAAAGCTTTTGTAGTAAAAATTTACTTTATTTATGAAAGGCTTATCATCAATATAATCATATAATCATTTGTTCTTAAACTTTTTGGTATATAAATCAAGTATTGATTTCTATAATTATGTAACATTTTAACTTCTTTCTCTTGAAAGTATTTTCACGTTTGCTTTCAGATAATTTATGATGTTTGGATATTATTGCAATAGATTAGACAAATTGTTCATTATAAAGACTCATGTTTACAACAATTCATATAAGTAGAGTTCACCCGCCTAGAACGTGTTTTGAATAAATAGATGTAAGGTTTCTAGGAAACGAAAGCATAGAAAAAAATAAGACATTCCAATGTCCACTATAACGAAATGACGCAATATATGAAATTCACCAAGAGCGGTTTAGAAAAAATTTAAAATGGATTGATTTCAAATTTGCTCATGTTAACTCAGTTTACCAGATGAAGGGGAAAGACGTATTGCTTAACTAAGCCAGCAAAATTAAATGCCAAATAATCTGTTGCGCAGTGTTTAACAGACTCGCTGGCCTCTCTGTAACTACATGACTTCTAGTTACAGAAATGGAGGCCGTTAAACAATACATGATATTGTGCTTTAAAACATCTGTCAGTCGTATAGAGAAGTTCGACTCTCATAATTATATAAATTCTTAATTGTATGAAATTTATGAGTATTTTGACAGAACTGCTAAAGTAAAGAAAATCTAAAAAGCTAAATAGAGGAATGCAACTTTGCAGTATTAAAAAATTCTTACTTCTTCAAATATTTTGTTTTAGACAATCAAAAGACTTTTGCCATTGTTGAAAATATTCTTGCAATATTGAATAATTGTAACAAAAGAAACAAGAGACGAAAAATGTATTATTTGTTTTACATGCATTCCTTGCTTTTTAAAATTACTACTGTATTGATGTTTCATGATGATTTGCCCCATTTCTATTTGTTGAATTACAAACCTCTCTTTCTTTATCATTTCCCTCAATCCTAAAGCTTAGTTTTAATGTCCAATCAAATATTCTTTATCACATATGCATTCAAGTTTTAGTTTACTATCACTCTCATGTAAAAACGCAAAACTCTTTGCAAATATTTTATAAATTTTAAATGTCTATGATAGTTGGAACACATTTTTTTGTTATCTGTATTCAGAACAAAAATACGAATGATGGTTGCTTAAAATATGTTTGATGTAGCTACGATTTTCTCTGGCGTATCAATGGAAATATGATATAATACATTTCCAGACATTCATAAATATCAACTAGTAGAACTTTATCATTTGTTGTGATCAACCAATTCGTTATTGTTTTCATCATAAAGATAAATATAAAATTATAAAAACATTTGCGAAACAGTAAAAGTATTTTAAGAATTTTAAATTAGAAAAATTAACAAATGGCAGCTAATATATATGACGCATGGCTGCGCTACTCTTAACTATAGAAAATGTTTAAAAAAAACATTCAAAAATGTTTCATAATGCTTTAACTATTTTAAAAGATAAAGATTGTATTAGATTATCTGTTGGATTACGTCTAGGCATGACTATTATAAATGAAATGTATGGTCTTCATAAGGAAGTATAATCCATAAGAGCTATTGTTCTTAAATTATATGATAGGCTCTGAATTTTAGGTTTTCTTTATGTTTTTATTACTTACCATTGAAGAGGCAATTTGGCTATCAATGAAATTTCTTATTTAAGTTCTGACGAGTTGTTTTCTATTCTTCTCAAACAGCAGCTTAGAAAAAATGTAACTGAAGTAGAAACTGTCTTGTCCTAAAGTGCTAGTAATATTGGCTTCTTGAATTTGATATCAACACAAGACAAGTACTTTTCCGTGGACGGGGACACAAATTTTGATGATTTTTAATTATATTTTAGATAAAGAGCCGTAATTGCAGAAATTAAGTATCAGAAAAATTATGCAACAAAAATATTGCTTCAACAATTCGAAGAAATACCACTGACATTGAAAATAACAGACCAAATTATTTTAATTCCTTATAACAACACCCCGGGAAAAAATACGTTTATTTTGACGTTATTCAAATTGGTCAACTATTTCAAGTGTCTCTATAAACTAAAAGAAAAATGTGCAATGCAGATGTTAATTTCCTCTCATAGATAAGATACTATAAAGCCAAAAAAAGAGTATTCTCTATAAGCAGCTTTTGTTCAACTTTTATAGTTCATTATAATATGTTTTACCCTTTTTTACTTAACCTAACATGAAACTTTCTAAAGTATATCAAATTCAAACAAGACTAGTTTCTTAGGTGATTATCTTTATACATCCCATTTCACATGATTTTAATATCGCATGTTATTAATAAATTAAGTTTATTTCAATGTATTCATTCTCTTTCCTTTCTCAAAAATGCAGAAAATAACGACAAAAAAGACCCATTAATAGTTGCAGACCCCTATCCCCCTAAACATTTTCAGAGCCAAATTTTCGACTTAAATTTTACGTGATATACATGAAATTCTGTTTACAACATCTGTCAGCCGTATAGAGAAGTTCGACTCTCATAATGATATAAATTCTGAATTCAATGAAATTTATGAGCATTTCGACAGAATTGCTATAGTAAAAAAGTCTAAAGAACTAAATAGAGGAATTCAACTTTAAAGTATCAAAAAGTTTTAATTCTTCAAATATTTTGTTTCAGACAATTAAAAGGCATTTGCCATCTGTCAAAAATATTCTTGCAATTTTGAATAATTGTAGCAAACGAAACAAGAGACGAAAAATGTATCATTTATTTTGCACGCATTCCTTGCTTTTTAAAATGACTTCTGTATTGATGTTTGATGATGATTTTCCCCATTTCAATTTGTTGAATTTTGTACTTCTCTTTCTTTATCATTTCCCTCAATCATAAATCTTAGTTTTAATGTCTAATCAAATTTCTTTATCACACATGCATTCAAGTTTTTGTTTACTATCATTCTCATGTAAAAACGTAAAGCACTTTACAAATATTTTATAATTTTTAAATGTTTATGATAGTTGGAAAACATTTTTTTGTTATCTGTATATAGAACAGAAATACGAATGATGGTTGCTTCAAATATTTTTGATGTAGCTACGATTTTCTCTTGCGTTTCAATGGAAATATGATATAATACATTTCCAGACATTCATAAATATCAATTAGTAGAACTTTATCATTTGTTGTGATCAATCAATTCGTTATTGTTTTCATCATAAGGATAAATATAAAATGATAAAAATATTTGCGAAGCAGTAAAAGTATTTTTATAAATTTTAAATTAGTCAAATTAACAAATGGCAGCTATGTATACATGACGCATGGCTGCGCTAACTACAGAAAATGTTAAAAAAAACATACAAAAAAGTTTCATAATGCTTTAAGTATTTTCAAAGATAAAGATTGTATTAGATTATCTGTTGAATTACGTACAAGCATGACTATGATAAATAAAATGTATGGTCTTCATAAGGAAGTTTAATCCATATGAGCTATTGTTCTTAAATTATGTGATAGGCTATGAAGTTTAGGTTTTCTTTATGTTTTCCTTACTTACCATTGAAGAGGCAATTCGGCTATCAATGAAATTTCTCTTTTGAATTCTGACAAGTTGTTTTCTATTCTTCTCAAACAGCAGCTTAGAAAAAATGTAACTGAAGTAGAAACTGTCTTGTCCTAAAGTGCTAGTAATATTGGCTTCTTGAATTTGATATCAACACAAGACAAGTACTTTTCCGTGGACGGGGACACAAATTTTGATGATTTTTAATTATATTTTAGATAAAGAGCCGTAATTGCAGAAATTAAGAGTCAGAAAAAATATGCAACAAAAATATTGTTTCAACAATTCGAAGAAATACCATTTACAATGAAAATAACAGACCAAATTACTTTAATTTCTTATAACAACACCCCGGGAAGAAATATGATTATTTTGACGCTATTCAAATTGGTAAACTATTTCAAGTGTATCTATAAACTAAAAGAAAAATGTGCACTGCAGATGTTAGTTTCCGTTCATAGATAAAATACTATAATGCAAAAAAGAGTATTGTCTATAAGCAACTTTTGTTTATTTTATAGCTCATTATAATATGATTTACCCCCTTTTTACTTAACCTAACATAAAACTTTCCAAAGTACATCATATTCAAACAACGTTAGTTTCTTAGGTAATTATCTTTATACATCACATTTCACATGATTTTAATTTCTAATGTTTTTAACAAATTTAGTTTATTTCAACGTATTACTTCCCTTTCCTTTCTCGAGATTCGGAAAATAAGGACGAAAAAAGGCGAATTGATGGTTGCGACCCCCCTCCCATAAACATTTTCAGAGAATATTTAGGACTTACATTTTCATAAGTTACAATCCTCATACAGGTAAGTGTTTTTTCGTTTTCACCGAATGTATAAAAGCAAAGTTTCTGCAAATACTTTTTTATTTTTCTATTATAAGTTTTGGCGTACTACGCATGTTTGTGTCTTATCAACATAATGTCAAATCTAAGTTGTTTGAGCTCATTACTTGTGCATTATGTATAAATGTACGTCATTAGACTATACTTTTGAACAATTTTTCTGAAAATAATAATGATTTTTCTACAATTCGTTTTTAAAATATTACATTGTCATTGAATGCAAAAACGTTCTCTCCAATTTATTCAGTTTCTACAAAAAAAAACGCTTTCTGAAAAAAAATCTGCGAAGAAATGTCTCTTTTGTTACGTTGCTTTTGAGTAAGATTGTGTGACAGGGAATATTTAATACTGATTGCAAAAAAATATAAACACCTCTTAAAAAATTCTTTTTAATGTTTAAATTATTCAACAGCTTAATTCCATTGACGTAATTTTATTAGCGTGCTTCAAATTTGCATTAAATTCTCACGAAGACACGCATATAATATTGTTCATTCACTTCTTTGAGTCACGCAACGTCAACAAGAGTTGTGAATTTTTAGGTTTGAGAATCCAGTTAGAGAAATCATAGGACGTAGATGTGGCTCTAACACGCTTTTTTAGAGATTGTACTTTATTCATCATGTTTCTAATAAATTTTGCTTCGTCAGGTATCAATGAACCCAATTTATTCATCTTCTATGCTTTAACATACCTCCAAAAATACTTTAGAAAATTCTCTATGCATGATGCCTTATAATATTTTTTTTGCATTTACGCAGCATAATAGAAACGCTTTACCTGCTGCTTTAATATTGAAATTTTAAAAGTTGTTTGTGTGGGGGAATAAATTAGTTTTTTCTTCTTGCAGTTGAAAAGCTGTTTTGCAAATTTCCAATTGACTATATTTACAATGTATGGATCTCTGCAAAGTAAGAAATTTCATTATAATTTTGCTATTGTTCAACCGAATAGTTTTTGATATATTACAGAGTTAAACTTTCACTAGTTGACAGAGGTCATTTTAATAAAATATTTTGTCATATAGCAATGACAACTATTTGTTACAAAGAATTCGTTGCTAATGTCCTTTTCTGTGGTCATTTAAATGTCACTCAATCTATTGACTTCTCTTCAAACCATGCTATCACAGATCTGATGCAGAAAAATAACTGAACAACAAACACACTAAGAAATCTATTTGAAAAATAAGGCCAAAACTCCTTTGTTAAAGATTGACTGTTTTTTTGGTTTCGCGTTCATACTTTGCCAGCAAAGTAAGAGATACTTCAAAGAGTGACTAACTACAAAAACCAACCTATGCAACTATCTTTATCGAGCAGCTATGAAATGCCACAAAGACGACTAATCAAAGTGCTTGTTCAACACGACAATATCATAGAGCATGACACGTCATTTAAAAACAGATGGATTTAATTATATACTTTGTACTGCATGTCATAAGGTGGTTTATAGTGCTGCTATCGAAAAAATGCTTCCGCCAATACCTTTATGAACATCTGACGAATACATTACCACCGACTTTCTCTTCTACTTCCATAAACAGCTTGAGACAACAAATAAAGTTGATATTCTACGGAATATCTTATCTTGTATTCAATATAGATTCACTGGATAATGTTATCGATTTTGACAAATTTTGAATAATTTATGGCTCGGAAAAGAAAATTCAAAAATGTCCCAGTATACGACACATTAAGCTTTCCTGACGTTGATAGATCTTTAAGCCAGCTATTATTCCATCCATTAACTGAGTGTGACACAGAGTCCTATTTTGGAGGATGCGACAAAAGAAAACTGCATTGGATGTCTGGAAATTTATTCATCCTCAACGGACTATTGAACCAAACAATTACATCGTCCGAAGAAAACATCACAAAGCAATCTATGGACGTTATTGAGAGGTGTGTGTTGCTGTTGTTTCATCGAAAGGAAAGAAAACTGATACAAACTGATTAAATATGCATGCAAAGGAAAAGTCAGTGCAAGTACTTTTGAGGCAATCTGTATTTAAACTGCGCTTTGTAATATGACTTTTATCCATTGCATTTTTACGACAGCTGTACGACCAATTTCGTATGAAAAATCAGTTTCCTCGTATTCACAATTTATTGATTGGAACTTTACTGAACTGATTAGCAAATAGTTCATGTTAAATCGATGCAGACAATTGAACCAGTAAAATTATCTGAATGTTCTGTTTTAAGAGCATGATACACTATTCAAGTTGAAAAAGCTAGATGTCAACAAAGTACAATATTTCTGGCAATAAACGCAGGAATTGACCAAGTGACCATTTTACACAAACTGTTATCGGTGGATAAATTTGCGAGTTTTTATTGAATTCACTCAAATACATGCTTAAAATAATCGCTGTATGTTCCTTTTTAAAAAAAAATTAATTTGATAAATTTCGATACAAAACAAAGGCAAGAACTGCAAAAAACCTCATTTATGTAATACAATCTACATTATCTTTTGCCCTGTTGACGACGCCATATTGAATAATCATGATGGCCCAACGCGGACACATATAATATGTACTTACCTATGACTACTACATCTATGGTAAAAATAGATATTTTAATATGGCGCAAAGCTCAAATTTAAACACAGTAAGCAATTACAGACTTGCATTGTCATGTTATATCGCAAGCTAAGCAAAGAAGACAAAAAATTGAATATGCTTTGTATATTTTAACTAGTCTGAGGCAACGTATTTTAAAAATCTCTGTTGTAAAAGCACTTCTACTTTGTTTTGAAAAAATGCAGCATCCCTTATTTAACGTTGATTGTTATTCTTTCAATAATATTGCCTTTCCTTTATCGCGTTCCAGACTTTGTTGTGAGCAAAACGCGAGCGCCAAATTGTATTTGAGAAATTGCAAAATTCAACGTTTGAAACAGGCCTTATTATGCGATGCCCGATGTTACTAAAAGATGTTAGACACAACCACATTTCACATAGTGATTAGCCGCTGACCGTGCGAGTACGAGCAGATTAAGAAAAAAGGTACGTTAGCGTACATAGGGATTTAATTTTAAAAAGACAGAATGCGATTAACAAGTTTTCAATTTAGCTAGTGATAATATTCTAATTGAAGAGTCAAGCACCATCCTTAATTAGCATAATCATAATCACTATACATTAATTTGAAAGTTGCTTTTTATCGAGGAAATAAATTGAATTTAACTGAATGAAAATGAACTATTAGTTTGAAAAATTTACGATAACCGTAAAACAGAGGGAAATGAGAGCCTAACCTCCATGGTCTTAGCTTTATACTGTTCGATCACTAATGTTTTCCTTGTATTCTCCTACCTGTATGGTCCTAGCTTTATACTGTTCGATCACTAATGTTTTACTTGTTTTCTCCTACCTCCATGACCATAGCTTTATACTGTTCGATCACTAATGTTTTACTTGTATTCTCCTACCTCCACTGTCTCACCTTTAGATGAAGTAAACTACTCTATCACCCATAGAGTAGTAAACTACTCTATCACTATGTAAATTCTATATATATCAATATGTAAACATAATGGCGTTCTTTAAAAAGATAAAAAACAGAAGATTATGGCATGGATGCTTGGACCAACGACTGGGACATAGAGTAGAAAAAAAGGTAGAGATAAAGGTAGACATAAATTTTTTCATGCCATGTAAACTATAAGCATTGTATATGGCGAAAAATGTAATTACACAACAGTTCACATTTTCTAGCTCTATATACGGGCTGGCGTCTAATGCCTTTCTTCAGCTCTCCTATCTCTACTGCCCTATCTTTAGACGAGCTTACTTTTAATATTTTATGAATATTTCCCTACTTTCGCTGTCCTAGTTTCATCCTGTCGTACCTCTTATGTTTTGCTCGCATTCTCCTACCTACATGGTCCTAGCTTTATACTGTTTGATCACTAATGTTTTACTTCTATTCTCCTACTACCTCCACCGGCTGAACTTTAATGTCATATTTCTATTCGCATCTGTCAAAAATAATTTGACTAGCAAACACACAACTTGAATAAAAAATTTTGATATATTCATAAATATGCCATACACTAATTGAAAACCATATTTATCTTTGATACAGTATGAAAAAAGGCGTATACAATCAAGAAACTTAGACACTTCTCAAAAGCCAAGGCCTCTTGTATGTGAAGACACATTTACAACCTTTCCTTAGCGGAGGTGAATACCAAAACAGCCTTCTCAAACAACATTATAAACTGTTGTAAGCGGTTGCACTTGATCTATTTTCAGTCAAATTAGTAATTATCCCGACTAATTGACATATTACGGTATATAAATAGATGTTGTTTTGTAATGCATGTAAATTCCTTCGTCTCCTTCATTTTTCTTCATGAACCACTATAGTTTTTTCTCCAGGTTTGCGCATTTATGTGCCTCAAAGAAAATTGTTTCATGTCATGTGAACTTTAAGCATTGTGTCTATGCAATGACAATATACATGATGAATTTGTTATTTGATAAAGTCTATGGACTCAAACGTTTCACTGTACAGATGTTTGACTTTTCAGTCGTTATGAAGTATATAATCATATTTCAAAACATTGTAAAAACAGTCATTTTTAAAAAAATTTTTATAATTATGCAAAAATTAACAAACATCTCATAAGCGGACACCTCCGACAGAAGAACACCAAGTCATGGTCTCAAGGGTGTCCTTTTACGGTAAGTTCGATTGCATTCATTGAATATAAACATGCTTTAAAACGTCTATGCCTATATAGCGTAAAGAATGTTCTGAATTTTCTTCCTTGATGTTTTCCATCGTTACAAACATTTGCTGGCACGGATGAAACTATCAAACACAATTGTGGTCATTTACGAGCGTGATTAACACTATCGTATCTACGTCATTCGCATTGAATATTAAAGTTTATTACATGTTATTTTGCTGTGACATGATTTCTTTGCACGAAATTTTCAAAACATGTCTCGCATACATTTTACTTTTCTTTCAAGGATTAGGCATGGAAATTTTTGTGAGAGAAAATTTCTGGTTGTTGGTCCGTTATTCATGTGTATTCAGTTATTCCTGGCATTTGAAATGTCCCATGAAAACAGAGAACAGGAAATATTATACCTTGATTTTACGCTTTTTAAAAGAATAAAAATGCAAATTAAGAACTTTCAAATACACTAAATGAATGAATCGAAATCTTCCCAGTCACATAAACGTCACTCAAGACAGACATGAAAGGTGAAAGCATGTACAGGATCGCAGTTAAATGTTGGGTTACCGTTGAAGTAACAGTCATTTTTGCTATTTGTAGCATATTTTATTATATTCCAGGTGAGAAACCTACGTTGTTTATATGTCACGCCTTAACCAAAACAATCATTCGTTTCTTTGGTCATTTTTTCCTGTAATGCAAGCAAATAAGCTCAAACTAAAATTTACAAATTTTACAGATGTAAAATTTTATAAACTAAATATGCAGATAGCAGAAGTAAAAGCTTGTTAGCTATGTAAAGAGGGCCTAAAATTTAGACCTCGCAGAACAATGGTCAAGCTAGTAACGGTAGATCGAATTGCTTTTACAAGTTCACATAAAATTTCGGAATTCGTAGCTTAAAATGGCATATACATTATAGACACTCGTATATAGATATAAATGTAATACAATCTTATGTTAGACAGCTAGTTCATACGTATTTTAGGCAACATAAAATTTTTGTATGCATTTGGACTGTTCTTAAATTTAAATGTGGGCTTTGTACTGGTTGTCCAATCAACCATAAAACTTTTTTCTAATCACATACATATTGTCTTGATAAACAAGTACGTGCTTTCACATAACAAAAAAAGCCTTATAATGGTGCACTAACTTTCACACCAATATATGACATCTCTTCCTTTTTTCTGTCAAAATGATCATGATTAATGTCTTATTATTTTTATGAATAACTAGGTTTAGGGTTTGTGCTCGAGAATGGTATGAGAAAAGTGACGGGATTAAATATCCCTAAAACCAACTGCTGGGAAACATTTCTTGGATGGGAAATGTTTAACTCAGTTTGGAAATCAAGAGTTGTCGATATTACAAAGGAAATGCGAAACGGACTGGAGGCACAAAATATTCCCTTGGTAACACCCGATGGAAAGAAATGTGTGCGTTTACTTGATTTACTTCAGGCTGAGAGAGCATTAGTCGTGTACTTTGGCAGTTGTAGTTGCCCAGTGTTTATGAATAAACTGAAAGAATTTTGTGTTCTAGCTGAAGACTTTTCAGATATCGTGGATTTTGTCGTTGTATATATTGAAGAAGCACATCCCATTGATGGATGGTCTTTCAAGGTAAATTCTTTTATTTCTTCAACATAATTTTGAGTGGATGAAAATCGTTGAGTTATATTACAGCTATGTAATTCAATAAACTTCATTATGAAGAATAGTTTTTCCAGTATAACATGAAAGAGAAATTAAACGGCTACAGCAATTTCGTAATTTATAAAACATTCTTTGTACAACCAGAATAATAATAACGCGGTATATAAATTTCATCAGGTAAAAATCTTTTGCAAACACTCATAACATTTTAGTAGGCTATATAGCCAGACAATATGTTCTGCTGACATAATAATAGCTTTTTTATCTTACTGATAAAAATGGGACCTTTTTCAAAGGCAGAAATACTGAACTTCTTTTGAACTATACTTTCATTAGGCAAAAACAAAGATGTTGTTTGAAAAAGAATCGTCCCTTTCATTATTTGACAATCTTTTGTGTATAGAAAAACATGTCTTAAGATTTCTTGATAAAGTCATGAAGGGAGCTAATTTCACTTCATTTTAGAATAACTTTATCAAAGTACGAATGCATCGAAATCAATATGAAAGATGCAAAGCCGCTCAAAAGCTACAAGAACTCAATTTTCCATGTCAAATAATGGTAGATACAATGGACGATAATGCAAATGTGGCCTATGGAGCGTTGCCTGAGAGACTCTACGCCATCGAAGAAGGTAAAGTCGCGTACGTGGGTGGACAGGGACCAATGAATTCATCAATGAAAGCAGCACGTGACTGACTAGAGTCATATCGCGAGAAAAACACATTTAGAAGATGGACAATCTAACCCAGCGAGCAAGAACTGTACAGAATGCAAACTTCGTATAATGACATTTTGACATATTTTGGCCTTGAGGCTGAGACTGTTGTTTCTTTATCCCAAAACATTTTTTCAACGATTGACAATGCCTTAATGTATGATGTTGTACAGATATGGAAAAACATTATTCAAAAGTGAGATTTTTACAAGGATGCGTCGACAAAGGAGCTTTGAAAACTTATAGACACACATGCATATTTTTCTTGTAACTTACAAAAGCTTAAAAATACAAGACAATGTAGGTTTTCATGCTATTAGTATATCTAAACGTTGATCATGAATTTAATTGAAATGAATCGACTGTTAGGAGCTACCAAAATGGAACATGCATATATGAATATTTGCCCCCTTCAATTATCGAGCTTGCGCAGCCTCTGAGTAGCTACGTGGTTTACGACTTATGTTTACAATACAAAACACAAAACTATAAACATTGAGTATTTCTGGAACAAAATATTATTGATGTCGTGTCAAAATGGAGGGCGTAGGGCAAATATACCCCGTCCAGTATAAAATAAAGCTTTGCTTGCAGTGATGAACTGATGCTTTATCGTAACATGTTCACAGTTCGTCATTTACATGAAGCAGACATTCCAAAATGATTTTTCTCGTAGACGTTGCTGACACGAACTGAGTGCAAGAACAGGGCGTTTTTTGTACTCGCACATCAAGGTTACCATAGAAACCAAACAAAACCACAAACGATTTGTGTTGCTAATGACCAGGTTTGAAAGATTAACGTGCGACATACGTATAAAGGACCTAGGTTTCTGCCGTTTATAAAACAGATCACTGGGGAGTTTTGGTCAAAACAGGCAACCGAGGCAATTGAAATCTAACGCAAATACCAGTTTTTGCATGTCAGTACTTGGGCATCATTTAAGGTTAATGGCAAAAGTTTTAAATAGTAGGATAGACATGCAAACCTGCCACTTTTAAATCATTTAAGAGACAATGGTGATGGAATTTAGTATGGATAAGTTTAAGGAGCCAGTATTGAAAGCCATATAATTGTATTACGTATTGTATACAAAAAGGAATCAGAAATAAGTTTGAAAAAAGTAGAAACATTTTTATGAGGTACAGTTAACGCTCTTGAGGGCATTTGCGTAGAAGTTATATACTCTTGAGATTTAATGTGCAAGAGAGAACCAATAATTTAAATATGCAAATGTCAATGGTTGTCTACAAGCGCAAGCCAAAAACCAAGTTTCAAACGACTTTCTCTCCCTTACAACTTATAATAGACCGTATAATTTCACCATTCAACTGTCAAAAAGAACTGCTTAATTTTCTTTTTTTATATAGGAAGACGTCATAGCTTATAATACAAATTTACATTTTGTTGTTAATGATATTTAACCACGATCAGATGTCCTACAACAGTCACAAATGACATTTGACGTATATATATGTTTGTAGATGTAGATCGCCCATGACAATAAAGTCCTTAGAAGGACTGTTCGTGTTGATGTTGACTGACGTTTCGACAACCTTAGCGGTAGTCATCTTCAGAGTTCCCGGGTTCAAACCATTCACTTTAAGACATATATAGTCGAACTTCATTCCAACAGCACTTAGTGAAAGAAAATTTATTCAGCGGATAAGAGAAATCTAGACAAATTACTGAATTACACGCCCAAAGCCAAGAATCAATGTTGAATGTCGTGGAATGGTATTGGTAAGGTCGAAAGATCAATGCTACTCCAAAAGCGAACTAGCTAGTGAAGTGGGTTACAGCTAAAGAAATGTCAATGACTATGTAGCGAGTAAGAACTGTAGAAACTATGGTCCAAAGCTAAAATCCCAAGAATGAACAGCGGGAGAGTATCCACATTGCTTGGGGAAATTATCACGTGACAGCCTAAAATCCTTCATAGGTATATAGCATGGCTGGAGGAAGGCTTACCAAATACTTTTTAGTTGGTGGTTTTCATAGATTGACTTTACACTCTCCAGCAATTGGCCATAACGACATGTTTTGAGGTTTTTTTTAGTGTATAATTACAATGTTTATTATACATTGAAATATTTACAAATCACCTACAACTCATTTCACATATTTTATCAAAACAGAGATAAAATATTTTGGTGTAAGTAAGTTGTTATTGAGAAAGCGTAACGTTATTGTGAAGCGGTTTTACTTTATGGTTTCTTGATAGCCCTACACGTAATGGCGGACCTGGATTCTTAATTTTAACACCGCCAAGAAAAAAAGAACCGCTGGTTTTGTTTGTAAACAGTTTAGGTGAAGAAAATGTTGAGATTGTCCCCTCATTTTTCATATGCTTAACGCTCTCTTTAGAAGAATTTACAGGTGATGACTTTTTCTCCTTTGTACCAACGCAAGAAAATGTGGAAATTTTCCCTTCATCTTTCAAATGTTTAACGTTCTCTTTGGTAGAATTTGTAGGAGATGACTTTTTCTCCTTTGTACCAACGCAAGAAAATGTGGAAATTTTCCCTTCATCTTTCAAATGCTTAACGTTCTCTTTCGAAGAATTTATAGGTGATGACTTTTTCTCCTTTGTACCAACAACAGGGGTGCATTTGTAGTCGGATGACTCTTTTTAAAACAAATGTGTATCAAAAATTTGTTATTATAAGCACTCGCCAGAAGAAAAACTAATAAGAACAACACGAAAGACAAGCTGCGAGCAAATGCAATTACGTATGTATCAAACTGTTTTGATATTTTGATTGTATAATCATGCCAACTGCATTTTGGTTATTTCATTATATGCAAATAGGACACTTGAAATCAATGACAATTTTATAAATACAAAATAAAGCCTACCGGAAAACATATGACTCCCACCAGACATTTTCTTGCCTTTCTTCAGGTTCACAATTTTTTCTTCATTGGAATCACTTTCGACATCATTGTCATGAATCTTGTTCACTTTAGCACTACTCTTATCGCAGGTGTCACGTGCATCGCAGGTGTCGCGTGCATCATCATCTTAATTAGATTATATGAGTAAGAGAGCAATCAGCATTATATGTACATGGTACTGCATCTTACATAATAATGATCATGTATTTTCATTTTGAATCACACACTACAATACCATGCAAAAAGTCAATTAGAAAGTTCATCACACCATTAAAAGTAGTACTACATGCAACACATCACTATCTTCATAGGTACATCACTATCTTCATATGTACATCACTATCTTCATCCATACATCACCACCTTCATAAATCCCCACTCCACCTTTATGTATCCCCACCCTACCTTCATACATCCCCACCATCATACATCCAAACCTTCATGCATCCACAACTTGATACATCCTTAACTTTATAAATACCCACCCTTATACATACACACCTTCATCCATACACACCTTCATATGTCCGCACTTTTAAACACTCCTAATTTTAAGGCTATCCACTTATAACTGTGATTGATGGATATATGCTACTATGTGCCTAAATTCAACAGTTAAGTTCAGACCACTAAGAGTGGTGACTAGTTTATAAAACTCTGAGAAAATCCTTCTCTGTCCTCATTTAGGTCAGTATAACAAAGTTGTCATTTTCAAAACTTGTGCTTTTGACTGATTACTCTGTAAACATTATGAGTTTAAAATTAAGGGCTTTGTGATGGGGAAAAAGAGTCTTACTAAAAATGTGAATTTGAGGTTAATGTAAGACAGCATTATATAATGCTTAACAATGAAAAACTTTAAAAATTCTAAAATCATTGTTTGAATTAGATTTACTTCATTACTGCGTAGATTAGGGCAGCCTCCCAACCTATTTTCCTCTTTCATGATGTAATCACTTTCCAAATTTTCACAGTTTTATTTATATCTTTACATACCAATACTTTCAATGTTTATTTTGATAAGACTGCTTTCATTTTGTCCAACATCATTATCCTTTCTGTCACAAGGTGTACTTATTAACGACATTTCAATTGCCTTTTCTATATCTCTTTGGTACAACTTTTCACGGACGGAAGGCCTTACAATAGAAATAAAATCTCATGACGTTGTTGTATCACACATTGAAGAAATTAGTGTGTACATTGGATTACACAAGTCAAAATAAAGGCTTATAAAGGATTAGGGATCTACTACAATATCTGTGTAAAACAGCATGATGCCCTTTAGCCAAAATTAAAAATCTATTTTTGGGTCACACCTTCTCTCGCCTTTCTTCTCTTTGTTCATTTCCTTCTCTTTATGCTTCGCCTTCTTTGTTTGTGGTTCAAAATCAACTTCAAAATCATCTAAAACATATCATGAAGTCATAAATACAAAAACTTAGCAATTTAAAACAAGAGAAATCTTCAGAACATACAGGCATGACATTGAAAAGGAAGTAAAGTATGGATCCCCATATATATTTATTGCATATCTACCAAATTAATAATCTCAACTTTTTCACAATAAAACAATGTAAAATGTTTAATAGTGCACTAGATCAATCATGCAGCCAGTAAATAATTGTGGGGACAACATTCACATTTGTTGCATCAGTATTTTTTTGAACAGGGTCTATGTAGGTACATGTAAACTGATATAATATAAATTGTACCCTTCTCCTAACTATGTAAACCAGAGTGTATAACCACATACTTTACTGTAAAACAGAGCAATTATAATTTTCATTAATAGCTACGTAGCTATGAGATTACCATATGTACAATACATTACCATCACTTTCACAATTGGAGCTCATATCAGTATAATTAACATTTTTTCTCCCTTTCCTACAGGAGATGATGGTGAAAAATAAAACATGAGTAAAGCTAATTGCTTGTAGATGTAGATCTTCTAGGTTAGAGCAGTCCTGAAAACGACTGTTGGTGTTGTAAATGATTGATATTTTGACATCCTTTGATCATCAGAGTCAAGTAACACACCAACACCAAGAATTCTTTTCAGGAGTGCACAAAGCTGGACGATCAACATCTAAAAAATAAAACATAATAGGTAATGAAAATAATAAATTCTAATATGAAAATCGTCCCTGCTTTATTAATCACCAATATTGTCAACCAACAGTAAATCATGTTTCACACATACGTCAAAGTAGTGATAGTACAAATTTGAATCAAGTGACAAATTTTAAAATTCTTACCTTTTAGATTTTCGCTTAGAGGTCATTTTAATGCATATTTACAAAATTAAAAAATATGCTATCAGAGAAAATACTAATGAAGTTAGGATTCAAGTTTAACTTCTCGTGGTTTTAACATGACTTTCATTATGTAGTTGAATAATCTTATAAAGTTTCGCGCCTTGGCGTCATTACACTGGATCATATCCATCAGGTGGTCATTTGTCCCATTGACACAAACAATAACAACTTTTCTCATGATTTCAACCCTCCGTTTTCTTCCTTTTTTTGTGTTGTCTTTTCAATTTTTGCGTTGACTTTATCAAACTCTGATCGAATATAAGCATGAACGAAAATTGTAGTAGATTTTCATTCCTAAATCCTGATGTGTATCAAATGTGGTTTGATCTTTAACTTATCAACGTTTTCAGGGTGGGCAAACTACGTAATTTTCAATTTTAACAATCATCATTCCTCGCTTTGTTTCATTCACAGCGTGTTTCTATTTTGATTCTAATTAATTGACATTTGCTTCATTTGTTACGATTGCAAACTTGACAAAACAAAGAAACTCTTTATTCAGAGTTTTTCTTTTCTATGGAGGGTTCTAGTGCACTCGAAACAACAAACCTTTCACTCGCAAATGCCAACGAGCAATTTTCTTCCCAGACCAATATTTTGGCAAATATTTTGGCAAATATAGACGAGGAATCTACACGTACACCTGGTAGAAACGCTATTGTTGCTTCGGATTCTCCTTCAGGAACATTAGATCGAATGTTAGACCGAAATACATCAAAATCTGACGAAATGAAAAACTCTAATGATCAAACGGGTGAATTTGAAAGATTCGAGAACGTTGAACTTGAAAAGGAAGAGGTTAGAACTGTAATTTTTTAAAGGTTTATTTTTCAATCAATCATGAATCTAAAAGTCCACTCTGTCAAAATGTTGTTTTTGGATATAACTATTAAGAAATTAAGTTTTCTGAAAGTTATAATTCAACACAAATGCATTTAGTTGTCTTCTTTCATTTTCATTAGATTCTACTCATTTTTGTTTCAGTGTATTTCAAACAACTGCGCATTTTTGAAATCAGCCAACATGTAAAATTAGTTTGATGCAGGAAAAATTAATCCCCAAGGAAGCATAAATGCAATTGAAATAAATTTCATGCTTGAAATTTGTAATAAACAGCATCAGCAATTTGTATTTGAAATTTGTAGGTGTTATTTTACAACTTTCACCATTCTTTTTCACCATTTAGCGAACAACCATTTCCTTTTTATTCAGAAACATCCTGAACCGAAAAAGAAGTACCGTGTGCAGAAGAAGAATAATCGATACTATTTCCAGCATCCCTACTGCCGACTGATTATTGCTTATGTTATTGTCTTTCTCAATTTCCTGATATATGCAGAGGATCCTGTATCACACAGTGTAGTTGAAGCTGAATTACCTGTTGTGGGAAATGATGTTGGCTTTTTAATCTTTAGGTAAGTAATTTTTTATGTAGTTGACAGAATGACCTGTGTCAATAGTATACAAGCCATTTGAGCTGGTTTAGAAATAGTTGATGGAAAACTTGAGAATAACATGATAAGGTGGTTTGAAATGGTAGCAAAAACATGCTCATTTCAAAATATAATTTTAAATTTTCTAAGTCCCAGCCAAGATGATGTGCAAATTGTACAAAGCACATTGCTCAATGTTATTTGATCTCTGCAGTTGAGAAGTTGACAATTTGTGATAATGAAAATTTCATGTCTTTTCTAAACATTGATTCAAATGTTGGCAAAACATTTGAATTAATATTTATAACCTCTTTAGCAGATTTTAATATTTTTTTCTGAGTACAAATTAATCAGAATAATATAATACTATACCACTGTTTTACACCTTTTATACATTCATAGATATCCTGTCATACTCCATGATTCCATCATACAATACCATACTTCCTCTCTTAGGGCCCAGTCATATGGTTTTTCTAAACCAACAAAGACATAACTAAGCTCCCCTTTAAAAGCTCTGTAGTTCTCAATGAGAAACCTCAAAGAAAATAATGCAACTGCAGTACTTTTTCCTTACATAAAACCCTATCACTGCCAGAACCATAATTTGGGACATAGGCAATATTCATAGATGCAGTATATGCCATATTAAGCTCCTTTGAAATGTACTGTTGTTCAGCGGATTATGACATTAATTTATGAATATTTGCCCCCTCAATTATTGCGCTAGCAGCGCTACTGCCTTCTCACCATGCAACGTATCATACTGTACAAGTCATTTTATGATCTTTGTTTTAGCTTTTGCCACTTGAAGATGCACCACTACAAATCTTGTAGTATATCTTCCTTTACTCCTGTTTTTTAACGGGAGTTTCTTTTTTTCACTGATCTTCCACAACGTAGGTATCTTTATTTACGATCTTTCAAGAAGAAACACCAAGTACGTACTTTTCAACCTGTCTCCCTATCGCATTCAATGCAGTAGTCCAGCCATGTGGAAGCACATCGTGATCACCTACGTATAGCCTGTCTTCGCTCTCCTCTAAAAATTACAAACTACACTTTCCTTTTTATTTTCCACCACTATGTTTTCGGTCATGCCTTTTCATCTTCCTCATCACTATAGTTGTCATGCTCATCACTATTCTACGTATGCTTTCTGGCTACACTTAGGGGCTGTTTACATTTGCCCAACAGGGAGTGCTGGCCCTAACAAGCGAGATCTCGCGTGTTATTAAAATTCCATATAAAATCACTTTTCGTTTACATGAGAGGAGGGCCAGCTCTACCAGCCGAGATCTCGCTATTGTTTACCCAAGATCTCGCCATGTAGAGCTGGTAATTTCCCATCCTAACGCATTCGGTATCTCATTTGCATGCGATAAGGCATAGCTTTTCAGCAATGGCGACAACAAAAGACATCAACGGGAGCAAACAAACTAAGAAAGCGTAAAAAATCGAAAGGCGACAACTATATTGGTTTGTTTTCAGCTATTTTGTATTCTAGCGCCGAAATTCGCCGTTCAAACAGAACTCTTGATGTAGGGTTAGAATTTGCATGTAAAATTAAGGAGGTAAAATACAGCCCTACAGAGAGGGCTAGCCCTTTCCGTAGGGCTCAAATAGCCCCTTAGTAGCTATGATTTTGATATCCAACGTTTTGTTATTATTTCTGCAATATTGTGTGATTTTTAGATATCCACCTAGAGGATGGTTTGTGCTGAAACTCTTCTTTTTCTTATGTGGTGTAATAACTGGCATGTTGATTGGGAAGTTTATAATCCACAAGCGTTTTCTATGGAGATTTCTCAAACTGCGCATGTTCCAGGATGATCAAGGCTCATGGATGATAATGTTCTTGACCACAATCCTTTCGTTGTTTGTTTTCTCTTATATTTTTAACGGTGTACTGAGCCTTGGATCTAATTTGGGTCGATATAAGCTGTCAAGTTTTTTCGGTCAATCAAATTCAAACTTCATGAAATTTGCTGCCCTTGGAACTTGGACCGGTGATTTTGTTACTGCATGGATGGTAACAGATATGATGCTACAGGTAGGGCTAATTTATTTCCTTGATATATATGTAATACATTAAAGAAGGTTTTTGTCAGCGAGTTTTGGCCGTGAACTCTGGGTTGAGTGCTTCAGGACTCGCATTTGTGCCATTATACCATTGTGCCATATGACACTACGGCTTATATACTGGTAAATCAAAATATAGTAGGCCCCTCATTACAGAAACCTGTCCAATATATGGAATTAAAAAGTCACAGATATTTATAAAGCCTGCATTAAATAGACAATGTTCAAAAGAAAAAAAAGACTCAGAATATGTATGGAAGTACTTTAGGTCAGCTTGCAAGAATGGAAACACTTCTCTCTCTTTTTCATATTATCAAACTGATTTACTCAGTTGGTTACGGCTCTGAAATCTCGAGATTCTGAAGTCTAAATTTCCAAATTTTGTGTTGTTAGTTCCTGAGCCCCTATCAATTGAAAAAGCAAGGCCCCTAATTTGGAGCCAGTACGAGCCCTGTTTGTACACTTTGTCTTATTCCTGTGTGTTTGACTTCATCCACACTTTCACGACATTTTCAAAGTTCTCGCGACAGCAATTGGAATTTTTGTTTGTTTTTCAACAGGAAAAGTTATATAAAACTTGGGCAAAACGACTGAGAAAAATATGGCGCCGTAAGTGGCATCGAATTATTGCATTCTGGACTGTATGGATTGTGGCCACAATTATCGTCGCCACTGCTATAACGACTGATTATATCAATTGGGATCGACTTAATCGTGACTTCGTGTCCTCCAACGAACTTTCGCGCGCGTTTCTCGCTTCGGCCATTCTTGTTATGGACTTGCTGATTGTAATGCAGGTTTGTACGATGTTGATTTGTAATTGGTCGGCGCAAATTATTGATATATGCTCAGTGTTTCTTATAAGCTGGCAAAAATGGAGAGTGCGAGTCATTTGATGCGTTACAGTATCTACGTAGTGTAAAAATTTTAAATTTTTAGTTGAAACTGCAATATGTATCTTTTCGTCACTGGAAATTATACAATCATTCACATCTTCACAATGAATTGATTACTCAAACAGGTTATGATTCATATTTTGAACATCTACAAGCAAAAAACAATCCCAATAATATTATGAAACGCGTGCAGAACTGTTAGCCTCTTTCTTTAATGATTTCAGCCATGAATCAAAAGAAATGTTGATTTTGCTTGGCTGCGTTCAAATGTTAGAGGCATCTTAAATGCAAGGATATTCGTAATTGGGGCAACAAACATTATATTGCACCATAAATCGCAAAGTTTTGATTATTTTTTCTTTGTTTACTATACCGCCATTTTTGAATTTGGCTGCACAAACTGATAAGACTGTTTCCTTTGCGAATAAATGTTATTTACCATTTACGTCGTTCAGAATAGAAACGCAATCTTGGGCTCTTTAGAGACTTCTACATTTTTTTCTACCCGAATCTCTCAGGCGGTAGACAACGTTTTGTCTTAAATTCTGAAATCATTCCAATGCTCTTGCCTAGGATTGGGATTTTCCTCATTTTCAGTCAGATTTTGACATCAAATTACCAGGTGTAGACACTTCATCGTTTCACATCACGCCACCACGTTGTCTTAACAAAGAAAATTGGGCTATCCACGTGACCGGTAAATGGTTTAACTATGGCATCATATTCATTGTCATGATCTTAGATCTGAATATGTGGAAAAATCAAATATTTTACGATCCATATACTTTTGGACAATACACGGATACCAATGGTTATATATACACTGTGGAGAATACGACTTGGGTGAAATATGCTAATAAAACCACACTTTCTTACGAATGGCGATGGAACAACATCAATCCAATGACGAATCGAACTTTTGGTGAAGATGATAAAAGAATGAACTCGAAATATTTTAATTATTCTCTTGCTTTAAAAGGGATGGCATTTATTCCTTCAGTTAGTGCATTTATCATATTTGGTGTGCTTATATTGCTGTACGGTCGTGAAAAATCCACCACTGTGGTATCGTCACGTGATAAAGTCGACGGAATAATTATTGACGAATGGGATGACGAGAACAATTCTAAATCTGGTATGTCATAAAAGTTATTGAAATCGTGTAACATAATTGTTCAAACTTTAGATAGGTTGCTCTTCTTGGCGAAGCCAGCCCGTTCTTTTACTTCTACAATGCAAATGCACATCAAAAATGCCTCGGGTATAATCAACCACTAGATTTTTGGGAGCACACCATTTACTCATCCAAATTTGATTATTGTTCATATTTTTTTTTTGGAGATGAAGAATGTAAACCAATCGGGGCCAAAGAAACAAGTAAAAAAGCAACACAGAAGAAATCACCACCGATACGAGTCGAAGAAAGCACAAACAAAAACGAACCTATCCTTACTAATTTTCAAACGACAACAAAAGTGTAATATGAACATCGCAAGTTCGGGTTTTCTGAATATCGCAGGCTCAGTTCTATACGAATATCGCAGGCTCAGTTTTATACGAACATCGCATGCATGTCTAATTATAAATCGTAAGCGTTGTCTTAATGAAACATTAGTAAAGTGACTGGAGGATGCAGATATTAACATATAAATTAATTTGATTCTTGTAGTCTCGTTTCGCCCCTACGTAGAAATGTTTTTTTCTGTCAACTGCACCCATTCTCTAACTTAGTGAAGAACAAATAATTTGAACATTTAAACAACATTAAATTATTATACTATTATAAGTCATTAATCAGTGGTGTTATTGTACACTCGCACTTTTTGTACATGATTTGTCATTGTAAAAATTGCACAATTATACACAAAAATGTAGCAGTTTATAATGTGTAACGTTTTTCATAATTTCTGCAAGTACTGTGAATAAAATATTCGTTTTATCATCAGTAGAACTACAAACATTACGACAGCCAAAGAGTATTTTGACAAAACACATAACAATTGACTCTTCCTTAAAACGCAAATATTTTTATTTGAACATTTCGACAAGTACTACATGTCATTATCAAGTACTACATGTCATGTATATTGATAATATCATGTTCATTGTGTTATTGTTAACATTGATATAACACGCTCACACACTCCTTTTAACTAAGGGGAATTGATCCTCTATAAGGGAAATTGATCCTCAAAATAAAATGTTCAACTCTGAAACTAATCTAGCTTTTTTAAGAAATAAAGGCAAAGACGTTTCTGTTTATGAGAGAAACTTAAGAATGTAGACGGCCATTTCCACACATTGGCTTCCGCGGAAATGACTTGGACTTCCGCTACCTTAGCTTAAACGTATAAGTTCAGGTTAATGGTACCTTTCTTTTTTTTAACTAATCAATTTTTACTATAATATTAACCATGCACTTATTTATTATCTATAACAACAAAAAAATTTCTAGGAAACTGCTTTTATTAGTACTGTTCCAGTACTGTTCAAACATTTCCACAACATGATGTGCTGCACAAAATTCATTCTATGAAAACATCACTGAAACAGACCAAATTTGTCAAATGTAAAGAGAGACTTGTCTGTAAAGCATTTAAAACGCCACAATGTGGTGGCCAATGTATAGAAAAGTACGTCCGATTAAAACATATGCAAATGGCGCCAACTTCCGCCTCCAATTTTCACTTAAAAATAACGTACATTTCTGTTGTATAAAACTGCGTACCAAGTACCTACAATCCTAAATAATGGCAAGTTTTGGCAAAAGCATTCAAATTTAACTGTACTATAATTCGTATTTAAGAACATTTACTAACAGTATAATGCTACAGCAATGGCTTGTCAAAAAGTTTTCCATATCAATATAAACATTAGAACATCTCTGAATAATGAAATTACTACTCATAATGAGCATAACATTTTAAAAATATAAATTTAAAGCAATGTCAGCATAGCGAAAGTTGATGCAAGAACTATCTCTAGAGCCTTCTTTTGTTTCCACTGTGCTACGAGTGAGCACAACTTACTGAACTGTGCATTTCCGGTATGAAACTTACATACTCTGCAGGGTGCTGGGTGACTGCGACGATTAGAAAATTGGCATTAACAAAGATTTCATGTGATGGATTAAAGACAACAAATTTGACTGATCGATATGAGAAAAAATGCATGAACTTTAACCCTGCAAGTTAACACACATTTATAATTTGTATGAATATTGCTATTTTTTTGAGATGGCTATGAAGTTTGTGGACACTGTTTCAAGAGTTTTATGATGTAAATTTACAGTTTGATCATGCGTATCTCCCGTGTGTCACTGTCTCAACGAGAGAGAGAGCGTTTCACCTGTAAAGTGGCACCAACTGGACACATGGAGACCAGACTACAGTGTGTTTCTGTCTCAACGAGAGAGAGAGAGCGTTTCACCAGTAAGGTTGCATCAACTGAACACATGTAGACCAGACTACAGTGTGTCACTGTCTCAACGAGAGGGAGAGCGTTTCACACGTAAAGTTGCATCGACTGAACACATGTAGACCAGACTACAGTGTGTTTCTGTCTCAACGAGAGAGAGAGAGCGTTTCACCAGTAAGGTTGCATCAACTGAACACATGTAGACCAGACTACAGTGTGTCACTGTCTCAACGAGAGGGAGAGCGTTTCACACGTAAAGTTGCATCAACTGGACACATGTAGAACAGACTACAGTGTGTTACTGTCTCAACGAGAGAGAAAGCGTTTCACACGTAAAGTTGCATCAACTGAACACATGTAGACCAGACTACAGTGTGTTACTGTCTCAACAAGAGAGAAAGCGTTTCACACGTAAAGTTGCATCGACTGAACACATGTAGACCAGACTACAGTGTGTTACTGTCTCAACGAGAGAGAGAGAGCGTTTCACCAGTAAGGTTGCATTAACTGAACACATGTAGACCAGACTAACAAAGTTCATTGCGAAAAATGAACAAGAGATCTAGATCGATTCCTACATTCTGCCGATTAACTCTTTTTCAGTTGTCTATAGTACATAATCTTTATAATCAAAATATTTTATTGAAAATTAGATAACTAAAAGCCCCTTTATATATTTTCTTAACTGTCATATTTTAAAAAATCAGTTCTATGAATCCCATTCCTAGCAGCAAATGTTGATGACTAACAAACGCATCAAATGATATCTTTATGAAAAAATGCAGAAACGTAAGAGTAGAAAACGAAAATACCTGTGCACTTGCATAATTATTGTATTAATGAGGCTAATGAGTCAGATTTTTGCATTTCCTGTTTATCAAGGCTATTTCTCGACTAACAATTCGATTCTTAGCGTTTCCAGTGTAAAGAATATCGCTCGTAAACATTGCCTGATACGAAAATATTCTTAATTTTTAAAATATTCTTAAAAATTTTAATAAGATTACCAACATAACTCTGAATTGCAAGTAAAAACACCATAATTATAGATAAGTCAAATACGGTATTGCAAATATCAAACTTCTTATTTTCAAAGTCTTAAAGACATGGAGAGTGATCAGTTTATTGTCTACATGGAACGGTTTATGCTCGTGATCATACATTAACGTTTTCATAACACGTCATTTCATCATGTTGATGAAGACAAGTCGACAACCAAAGCTTATAGCAATATATCTTTGGCACGTGCTCTTGTGATATTTACTTTAATGAAGGTTAAAAGGTTCATGGCGCAACTTTCAATGATTAAGGTGATGCATTTTGACACATACATAAAAAATTTACGCAATTTATAATATTTTCTTCTTTCTTCAATAGGATTGCTCCATTCAATAAGAGCATAATAAGAATGACAAAGTTGTCTTTCAAAAATGCTCTAGAATTCATTCAAAGTCATGTTTGCAATGCACGAGCATATGACGGAATGTGCTTGCTCTAGTATAAGAAGCTTTATTAGATTGATATTGAAGTTTTAACTTCAATACCATTTCAGAAATGGCATGCAGCATATGTTCGCATTGTATTTTTCAACAGGAACTCGATGTCAATCAAAACTCACGTAGGCGTTAAATTTTACTCGTATACGAATTCTGATTGGTTGACGCAAAAACATCTAATAGGGACTTTCCCAATCACATGGTACTTGTCGTTTCAGCGCGCTTATAGCTCACGATTTTTGGCAAACTGCCAACGCCACCTATATTAGTTTCAATACAGCTAGAACAATACATATTACATTTTCAATCCGTCATATATGAGTAAATGTAGTTATTGAGGATTACCATTAGTTGTATTTGCATGCAGCAAGGTTACAACTGAACTACAAAAGTTTATCGACATCTTGTCGGCTGCTGTAATTATCGCCATTACCAGACTAAAATTCTTGTCATTTCTGCAACTGTGCAAGACAAAGAATTTTATTTTTGACGGTACGTATTTGTTTTTTTTAAATTTGATTCGTGTAAGGTCTAAATCCCAAACATTGCTTACATTTGAGTCAATTTAGACATTCTGTGAAATAAGAATGTTACTTATGCCGGTTTATAATTTAGTTGTATGTCCAAACAGCTGCAATTGTTATGTTTGTTTTACATAAAAGCATAACACCTCTATAAGCATAACACTTTAGTGCAGTCAATTCTGTTCTTTTCTTGTTAAATTGCTAAGGTTTGGATTTGAACGTTTTTACGTTTTCTTAGTCTTTTGTCTCGTCTTTCCAAATAATTTGAAACGTATTTATGCAGCATTCCGCCTCTTTTATTTAGTGTTGCACAATGTGTTAGTGAGCTTGCGCAGTATGAATAATGTGAGTTTTCAAATACCGTAATATTTCGCATGAAGTCAATTTTTCAATTTATTGTATGATTCTATGAACGGCGAAAGTGCCAGAAGTTGATAAAAACCTCGTCTGCACACACGTCATCTTATAATAGATAAACATGATTTTAATTTGCCAAATGTCTTTATTCATCTACCTTATTCTCATGTATGCTATTGAGACAGATTGTGCAGCAGACATTCAATTCTTTGACTTTGCTTACGTTTTAAGTTTATGTGTGTAATCAGTTAAAGCTTATGTAATTCAAAATAAAGACATTGTTGTTGACAACGTCTATCGGGCTACCTTTTGATTCACTTTTATTACAAAGTTTCCTTTATGTTTCAAAAATTTATCACAAAAAATTGAAATGCCAGGAATCGCAGCAATTATTTTTGTCGTCGATAATCATTTTAGCGAACGTTATTGAATCATGATTAATATACACTATCTGTTTGCCAGTATACTGTACAAGCTTAATTTACCACGTGATATTTTCAAGACATTTATGTGCACCTTGCATAATTAGTATTTTACATTTTGAGGGACTTGTTAAATATAAGGTTTAAAAGGACTGCAATACTTTGTTCCAGTGTTTGTGTTTCTATCAAATTTTAAATAATAGAGCCGTCATTAATTATTTTGTTGCCATACCAATCACGGCACGATTTTTCAAGGTTTGTGTAGTTTTGAATGAATGGTGAGAATGAGGAACTCTGAACAAATTACCGTGAAGTAAATCACCTCCTTTTGTGTATGTGTGTATTTATATATTTTTCAATAAGTATCTATAGTTATAATAATTAAGTCAAGGTTTTCCCCAAGTATTCAATGATTATAATGTCTGCTATTTTTGCTGAGTTATCATTGTGACATAAACACATGAAATGTGCTGAGGTGCTGACATACATTCTCTGGAGTTTTCATGCAAAAAGTTCAGGTACAGTAACAGTACAGTGTGAGGTACAACGTTCAGTAGTATGATCCTTCTCATGTCAACGTTTGTAGTAATGATTGTCATATACAATACTTATTTTATAAGGTGTTTTAATTAATTTACAAGAAACATTCAAAATTTTGAATACCTCCGACATTTTTAATGAAATAATCCGTGCGCCATCCTCACAACTAATGCATATAGTCGCTCTCGTATGCTGCTTACCCCCTCCATGCTGAAAGCAAGAAAGCACGGGCTTACTTTAACATTTGCATATTTGGATTGAGGTCAGCGGTCGATAAAAAATTGAAACAGCAAATATCTTGTACGTATCATAGAGCACCTTTCAAAACGCAATAAAATATTAGAAAATTGAATCGAATAAGTTATTTTTAGAGTAAAAAGTACTTGCATTTTTTTATGCACTAGCTGCGTATTTTATATGAAGATCGATGCGTTAAAGGAACAAAATTTAAATTAGACAGTTATATATGATAATACATCGACATGAACTTTTTTGGCAGGGCATATTTTCAAACGCCAAAACCGTGAGCTTTTTGAAGGGGGGCATGTTCCCCATGGAAAATTTTTAAATCTTAAGTCCCTCTATGGCGATTTGCAGTGTTTCTGGGTTGTAATTTTCCATATTTTTGAAGGGTTATTTGTAACAGAAGAAACGTGATTTATAATGTTCAATTAAACATAGCCACTGCCAAAACGCTTGGATTCAATTTCAAAATTTTTAGTGAAAAAATTTCACGTATTTCAATAAGGACGACTTTCTAAGTAATTAGAGCATTAGCTACCGAACATTTTAATGACACGTCATTAAAATGTTCAACCTAGTTTTCAATGTTTATAACCCTTCCATTTTATGTCATATTTGACTGACTCAAACATAACACTTTGCAGCTTTTCTTTGTTCGTAGGTCATTCTAATATTTTATTTAGTTAGAATAGTTTCATTTACAAAACGAAGCACATTGATACACATGTAAATACACAAATGATAGTGTTAAAGTATGTATACGCTCATTACTGCGTGGAGACATTTATTTCTGCTGTTAGAAAAAGCAGGAAGATTTTGTAAACAGTTGATATTGGTAGTACCATAGGTACTCAATGACTAGCCCTGTTATTTGGAGGGGGTAAGCCCCCCTTTCCTCCCTGTCTACGCCTCTAAAGAGCAACAATGGATTGCTCCTTAATTGATATAATGTATTGAAGGACTCGAAAATATTCTTTTACTGGTGATTATATTACGCGTCTTTTTTCATTATACAGGACAATTTATAAACGTAGCAATGATGGAAACCAGAAATTACCCTTTGGAGTTTGAACAATTCCAGGATATCATCGATCAGCATTACTGGGATGAACTGAAATTTTACCCACAAGTAAGAAATCTAATATGTTTAAAGTTACTTTGTAATCTAACATCACCACGAAGCCAATAATTGTGTTCATTTTAACAATAGCACTAAACTAAAGACGCATACAGCAGCAGCATTTATATAACTTAATTTACCGCATACACAAGTTTATTTTGAAATTTTTGTTCATAAAAAAATCAACTTCAAGGTTGGTTATTGATCTATTAAAAAGATCCTTTGTTTTGAATTGCGCCCCAATTTACAAAATAATTATAAAACAGGAACACTAAAATTTCCAAGTAAAAGCGGAAAGCAAAAATTTGCACGTGTATTATTTTTTCTAGCAAGTAGACTACAGTCTTTAAATTTCGATGGCTGATTGCCAAAATGCTAAAAAAATTTTTTCGACTACCGTAAAACACTCACAAAAAGAAAGCGATTTTACTGTCTGTACCGTAATAACACAATCATCGACTTTGACTTCTAATTATCACTGCTGTATCGTACTAAATACATTAATTGATACTTTATCCCCCTTCTCTCCCCCAACTCACACACAACAAATAACATAGATGCAAACGCGGATGTCAATTTATTTTAACTGGACTACATGCTTTTTTCTATAATATCATGGCCTTAAGTTTACTTAACTTATCTCACATTATGCCAATTTGATGCTAAGTGAAAATCAAGACTGTGCAGGGCAGCATTTTGTTGTGCATTTTACCTATTGCAAAATGAAATGAAGTACATAAATTAATATGGGTATATTACTCAAACTCAACCAATTAAAACGCAAAAGTAAGAACAGTGGCGATGTTGCTATCCAGTGAAACCAATAGATTTTTAAAAAGTTAATTTGATCTAAAGTTTACTTAGCACGACCAATTTTGTAAACTGGCTACGGCGCTGATGGAAAAAACCGTTATCTACGTTTTAAACTGAAGCTCTAATGTATAAACTCAAATTGTTTATAACTAATTTAAGCCAATACCAAATTTTTTGTGACGTTGGGGATGACAATATTCGTGACGTGTTATGTATTTGTGAAATGTTAATTTTGCAATCAAACGGTCGATTTACTGTCGATTTTATCGATACTATAGCAAACAAGATCATTACATGTATTGTGTGTTGAATTTTGAATTGCGCAAGAGTACTTTCAATAAAAAGCATGAAGTGAAAATTGGAGTGGGTGCTATGAAAACTAAGTATAATTTAACTGCATTAAAAAAATCAAACGGTTGCTCTTAATGAAGAAATTGTTTTTAAAATGTCGATAGTAAATTTTTGATATATCTTCTGTATAGCAGTATTGTAATGAAATATTTACCAATGTTTAATAGATGAATTGGAGAGTTTTGCAACGTTAGCATTTATTATCCATGCAGGTGATGAAAAAAATATTTTCAACGGCTCGGTGCCAGTAATTATTCTCCGTCGGTATGAAAGGGCGAAATGCCTGCAGGGGATGGTATATAATGTTGTACGTTTAATTATTTACTGTCGCTTAAGACAATATTTGTTTCAAATACAATAATATGAAAATCACATCTTTCCTTTTGAAATGACATTCATTAACGTTCTCTTATAGCTTCTCTACAAATTTCATTTTAAAAATATACATCTATACTTTATCAGGAGTTGATTTTAAGAAGTGAAAAGGTTAAATAATTATACATACGGCGGCATATATTATATTTTTATTGACGGAATGCCAACACAATAACTAAACAATTACACTCTATTGTTTCGTCCGCCAGTATAAACAATTTTATGTTAATCTTATCTATACTCGGCATTTGAAATGCTGAAATGGGAAATTCAAAATCACAGAAATAATAGTTTTGTAAGACTTGACAAGCTACAGCCCTACATCAACAGTGGTATCCATAGTATACAGGGTGGCTTTTGAAACCAATTATTTTTTTGCGTAGGTGGATGCGTGTCACAGCACGTGTACATGAACGAAAATTTAACCATTCTCTTTAATACTATTTGACACTTCCTGTGTACGAGTGGAAACCAGCCAAAGTGCTTTGATATTAGATTCTTGACATTTCCTGCAAAGTAGCAAAGTTCCAGCATGATATGAAAAAGTAAAGTAAACTAGAATTAGTCATGCATTCAGTACTGCGTATAGAAGCAATATACAATGAGGCTGCATTTCATGAAGCTTTATTAAACTTGGCTAACTTAATTGAAATCCGATTAAACCAACCTATACTTGTACTTCAACAAACCTATATCTTTTTTTTTGCCTATGATGAGTAGAAACAGTCTGATATTATTCCAACTAGAACATCAATTGCTTTCTTACCTGGATCTTCTTCATTAGCAGCAAAGTTACTTAAAAGACAAATTATGTGAACATAATTGTACTTTGTAGTACTAATACGTAAATTTGACTGGAAATGGCGTTGTGTACGAGGTATTGGACATTGTACGTGTATTTGTTTCCATGGTACATAAATCATTTGGTATGCTACAGTGAAGCGTTTTCATATTTAATAATTGTTTGAAATGACGTATGGTTTAGAAAAGTTTGCTCAATCGAGGCAACAAGTCGAGACATAAAATAGCTGTTAATCATTATATATTTCATCAAACCTAAGAATACCTATGGTATTCTTTTAAATCTTAGTTAATATCTGATCCATTTGCTAGTGTTTGGAATGCAAGAATGTTTTAAAACGTGTCGGTTCCGATCATTGACCGCATTTCATATCATTGTTTTCTGTTAAAGTGAATTTACAATAGACTGTTTGTTTGTTTTATAAAATGTAAACTATGAATTATGAATCGTGCTTGTATGAAATGTAGGGATATTTGATATGCATGCATGCTCAAACATGATTATTTGTGAGAAAGAGATTTCAAAATCACGAGACAAAAAACTTGTATCGCATTTCTGAAGTAGGTACTTTCGATCCCTCTCGGTGGTGACTTTTACTTGTGGGCAATCATATTGTCAATTTTCTAGCCCTTGACCTTTTCACTATTTTTATTCTAATCTCTGGAATTTACGTCCGGTCAGGGCGTGTATAATTGTACAAAAGAGTTAATACAAAACAAAGAATGCATGATATATACATCAGTGTGGCAGCCAGTGAAAGGAGTCGTCAACTAACATCAAAGACGTATTTCGCATTTTTATTAAGGAAAAGGTGGGCAATGCGTTACAAGTTTCATATTTTTGTCATTTTATGCGATGCAGTATAATTAGTATGTTTCTCTCTAAAGATGATTCGCTGGAGGCTTAGTTATACGTGTATGCTGTCATACTTATGCGAATATTCATACTGCCATATAAATGTAGCTATATGCAAAGGCAAAACACAGCAAACATTAAATATAAAATGAGGCATGTAGATTTTTGCCCATCGCAGAGATTGTTCTAAATGTACAAATTATACTAGTTGCTCGAACTATGTTGTGGTAATAAAAGACAAAGTTGACCTTGTCCTCAAAAAAAGTATAATAAAGCTATATCGGTTGCAGACACTATAAATGTGAAAGCGCGAAAGTTTGCTGCATGCAAATTTAAAATCTGATACATCAACGACGCGGTCACCTGGTGAAACCGGATGATAAAATAAACACCGCTCTTTGAGTGTATAATATCAGTGTGTGAACTTCAAAATATAAAACGTAGCTGGTGTATAAACTAGTGGTCGATTCATCTCTACGATATTCCTGTCTTTTATTTTAAAATTCACGCTTTTCCAAGTAGGTATATTTGCTTTATTGTTGTGTAATCCATGCGATAAGCTGCGTATACGTTTTAAAGGGATTATTGTACTTGACATTCTGATGCTCGACAGAATAAATTCGCAATAGGTAGTCAATGTTTTAACTTAAATAGCGCGTAACGATTTATCAAATGGAGAAAAGAGTTTTTACAGTTAGCATTGTTAATATGGCTAAGTATTAATAGATCTCAGCACTAATAGCTGACATTTTTGTAATCTTTATCCAGAAGAACATCTGCACGGGCAGCATTTTACGATAAAAAGCTGAAGTTACAAATCAAAAAGCTATTGTCGTAGATACGCATTCTACAGAAAATTCTTTTGGATTAAGTTGTTACATAGAAACCGGAAAACTGTCCCAGGAATTATATATGAATGCGGCACTAAGTCATCTTAATTAACCTGTTTAAGCACATTTCGTGTTTTCCAAGAAATATGATGCAGCAAAGGATATGACATATTAGAATAAGAAATTATGAGCAGTTTAAATAACTTGCGCGGGGATTGTGCCTTAGTAGTTACGTTTAAATGTGCCAAGCAATAACAATTGATCATTCTTGAAAATCTGCGATTGTCAAAAGTGGCTCGGTAAGATTTTGACTGTGTATTTTGTTATTTTGACAAAGAGTTCTTAAGTCATCATCAGACATTATATATGTTTACATGCACGTATTATTAATCATATTGAATGGCTGTAAAGTTGGCAATATTTCACAACAAACGCACCCACCGTAGGTGTAGCTTCGACACGTCTCAGACGTCGACAAAAATTTACGTGGCAACAAGGTATTGTCGAAGTTCCTAAATTTAAAGACCGTCCAGTCATGCGTACGACCAATTTCCTTAATAAAATTGCGATTATAATCATGAACCAACATTTTTGCACGTACACCGTGACAGTATTTGAGTCAATGAAATATCTAGGATACATTCAAGTTTTCCAGAATATGAGATCATCTGTATGTTCTAAAAGGTATTGCTTCAGAATACGTTTTCATTCAAATGATATATATATAGCTTTATGGTTAATGACTTGCGTGATATGCTGTGTTGCTGTTCACAATATAATCAATATAAATTTTAAAAGAAGAAGGTGCATGTTACATATTTTTAAAAAATCCATGTGTGTTTTTGTTTCACTTTCGACTCATTTCACTAACTGACGATGCTTAATTATTTTGTAAAGTGGCGAGTTGGATTACGTTAATGCGTATGACATTAGACTATTGTATGACATGTAACTTTTGTATGACAGATACTGCTATACTTAGACTGTAAATTAGAAACCAGTCTTGTTCTTTTACAAATGTTTTTATGATATTACACATTGATTATTACAGTTGCATTTTTTGTGAAGGGTTTTGTGTTCATCAACATACACTACGTAAAACTCTATTGTATCACGTAATTGATTTTAAAGCTTGTTTACATTAAAACATGATCTTAAAGCAAGCTCAAAATTTTGCTTCTTTTAGGGAAAATGAAATGCATGCTTGTCCTTAGTAACTGACTCTTTCTTTCACATTAGTGTAGTTATGTTTATACTAAAATTAACTGACCATTTCATGGTCATTGCGTAAAGACTTCTTACTTCTTAGAATAATGATATCTTGATTATAATATCTGATAGACGTTATCGTCGTACACGAGTTAAGTCAGTTAAATAAATGTATTATTGATATTCAACATTTATGAATAGACAAACTATTGAAAAAATCTCTAATACATTATATTAGCCCAATTTCTTCATCTCTGACGAACATGAGTCGTCAATATAAGTTATGATTAATGCTACGCGATGGTTATTTAACTATGCAAGATGAAAACATGACAACTTTTTGCCATTGTTGTGGGTATAGTTAACATTCTCAAATGTAGCATAAGTTTTGATTTTGCACTTACGAATTACGACTAACATCATATTAAAGTTATTTGATAAAACAAGATTCGCTCTAAAAATGCAAATTTCATAAATCCAGCAAACTTAAAGCAATCGATTAACGAATTCCAAATGATAACAATCGGCATTCTGCCTAAATAAATGACTCACAAATTAATGATTTAAAGTCTGCTTTGCTTGTCTCCGTATTGACGATGAATTCAAAAGCATTAAATACAGATTGCAACAACTCATTCTTTATCAATATAGATGTGCGTTTCGCTGCCATTTTATTTGATAAATAAATTCATTGCCCATAGCAATGAAAAGGTAATTTGAATTTAAAATTGAGCTAATACAATAAAGTTGGCCGACATGCAGTGCTTTTGGAGACAATGAGCGCGACAAATAGCATTCCATAATATTATTATCGTGACTCCAGAGGCTATGAAAGCTTTCAAGAGTTGTGAGTGCACCATATATTTGCAATGTCATAACGCAACAAACTTAGAATGAAATTGTTTCATATTAATTATATTTAATCAGTTTTTCTTCTTTTTCGAGCAAACATTACAAAAATCCTCCAAAATCACTTTTGGTACGCCTATCATAAGCGTTCAAATAAGAACCTAAATTTATGTCTGTCCTTCCTATAAGGTACTCCTACACTACAAAAGTTGTGGGTGTTCAGACACCCCAAAACACCCACGGCATTCCAAGCCCGGCCTGCCAGTGCCTCTAATATAAGCACTATACAAAAAACATGCGCACTTTGAGAAATATTAAGTTACATGGTTTACTAACTATTTAATACTGTTCTTGCATACACTTTATCTCACGACGTTTCATATTTTGCAAGGAAATTGTGCTTTTGTATTGGAGCAACTCCATCACCATGGTACTGTTTGACTCCCGCCCCCGTACAACTGCTTTATGTCGTAAACATAAACAGAGACTGAATTATATAATCAGCATCGAGCTAGTTGTTAATTTCTCGAGCCAGGAACATTATCTCTTTTCCAAGTATTAGGTATTGCGAAGTTATACATTACAGTTTGGCGAAGTAAAATAAAACGAAGTTGAATTTGTACCCCGTTTTCAATGGCCGCTTCATATTCTTTAAAAATTATATAACTACGTATGATGCAGGAAAACTATATATACCTATATATCATGCAAGAAAACTATATAAATAAACGACTAATGGCATTGTAAGAGTATTTTGATTTACAAATTAGTGACAGTATTCATTATTTTGCCAAATCCTAACCTCTACCTTACCCGTTTTCTAATTGATGGGATTAAGTTGTGGAATTCTTGCTAATGCATATATTACAAACTGTTTATAGTCGATTATCAACACGATGAAGCCTGCAAGTTCAAATCCGGATGATCGTCCACTGAACAGTTTCCTTGACCAATCAGTAAGTAAAAAATAAATCTTGCCAATGAAAACTATGTTTCATCTCATGACGTTTGTGTAAGTTGAAAGATTTTTTCTCAACAAACTGATTAAAAACTTTTGTAGTCACCAGATGATTCACTGGTGAATTGTCATGAGTATAACGTTCAAGCTATCGAAGATTTAGATCTAACAAAGATAATGGACGAAATTATGGACAATAATGGTAAGGAAAATAGAGAATGCAATGCTCGTTCGATACACATAATTACACCTAATATTAATGCATTGGCTAACGAACAAAATGTTTGAAAAACTGTTATAACTACTGCTTTAGAGCAGTATATAGATTAAAAGGCTTTTATCGAATGAAGAATGTATTTTGAAAGAGAAAGCTCTAAAAATGCTATGAATTATTTTTTTAAAGATATTTCTTTTTTAATTATCAGATCAAATTCTTGACTTTAGCTGTCAGATGGCAGTTCAAAGTAATTCAGTTGAAGGTAACTATGCGATCCTAAAAAAAATAAGCATAAAAGTGATTAAATTCTCTGTTTGCAAAAGCTTCATAAACATTTTTCTTGTTTTATTAGAATACGCACCATGGAATATTACACCTGTTAGCCCAGTTTTTCCAAAACAACCCGAACCATTTGTTAATAGGGAACTTCAAAATGGTAAGGTTGCAATGGAGAGTGTACTAATAAGTATTAGCAGAATTATATATTATTCTTTTGTAAACTCTTTAATTTGATTGGCTACTCTAGTTTACATAGTAATTTTCAATAGATAGCGAGTAGCAAAAAAACATGGCTTCCATCTCTTACTCGGGTTTCCGACGATAAATTTGACTGCTTACTTCAAAGGCAATTCTTTTGAACACTAAAGCTCCACTAAATATGACATAAGATATTTAAAGATAAAGTAATAATTATTCATCTAATTACTGTTCAGAAATAAACTATGTGTTTTAAAATGCATTAAATGTTAAATATTATGGCAGTGCAATGAATTTTTTTTGCATGTACAAGTATCTTTATTGTTTTGAGCATGAAGTGATTCGACTAAATGTTCATGTTAACTTCTCATACTGGGCTAATTAATCACCTGACTTTTTCATCAGCTAATAAAGTCACCAGAAATGCAAAAGCAAAACCAAGGGTGGAAAAAAGAAAGCCAAAGCTAGCAAAACGCAAAAGAAAAAGATCAGGTAAATATTTATCACTCATTATGAGCTTAGCCAAACAATATGCTTTGTGCACCCTGGAGTGTTAAGCTTTATTCACACGACATAAACTAACCCGGACTTAACCCAGATTAATTTTTTGCGTGTAAACACGACTAACCCAGGTACAACATGGGTTAAACTTAACGCATCTCCGAAAAGTTATTATAATGAGGTCGTGTGAATTTCAAGGAAAGAAACGTAAAAAGAAAATATTTAGATAAAATATAACCATTAGATTTCACAGTATGATTATTTTCAACATACCAACTCTGGAGCATCAATATTTTTGCGACACATTCATGATTGTCATTATTCTCCTCGATGTAACTCGCGTGGAAATTCATAAATATCAATTTGTTTTTCAAGATAGTGTCAGTTGATCATTGTCAGGAAAATAAAAACAAACTTTTTGTTGTTCTTAGGTAATCGTTCTATTCACTTGTGGGAGTTTCTACGAGACATGTTAAATGACGCCGAGGAAAATCGTAAATACATTAAGTGGATTAGTAAATCTGAAGGTGTTTTCCAATTGGTTAATTCTGGTGGTGTTGCCAAGCTTTGGGGGCAACGAAAAAATCGAAAAAATATGACATACGAAAAGATGAGTCGTGCTTTGCGCTATTATTACGAAAAAGACATTTTGGAAAGAGTTCCCAATGCTCGTCTTATTTATAAATTTGGTGGAAAAGCCAAGATAATTTCCTCTGAAACTGATGGCGACGAGTCCTTGTCAGATACAAGTGACAACTGATCTAACGTCACTGGAGTGCTACTTTATTTGACAAAAAATGTCATCAATAGTTTGGCGATCGTTTCCGCTGTTTCTTTGCCACGAACAGCTTCGTTTTTATAAAATCAATAAATGTTCTCGCTAAATCTGCGTGTACATTATTGATTTTCTAGTCTTACCCAGTATTTCACTTGTATGCTTTGTAAATTTCAACAATTAGCAATATTTGTACATAATATAATTTTTAATTTTTAAGATTTTAACTTACCTGATGGCCGATAACCGGAGTAAAATTTCAAACAAGTTGATTTGAATTTGCTTATCAGTAAAAGCAAATAACGTCACTGATGTTGTAAACTGTTAGCCATTGATCTAAGTTTTAACTGGATAACTCGCTTTTCAAGAAAAATGAACCGACCAAACTGATATGCACGTTGTTTTATTAGTGAATCTACATTCTCTTTAAAAGTTTTGGTAACTGTTGTAATTAAAAAAATTCTTTTAAAAAAAAATCTTATGTAATCCAAGCACTTAACATCACCATAGTCATCATATAAGCGAATGTATCCAAGCAAATTGTATGATATTAAAATTACTCATTGCCCAGAAGTGAGTTATTAATTAAAAAGTCAAGAAATGCAGTGTCAGTTCCTGAATATAGACCCATCTTTTTGTCAACAATATCTACTGCCGTTGATGCAATAAGAGAACAAACTAAACAACATTTAGGGGGGTTATAAATTGTCTCTGGTAGCAACTTCTCCCTCTACCCCCTGACTAATACCACACTGGGCCAGTGGTTGTTTTTATTTGATATGAAATACATCATACCACACCTTAGTATGTCCAAAATATGTTCACCATTCTTTTCAATGAAGAATTTAGTCTTCTGATGAAAAAGAGATGGATATCTGCACGGTAAGCCACGCAAACAAAAGTATTTAGCTACTAAGTTCTAACACCTTTCATGCTGAATCTCATTCTTAAAGAAAAATATTCAGTAGCGTACAATTTCAAAGCGGTGCGTAAACAACCCTAAGGTAAGCAGAAACAATCCAAAATTTTTTTTCTTTTTAGCGTAAAAATTAAGATACTAGTGCCCTGATTACTTTTTTTGGTTCCACTAAAACTAGCCTTCATGGTTATGCTAAAACAAGTCTCTGCATGCGCATGTACAAGTGAAGCAATATCTCTGATATTTCTGGTGAAAACATGAAGAGATTTACCATATAAATCAGACATTTTTTGGTTTGATTAGCTTTGCAAACTTATTTTGACAGCAATTGGTTTCCATCAGCATTGTTTTTAAGTGTGAAATCACACAAAAAGTTTAAAAAAATTCATATCATATTGGACTCTTGAATTAAGGTTGAGTTTTTACTCGAAGTTTAGGTATTTCAATTTCGCTTAGTATTTGTTCAAGGACAGTAAATTAGCAACTTTTTCAGTCTCCAAAGCAACTCAAAGGTACGACCAATGATAATAACAATGCTGTGTCGGTAGTATTGTTCGGCAAAGTATCTTTATTCTCTGAGACTTCATTGTGCTGGTTTAACTATGAAACTCACAGATGCTATAAAAGTAACAACGAAATGAAACATGATTTTACAGGACTGCAGAATATTGTTGAGTGAGGAGAACTTATATTCATATAGGAGCTCAATTCAAAGTCGTCTGTTCATGCAATTTGTTGTTCTTGCACCATTTTTTCGACAGCAAAGACATGGAGGTCCAAGTTCCATTTGGCGTATGAGATAATAAAAGAATTGAAATGAGATATGGAGAAAGTTTAGACCATGTGTGCTATAGGCCATTGTTTGTTCATTTGTCATGCAATGGTCAATGCATGAAAAGGGTTTGTGTACAATCACAGATTTCTGTTTAAAAGGTCTTACACTAAATTTACTATAATTCATAGCAAAAGGTTATCTATTCAGAATACATGTTGTGTATGGATTTAATATTTTTTACCAATAAATTGACATAGCAAAATTTAAGCATTTGACAATAGCAAATTGAAGAAAAGAATGGCTAAACTACTTCGTTGAAAAATAATGACAAAGAAAAATTAAATATTCAACAATCTCTCTTAAACTTCGTCAGCTAGAATTATTGATCTTTCTTTGGCTTTCCTTCAAGTTTTCCATTTACACTATGAACATTTCCATTAACGTCCTTGTCATGTTTCTTCATGCCTTTAAGGTAGGTTTGCAAATAGAAATTTCCAAACAAAAAGATCATTGAAGTCATGTATCCAAGTAGGGCATAACACATCCATCGAGGAAACCCGCAATCTTGACGAAGTGCTAATATTGCTTGTATAAACAGAGATCCAAACTGAAGCTAAAAAGAAAAAAAGTGGATGTACTAATAATGCACTAAACATAACTCTATTGAAATCTTATATCGTGTGGATAGGTTTTCCACATAATTTTTGACCACTTTACAACAATGCAATTTAATTCTTGTTTTAAGAAACACATTACTTGAAACATTCCAAGAAAATCTCGTCCATATTGTAAATATCTCCAAAAATTATGCTTTCTCAACGCTTAAGCACGAGTATTTTTGAATGGAATAGTCAAAAAATTACAAAAACACCAAGAATGAAGTTTGCGACACAAGTTTCTAAGCTTGATAAGGTGATGGAGTGGGTTATGATTTTAGGAAAAAATTATCATTCATAGAAAGTATGATGTGCTGATCATCCACAACAGGACTGCAAAGAGAGAAGATTGAATTCGAGATTTTATTTCAGCCCCCTAATCCAAACAAAGCGTCGATTTTGGAAAAGACATAAAATAAAGACCCTACTCTGAAATTATTTGTTATTGAAGCTTATTTATCAACTTTGAAGTAGTCTTTTATGTGCCTTGCAGACGCAGAAATTTGAAATAATGATGTCACAGAGACACAGGAGACAATTTTGACGTGGAAACCAAAATTTCGTTTTATGGCGATCCTTCCATTCATTTTTAAATCCCAGAAATACAAAAACAAAACCTACTGACAGTACTGAACGAAAGCAAATTTGATGGTTTTACTTTAAAAGGTTTTCTAGGCATGCACACTTACCAACTGGAATTGAGTCAGGTATCGTTTCCACCATAAGTAACGATGAAGAGAAGGAAACATACTTAAACCATAATATGTGTACATCACAACGTGGACAAAGGAGTTCACTGCTGCACAGTAGAAAGCTAAACACCATAAATAGCATTTAAATGGAGAATTTATTTTAGTTAATACTAGCGTCAATGTTCTTGTGTTTTTAAAGCAAAATCATTAAATTAACAAGCAGTAAAGCTACAACAAATACAAGCAGTCAATGAGTGCGTAAGGATTAGTCAATGAACCTCAACATTACGAAATATAGTTAATGTATATAGTTCATTTATACATACAAAATAATTTTTAGTGAACAGGCGAAAATAACGTAATCGGTAGCAGTTAACATTCAGTACGAAACATTATGTTTAATTCTAACTCAACATTATGGCTTATATTCATTTGTTTATCTCAAATTCAATGATAAATTACAATGTTTATTGTATTTTACACAAATAAAGAAAGTTTTTGCCAAAAAATTGAAAATAACAATAAGCATTAATGACGCATAGTAGCATCCGACCGTTTACAAATACTCGTGTCGGCACTAAGCGTAAACGTCATTTCAGGTGACTACCAATTTATCTATCTTACAAATGGACGACAGAAAGGAATTTTGCTCTGAAACATCATACATGTCAATACAAAATAAACAGACATACAAACAATCTATGAAAAAAGCTCTTTTCTCTAACCTACGATTTTCTGTAGCTTTTGTATTGTTTGGCTTGCCAAATTTACCGGTAGAAAAAATAATTTACAGCATTCCATTTCTGGATGTATTTACATTTCAAAACAAGAATTGCACTTTGATAAGTAATTTGAAATTTATAGCTGATGGCATATTGCTATGAATAGATTTTTTTATTTGAAATTGAGCAGCTTTAATTTATTTTTCCTAACTCTATACTTGATCACTACTGCTTTATATCACAAATCACTAGGATATATAATGTAGAGTGCAACTTTCACAATAGCTTTGCAAATACTCCGCTGACCGGACTTACATGAGCCACCTGGAACCCATTTAATTCCTATCCACCAGATTATCACGACAGATGTATGATGATAGACGTGTAGGAAAGAAATTTGGTTGGTTTTTTTTCGCATTATGAAGAATACCTATGATTTTTGATTCAAAAATAAGGAAAATTAATAACCAACGTTAACGTTACAATACTGAAAGTAAAAGCCAGAGGCTTTTTGACCACTACCCTAACGCTCGGAGGACTTTTCTTTAGTTTTAAACTCACCGTATCCAACATTTCTAAATACTTGGAAATATAAAACCACCATATCACTTCCGCGATCTGTAATTATATTTTGAAATTAGAAATCGTAGTTCATGAGTTAATATATTACAACATTTGTTACAAGAGTTTCAATTGTGTATACCATCAAATGAGTTGGTTCGGTTGAAACAATTACTCTTTGGCATATATATTTGTATCCAGCTTTCCACGAGCCAACGAAGAGCTTTTGAAAAAACAAACAAAACAGAGTTGAAGCCATGGAAATGTTTACTAAAATTTTTTATTGACACTACATGCAAAGGTCTTGTAGGTCTCATGTTGAAAAGGTAAGATAATTATTTTTATCATGTTCTCATGAAGTTTGCTTAATGAGGAATTGAATTTTCAGAATGTTCTTGTTTTTCCTCAGATAAAAAATGCACCATGACACTTCTGGTGAGACTAATAAACCCAGTGTCAATTGCAAAATTATAAAAATTCATTTAAAATTGTCATTAGAACATTTGAAGATGACCTATCGATTATTTATCAAAATAACACCTTGAATACTGACTAATACATACGTGAGTTGTGCAGTATAAGTTTAATAGAGTTGCTCCTAAATTGTAAATGACCATTAACTTTCTAATTTCGAATGGTTGACGTTTTTCCATTAAATGTGGACCAACATTTACAATAAACAAATAAAGCAAACAGGCAAACAATGGGCTCGCAATTGACGACACAAACGGCCATTTTCTTGTCCTGGGATCTATATAAATAACACAAAAAATCAATCAATTTTTAATAGATTTAGTGAGCTCCACAGTAATATGTAACGTCGTTAAGAAATCGATGTTTCTCTCACATAGAGATGTTAAACAAGACGATTTTAATGCGCTTGTTTTATTCATTGATGTATCGGTGAAAATGTCAAAAATTTTGTTCAATAAAGATTAGAATGTTTTTTATCATTAAGAAGCATAGCTTTTTAACATTTTATGGGTAAAGCGATGGGAGTCTAGTTGCTTCGACACATGGAACAGTCTAGGCAACACTTGTTCTTTCATCAGAAAAACAATATCTTTATGGAATACAAACAGAGCGTGCGTTGCCATTTTCAAAAAAGAAAATGTTCACATTTCGTTGATACATAAACGTAGAAGATTTCCACTTTTTTGACAATTCAGTCAATTAATTTCTTTAAGACTAATTTCATCATGAAAAACCATTTTGAATGATTTCACGTAAGTGGTCAACCTATTCTTTCCGGCTACTGCATGATCTCAGGGATATTTAGTAGCTACAATGTAAAAAATACATTAGGAAACAAAGGGCTCATCTCATAAATTAAAAAACCTATTTGCTTAAACTAAATTTTCAACATAAAATATTACATATTATATATTATATATAATATATATATATATTATATAATATATTATATTATATTATATTAAATATTATTAAATATTATAAAATATTATATCTACCACTCATGGCATCCAGCCCTTTGTAATATTCTTTTACATCTTTCACGAATTCCATTATTCTGCAATACTACAAAAAATTTAATAAATTCAGGAGTTTTTATTATGTTAAATAAACATAAGCTAAACGCTAAGCACAATCAACAAAGAAGTAAGAGCATTAAATTATGCTTACACAACAAATCATGCTTGCTCTAAAATAACTATCTACATAATTTTTAGCTAATTGATTGTTTTAAAGTCATCCACAACAGCGGATCCGGGACTTTCTACTAGTAGGAGGTACATCATTTGGTAAAACTGTTTCACCATGACTTTTCTATTTACAACTATTGAACTTAGTTCCCCAGTTGAACTTAGTCTCCCTAACTGGATTCGCCATTCAGCAATGTTGGGAATATTTTACAAAAGAATATTTTACGACAGAATATTTTACGAATGCTATTAGCGAGTTTAAGATGCAATTGCTACGATTAACGGCTACGGTGGCCCGTGTAATAGATAGACTGAGGCGAGTACGGTCAATGTGCGCGCGAAATTCAACCGTTGCTTACTTTAAGAATCATGAGGTGCTCGCAACGGTTAACTATAAAGTATAAACATATGAACATCATAAATAAATTTGTCATAAGATACTAGAAATATATATAGCTAGCCACATATTGTATGATTCATAACATCTAAGTACACTAAATTCAACTCTTCGAATACTTTGAATTAAAAGTAATTATGAATTTTAATCTTACCTGTCCGTTATATCATTGCCATGCATATTTTCACATAAACATGCTTCGAAATGCCAGTACTATTTTAGCCGAGATTTTAACCAAGCTGTATTCACTCACGTCAACAGCTCCAAAACTAACCGTCTTGGAATAATGACGGTAAATTCTGCGTTTCAGACATCCGCATTACTCATTTCAGTCCATTCTTCTCGGTCGGCTAACGGTAGCCGTAAGCCGTTTGACGTAACCGTTACATCAACTCAATATTATGGCTCTGTGCAATCAAAGTGTCGCAGTGATCACGAGGTGAACACACAATGCAGATTAACGACAATTTTGCTCACGCATATCTACATACGTATTATATACAAACCACTGCTTCTTACCCAGCCAAAATATCATACTAGGCTCATGAGCTTCAATTAGGACATGGATCACGGTCAAACATTTATGTTTGAACTTAACAAGCTCTCCTTCACAATCATGCACATGTTTATTATCATATTATCCAAAAGCTCAAATCGAAGGTTCCAAATTGAGTTAGTGCTTATAGAATGACCGAATAGATTACAAATGTTATCACAAGGCACTTAATCTCCAATTTGAGCATACTTTACTGTGAACGACTGCTTATACGAAAGGAAGTTAAAAGCAACATAACAACGGGAGGTCGTCTGGGGTGCGTCTTGGCCAAGCCAATTTATTGGTAGATATGAGGTTTAATCAAGTGTTGTGTTGAATTAAATCAAAACTTAGTTTAGTTGCAAGAAAACTATCATAGTTTATTTCCTTTAGATTTCGTGGAGTGAGATGTACAAAAGTTTACCATAAAAGCTTATATATAGTAGGGATGGAAGTGACAAGAAATATTTTACACGATTCAATGAGAAAGTGCTGATATGCTCGGATATGCAAACACGAGGATACTTCACACAAAGCAGTTATTATACAGTGATAGCCCGCCAGATATTTAATTTAGTCTGTAAAAATCACAATTGAATTGTATTTGTATTTCATTTGCAGCTATGACTTGCAACATGAAATAATAAATAATTCTCCGATTCTTCAAGCCTCTAGCTAAGCTGTTGTTTATGCACTACAACGGACCAAATTTATAATATTAAAATAATTATAAATCAGCTGTTGTGAAGTCCATTTTAATCGTGTCCCATATAATTATAGTTAATGAGTCCAGCCAGTAAGTTCTCATAAAATGCATTTTCACCAGCGGGGCTTATGTTAAACAAGGGTCAAAGTGAAACCGTTGGATGCTTATCTTCTTGGTACATAGCACATTGACATACAAAACAAACACCTATAACACTGATCGAGTCAATGTTAATGTAACACACCATTAACTAAAACATACCTTGAATGTAAGAGCTGTGTTGGGAATCACTGACTATTGACAAATATATGTTCCTTTACGGTGTAAAGCGCGTGCTTTACATTACATACCGGTGTGTCCTTTGTTATAGTTTGGCTGCTGCTGAATAAACAATTTTTCACCGAAGCAAAACGACAGCTAATATGCATATTATTCACGAGAGATAATAAAGACCTAAATCACCTAATGACTAATGTATATAATGTATCTTTAGTTTTATAACATATTATTTCACAATTCTTTCTTTCAGGCACACTTTATAAAAATAGACTAAAAACACGACTTAAACGACATGGGCTAAAGAATATTTCACATGATGGCTTCTAGTTAATTATTCACGCAGGATGAATATGTAATAAAATGTAAGTGAAGTAAATGTAAATAACAAATTTTTGAGATCTTCTTTTGTAGTTTGTAATGATGGCCACTGCATGGGACAAGAAGTCTTTATGTCTGTCTTTATTTGCCCGAACAAACTCACCCTAACTCGGAAAGCGATGAGTTTTTAACATCGAGAAAAAAATATTGGCAAAAATAAACTTAAAATATGCAGAAAATACCTTTGATAATGTTTGTTAATCTTGTTTTTAATCATATATCATAAAGTACCGCGTATTTCCAGGAAGGGGTAGCTTATTTGCCCAAATTTAATGTATTGAAGAGTCATTCACTGTAATAATTTATGGTCATATGCAGATTTTTATGTTTTAAATCAATCGGTCAAATGAACTCGCGTTCTTTCAGTTCTATAGCAACAGATTTTGAAGTGGTACAGTTGCTGAAAGACACTCTGGAGGAGTCTATGCACACCAGGGAAGTTTTTGATTTCCTAAGGGCCTGTTTTGGAGCCCAGTTACCCGGCTAGGCAAGTAACTCGACAGCGAGTTCTCGTCTGCTATATAAATCCTATGATTAACTTGCCTGACTGTTTATTTGAGAGATTCTAATAACTCGCCTTGCAGAGTTCTTGGGAAATTGTGCCGAGTCACGGCTGTACAATGTAATCAAGTTTGAACAGGAAACTTGGTAACATACTCGGTTACCGAACACGCATGCGTCTATCTTGCTATAGCTTGTAAACTAAACAATGACAACGCAAAAGCACGAACAGAAACATCAAATACGCCTTTTGAAACTTTTCTCGATTCATTTTATTATTTTTGCTGTTTTTAAGAATTCGCGATAGAAGTGTACTTCAATTTTGAGGACTTTATATAATAACAATGTGTGTATGGGACTGTAAACCGAGTTTCTCATTGTCAAACCAACATTGTGCTGGTTTATCCCTGCCGACAGACTTATTTGCCTTGCCGGGTAACTTGGCTCCATGTAAACAAAGCCATAAATCTGTAAATTGTCATACAGCATTGCGAGGACTCTTTGAAACAAGAATTAAAATAAAAAAAGGAAAATATTTAATACAAGGCTTTTTTTACAAACTGAGAAACCACACTCCTTAAGCACTGAAAACCTCTTTGCCTGCACAAAAAATCTTTTTCCACCCTTCGGGGTTGCTACCCTCCGACACCCAGCCTCTGTAATAACTGAAGGAGGAAAGAAATTCTGATGATATAATATAGCACTGAACGCTGAATTAAGGATTCGCTGGATAACCCTCAACTAAGCAGCTGGCCCAACTCCCACATGACCCAGATCGTATAAAAGTGAATTAAAATTTTCCTGTTGTTCATTACAAACATAGGCAGGCAAAATTCAGAAGCTTGTTATATAAAAACCTACAGAACAGATCATATTTTTGGTTAAACGATAACAGTGACAATTTGTCGCGTGCAGAAAAATTTTACAGATGTTGCCAAAAGTTTGTGGCCATTATTCACATTACTTTTGTCACAAATTTATAAACGAATAAAAAAAATCGTTACTGCGCATGACCAGATTATTTCCTTGATAATTTGCGACTAAGTGAGCTAATTGTCACAAATGTAGTGGAAGTATATATAGTTAGTCGTTGCCATGACTATAAACAATTAATCGAGTGGACTGCGCATGCGTTGGAGCATGATGATTTATGTATTAAATTGTTACTAAGCATGCTATTTACTTCAGAGTCGGTGCTAGTAGATGCAGTTGGTCATTGCCATGACCAAGAACTTGGGCAACTGGTCAAGTCGACTGCGTATGGTAAAATCGACTGTGCATGTTCAAACAGATTGCGCGTGCGCAGAAGATTTCTCTAGTAAATTGTTACTAAGCATGCTATTTTCATCAAAATCGGTGCTAGTAGATGCACTTTGTCATTGGCAAGACGATGAGCTTGAGCAGCTGGTCAAGTTGATTGCGCATGCTCGAGATTTATCCAAAAATTTGTGATATAACTTGGGAATTAACGGTGTTATACATATTAGTGATATTCGCTGATGAATAATAAGCTATGTACTCAGAACTGCCCAAATTATTACTATGAAGGCTGGAATTTCATGGGTGACTATTTCATAGCGTTATAATATAACATGACGTTGATCGCACAGAAACGGCTATTGTGTTTGTTTTACTAAATGTTGAAATAATAAAAGTTATGTCGGTGGAAAGCAATCATTGTAGATTTTCTAATGGTATGGTATTTTCTGAAAAAGCTACAGCGTTTTGCAAGATATTTTGGAATAACGACCACTTTCAGCGATCATTAGAATGAGACATTTTACAATGTTTCAAATTTGAAAATAGTTAATTGCCTAGAATTTCATTTTCAAGGCTTTCATCAAATAGTTGTTTTTAACATATCACCTTAACTATTTTACCACATGGATCACGTTGATTAGAGTAAAGATCTTTTTAAAGAACATAAGAATAGCCTATATTGATCAAGTCCTTACATGATTCCACTTTTTCGGCAATTGGCTCATAGTTAATGTGACAAAAGATCAAAAAGGACACTCAAATTTCCTCAGCAAAGTCCTAAGTTTTTAAAAGACACTATTTTGAAATGGTAATTAGCACAATAACCTACTGTGTATACTGTATAATCAAGTGTATCCAATAGCCATTGTATTGAGCCTGTATATTTTTTGGTGTGTTTTCTAATCCCCTTTCAATAATTTTCCATTTTGAACTTTTCCATTTTGAACTTTTCCATTTTCGCCGTTCGATAGTTTCAGTCTTGTCTTTAGGTACGTTTTCAGATAAAAATTTCCAAATAAAAGAATCATTGACATCATATATGTGATCAAAGCATAAGCCATCCATCGAGGAAATCCACAGTCCTCGCGAAGGGCCAACACAGCTTGCAGAAATAGGCATAAGAATTGAACCTAAAGTTTTAAATAAAAGGAACTCATTTAAAGTTCCAACAAAAAGAACTAATCTAAAGTTCAAGTAAAAAAATAAACTCTTATAAACTCCACACAAAAGAACTCATCTAAAGTTAAAACAAAAAAAAAGGTATCTAAAGTTTAACGAGAAAGATGTCTTCTAAAGAAAAAGTAAATAGCTGACTCTAGAAAGAACATGTGCTATCTTTGGAAAAAACATCTTTTTACAGCTTGCATAGTGAAAAAAGTACACAAATAACTTGGACAAAGATGAAGGTAAAAAGATCCTTGGAAAAAATGAATTGATTCAGTTGACTGTAAGATAATACATCTTAAAAGCTTTGTTTTCTCAATGATAGACATATTTTTAACATACATACACACAGTACATTCCAAGTACATCTACGTCATTGAATTGACGATTGTAATTCGCTCTTGGCATTACGATTATTATGTTGTTCATAGCTATAAGCTAACAACCTCAATGAAAATTATTTTAACGACGTTTTTAGCAATTATAGCATAACTGGTTTTTTTTGTCTTTAGTAACTCAACCAATGTCAAATGGTGACTACACTTTGTAACTACTAATTCACTTGTCTTCTTACCTCTATAATATAGCAAGTGTTTGATTGCTTTCAAGTACTGTTAAGTTCACTTACCAACTGAAATTGAGTAAGGTAACGTTTCCACCATAAATAGCCACGAAGTGAAGGAAACACACTCAAGCCATAATATGAATACATAACCACGTGAACACATGAGTTGATCATGGCGCCAACGAAAGCTGAAATTTTAGGTCAAGAAATCAATAAGCGTTTTTATGGTAAAGAACCCAGCTTCTCCAGTTTTTTTCAGATAATTGTTGAAGCCTTTTTGTTTTTTTTGTCGTGAATACAACAATTTCAAAATTATTTTACATACAACAAGCATTTGTTCCTTTGAAAACTAGATGTAATGGGTCATTCCAGCGTAAAGGACAGTGACGTGGCCAGCTTAATAAGGGCACATTATAGGGAATATACAGCAGGTCCACTTTGTTGTGCAACTGGCTGCTGTATATTTAATCAGACTATTGGTTAAAAAAGCAATTGACTCTCTACCACTATGGTAATCACATGCGTAATAAGATATGCGCGGCACGTGAAAAATTCAATTGAGTGGCTCTACTGTATATTCACTATACTTTGACAAGGGCTACGTAAGTCATGTTATGCAACAATTTCGGTCGGTAGATGACTATTAAAATAAAACACTAAGGTTTTCGTACTAAGAAATGAATAGGCAAACAAAATTTTTAAGTGCCAATATTAGTATGAATTTTATGCAGTGCGGTGTTTTGAAATCGAATGAAGATATGATCTTCGCACTTTGCTGGACAATTTAAGCTATCGTCTCAGGAACTGAAAAAATCAGGTGACTCAACAGGATTCGAACCCATGACCTCTGCGGTGCCGGTGCAGTGCTCTGACCAACTGAGCTATGAAGTCACACAGTGGTGCGTAAAACATTCATACGACATTCCTTTCACGAGAAAACATGAGCCCAACAATATTGACCTGCTCACCACTGTGTGACTTCATAGCTCAGTTGGTCAGAGCACTGCACCGGCACCGCAGAGGTCATGGGTTCGAATCCCGTTGAGTCACCTGATTTTTTCAGGTCCTGAGACGATTGCTTAAATTGTCCAGCAAAGTGCGAAGATCATATCTTCATTTGATTTCAAAACACCGCACTGCATAAAACATTCATACGACATTCCTTTCACGAGAAAACATGAGCCCAACAATATTGACCTGCTCACCACTGTGTGACTTCATAGCTCAGTTGGTCAGAGCACTGCACCGGCACCGCAGAGGTCATGGGTTCGAATCCCGTTGAGTCACCTGATTTTTTCAGGTCCTGAGACGATTGCTTAAATTGTCCAGCAAAGTGCGAAGATCATATCTTCATTTGATGCCAATATTAGTGTTAAAGAAATAACTTCTTTATACGTGACGTTTGTATGTGAGGTTAAAGGAGAACACGTGCATTGTACATATGGCTTTCATTAAACTGAATAAAGCTGCCATAGCAAATCTTCTTAAAAACAACACTATGTGTAACTTAATTCAAGATGCTGAATACGTGTATAGTTTGATCACTTTGACGATATCATTTGACAAAGAAACCGCGCTTTCTCCTTTTACGTCACTTCCGGTGCAAAGTCATCAATATTTAAGTCCAAAAAGCTCATAAAGGTGAAATTTTCGACCAATCATACACATCGCATATGTTCGTAAAATCGATTTAACTCTCCAAAGAAGTTATTTCCCTGACTCTGATACAGGTATTTTGAATAATATCTTTTATAATTAGTATTACAACAGATGTTTTTTCATCTGCATAAAAAATAGCCCAAAAAGAATGGTGTGCAGGAAATTTACTAAGCGAGGTAAGAAAGCAAATTTCATCAAAATGGATCAAATTTTTCAAAGTATGCTTTAAAAGGTTTGAAAGATAAAGAAAAATTGTAGCTCAATCTGTGGTAATGTCAACAAGTCGCTTACTTACATGATCCACCGGGAACCCATTTAATTCCAATCCACCAAAGTGCCACGATGGATGTGTGATGATAAACATGAAGATAGGTGATCTGGTTGTCTTTTTTACGAAGAATGAAAAATATCTTTCAAAAGATGAGAGAATTTTGAAGTAATTATTAACTATAAACACAAGTATTAAACTGATTCGTTAACGTTTGCATGCAGATATAAAATAAACTGCTATTTGCAGCCAAAGTGTACCAAGTTACGTGAACTCATTTTCAAACTTAAGCTCCATTAAAATCAAAAGATGACATAAGCATCTGCAAACTTCTTCTTCAGGTAGAAAAACGCTAAGCATACAAAGTTTTGCTTTTCATCCAAATTACCTTTTCAGTCAACGTGTAGTAAAAAATCAATCATTAAAAACTTTTATTGGGAATTCTAAAACTGGTCACGTATATTTATTATGCTTTCACTAAACAATGCAAACTTTTTTTACAACAATCGTTTTTTCACGAAATGATACAAAAAACATTGCAAACAACATATAGCATAGTGCAATATTTCTTGGATTATTGTTTGGCAACCCAACATGAAACAAAAGATACGGTGTGTTGAATTCTCGTATTGTATATGCAGCATTCAGAGCAACAAAAATACGTTGGTTTTGTAAAAAGTACACAAATTTAACAGTAAATGTGCCTTTCCTTAAATTCACTTGGTTTCGATCAAGTATATCTCTATCTAGTCATCAATAATAGGTAAGCACTTACCGTATCTAACATTTCCAAATATTTTGAAATGTAATGCCACCAAATAGCATTTGCAATCTATACAAACAAAATCAGGTGTATATATCGTTAAAGAGAATTTTTTCACAACGTGTAACGACTCAATATAGTAGGCAATTAACAATAATTACTCCTAAGTGTTCCGGCTCCTTCGAGATAACAACTTTTTGGCAAACATAATTATAGCCAGCTTTCCATGAGCACTTCAATATCTATGTGAAAAGAACAGAAAAGTAACAAATTGTGTTTGCCTCAAAAATTTTCTTTGCATCTATTTGTATAATTATGCGTAATGACTGCCATTACGTGTATTTTATGTTTCTTAGCCAATCAAAGCGGAGCATTTTAGAGGAAGTGGCAATTGCTATGTAATAAGTATTTTTATAAAATAAAAACAATAAAACACGTGCGGTGATTGGTCTATATCTGTGTTTGGATTTAAACACATTAACACAGTATACATCTTTTGTTTCTAAGGGGCCCAAAAGTATTTATTTATTAACAGTATGGAAGATCGTTGTGGACGATATTTCAAAAGATGACAAAGTTTTATACCATGAACATTCCACCACGTAAAACGATATTTAACGAAAACATTTTTATGTGAGTAATAATGACAAATTTGTCCACTAACAACAAACTGTATAACATGTGCACATTCAACATGTTTGGGCGAATTGCTAAGTATTTACGCACTCAGAAGGCACGCATTTTTTGATACTATATCTTATGAATACCTTCGTAAAACAGTACAAATTTAATGCTGTCGCTCCAAAATTGTAAATCACCATCAATGATTTTATTTGAAAAGGTTGTCTTTTCTCCATAAAGCGTGGACCAACATTCACCACAAGTAGATAAATCAGAGAGGCAAGTAATGGATTGGCTAACGACGATACAAGCAGCCAATCTTTTGTTCTGGGATCTACAGTTGATAAAGTGATAAAACGGTAAATAGTGCATTTGTCCGTAATGTACAGACGATAGGAAAATTTTAATTCCAAACGGCTAAACAATTAACATTGACATTGACTTCAGCAAAGACTTGCTATTTTTGTTGAGATGATCATTGAAGAAATCAAAAAGCATTCCAAAATATAAGTGTTTTTTTCTCGTATGTAAATAATTCTTTTACATTTATGAATTATGCTCGGTGAATATAAAATTAATGAAAACAGAAATATTCTTCCTGCAATGAAGAAGAATGTCACTCCTAAAGACAATTGGGTTAAAGTAAAACGAAAATATTTTCTTAAATATACTAAAAAATATAAACACAAAATGATTTAGAGGATCGGATTATGTACAAACACTTAACTGCTTTGGAACGAACACGTGACTGATGTAGAAAAGTTTAATGTTTGGAAAGAGGTTATAAAAGACTTTAAATACAGTTATTACCGCTTAAACTGTCCAGTCTTTCATAATATTCTTTTGCTTCTTTTATGAAAGTTCCAAATTCCATTGTTCTTTAATGCAAGAAAAATGATGAATGTGCAATGATTAGTTTAAAATTTTAAAAAGATTGCTATTTCAAATGCAGCTAGCGAAGTCACTAACCAAGTCACTAGCCATGACATCAGCCATCTTCCCAGCTAGGTCCCTAGCTAAGTCACAAGCTAGGTCACTAGCCATGACATCAGCCATCTTTCCAGCTAGGTCCCTAGCTAAGTCACTAACTAAGTCACTAGCCATGACATCAGCCATCTTCCCAGCTAGGTCCCTAGCTAAGTCACAAGCTAGGTCACTAGCCATGACATCAGCCATCTTTCCAGCTAGGTCCCTAGCTAAGTCACTAACCAAGTCACTAGCCATGACATCAGCCATCTTTCCAGCTAGGTCCCCAGCTAAGTCACAAGTTAAGTCACTAGCCATGACATCAGTCATCTTCCGAGCTAGGTCCCTAGCTAAGTCACTAACCAAGTCACTAGCCATGACATAAGCCATCTTCCCAGCTAGGTTCCTAGCTAAGTCACAAGCTAGGTCACTAGCCATGACATCAGCCATCTTTCCAGCTAGGTCCCTAGCTAAGTCACAAGTTAAGTCACTAGCACTGGCTAATATGTCAGTAGCCAAGGCACTAGTTCAGTCATGGGCGAAGTCACTAGCCATGAAATTACAGCCCGCTCACTAGCTAAGTCACTAGCCAAGTCATTAGCCTAGTCACTAGATAAGTTGCTGGCCAAGTCACTAGCCATGATGACACTGGCCATGTAACTAGCCAAGTCACTAACCACTAACCAAGTCAATAACCATACTGGCCAAGTCACTAGCTATATCACTAGCTAAGTCACTAGCTATGAAAATAAGTCATTAGCTGAGTGTCTAGCTTAGCTAATAACTGAGTCAGTAGCCGAGTCACTAGTGGAATCAGTAGTAAAGTAAAAAGCTAAGTCATAAGCTGAGTCACTAGCAGACTCATTGGCTTATTCACTAGCTAAGTAGTTAGCCATGATACTATAGCCATCTCCCTAACTAAGTCATTAGCTGAGTCGCTATCTAGTTCAGTAGTTAACTAGTTTTGTCATTAGCTGAGTTACTAGCCACAAGCCACTAAGTTACTAGCTACTGAGTAACTAATCAAGCTAAATCACTAGCTTTGTCACTGGAAGTAACGAGCAGCAAGTTTTCTTCTCTTACAATGCAACTATTTTTGTATTAATCACTTGAAAGTTGGAAACCCAATGAATTGAATAATTTTCAAAAGAAATGTAGAACAATTTCTCTGAAAAATTTGCATTGTAGGAATAAAAGATCGGGAGAGCTTCGCCATTGGTCAAAGGGCCAGTCCCTAGCTAAGTCACTAGTTAAGTCACTAGCCGTGAGAGTAGCAACGAGACAAGCAATGACACTAGCTTAGTCACTATCAGCAGTATCAGTAAAATTATCCCACCTGCCGGGGCAACTGACGGCCCATATAATCGGATTTATGGACGCTAGAGAATGCACTAATGAGAACATTTACATCTTTGTACAGATTTTAAGAGAGTATTTAAAATGTTTTATGTTTAACTAACCTTGTTATTCTTTAATACCTCAAAAAACCTCTGACGGCTTGGAAGGACTTCGACCTGATACATGTGCATGACAATAACGCGATTGTTAATTTACACATGTGATATATAATCAGTAGATAAGTTTTCAGACAGCCTGTTTAATACGACTTACGTCATGTGACAATCATTTCCAAATTATGAGTTCATAAAGGTTGTGAAAAAGGCATCTTGCACCTTTATCAGAATTAAGTACACCGTATAAAGCTACTGCCGTACCAAATGACACAAAGCCAAATACAACTCAATTTCATTTCAACGAATTTAAGGTACTGCGTGCATGTTAAAGGACACGAGCCTCCATTAAACTGAACAGTCTGCAAATGAAACAAAAATTTGGCAGCAATTTAAGATGTGAACCGAAGTTTTATAGACATTTTAAACATCAGTAAATTGTGTACATGATTGCTTTTGAAAAATATGCAATTATATCCCACCACCCTCCCACCCACAGACAAACAAATGGTAATTCCACCTAAAACTTAAGTGCAGTGCAATGCATTTTCATTGATTAAAATAACAATTTATGAAAATATTGCCACTTCTAACATTTGTTTCATTTTTATTAACGTATAAGAGGCTGACAGAAGTGCGTTGTTAAATCTCGCAGTTTGAAAAGACGTCGTTGATTATCATCCTATTATTCAATTCAAGACTTGGCTAGACATTGCCATTTTGGTTCGCGCGATTTGTAAACATGTGATCGTAATAATATATCAAATTCTTTTTGGTTTGTTCCACTGAGCTGTAACATAAACTGGAAGGCTATATCCAACCGTCAATGCAAGTGATAACAGCAATTTTGAAGCCCGCTAAGACGCATTTGTAACAACATTTTTTGTTTTATTAGCAAATCTCGAGCAGAGGCGTAACTAGAACGTTAATTGAGGGTGCATATTCATATATTCCGTCGTGCCCTACTGATTTCTCTTGAAAGTGATTTGAATTTCAAAAGAAATCAGTAGGGCACAACTGAATATATGAATATACACTCCCCCAATTAACGTTCTAGTTACGCCTCTGCTCGTGAGGCTAAACATATCATGGCAATTTTCACTTAGGCATTTTAAGTATATCTTAGTTAATATTTTAAAATAATATCACTTGCAAGAAACCCTCAGAAAAAACTAACTTAAGCTTCGTCTTCAAAATGGCGTCAAAGTTACTGAGCATTGATGCATTCTTGTTCAAAACACAATTCAATGATTTATTTAAAACCTCAATAAAAGTTATATTCAAAACTAAAGAATTGCACTTTATTGGAATCTAACTAAAACATAAAACAACATTTCAAAGGTGAAGTCAGTGATTATTTAGAACCACAAACGATAGAAGCAAATACAATACACGCACCATACATCATTTTTCTCAACAGTAAAAACATCCGTACCAAAACATATATAAAAATATCAGTTCCTTCAATCAAACTTTTTTTGATGACCATTTTCATGAACACCGTTCAGTTTTACGGTCTCCCCTGCATCATCCAGTTTCTTCCTCAGTTTTGCATTACTATACGCCTTCACGTAGAAGTTACAAAAGAAAGATATCATGGTAACCATGTACATCATCATTGCGTAGCTGACCCATCGAGGATAACCACAGTCATCATAAAGGGCAGCAATAGAATGCACAACATTCAATAAAATTGTATCTTAATGCAAATAGAGACGAAACGTTAGAGCGCCATGGCTGCCGGAACTTGATCGAAGTTCGCAACAGCAAAAAATTACAATAAGTCAAACGATTGCTAGGGTTACATCCTATTTCTTTATACAAATAAAACATAGCCAGTTTTAATAATTGCTTGGGGAGGGATGTTTACACATTCATGTTGTAAAAACTGCAATAAAAACTAGTTATTTTAACAGAAGTTAATGAGACACATCAAATTATAGAGTTGTGAAGTTCACATTTTTACTGAGGGCAAGAAAGTTAGCCGTATTGCAATTGCTGTCTAATGGTGCAAACACTTTTCAATTGCGAGATTTGATAAGATTGCTTTTTAACCTTTCTTTTAACCTATTTTTGAGTTTTGCTTTTGCCACCTTTCAAGATGGCGTCCTTGCCTCACCTTGAGATATCTAGAGGACTGGGTTCTAAATCATTTATAAACGCAGATTTTTAAATTTTTCCCGACGCAGTTTTAACCTTTGAGGTTTCGCCATCAATTTTGCAACAAATTTTTCCACCAATCAACTTATTCTCTGATTTCTTCTATAAACACACTTTACGAACAACTGTACCCAAAGCCTTGCCGCATTTCAAAATTGCAAACTTATCGCAAACCCCATGTTCACCTTTTCTTATAACCGTCAATATGAATAGACAACAGTCACGTGGCTAATCTGAGTATAGAATTCTTAATGGACATGAAATGATAAGATATAAGTCTAAGTCTTTGCCCTTACCAACTGAAATTGGGTAAGGTAACGTTTCCACCATAAATAATTTCGAAGTGACGGAAATACACTCAAGGCATAATATGAATACATGATCACGTGAACAAATGAGTTGATCAACGAGCTATTAAATGCTGGAAAAACACAACAAAGTAAAAATAAGGAAAACAAATTGTCAATGATAATTCATAGCTAATTTTAGCAGTTTTATTGGAGCACTTTTATAAATCATAAGGATATAGCTTCTTAAGCAGTGAAAGACAATTTGGGGCATAGTTTGATAAGGTAAAATACGTACCAAGCAAAAGAAAGATCACAGCCAAATATTGATCTACGTGTTGTTAAAATTGCTTTTAAGTGCAGATATCAGGCTCAGAGAAACTTCTTTAAATAGTTAAATGCATTTTAAGAACATTTGCAATATATTTCATACGACGAAAATTTTATCTTTGTGGCTTTTTATGGCCGGATGTGACGTAAAAAGGACAAGAAATGTATTGAAGATATAGATATTGTTATACTGAAGAAAGCTGTGATAATAAACTTTCATAAAACCACTTCAAACTTAAGATGGCGCATACATAGGTGTATAGTTTGACGACATCGTTGGAGCGCAAAATCAAAGAAATCGTAAACAAGTAAAATTGTGTTTTCTCCTTTATACGTCACTTCCAGCGCGGAGTCATTAACGTCCAAACCAGAAAAAACCCACGAAGATAAATTTTCCTACTAATCAAAATATACCGAAAATGTTTGTAAAATCGATTTAATTGTCTAAAGAAACTATTTCTCTGACAATGATAGAGGCATTTTAACTGCAGCAACAATGTAATTATATAAGCAACAATATAATTAAATCAAGAATATAATTATGCAAGCAACAATATAATTAAACCAAGTGTACTTACATGATCCACCGGGAACCCACTTTAGCCCAACCCACCATAGTACTATGATAGAAGTATGATGATACACATGCAAGAATGAAATCTGGTTTGTTTTTTTCCGAAGAATGAAAAATACCTAAAAAAATTTAAAATCAGAACAATCACGTATTGACGTTGAACTATATTTGATCGTTGACATCATGAGTGTATGATACCAAACTTAGGCGCATAAATTATAATAAATTATTATTTGTTATAACACTTATACTGAAGATGGCATCATGTGATGTCGAAACATGTCTATTTTAAAAAAACTCGTCGTGTATATTAAATGCGCATTAGCAATGGTGCTTCTACGAAATTATACCAAACTTAATTAGCTTATTTCTATCAATATCAGCTTATTTCCATCAATTTCTTGGCTGCATGACTATGAATTAAACTTGATTTTTAAGCAACATTCATTGATTCGCTATTAGAAAGATATCCTTACCGTGTCAAGCACTTCATAATACTTCGATACATAAAACCACCAAAGAGCATTGGTAATCTGGGGAAAGGAGAATAATAACCTGTAAGCGATTGTCGTTTAAATAAACAATTCTTTTGTACAAGATTAAGTAGCAATTGACAATGTAAAGTAGATGGTTTGAACCATATTAACCTGGACGATCATCATTTACAAACATGTAATTGACAATGTAACGATGCAAAAAAGAGAATCGCCCCAACTGAAATCATGACCGTTTGAATCATCTTTCGTTTAACTTACACTACTTAAAATTGGACAAAGCTCTCATACTTCGATCAAAAGCAATGTCAAGGAATAACATACGAACAAAAGATATAAATTATGCTGTTTAATAATACTTAATATCGTATCAAATGGATTTGGAACGATACATGATTGCGATTCAGGAGCCTCTCTACAACTTTTGTCGTGCTATGTACGTACGGGCTTTAATCGTATCAAATGGATTTGGAACGATACATGATTGCGATTCAGGAGCCTGTCTACAACTTTTGTCGTGCTATGTACGTACGGGCTTTAATCGTATCAAATGGATTTGGAACGATACATGATTGCGATTCAGGAGACTGTCTACAACTTTTGTCGTGCTATGTACGTACGGGCTTTAATCGTATCAAATGGATTTGGAACGATACATGATTGCGATTCAGGAGCCTCTCTACAACTTTTGTCGTGCTATGTACGTACGGGCTTTAATCGTATCAAATGGATTTGGAACGATACATGATTGCGATTCAGGAGACTGTCTACAACTTTTGTCATGCTATGTACGTACGGGCTTTAATCGTATCAAATGGATTTGGAACGATACATGATTGCGATTCAGGAGATTGTCTACAACTTTTGTCGTGCTATGTACGTACGGGCTTTAACAATTATTTCTTAAAGTGCTCTTGTCTGAAAAAAATCTATTTGCGATCTACGTATGATTTCTAATATATCAAAAAAATTCAGCCAAATGCTGACGTCATATAAGGTAGTTGCTATATATACTTTGCATTCACGTCTCCCTAGCATGACGTCACAAATGTAAGTTGTTCCAGCCTTTTGTAAAGGACAAGGTCAATAAAATTCTTTTTTTGCCAAATTCAAACCATTATAAAATGGAACGATTGAACCAAATTGAAAACTTTTTTACTTATGTGTTAGACATCACAACTAGATTTAATATCGCAAATAAAAATTTTTGCTGACTAAGGCACTTGAAGAAATCAATTGTTTTCGCAATGAGGGAATACCGAAAATATAAAATAGTACAACCCTAATGCGGGCTAAGCCACTGCTTAACCCTAACGCGGGCTAAGACACTGCACAACCCTAACGCGGGCTACGTCACTGCACAACCCTAACGCGGGCTTAGCCACTGCACAACCCTAACGCGGGCTAAGTCACTGCACAACCCTAACGCGGGCTAAGCCACTGCCGAGATTCACATGAAGAGCGTCATCATACAGTGTTAAAAAAGGCAAAATGAAGCAAACAAAAAAATATTGAGGAAATTTTGAAAGGAAGCGTACCCTCATGTGTTTTGGTTCTGTAGATATGGCAACGTCTTGACAAACATAACTATAACCTGCGTCCCACGAACCAAAGAAAAGCTGAAAAATGACACGGTTATCGTTTAAGTAAGAAATTCATATCACGATTCATATCAATAGACTTCAAACAAAATAAACGAAATCAACCCGGTGGAAATCTCCGTCCATTGAACTAAATATATAACTGGATGTCTACCTAGCTATCAGTAAACATTTCTAAAAATTGTTTTAAAAATAGTAAATGCCATTGTGAATGGTGAAAATAATAACGTAATATTTCTTAAAAGAACTGTTTAATACCAGAGCACTAATTCAATAGTTCTAAAATAACCGTTTTTAATGCTAAAAGACACTATGCATTTCGGCAGACTATTCGTCAGGTGTCAACGTCAGCTAAATGAAAACTTAAAACCCTACGATATTAGCCACCACAAGAACGAGGTCACCACAAGGAAGTCTCTATTTTACTATTTAAACATTTCTATATTTGCATGCATAAAGCCAATAAAACGTGTTGTCGTAATAAACTTTCCTCGGGCAACACTTAAGTAAAAAGACTGGGACTAGTTAAACTGATAGCTTCAAATTTGGCGGGAAGTAGTCTTCGAGTTATATTCAATTTAACATGCTCACCTCAATAGTCACGTGCAGATTTAATGCCACGGCGCCAAAATTATATAATGTCATTGGTATTTTTAGCTCAAATGGTTTTCGCTGTTCCATAATCCTAGGACCAATGATGACAATGGTAATGTAAAGAACACAAGCTGTAAGAGGGCCATAGAAAGATGGCACTAGAAACCAGTCTTTTGTCCTTGGATCTATGCAAGTTAAAAAAAAGAAAGCAGAGCACTTAACTTAAAATAGAGATGACTGTGTACACAGATTATATCAACACAGAATAGAAAAAAAGTGCCGTTCTCAGCCAAGAAAATTTGGTCTTGCTATGTAAATTTTTCTGTGTCCACTCACTGCAAAAACAAAAAGTTCCCAACAAAAATACAATGATAATTATCTAAAATTTACGCAGCACGTGACCAAAACTTGCAAACTGGCTACGCAACTCGAAAAGTACCACAATGCATCAGCACGTGACCAAAACTTGCAAACTGGCTACGCAACTCGAGAAGTGCCACAATGCATCAGCACGTGACCAAAACTTGCAAACTGGCTACGCAACTCGAAAAGTACCACAATGCATCAGCACGTGTCCAAAACTTGCAAACTGGCTACGCAACTCGAAAAGTGCCACAATGCATCATATTAATGGTTTTTCGTTTGTTTAATAGAGCACCAATCATTTCTATGATACATTAATTCAACAATACATTGTTCTTATAAGTGGAATAGTTAAGATCTACAGTCTTTTATGGAAAATTTCAAACTATACAAACCACTTTTACTTTCGCATCGGTTATAAAATGCTTTGAGTCCCGTTAAAACAGCATCCATTTCTATCTAAAAAATAGTCAAACACTATCTTGAGGTTTTGAAAGACTCATGTATAAGATAGAACAACGGAGTACATTGAATATCCAAGCGTCCGAGTGCAATGACTTTATTGACGTCTCCACAAAAGTCAAAAACTCAAAGCGAAAGCGTTTTTAAACCCAAACCGTAACAATAATTCTAACTTTTCAAATTCGCTTGAAGATTTCTGAAGGTATTGTGAAGCGATAATGAAAAAGGCAACAATAACAGTTTCAGAGCTATCCTGCACATGATCTCCGCCCCCCCCGAGTACTGGCCAGACCGTCTTGATTAAGGACTGACTAATGCTAAGGACAGAGATTCAAAGGAAATGTTCAGTTCTATTAAAACCAGCAATTGATCCTCATTCCAATCTCTAACCAATACCTCGGTCATATCCTAGATTTCTAAGGTTAAGGACTCGGCCCTGGGAGAAAGAACAGAGGGAACATATCCCTCACCTCTTTTTCTGATAACCGGGAATTTATAAAGCGAAACTTCTCCCCGTTTTTATCCGTCAGTTTTAAATGCCTTTACCTTACGTACAAGTAGTCTCCAATTAGATATACATATTTCACTTTACAACACGTTTCCTTTTCTCGTAATTGAGCAATCATTTACAAAATACTATTTACAAGACGTCAAAAAACCAGACTCAGAACTACTGTGTTATAACCGGCTGTATAATATAGAGTGTAGATGTCCACGAACTAGCGAGACGATAAAAACAACGTGGGAAGATACTGTGTTATAACCGGCTGTACAATATTGAGTGTAGACGTCCACGAACTAGCGAGACGATAGAAACAACGTGGGAAGATACTGTGTTATAACCGGCTGTACAATATAGAGTGTAGACGTCCACGAACTAGCGAGACGATAGAAACAACGTGGGAAGACAAAAAAAATGTATAAATTGTCATAACGTGACAGAACACTTTGAACCATCCAGTTCACCAACGTAAACCTTCACTTTTCAAAACAAATTTGCGCCCTTGTGTTCATTAAAGATCAATTTCTCGTTCTTGTCGACCAGCCAATTGTTTCATCATCTTTCATCGCCTGATTGCGCGCAAATTGTAATATTGCAACAGCGGAAATGGATGAATATTTTGTGGTTGTATATCGACCTTAATGGTTCGAATCATTTCAAAATATAATCTAACATACGTTATACTAGTAAATAATTTATTTACAAGAACAGCTCAAATCCAGTGACGTGTAGTGGTCCTTAAATCATAAACATCACCGAAATGGTCCAAATGAACAGCATGTAAGACTCGAAGAACGCTTGCAATATTCCAGACCGCCAAAGTCGGAAGCAATCATGCAGTAAGTAATGTTAATCATACATTTTTTATTGACTCATATCGTTTTACTGTATTACCACAACTGCATCTTGTATTTACTAAAATATGTCCTCATGATACAAATACCGGTCGATACTGTTTATTTTTGTTGTAAAAGTTGTTCGATAAAACAACGAAATTCTAGACTTGGTACAACACAGATTTTTGACTCGAATATTTAGCAGTCATAACATCGTACAATTCGTATAGTGAAGTCCACAGTTTTAAAATTGGTCGATAAAGTACCAGGAGGCTCACAACTGTGTCGTGTGTCGGCAGGCATATCACGGATTAAATTGGCAAAATTATACGCCAAATTTGTTCAATAGCATTAGAAAATACAACCTTCGATAAATGTGCAGGGATTGAAGCACACATGTTCAATATGAGGCTCAAGATCCTGAGAAGGAAATCTTGTAATGGCAAAATTCCAATGCCAGTTGACTTTCCAAAGCAAATACACAAATCATAAGCCATTGTATAATTACACCATAAAATCCTAACTATCTATGTGGCCACATAATAGAATGTATTGTTTCAGTCATAAATGTGAGGTAGGATTGTATGGTGAAACAATAAATTATACTATCAAATGAAGATAGATTATTGTTGGTTAGTTGAAATGGAATTTTTACAAACCAAACCTTTTTTTAATCAATCAGTTGAATCCCTTTCACCAAAGATAGTTTACTTTCATCACATGAGTATCATCCAAAGTATACTCAAACTCATACATGTATGACATATTAAAATTTCACTTGTGCATGTATAAATAATTAAAAACATTTGCCTGGTAAACATTGTACAACAAGTTGTCATGCTTCCATACAATTGATAACTGCCTAGAAGATTTCCTCAAAGCTTTCATTCTATACTCTGTGAACTAGCTGCAAGCATGTTACAATGAACTTGACTAGTCAAGGGTATCAATGAAATACACAATAAAATTACACATTTATGATAGTTATGCTCAATCCATGCAGGTTTTGGGGAGTTGCCGACTTGCCAGCTATTCTTGCAGTTTATTGTCCTTACATATATGTATATGTAGTTGCTTTTGAAGCCATTTGCTTCTAACCAAAAAATTATAATTTCCAAAGTCAGTGGCTTGAACAAAGAAATGGCATGATGCATAAATTAATAAAACCTTTAAACCCCCAAAAAAAATCAGAAATCCTTATGAAACAAATTTTTTTGTAATATGTCACATAAAATTAGAGATCATGCCAAAACTACATGATTAACAAAATTCAAATAATTTAATATTGTAGCCAGTTAGGGAAATCTATCTTTGATGAAGTAAAGGAAGTAAATACTGCAAACAAACGAAATGAAATGAGCCAAAATTTGCATAAATTCGTTTAGTTCATTTCCCTAGCGAAATATTTAAACAGTTAGCAAAGTATGATATGATGATAAAAACCTGATATAACTAATTTGCCCATGAAATTATTACCCTTCAAATAACGCTCTTTCACAATACGGAAACGCGACCTATGCTCAATCTGCTCAACCCTGCTGTGTTAATATAAAGCGGTGTGATGTGATACAAAGCAAGAGCAATCGTTGGAATAAGTTTGTGGACTCAATGATAAAACGCACATTATCAACCGACGCAGGTGCACATATACACAAAACTAAATTTCAAAATAAAGAAGCTATTCCTGCTTTTACAGTGAAATGAGACGCAATATTTGTTTTTGGTTACCTTTGTAAGATGTTGTTCGAATAAAAGATGTTTGGGTAAAAGAACGCAAACCCTCCAACGCTTGAGTTACTCCAAAACACACATGTCAATGTCCCCAGACAGTCCACTCTCATATCTCCTTATTCATGGATTTATAATGTTGGATTAAATTAAAAATTTGCATTTTAAAAAATTTAATGAGATGTGCTTCCACTTCCAATATGCTATTTCCATATAATTTTAATATGAGAATTATGCAACTTTTATCTTGTATATGTCTATTACATTGAACTAAAATACATGGAACGCTACCTGTAATAGAAAAGCCTAATAATTTTTGAAGCCGAATTTTACACCCAGAACGCGTGTGTAGTTCAATCATTTTACACTCCGCGAGAGAATCTCGAAACACTACACACGCGTGTCTGGGGTAAAATCTCGCGTGGTTTGGTGTTGTTAAAGGGGAACTCCACCCAAAAATAATGTTGGTCTTAAAACTTTGTCTGTCCCGTGAAAATAAATATGCGGCAATTTTTTTGTTTGTTTGATTCAATATTTTCACAAAAAATGAGTTGAAATGCTGCAGCTAGGGCATCCGGTGCGTGGGAGCAGAAATATGTCAGCGGCTTGTATTGACGTCATATCGTCAATTGCTTCTCAAAGCTTTATGTAAAGTCATTGCACAGTCATAATAAACTTGCGTCAAAATGCTTCTCCTAATCACAAAATGTTTCTTTTCGAAACGTCAGAATTTTTTATTCGTAGGTATATACACAAGCAACCTTTATAGCTTACATGCAAGTATTGAGCTGGTTATTTGTATTCTGTTTTAATAGAACGGTTTCACATAAAGGCCATTACGCACAGTTTCCGCACTACATATAGAACTTGAATGTCGATTAATATTATTTTTAAAAATACGAAGGTTTCTTTGTGTGGAAACTGTGCGTAATGCCGTTTGCTTGTCCTCCGAATTCAACCTTAACAACAGTTTCCACTGATGTGAAACCAATCTATTGCCCTTAATAAACATTGAATAATAATAAACATGGTTGTGTAACTCATTACGGTTAGAAAATAATCCTACATGAAACCATTGTAAAATAGCCTTTCGTGCATAGAATTAAGTTGTAGTTTCCTTGACGTAAAGTATGAACTTATAGTTTCCTAATTATTGTACATAATTGTATAATAATGGATTGCTAGAATACGGAGAGAAAATCTACCTCCTCTCCAATACTGTTACGTTTGCAGCGAGCACTTTGCTCCCGATTGTTTTGAATCGGACCTAAGACAGAAACTTACACCATGGCAACCTTTAAAAAGGCGACTGAAGCGGGATGCAGTACCATCGATTTTTTCATTTGGCCCTCAACCCAGTAAAAAGCGTCTGTCTAGCGAGCATCGTACAGAAAAACGTCAGACTGATCAAGACAAGGAGGAAGTTAGTAAAAGCATTTCTTGTTAAATTTTAATCAAGAAAAAGTTATAGCCTAAAGTATATTCTAAATATTTCTATTTTTTCTATTTTCAGCTTTCAAATATTTTAGAATAATGTTCCTCCACAAGTACAAATGTTTTCTCATTGTTTGAGCCTGAAGCAAATAACAGTTGTGATTTGGGTGCGTCTGACAGTCCTGAAGCATTGCCAACTAATTATTGCAAGCCAGAAACCAAAGATGCATCAACACAGTGTTCATTTGTTGTGAGGAGTTTACATGCCATGGAAGTCCAAACTACACTGTCGATGCTGAATACTGTGGATGCAGAGGTTGAAAAACAAACACCCTCATATTGATCACCAATATGATGTGTGGCATTTGTCTAAATCTGTCACAAAAAAACTAACAAAGAAGGCTAACATTAAGGGAAATGATGACTTGACCCATTGGATTAAGTCCATTTCTAATCATCTTTGGTGGTGCTCTGCAAGTTGTAACAAGAATGCAGAAGAATTGGTGGAAAAATGGAAGTCTGTCCTTAACCACATTTCCAACAAGCATTTCTGGAAGGGGAACACATATTTTCATCAATGTTGCCACCAACAATTAACAGAAAAGAAACAAAGCAGAAGAAGTGGTTATCTCCTACTTCACAAGCATATATCGCTGCAGAGAAGGTGATATGTGACAAGAGGCTTCTAAAAGACCTGCCCAAAGCGAGAGCATTTTTCATTTCCTGGAATGGTAGCCCGCACTCAGTTAGCAGCATTAGATCACAACAACAATATTAAACATGATAAAGCATTCATTAAGTCAGGGACAAACAAAGGGCAAGACCGTTACAAAATGTTTTTTGCTAAAACACAGAAGCAATGGGTTGTAAAAGCAATGAAAGAAAAGAAAGAGTACCAGTACATTGATAAACTACTTGCGGAGGTTGTGAATGCATGCAAAACTGAGGAGATTGAACTTGTACATCATGGCAGAATCTTCCAAAGAACATTTCTAAATCATGTCCACCCAGGAAAGAAGTACTTGTAAAGGAACATCAGTCTAGATTTGCATAAAATGTCAGTGGTGATGTTAGCTATGGCAATAGGTTTTGCCATACCCATATAATATGACGTTGAATCAGTGAAGACAACTTTGTACTACTTAAAAATGTTCATTCTTAAATATTAACATAGCAAAACCTTTTGCTATAGCTAGTTTCACCACTGCATTACACAAACTATTCATGTAATTAATTATAGTTATATTATAACCAGTGTAATAGCCAAGCCACATTTATAATCATTTCTTTGTAAATCTGTTTTTTTTGTAATAAATTAATAATAATAAATGTGCATAGCATGACCTATAAATGAGCTGGCTATGCCACTTTAATATTGACATACAAAGTAATTGTAATGAGTATACCTATATCATAATAAAATACTTCATTCATCAACATAGTGAAAGCCTTCAAATTGAAATTCCTCTGCAAGGCCAGGTGGAGGAAATGTTTCTCTAATGCGAGTAACTGCACATGATGGCAAGATGACTCTCACTTCTCTACCCAAGACACCCCAGCACCATCTTGCCAACTGTCTATATGCAATATGGCGGTACAGTTTGTCCTCGGCCCATCATATGCTACCTCATATTGCTGCTTTTACTGGTACCAAACTGTTTGTAAAACCCACCTGTTAAGACAAACAGGCTCAAAACCAGGATGTTGTGTAATGCACAAAGGGACTTCGGTGGTCTCATTCGTTTCTACTGCCTCTAAATTTTGTCACAAATATTGGAAATCTCTTTGCAGCATAAACATTTCTCGTTATTATCCATTATTTGGCAGTTACCACATTGACACCTGAATATGTTAAAAGAAAGGATCTTGAAAAGTAAATGTCAAAACTTCAATAAAATTGTATCTTACAATAAAACTTTAAAATCTAAAGTATTATGTGTGTGGACGTGGTCAACTTCAAAAACTGAAAACGTACTTTTAAGATAGAAACAATGGTCTAGAATAATATAACATTTTACTACCCACCATTCAAGATTGTCGCGCCGAGATTCATCGTCAATATACAAAAATTCCTGTTCTTCGTTATCCTCAAACTGGTGAGCTTCTTCGTGTTCATCAGCCGGCCATTCGGGCTCAAACTGATATGGCCGAATATTGTTTGTTGGATTGTCTTCCATTTCACTATCGATTGGTGAATTAGGCCGAGGTTCTTCCAAAAAAGCCATTATAAGCGATTGTTTTGTTTTTTGTGCAAGGCTGTGCGTTATTATTTTACTTTGTTGTAAACTCAACTCCAAATCGGTTTGACGATTGAGGTCAAAATAATTTCCGCTGACGCTTTCTGTGCCCACGCTGCTAAGCCTCAAAACAGCTCAAATAGCGCACTTGAAGACGCGATTTTGTCAAAAATAAAATAGCTGATGTAAAAATTTCAAAAATATAGTAACCTTTGCATAAAAATGGAACTTTTAAGACCAACATTATTTTTGGGTGGAGTTCCCCTTTAAGATATGCTCTCATATTCTTCCGTAATTAGTAAATCATAAATTCAAGTGTAAGTAATTAGATGACTAATGTTAAGAGATACTTATAATGTTATCAAGACAATATTTTTTATAGTTTCCTAGTAGTTTTCCGTTGACGTCAATAAACCATATTTGTTAGCAGAACCCAAAATAATCTTACGTAAATTTTGTATAAATAGGAGTAGTTAAATCATTGTAAAATAGACGACGTTGAACATTAAATGTGATCGTATAGTTATCTGTAATATTTGTTGGTGTAAGTCAAATTATACTAAAGAAGGTACATGGCTACATCACAAAACCTAACAGGTGTAAGATTTGGCTTCCATTATTTGCTCCAGTAGCATCCATGTATTTTAGTTCAATGATATATTGTTACCGTCCCGCTGTCCATGGTTTTCAGTTTGAATGAGATTTCCTTTTTAAAGAAAATTTTTATGAAATTATAAAAATTAGATAAAAGAAATAAGGATTTTAAAGAAAATTTGAAGGAAAAGACTTCAGAGAACTACCGTGAATTTAATATGGTTCTTACTAAAGTAGATCTCTGGCACTTGACAGCAAAGATCTTATTTCTTTGATTTCGTGTTTTACATGATTTCCCCAATTGGCTGATTCAAATTATCTTCCAAATTTAGCGTTTCGCCTGCACGAAATCAGGGGCTGATTTAGGGGAGCGAAGCGGCTGCGGTCCCCTCTTTTGTTTGAGAAACCCCCCAAAAAAATTGAATAATAACAAAAAATGATTTTCCAACTAATTCAAAGAGTTCGCCCCCCTCTTTCATAATCTCGTTGACCCCCCCTCGGGAATGTCTTATATTTATATATTTTTATACATACACGCGTGCACTTTGCAAAGTTCAGACATTTACCCTCTTCATTCCCTGGAATTGCATTCAATTTCCAAAATACTGTAAATTTTTTAATTACTGGATGTTTTCAAGCATGATGAATAACCTTTTTACTCCACATTAATAATGATGCACAGATCTTGTGATCCGTCAGTTTGAGACGTGTTGAAATTTTAATTATCTACAGCAAGTATTAGTTAAAATGTAGAATTCACTTTTTGATCATGAATGTCTAAAATTATCTATTTTTTCCTCACTGTGATTTAAATCTGAGAAGGAATCGTGTAGGAAAATATTTTGAAATTAAATTTTTACACAAAATATGGCTTCATGAAAGGAATAGAAACCTTTTAAAGTGGACACACTGTCGCGGTCTCTAAATTCTCATGTTTTTATTATTCGCACTTCGCAGTCCAATCTATTAATCTAATTTTTTTTCTGAAAAGCACGAACACATAGCAATTAGCAATATAATTTTAATGAAAGAAAAGCTCTTTTAAGAATAAAGTAATAATTAATTTAAAATGAAATATGTAGTGTACGTCACAAAATTATGAAATAACAAATGGATTGATTTCTAATGTTCTCTTTATGTTTTGTATTGGTGAAAGGTTTTTTAAGGCTGAATTACTGAAAAGCTACTTCCAATAAAATTTGTGTTGCCTACTAGTTCAATCCTCTTCCCATAATTCTACAGCTATAGTGACTACTAGTAATTATTTCCTAAAGTAGCTACACAAGTCAATCCATCATTACATTATTTACATAAGTTTCTTTTTTAAAACCACGTTGCTTGTCTTCAATATTCATTATAATATATTAACTTCGGCAACAAATTTTCTGATTAAGTTGTTCCAACAATCTCATAAGGCGCTACTAGCGGAATTGGGGGAGGGAAGCAAATATTGGTATATAGAGTGCATGTTCTGCCTTATTCATTTCCACGATAAATCATTTGTTTTGTACGGATTATAACATGCCTGTATGAATACCCCTGCCCCTCCCCAATTATCCTGCTGATCCCAATTACCTCTAGTAGAGAATAATGACAAATTTTATAAAAACCTGAAAATCTCATGAAAAGGTGATTAGATGTACTTAATTTTCTTGGACGCTTTATGAAAATGCCAGTGAACACTTTTGCAGTTAAACTGATGTCATCATTCGTAGTTTTTTTACTTTACAAGAAATACTCAGGCATTTCTCTCCTCGTATGCACTTTTGATTCGGCTTGTCTTTATTTGCCTTTACATTTGTTAACTAAGCATATAATAAAATGGAATTAAATTTTTGCAAAATTGCCGTAACTAGCTAAAACAAACTTCAATCACGAGCTAAATTTTATTCACGGTTAACCTTCAACGTCATTGTGATCCTGAAGTCGATTTGAAGTCATGCATTTTTCACATTGTCGATCGACTGTTTGATTGAATGTTGCCACTGACAGAACAGATTGATAGCTTCGTTTTGGATAATGTGTGTGCATGTAAGTGTAAAACAGATTTTTTCATGAAATTTTCATATATTTTTTTAATAACATGTCGTGCAACAGTATGGAGAATCTTGTTTACATAATATAATTTTATCTGCTATTTTCATAATGTTTTGTTTCATGCTTCAGCTCATCGTAGTGTGACTCTCGTGATTGAGCAATCAATGTGACCCATGATTTTCTAGTTTTAATTAACTTTCTTGGGGTAGTTCTTTATTATTATATGTGTTCTGACGGTACGAAAACAAAACAACCGACTGAACTCCCTTTTTCATTATCAAGGAAAAGTTTCGAGTTTATTTTTCTTTGATGTATGACCTTGTTCACTGGAGTCCAAAGTTCACCATTTTTACATCACACCATGTCACTTTTTTTCCAGGGAGAAAATGATGAAAGTAATTGATGACGCACGAGATTTTGTTGCTCGTTTAGAAAATTCAAGTGGTAAGCAATAAAATATATGAAACATATTAATTAATTAAATAAACCAAACAAGTACTAAAAACAAGGTGGATTTTTGAATATACAAATGCATCTGCGACAAAATTTTGCAAAAAGACTTTGTTGCAGTTTTTCTCTGCTATATTTGTTTCAATACAATTCCTGGTCTACGTACGAGACAGAGGGAGAAAGTTTAACCCCTCCCCAAGGATTAAAAAGTGGAGTTGGGGGTGGAATTTTAAGCATATGACTGGAGACTATATGGGGAAAAAACTTTGGAATTTAAATCTTCTCAGATTTCGTTTTGGTGATTTGATATATTACCGGTCACATATAAATAACCCGTGCTATCAACTGCACCAGTGTTGCCAGATGGGCGGTTTTCCCGCCCAATTGGGCTGGTTTATGAGCCTGTTTGCGGGAAATTTTGGGAGGTTGCGGGTTGCGGGTTTTTGGGCTGGGAATAACTTTTTGCGCGATTTTTTGGGCTGGAAAAAATTTTGATGATCTAGCTTCTATCTAGCAACACTGAACTGCACTAATAAGTTTGTGATGTCGGGCTTACAACCATACATCTTCAGTACGACACTTTAGATGCTGCTAACGCTTCATGACATTGTTTTAATGATGCAGTTGCAGTTGTGATGTCGTGCTTACAACCATTCATCTTCAGTACGACACTTTAGATGCTGCTAACGCTTCATGACATTGTTTTAATGATGCAGTTGCAGTTGTGATGTCGTGCTTACAACCATACATCCTCAGTACGACACTTTAGATGCTGCTAACGCTTCATGAGATTGTTTTAATGATGCAGTTGCAGCTCAAGAAATACGAGAGACAAATGTACATTTGTAAAACGTATAACAAAATGATTGCGTTATATTTTAATGTATTTGGCGTTGAAATTTGACTTTGCATTCAAATAACAAAAAACTGTACTAATTTATGAGCTGCACATTATACACAAGCTGAATTACTGAAAAGCTACTTCCAAAAAATTTTTGGTGCCTACTAGTTCAATCCTCTTCCCATAATTCTACAACTATAGTGACTACTAGTAATGATTTCCTAAAGTAGCTACACAAGTCAATCGATCATTACATTATTTACATACGTTCCTTAACAGGTTAGTTTTTCATTTTAGATCCTCGAGTGAAAGATTGGCCACTAGTCCAAGATGTCAGATGTCCACTTGCGGCAATCACGTGCTACATCCTAATTGTAATTATTGGGCCTAAACTCATGCGAAATCGTAAAGCGCTAGAAGTGAAGTTTTTAATGACAGTTTATAACCTTTTGGCCGTCATTCTCAGCGCTTACATGCTCATAAAGGTATGTATTTTTCAATATTGCATAATTTCTACTATATGGTTTATTTGATTTTTGAGTTCAGTATAATCTATATCATATAGTGCGTCATATGTCACAGCTACTTTATAGCTACAGAGGTGCTTGTCTTTCTATACACTTAGCATCCTCGAAGATCAATTCAAAATTTGACTCAGCCGTTATGTATTGTGGCTATCACAACCGTATGAACATGCTATCATCTTTTTTTGAGCGTCTATATCGTAATTATAGTTCGCCATTCTAACGTAGCTTGTTATAAAAACTTCATACATATAAAAGAAATCATGAAAATCATAAATACATGGCAATATTAAATTTAAAGATGAACTATTTTATCTGACAAATATGAGTTCAATAACTGTTCGTTTTAATACCAGACTTTGCCACTGTCTTTTTTGTTTTGTTAACTAAGAGTGTCATTCTACTTCTTTAGATAATATTACGTGTCACAGAAGCAAAATACAATATGTTTTGTCAACCTATAAACCATTCTTTTGACAACCCCCTCGAAATGGAGGTAACTAAATAGTGTATAGTGGTAGTATCTTGATTACTATATAGCTACTTGTAGTACTTTGGTTACTCTGAAGACGTCTTTACTTTTGGTTTGGAGAACATATATAGTTGCAAATGAGAAAAAGACATGTACAAAACGAAAAAACTTTTTTTTTAAAATTTATACCGTACAGCACTATAAACCTAGCCATGCGTAAACATGTCTATTGAGTTGGCGTAGTTTTTTCATCCCTATCATACACGTTGCAGTGAATGTTTTTCAGATTGCAAGACTGCTATGGATCCACTATATGTCGAAATACTTTGAAATGCTGGACACTGTAAGTTTGTTACTTCTTAATCTTTGTAAAAGTTATACATATCTTATACTTCATTACCTCCTTAAGAATACATCTTTCAGAAAGAGATATAGCTTTAAAAGATTCCGTTTTAATGAATATTTCTTCAGTATTATTTTCAAAGAATTTTGCGCAATACTATATAAACATACGGCATTTAGTTTTTAATCAATGTAATGTTTATAATATTCATTTACAGCTCATATTTATTGTTCGTAAGAAAGAGACTCAGATTTCGTTTCTCCATGTTTATCACCATACTACAGTAATTTTACTTTGGTGGATTGGTACCAAATGGCTTCCGGGTGGATCTTGTAAGTTTATTTTTTATAAAACAGAGACTTTCTCGTGGTGAAGAATTTAAATATTGTGTAATATTTATATGTAAGAGAAAACCTTTGATTTCTTTGATTTCTTGATTTTTCTTGTTATTCAGGCCTCCGTGGAAATTACGCTTTAAAGCTATGTTTTTTTGTATTACAATTTTCAAACATCTATTTCTTTTCACGGTTGTAAACTATTTATATGGAGGCATGGCCGTCCTATTAATGTTAATTAGTTTGGGGGGGGGGGTCATTTTATATTCAGTTGTGCCCGATTGATTGATTTTTTTTGAAAGTGAATTGCTTTCAAACGAAATCAGTAAGGCACAACTGAATATACAAATGCCCTCCCTTAAATTAACGTTGTATAGATAGCCCTTTACAGAAGAATATTTTTTTCTTTGTAGTGCAAATTATTACATAGTAATAAATACTATTTCATCATGTTTCATGTCTGCACCAATGGTATAATCACAATTGCTTTCAAACGGACTTAACAGGAAAAAAACACATCTCTAAATATTCTCCCTCCCCTCCTCAATTATCGAACGGCCCTGCAAAGTGATATTCCATTCTTGTTTCAGCGTTCGTTCCAGCTGTAATAAACTCGTTTGTTCACGTTGTGATGTACACTTACTATGGACTGAGTAGGTATCCTACTTTACGAAAATATCTTTGGTGGAAACGATATTTAACTCAACTTCAAATGGTAAGCATGTTGTAAAAACTTAGCCAGCACTTTAAACATTTTCAACATTTATGCGACCCGTCTCCACGAATGCTAGGAAACACAAAATCTACAACGCGCTCTGCATACGCGAAAAGAAACACGCATTGTTTTTATTTTCTTAGTGGTAAATATTAGAATACAAAGTTGTGAAAAATCCGAATCTTGTTAAAATGTGCAACTATAAAAGTCATTAATAAGCCCTTTATAACCGAGCGCGAGGTCTTTACGGAGAAATAACGGATCGAGGTCTTTTTGTACAGACCGAGCCCGTAGGGCGATGTTTGTAGAAAAAGACAGAGGTCCGATATTTCTCAGTAAAGACCGAGAAAGCGAGGTTATTAGAAAGTTTATTTTATGGCATTAGTTGACCTGAAACGAAGCTTGCTTTCTTTCTCGTTTTTGCTGTTTACTCACTTTTATAGTATTTGTCAGTAAAAATTAAATCGTGTCATATTGTATCGTCTGGAAAGTTGAACAGTTTTCCAAGTGCTTTTACCTTCGATTCACATTCGTAAATGGTTTTTTTGTTTCGTTTTTTTTTGCGTTTTGCTGTTTGCTTTACGAAGTTTGTTTACATTTAACTGTAAAATTACGCGGTTTCGACTGTGGCCGATTACAGGAAAATAATGTTTCTGAGCCAATCAAAGCGCGCCATTTTGTCGGAAGTGACGCTTGCCATACAATAAAATATTACTCACCAACATGGTTATTACGTCACATGAAAATATATCATGCCCTGTCTTGCTTTACAACACCCACAGATAGTTTTTGTTAGTAAATTCACTGTACTACATTGTTCTTAAAAGTATTTAAATAATTCACTTATGTGGACGACATGGCGGATCTAGACATGGGCGTACGACCCAACATTTTTAGGAGGGTGATCGGAAAATTTTCAATCTCAAATGACCTAACTTAGCCAACTTTCCACAAAATAATGGCCCAGTGGCTTTGTCTGCCCAACATTTATTCTGGGTAGGAGGCAGCTTCCCACTTGCTCGCACGCTCTCATGAAGCTCCTCATTAATTTTTAGACCCAATTCTGCTTGCTCATATCCCATTCGCTCTACGTGGCTGTAAGTGATTGTCGAAGCATATTTCCACCGTATATGGCGATCGTATGTATATTATACGCGATTACATTGCTGTTACTCTTTGGAAAGTTTTATCTTGGTGCCTACTTTAATCAAAAGAAGGAAAGCAAGAGCATAGATGGATATGGAGGAGCTATCATGAGCAACGGGGACAAAAACAAGAAACTTTGAATGACCATAGAAATACTATAAAAATCACAAACAAAAAAGTCTGATCAAACGAAAAATACTAAATAGGAGCTATCTTTGGCAATGGCAATAAAAACAAAAATCTTTAAACAACCTTGGAAATATTATGAAAATCACAAACAAAGAACAATCATCCACATAAAGTTTTTTTATCTTGGCTGGAAATCTTCAATAAAATATAATAATTTTCTTTGTAAAAATATCTGCCAGTCATTTTTCTTCTGTATTTGAAGATCAATAATACAACATGTAATGGTTATAATAATCTGCTGTTGAAAATGTTCATGCAAATGATTTCACTTCAATTTGTTAACTAGAAACCCAGGTCAACGTAGTCTCTTCCACTTTGACATGATGTGTATACATACAAAGACAATTTTACAAGCGAAATTGTATAAATGAATGAATTCTCAAAAAGAAAGCAAAATATATTCAGATGGTAGTTATCATAGCGAGAGTGAACTGTACATTGTCCATTTTACAGCGTAAATTGCTTCATTATAAAACTTTTAAAAAATGAAAACGTTGTTTGCTATTGTGGTTGGTGCATACTTAAAAATTATTTTCCCTCGGCCCCAGAAGCCTCCGATACCGAAGGCCGAATGAAAAATTTGTCAGTGAAGTCCTACCTACCGGTGAAAAATTATATTTATCTGGGATTGTGGCTGATCAAATGAATTTGTTCTTACATATATTAGTTTAGAAATAAATGATATTTACTGTCTTTGCACAGGCTTATGCAAACGAAGAGATCTTTAATTGGGAGAAAACATTTGAACGACTCCGAGGTTTGCATAAGCCAGTTCAATTGTACAAACACGAAATACATCTTTTATTTTTTCATTAAATTACAATAGTACGAAGCAGACAAATATAAAAGAAATGTTTCAATATTTCCTCCAAAATGTATTCTTGATTGATTATCAAATTCTCTTTGATTGATTGATTGTTTTTATTGGTTGAGCTTAGATCGGTTTGCACAGGCTATAATGCATTTTATTGTTTGTAATTTATAATTATTTAAGTTTTTGTATTGAGCAAATAAAAAGTATAGTGTTGATAATTTTATGAATGGAAGACGATGCTCTTCATCACACCCAGTGATCACACCCCTTCCGGGTCCGATCTGCGATCACTATTTCTCATTATAAATCAAAGAAAATTGTAGCTTCCACTTTGGATTGCAGAGTTTAGTCAATATTGCTCACATGCTTTAAATGCCGAGGACGGTTCTGGGAAAATCAAAATTTCCTTGTATTCATATCTTTCGGCAGTTGAACTGAGTGAACATACATTTTGCAACATGGTTAAGATGTTCTGATTCAATCTTTATGGAAGATAAAAATAAAACGAAGGAAACTCCTTCAGAAAGCGAAAAAGCGGATGACAACGCCGCCGATTTAAGCGACGAACGCACTTCTATTGCAAATGCATCGCTGAACGCTGAATCTAATTCAAGCAGCAGTAGCAGCAGTAGCAGTAGCAGAAGTAGCAGCGAAGAAATTGTTTATCCGGGAGAGGGTAAGAGTTCGATTAAGACTTTGTCACAATTATGCATATTAGGGTTTGATGGAACAAATTATCGTTGTTCTAATTGTTCGATCGAGCATTTTCGTTTTTGGAATTTGCACTTTCGGTTTCACTTTACTTATTGAAGTGCTATTTGCGTTAAAGATAATTTCATGGATGGAGTCTATGATAGGTTTTGAGATTCCGTGCTATTTTAGTGTAGATTCGGTTTTTGCTCGAGATTTTATGAATTTATATAAAATAGACCTTGCATTCGTAAAAGAAACAACACTATAATCTTGCGTGATCAAAACCGGAAGTATAATTTTGCTCAAAATGTACAGTTTATATTAGCCAGATTCCAAATGTACAGCTCCATATCAATCCAATTCCAAAATTTAGCCAACATTTTAATGCACATTGACTTTTGCTTGATAATATGACATGTTACACATCTGTGAAAAATTAATTGATTTACACTCATATGTGACACAGTATGTTGTAAAGAGGTCTATAGATGGCTTGATTGGATTGTTTACGTGCATCATTTTGCCTCCTTGGTAGTCATTAGCTGCACGTTAATTCAAACTTCTTTAAAACTTAGTATTTCTTTCATGAGTTTTTCATATTTTCTCACATTTTTAACTTTTGTAATGTATTGCGTATTCATTCAGAATATGTTTTTATTTTACAAAGTTGAGAAAAGCAGTGCTGTAGAACTAATTTTATCTGATGGGAGCTCTCTTGACGAAGCTGAAGCCATGAAATTATGAAAAATTACCCATTTCAAAGGTAGAAGGGTTTCTCCCCAAGCCCACTTCTACAGCAGTGGGGAAAAGATAATATTAAGTGCAATGATGCCGCATTTGAAGTTATAGGTTACTCTAAAATAACACATGCAATGTAAACAGAAGGAATAATCTAGGTTTTAAATAACAATAAATCCCACTGATATATTTTAAGGCTGGCAAGTTTATGAAAATGAGTAAGTTTTTAATGCCTCAAGTGCATGATGCCTGCCGAATCATAAAAATATTAAATTATTTCAATCAAGCTGTCAGGGGTGAAAGTAAAATGTTAATTTTTGGGGGGTGAATATTCATTTATTCAGCTGTGCTTGACTGATTTTGCTGGTGATTTTAATTTCAAAAGAAATAAATAGGACAGAGCTGAATATATGAATTTTAACCCCCCCTAATTAGCATTCCAGTTTTGCTCCTGAAAGCTGTATATGGTTTAACTCACTTATGAAGTTATAACAAGTTATAACAATGAATTTAATGTTTATTTTGAATTGTGTCTTAAGTCAAAAATGCATGGATACTCAAAGGTTTAGTTGATGGTGACTGCTTTGGTATTTTGTGTGTTAAATTCTAATGAGCCTAACCATTGGTAGCACCAACTCCGCTGATGAGTCAACCATTTGTTGCTACAATTATGGGTTTGAATCTGTTTTGAAAAGGGGGGTAGACTTGCTATTTCAGGGTGTAATAGTAGTTTTCCTCATGTGAAGTTGTTGATTTTCAAATAAGTGGGGAACTTGCCCCCCAGGATATATGCACCCCTGGCTACAGGGTCATGCAGCTTTTTAACTTACTGCATGTCTAAAATGTGATTACTCCTTAATGATGCACGTGATATTTGTAACCCCATAGGGTGAAAAATTGGAAAAGTTCTTTTTAAAGTTCAAACAAAATTTTGAAAATTGTCAACAGGGTTAGAGAAATGGGAAAACAAATACTTCATGAGTTCTGAGCAATGTGCATTTGAACATTATTTATAGCAGGAAAGCCATTTTCTCTGCATTCAATTAATCGTACGGTTTTCAACAGCGTAAATGATCTACGTTAAACACATTTAGCTACCTCGGAAAATCAAAAACGTCCAAATCCTAATTATATCTAGATACAACGGGCCACTTGAAAGCCTGGGCCTGTAGGCTTAAGGCCACTTAGCCTACTGGATAATCCGTCTCTGGGTTTATGATATGAATATTGCTACTTTTTCTAATGATTATGTCCCCTGGGGAACAATAAGGGCTATGTTAGATTATATTTGACCAATCACAAGGCATGTGGCGTCTTTTATGTAAATAGACGCCTTTCGTGAGTTTCGTTTTATTGCTGTCGTATTCGAACAATTAAAGTACGTGATTTGCACAACTTTATTTGTAAACTTTTTCACTATCATCTGCATCGCCTTGCACATTGCTAATGCTGCTGTATAAAGCTATCCCTACACAAGGCATACTGAGACATCTTGACTCTTGATGGCTTATCCGTAAAAAAATTTTAATACTTCTTCCTTATCGTGTCATAGTTTGAGGTATAACTATACACCTATTGCATTGTGTAAGATAAACTAAGTAACATTTTATCCACCTTTCCGACGGTTGATAGACGGGTCAAAAATAAGAGATCAAACAACAAAATTCGGACTATCAAATGGTCGGACATAGTATTGTTAATGTAGAATAGTGGCAATAAAGTGGTTAGGAGATGCTTTGAGTTTGGGGGTATTTGTGAATCCGGTTCTAGTTATTCAGAACGATTATTTATGAAGGCAGAAGGCATAACTGTAAATACTAACCATTTTGAGTTAGAAAAAAGCATAACGATTGAGGGAAAGCTTGAATACTGGCATGTTGTCGCGCAAATGACTTTTTTTATAAAGATTGTTACGGGCCTTTACGATGTGACTTAGAATATCCAGGATGGATTACAACTACACAAAGCGCTAAAAAGCAAGCCATACAAATTTTTGAATTGCTATTTTACTACTTGCTGGATTCGCTGTCTTATAATCACTTATCAATATTATTATAATTGACGGATGAAATCTCCCTAAAATTAGATTTTCAGATTCATTTACAAGTTATATACGTAAAAATGGAATTTTAAACTATAGCTATAAAAAATTCTATGACTTGCAATTTTCTTCGCTCGATGCACCTAAAATTGGATCTGTATAATCTTTGATCGGGTGGTTTCTTACAACGAAATACAGGCATCTACGTAACAAAGTGGACGACTGTCTCTGTGCGATTAAAAGAAGTCCTTTCAATCGGAAAAGTGTACTGTTTAATCGCAAACTTACTCGATATGTGAAGTTACTTTCTAGATTGAATCATAAAAAAAGAAATTTACTCTCTACAATGAATTAAAGTTTTATGACATAAGGGTTCAATTTAGACGATACAATTGGCTTGGCTTATTAAATCTTTGTAAAAACTATCATTAAAAAAGTATATGATCCCTTTTTCCATAAAGCACGTGAGTGCTATCGTTCATGATGAGAGAGTTACATTGTAAAAGGTAACATGTAAAAAACGTATAAACATGTTTAGGGTTGGTCAAAAAGCAGACATTGCTTGAACCTTTGCTGTTTGCTTGGATGTTAAGTTTCTTTTATGAGAAGAATTTTTGTAAAAAAACATGTTTAAGGTTGTTAAATTACATGTAAAAAATACAAAGAGGCAGAAGTTTTTAAACATTTTTGTTTATTATATGAGAAGATAAACAAAAGATAAAATTCAAAGCAAAACCCTGTTTTCGGGCCATGCTTCCCGATACCTTGTTTACGTAAGGCAATAGAACGCCGCATGTTAACGTTTCGGTAGGAGATTTCGACCCCTCCACGCTATCCTGCTTGGGAGATGCAATAGCAAGCTTCCGCCCATCAGACCCCGAGATCACCTGCGATAGGCTTTGCTCGGGTACGCAGGGAGAGTGCGGGCGCCACCTAAGCCACTGCATACTATATCGCACCCAGCTTCCACTGCTAGTTGATATCTCCTTTAGAAAGTTTTAGATTTATATATATATATATACCTAAATTTAAAGGCTTACGAATTGTTGTGGTATTGTTAAAGTCACTACTGCGCATGCCCAGATGATTTCTGTACTGAATTGTTACTAAGCATGCTATTTACTTCACAGTCGGGGCTAGTACATGCAGTTGGTCGTTGCCATGACCATGAACTTGAGCAGCATGGTCAAGTATACTGCCCATGCGCAGATGATTTATCTGAAAATTTGTGACTGAGCGAGCTAATTACTCCACAATCGGTACTAGTTCATACTGTTGGTCATTGCCATGACCATGAACTTGAGAGTTTGTGGAGTTGTGTAGGCATGCTCAAGCAGACTGCGCATGCGCAGATGATTTATCTGAAATTTGTGACTGAGCAAGCTAATTATTCCATAATCAGTGCTAGTATATACAGTTGGTCGCTCTCGAAAATGATTTTTATATACTCTTACACCTTCCTTAACGATTAAGTCGTTGTGTATTTCTAAAACGAGATTTACAAATGCCCCAAGAGCACTTTCTTTCTATTTTATTGCCACTATTCTACACATATATTACTATGTCCGTCCATTTGATTGTCCGAATTTTGCAATTTGATCTCGTATTTTTGACACGTGTGTTTGAGGTGGATTGAGAAGATAAGCGAGTTGGGACACTTGAACATAACGTTGCAAGTTTAAAAAGAATACGAAGGCACTATACTAAGGTTTATTTACACGTGTACTGTAGGACATGTTTTATGATTTACTATCTTCACATAGCAAGGACCTTTCGTGTTTGCTGGTGAAAGGTTTACAACAAAGTCACAAATCCGTTTTGAAGAGTGAGATGGGATTGACTAGGTGGTTCAGGGTTAGAGGATGGTTGTCTCGACGTGTTCATAAAAAGGTGGGGTAAGAGACATGCCTCCTTCGTCTCCTCAGGATTTTCCACCTTGGTTAATAAGTGATAGGGCAAATGCCAGGACATTGTGGATGTAGAGATTTTGTATGAAAGTTTCTGATCTCTCCACGTGTTTTTAATCAGCCAACGTCTTTCTCAACTCTGCAGGTCGCTGTTACTGAAATGGCTCTTCCTTAAGAGGTGGACATGACGGAAATCGATGACCATTTGAATTAGTTGAAGCCATTTTCTATGTTGAAATATGTTTTTGTTCGTCTTTTCATTATGCGGGGCAATATTCCATCTTCACCATTTAACGGCACTTTAGGTTATGTGATTTCGATCGATTCATTCGTGGAATTGTGTGATTATCAATATCATGTAATATTTTAGATGTTGACAATTCTTTTTTATCAGCGTCATTTAATGTAACCAATGACTTTCAAAATTTGTCGTGATGAGATCTGATATAAGTGTAGCATTCTATTAGTGTGCACCATTTTGACCTTTCAGGGCTTCAACTTTTATTGACTGTGTTGTTGCGTCACGACTTATCATTATATGCCCACATGCAGGTAGGAAACCTTTTCATCTCGTCAGTCAAGCCCTAAAATTCAACTGACCTCTTCAGCTGGGCTTTTCCACCATTCTAAACGGAAATCATTACTGGACGGACATCAGGACCGTCTACCACGAACTTAATTTTGTCTATTAATTTGGGACTTATGAGAGATATGTTGCTTTGGTTATCAACAGCAAAGTTGCTCTGTATGATTCATCTAATTTGTCTGGCTTGACAATATTAACATACAAGTAGGAATTTACCTAAGTATTATGACTGTTGTTATCTCCGTTTACAACTATGCATTTACTCATCACTTCTTCCGTTTTAAAACTCTCAATGTCATATATTTCAACATAATAGAAAGTGCTTATGTCTATCATCTTTAGTTTCCTAGTTTGTCTTCTGTATGTGAATTTCCGTAGTGTAACTGATGGGCAAGGTTTGTCGATGGATCATATGAAACAGGGCTGTTATAGCTGGCAGTTTAGTGTTGGTAGGTTTGAGTTTAATAGACTCACAACTGGACTTTTGGAAGAGCGTTAAATTTTACCAAGTTTTGGTTGAGAATCTTGATTCTCTGATTATTATTTACATGAGTGTATACCTGGAGGAATGTAACTCTTTATGTGGTTGTCCCAAGTTTACTGGAATCTCCCTGTACTGCATGTATAATATAGCCATCCCAATTTTATTGCTCCTTTACAAATATTCAGGTATTTGATCACTGGGAAAATGATTAATGAATTTTTTTGCTTTGAAATTAATGAACTAAAGATAAAAAATTAAATTAATTTATAACTTTTATTTATGGGAACGTTTTATTTGTTCTATAATTATTAATGTGTGACTTTATCGACTTATTTATTCATAGAATAAACAATTAGCTAATTATACGAATTATTACCATTACTTTTTCAGCGATTTTTATGAAAAACATACGTGTTATTTGTGTGAAAATATGCGTATTATAAAAACTGCGAACGGGCGTACGTAATAGTCGTTGGCAATGTGTTTTCAATTGAAAATGTTAACTTATGGAATCTAAAGTTAGAAATAACCATGAGTAATATTAAAACTGATTTGTTTTACATTACATCAAGCAACACTGCTTAATAACAAGTCAATATTAGGTAGATCTTTGTCATTGGTATCGGTGGAGTCGCCTTCTGCCAAACGTAACTTAATTTTTGCTATTTTGTGTCCTCTGAAAGTTTTATCTCATTTTTCGTGCTTTTTACTAATAAAACATTGAGGAAAAAATGTTAAATTTTGTAGTCTAATCATTGAAAGTAGACTACCCCAGCCTTCGTATAGTAATTTTTATTTTCATTACCAACTTGCTTTTCATGCCAATGAATTCATAGCAGTTTTATTGTTCAGGATCTGATGATTCCTGGCATAAAGAACACAATGAAAACGGAAGTAGTGATGTGCAAAACAATTCAAGACATTGTGATAGTGAAGCTAAACTTGACAAAGCCACCAATAGTGAAGAAGACGATCTAAATGTTAGCGGTGGTGAAACAAAACCTGTAAAAGTTAGCGATGGTAAAGAAAACAGTAAAGACGCTGTTGATGATGAAGTAAAGAATACACAAGTCAGCGACAGTGGAGTAAAGCGTAAAAAGTCTAGCGATTGTGGAGAAAGTGCAAAAACTAACGATGGTGCAGCAAAAGCTGAAAGGGCTAGTGTTGAAGAAGATAACACGAAAGCCAGTGATTCTGGACCAAAGCGTAGGACGAAAGCTGATGATGGTAGAGAAAATAACTCAGAAACTAGCGATAGTGATGAAAACATAAACAAGGCAAGGGTTAATGGAGAAAACAATACGAAAGCTAGTGCTTCTGGATGGAAACGTAAAAAAGGTGATGATAGCGAAGATAAGAGAATAGAAACAAGAAATAATGATGAAAGCAAGAACAAGACCAGCGATGGTGGAGCAGGACATAAAAAAGCCAGCGATAGTGGAGCAGGACATAAAAAGCTGGCGATGGTGGAGCAGGACATCAAAAGCTAATGATGATGAAGTAGAACATGAAAAAGCTAGCGATGGTGGAGCAGGACATCAAAAAGCTAATGATGATGAAGTAGAACATGAAAAAGCTAGCGATGGTGAAGCAGGACATCAAAAAGCTAGCGATGGTGGAGTAGGACATCAAAAAGCTAGCGATGGTGGAGTAGGACATCAAAAAGATAGCCATGGTGGAGTAGGACATCAAAAAGCTAGCGATGGTGGAGCAGGACATCAAAAAGAAATGGTGGAGGGACATCAAAAGCTGCGATGGTGGAGGGACATAAAAGCTAATGATGATGAAGTAGAACATGAAGCTAGGATGGTGGAGCAGGACATCAAAAGCTAATGATGATGAAGTAGACATGAAAGCGGATGGTGGAGCAGGACATCAAAAGCTAGAAATGGTGGAGGACATCAAAAATGGTGAAGGGGACATCAAAGCAGCGATGGTGGAGGGACATCAAAAGGATGGTGGAAGGACATCAAAAGCGATGGTGGGGACATCAAAAGCTGCGATGGTGGAGCGGACATCAAAGTGATGGTGGAAGGACATGAAAGGTGGATGGGACATCAAAGCTGATGGTGGAGCAGGACAAAGCGATGGTGGCAGGACATGATGGTGGACAGGAAAAAGCGATGGTGGAGGACATCAAAAGCTAATGATGATGAAGCGAACGGTGAAAGGACATCAAAAGCGAGCGATGGTGGAGGACATCAAAAGCTAAATGGTGAAAGATGGTGGAAGGACATCAAAAGCTAGCGGAGCAGGATAAAATAATGATGAGGAACATGAAAAAGCGATGGTGGAGCAGGACATCAAAAAGCGAGCGATGGTGGAGCAGGACATAAAAAGCGGATGGTGGACAGGACATCAAAGCGAGGATGGTGGAAGGACATAAAGCGATGGTGGTGGGACATCAAAGCGATGGTGGATGGGACATCAAAAGCTTGGTGGAGCAGGGACATCAAAGGATGGTGAAGGGACAAAGCTGGTGGTGGAGGGGACAAAATGAGAAAGAAGTGATGGTGGAGCAGGACATAAAAAAGCTAACGATGGTAGAGGAGAGCATGAAAAAGCTAGCAATGGTGGAGCAGGACATCAAAAAGCTAGCGATGGTGGAGCAGAACATGAAAAAGCTAACGATGGTAGAGGAGAGCATGAAAAAGCTAGCAAAGGTGGAGCGGGACATCAAAAAGCTAGCGATGGTGGAGCAGAACATGAAAAAGTTAGCGATGGTGGAGCAGGACATGAAAAATAGTGATGGTGGAGCAGGACATAGAAAAGCTAGCGATGGTGGAGTAGGACAAGAAAAAGCTAGCGATGGTGGAGCAGACTCAAATCATGTAGGGTTTGTTCTAAATTACGTGTTATGATTCTGAGCCCAATTTTATATTTATTTTACGACTTTTTTAACTCAATTATCTTTATAATATGAATGCACATGAAAATGAATCTTTAAGTTGGTGTAATACGATCCTTTGTTTTTTGTCAATCCCAGAAAAAGACTGATCAAACCCTGTTGCAAATGTCGGTTGGAAACGATCCTTTACAACAGGTATGTGGCTATACGTATACTTAAAATTTTTGTCAAAGTTTATAAATTACTTGCATCTTAGCGTCATTTGAAACATCGATCCGAAAATCTGCAAAAGCCATATTTTTACAAAAAAACTATGGGCTCAGTATATACAAACGTTTTCTAGCTGCATTGCTTAAATTAAATGCCAAGCATTATGTACAAATTATACTTATCTTTTACGTAAATAAAGAGGCTGCTCTTGGAGAACGGAGGTACAATGTTTGAGGGAAAGATTATCGCTGGTGTTTTTTCTCACTCACACTCGCTGAGTGCGATACAGAATACCAAATCAAAGGCAAACTCGAGATTTTGTTAAAATATTTAAAATCAAGCCATCAGTGGACTGCAAGTATCATTTTGATTATTTATGTGGGGATTTTGAAACCTTATTCAATGAGTGCGAGTGTGAGTGAGCTTCTAGATAACAGGCGTATGGGAGTCTACTTAATTTTCCCGTTCCGAAATAAATTCGTTGGCTCTACTGGCGTTTACACATCTTGAAACCATTTCTAATTTTTTAAGTTAAAAACAAAGGGAAAAAGAGGTATTTTCCTGTACGACAGTTTATCACTAGTGAGAAAACCCCGCACGTCAAGTCGGATGCTGCTAACGATTATTTCTTTGTGAATTTCCTTTGTTTTTGCTGCTGGTTGGATGTTGCTTGTTAGAAAAGAATTATTACCGACTGTTAGATCTATGAACAAGTCTCAATGCATATGGAATAAAATGTTTTTGTTTTAAATTTGTAAAGTCAATGCTTTGCACGTGATTCATCTATGAAAAGAAAGTAACTGAGTGAGTTGCTTTTGAAAGATGTCGACCAATGTCTTAACCATGATCGAGGTTTACTTTATATATTTTATATCATAGCATCATGTGTTAATTAAGGGGGTGTCTTGCTTGTTTTTCGTTCCTAATCATTATATTTTGTCATTTATGTTTCACTGAGTATAGGATGGTTATTTCTACCAGAAGAAAGACTTAGAGCCAGATAACAGGAGAAAGCCCAACAAAAAAGACAGGCATGTTTACCCAACATTTTTTCAGAACAATGATATTTCGGTTTGTGGTGAAGGGTTGGGGCATCCAGATAGTGCGTGTAATAAAATAATGCATAATGCACGCTTCCAGTATTTTTCTTCTCACACCATCTTACTAAATCTGACACTCAAAAATTTACGTAGTTAGGCAAAGTTTTCTTAATTTTCTTTGTATCTACGGCCAATGTGACAATCATGAAGAAGATAAGTTGAGTTCTCATGTTGTTTGCCTTTCTTGTTTATTCCATTAATCTGGCTGAAAAATTTCAAAATATTCGTAGTTAAATTTGTCTTGAAGTTCTTACTAGTTTTGTGGTGACATATGATGTATTCTCTTGCTCACTGTGCTTTCATTAATGCATTCTTTGATTAGTTGATTGCTCTAGCACCGAATCCTTGGGTCGAACAAACTGAATATGTATACGTAGTTTCTAAAATGAATCGCATATGAAATACAAACTGAAAATGCTAGCAATTTAAATTGTTTGATCTTTAACAAAAATAAAATTGGGCAAAATTTATTAACTAATTTACAAATGTTGATGGAAGTTAAGTCAATTAACCGACCCAGATCTTAAATTATAATTCTCGGAGACTAGGAGCTGTTTAATAACGTTTTTTATTTCTGATGTAACAGATTATCCAATTTTGTGTAAACTGATTTTGTGTAAACTGGTGTAATACTGTTCATGTTACAAAAATATTGTAAGAGCTCGATGTGCAATCACACTAAAGTCCATTTAGCTGTTGTAGATTCACTTGCTATTTTGATGCATATTAATAGGGAACAGCCTCTCATTTGAAAAATATGATCGCTGATTTCAATCCCCCGGATTAAAAATTCTATTGATTACTCAACATTTTGCTAATATGTTTTTAGACGGAAGAAAAACACAGAAATCACTCAAGCAGAAGAGAAAATGATGACTGTTGTTTTTATTGCAATGTTGTCGAAGAATTTTCAGAAAGATTATAACGACGAGACAAAGATTGTTATTCTAGGACAAGCACCAATTTTCAATGACTGGGATGAAGGATCTGGAGAGTCTGTTACGGTAGAAAGGTGGGTATGCTTTTCTTCGTGATTCATAAACTTACAACTGAATATCTTTAAATAGTAGCTATGACACTTGAAGTCGTTTGGAAAACGATTTTGTATTTCCTTCGGACTCTAACTTTAAACACGTTGATGTAAAACGGTTCAATTTTTTTTGTGTCAGAGACCTGGTCACAGTGAGTTTTGTGTCATAAACCTTGGTCACCTGCAGTTTTTGTATATAAGTCATTACAATTGAGGCGTGGGGGCTCATTCAGATACAGTAGCTTTGCTGGTTTGATCAAATGTCCTGTTCAGTTATGTGCTCTCTTATATTTCAGAAATGAACAAAAGCAAATTTTTCTTCGTTGTGAACTTAAAGTTCCTTTAAAGTTCTGTAATTATAAATGTGCCTACAAATATGTCTTGGTCGAAAGCAAGAATAACGAGAAGAGCTCGATTTATGAATGTTTAGTGGAGGTGGAATCCAATCCTTTTTGGAAGTACGGTTTGATCGATCGGTGCCTTGATATTCCCAATGAATATGCTGTCGAAAACAGTAAGTATATATTTTAACTTACAAAATAAAAAAAGACGAACATAATGGCAAGGTACGATAAATGCAATCTTGATTATGATTGGCTTAGAGGTTACAGACGATTCCTAATGTTTTGCCACCTTGAAAGTTATTTGTGCGTTACGTAATTCTTCATGTGAAAATTGTAAGCAAAAAAGTATACTAGCGGAAACTTGCTCAAGCAAAGCGCTCTACAAACTACTTAATTTTCTCGAATTATCGAAAATAAGGAAATAAAAAAACACAGAAAGGGTTACACTAGTCAGTAAGGCAAGTTTTCATCAAGTATTTACAGGAAAAAGATAAAAGCTAACCGCAAAACTTATTTAATTTTGAAGAACGGAAAACTTTATGGCTTCACAAATAGTTTGAATTCCTTACCTTCAGTTATATAGTTAGACAATTTTGGAATTCAGCTTTGCTTCGGCAGATAACATTGAACTGAATAATTCTTGATATCATGCTCAACCTCATCCAATAATTGTTTAATTGTCACTATTGATTAATGGCCACCAGATTTAAAAACTGTATTATTGGAGCGCCTGCTCCCCGGTTTCTATGCCTCTAAATTATTTTATGCTAATTGTGACTGGCAGATATGCATGTGCCAGGAACGGAAGATTAATGCATCGAGTGACCACTGTTTCATGGTAGGTATAAACGAAGGAGCGATAGAGAAGTGATTCTACTGGGCACTCGTAGACCAGAATATCTAACAATATATTATATTATAATAATTTATGTTTAGTCATATCATAGACAATAGTACTAAAAGCGCGACAATGTAGGAAAATTGCCTTTGAGTGACCTGACTTTTCCGGGTTTTAAATTTGATATCTATACAATGTTGTCAGCTGATGTGATTCATATTTTGTCAGAAATATTCTACAAATACGATGGATTTGTGTACAAAAACCTTGGAATAGAAATTCTGGTCCGTCCCGAACATAATATTAAAGACAGGGAACAATTTTTTCAACTGCACTTTCCGCGTTGGAAAGGATTTTTTGTTGCTTCTTATGATGATGAACTGAAACCGGTCGAATCTTTGGAAAGACTTCATCTTTTGCATCTAAGTCAAGATAGTCACAAAATGCTTACGTCTTATGAAGGAAATTGGTCGTATAAAAAAGTGGATTTGCGAAAACTGGATCTTGAAAAGGTTTGAGCTTATTGCACGTCTTGTCGTCGATTGTCGCCATATACTAATTAAATAAGAAGAACAGCCAGTTTGCCGGCTTTTTCCTTTGTTTATCATTTGTTTTAATAACTGTGGCTTATTACAGTCATAATTGAGATATATCATTAAAAAAAGAGTGAACTGCTTTGAAAAGCGCAGTTATTATTCAAACCTATTATTTGAAATATTTTTGTTACAGATTTATGTTCAAATATTGATGCAGAAAATAAAAAACAACCTTAGGATTATGGAAAGTGAGGATGGCCTACAGAATAAAGTTGATGGACTGATTTCCAGTGCTGTTATTGTTTACGTATTTGTGAAGTACAATGTCCAACTTAGTCATGACGACGTCGTAACGGTGTTCAAATGTCTCAAGATTACACCTGATAAAAATTTATGCGATAAACTGACTGAAAGCATTCGTAATTTTAAGGAAATAATGTCGAGGTTTGTTCTTGTAATTTCATTCACTTTATTTGCCGAATCTAAAATGGTTTGAAACTCAAAATCTAAAATTCCACAATAATGTTGAAGCCACGATACATTACAATCCCCTTCTGCATCCAATTCTTAAAATACCATCGGCTTACGGTTAGTGTAAAGTTTGAGGTTTTAGTGTGGTTGGATACAGTTCTCATTGATTTGTATGCTTAAGACCTACCAAAAGAAGTTATTCGATTTTGGTTTTGGAAGAATTTGATCTTAAAGCCAGCTCGTAAGTTTGAGGGTTCTTTGCTGATTTCAGATCATTAATAAAATTGCTTTTTTATAATTTTTCCTTCGTTAGCATTATTTGTTTATTTCTTATTTTCTATTTATTATTTTTACTTTGAGTAAACACCAAAATATTTAAATAACACAAATAAACTCTCGGGCTGGCTACTCCTCTGTCTCACTGTAAAACTAATAGATTTATTAAAGGGCAAATAACTGAAATTTCCGTAGCACGATTGACGATGAAACCTACGGGCTGTTTACGCCTTGCTAAATGTGCTTTGACCCGCTGACACAATTTTGGATTTTTTTCTTCAAAACGTTTTGAAGTATGCGAGGCCGCTTTTTCAATGTTATCTCTACTATTTATTAGCTATTTGACTGTGTATTTGCGAATTCCTGCAACGCTTAAATTCAATTGTTTCTATGAAAATATGAAGAAAGACGATTTACCCCGCTGCGGACTCAAGTGCGATATTGAGCATTCTCATATTTGCTGAACGTTAGTAATGGATGTATAAGTTGCATGTGAGGTAAAATTTTTGAAAAACCTTGTTTTACTGGTTCATGAAGCCAGTCGGGAGTTCGTACATCTTTTATTAATCTTTCTATCCCATTCGCGACGATCCTCAAAAAACTCATTACAGGAGCTAGGTACCACCTTTATTGATACTCGGGGCATTCTTAAAAATATAAAGCTCGTTTGTCAATATCGACGCTATATCTTATGTTAGAAAAACACATAAGAATTCTGGAAGTATGGTCATGCTGAGGATCTAAAGCTGACTTAGGAGAAGAAACAAGAGGCACGACAAAAAATGAGTTTTTGTGTGGAATTTTTTGAGAAGTGAACCAGAGAGGAGAAGTTCCCGAAAACCATTTTCCAAAATAGTTTTACAGATCGAATGAAGAAGAAAACTGGCTGTAAGATGATTAAGTTTTGGAAATACAGGTCTCATTTTAAAAAATAATATAAAAAGGCAAATGAAAAATGTGACGAAAATGTTCTAAGAAAAAGGCTAGGTTCTCAAATCTAAACGATACAACATCAGCATGTGCTGAGGATGTGACGCTGTGATTGTAGCTAAGCTGGGAAATCGCGAAATATAGAACTTTTTTACTTTTAGTTCTTATACGTCTAGTTGTGGTGGTTTTTATGCAGATGTTTTTGACGGCCAGTGTTGTTCCTACCGTATTGATTGTGCAAGACGTGTACAAAAACTCAATTTTGCTGTCTGTCCATAACATGTTTTAATGTCAAATAGCCCAAGGATCGTTTGTGCATGCGCAATTATTGCGACATGTTTTGTAAACAATAAGTTTAGATGAATAATTTTGATGGCTGTTTCTCTTCCTTTATCATTAGCTCCTTCATCGACAATTTTATCAAGTTTTACGAAAAACAAATGACAGTGATACCTTTGGTTCTCTGGCTTAATGCGCTGCCTTTGGTGCACTTTTTACGAGGAGACTGCAAACCGTTTGAACATGTAGATTCTACGAAAGCCCTGGATATTTCAAGCTGGAATTGGTGGGGGATGAAAGACTTTCCATGCCGAAATTTACAAGGTTTTGCAGAAAGGTTGGTGGTCATAATTAAAAATATAGCTAGTATTAAATAATGAAAAATTAGTGATTTATTAACTATATCAAGTATACTGTTTGAGTTATCTGGTTGACACAAAATTTTGTGGAGTTTAATTTTGTAGTTGGGCATTGATCGCTTATTGTCTTCTTTTGCATGATATATACATGAAGTTATCGTGTTAATTACATATTACCTTTACGCTTTTTGTTTTTCATTGAATGAGTGATATTTTTAAACTAATAAAGATGTCACTTCAGTGGTATGGTTAAGCGTTCTGTGTAGTACACTCCGAACATGGAATTTGGAAAATAAGTATTTAAGTAGGAATGCTGGCGTCGTTGTCTTTTAGTGGACTTCACGAAATGAGTTTGTTCACAACCTGAAACTTAAACGTAATTTGGGTTATAGGCAAAAATGAAAATGCTCACTGCCTTTTTCTATTTTTTATAATGAAATACAGAGAGGCATTGGAAGTTTTGGAAAATTTGAAGAAAATTTTTGAAATGGATCCTTTGATCAAACGTTTATTTCTTTTGCTCTGTCCTCTGGAAATATACCATGAACTTTTAAAAACTGGATTGTTTACTTTCCTGGAGTTATGTTTCACAATGCGAAAGCTTATTTCTGATCGATCTCTTTCATCTGGAAACATAGTGAGTGTGTTAAAGAATGATTTAATCACTTGGTTTGTATGCGCTATACGTTAAATAGCAAGCGTTTTTGTTTTTGCAATACGGATGTTTGGGTCATTCAATCTATTATTTTTCACTGCTATGGCTTGTTCAAAAAAAAGTGAAAAATTTTTATGTTACAAGATTTAGAAAGTCTCTTGTTTTAACAGTATATAATTCTTAATGCCATTTCTAAAATTTCTTATATCAATATGTAACCATAAGAGAAAACGAAACTGAATGACTCCTTTTTACTCATTTATTCTTACTCCTATGTTCCCGAAGATCACTTTTGCTCGTTTACTAAATTCTTAAGTGAAGAAATTGTTACAAAATCTGTTAATTTTTTTAGATCAACATTCTTGTCAATTTTTTGGAAGAAATGAACAAAACCTTAATTCATGTGTGGTAAGACAAATAGTTGATGTGATTTTGCAAATACTTTTTTGTAATGTTACTAGCAATCGTCATAACCAAGATACATCATAGAACATTATAAAAAATTGTTACAAATAGGCTATTGTCATGGCAACTTCTTAATCAAACTCTACTAGTCACACCAATGATTTAGGGGGGTTAGAGACTACCCTACAAGAGCTTAGTAAACTATATGTGGTCTTGTAACTGGAGGCGGATCGTAATTAGATGCCTAGTTTTCCTTCTTGTCTGTTGTTTACATTGTGAAAAACTAGGCTTAAAATACGGCGTGCAGCTTGTGTTTAGTAACTACATGCCATATTATTACAGACGTAATTAACATAATGCGAGACAGTCGATTGCATTTTCGGAGTAATAGGAACGCTAAGATGGCTAAATGTAACTGCAACCAATAAATTGTTATACACACCACCGAGTTGTACAGCAAAGTGGTCTTAGCTACTGTTTATTCAAGTTACTGTGCCGGTTCTGTAGCAAAGTAAAAACAAAATTTTCACATTGTTTTTACACGGCTCATTATAATTTTATATTATTGATTTCATTTACTGATTTTATTTTCGTCACAGAGAAAACGTTGAATTTGCTTATGAGGAAAAAAATCGAAATGATTTGCGAAAATATTTGGCAGACAATATTCACAGGAATATGAATTTGTGTTTTTGAATTTTATCTTATTGACTGACGTTTCGACAATCTTAGGGGTAGTCATCTTCAGAGTCAAATGAGGAGTAAACGTCAGGTTAGCCGTATTTGTTATCTGGTTCTTACGTCATTGTATTGTCATTGTATTCACAATGACACCCACACATTTCCTGTACACACAATACAATGACGTAAGAACCAGATAACAAATACGGCTAACCTGACGTTTACTCCTAATTTTAACTTATCTTAAGCCGCATGATGGTAAATTTCTTTACAGTTGCATTTTAGCTTTTAGAAATGAAATGAAAAAGAAATTTAGCGTTAGGAATAAAGCTGAACATTGTCTGAAATGAATTTGTAGAACGACATATTAAATTGAATCATATCAAAACAGCTAATGACAAACATATGTATGTTGATTAAGATAAATCACATTATGTAATTGCTCTATAGATTGTGACCGTAGGTACGAGATTTGGACATGCAAAAAATACCAGAAATTATTGGATATGATTGATTTTGTTTGTTTTACTTATTTTAAGTAGTCCTAAGGACTTTCCCAAAGCAAGATATAAAGAAACAAGTTCTCTATTAACTTCACTTGGGAGAATTGCAAAGAATGTCAAAAGTTTTCTTCCTTTGCATCAAGTAAAGTTTTTATGTTGTTTGGCTAAGTGCACTGCCAGCGCTATTGATTTGCAAAAGGCAGGATTGGAGGTAGAAGATAATGGTGAAAAAGAAGGCGATGAAAGAAATTTAGGCAAATCTTATGCCCAATCACAAGATATAAATGGGCTTCTTAAATTTTTCAATGAACTGATCAAAACGGTGAAAGAGTTTCTTAACTTACCATTTTACCGCAATCTTGAAGATTGCAAAGATAATACATGGAAAAATGATTTGCATGTAAGTATTAAAAATGTCTGTGCGAAATTTAGTCCCTTGTTAAGCAGTGAGTAAAGCTATTTCAATATAACCAAGTTATTAAACGTCGTGATCGTATTCTTTATTTTTAAAAAACAAGTGTAGCAATTTTCAAATGCTCTGTAATCGATGCATTACTTAGCTGCAAGGCTAAACACTTAACAAATAATTTCAATATATGGTTTTAAAATGAAAATTTTGTATATTTAGTAATGTTGAGTAGCACTTTCACGGTGGCAATGAAAATTCTTGAAATGGGTTTTATGTTCTGCTCTTTATAGCGGAAATGAGACTTAACAGAATATATAACTAGAGTAAGCCATGTAATCGTTTTGCCTGCGTGTAATTTACGTTGCTGTTTAGGTCTGGAACGAGGTGTTGCCGTTTGCTGCTTCAGATGTTTTTGTAAAGTTGTGGTATGATACTTTCAGAAAACAGTTTCTCGAAAGGATACACAAGGCAAGAAATCAGTGAACATGCAATCTCTGCATTGATTTATTTAAATTCTTCTAACGTTGGGATGTCAATCATATAGGAATCTCAGCTCTGTGTTGTGCAAATGAACTGTTTTTGATCTAAATAATTTGTTAACTTTTATAAACATTTTAATTTCAAAATATAAAGAAATTCTTTAATTTCCTCAATTTTATTTAGGTTTCACCATTTCGTCAAATAGAGTTGTTTTGTTTATCCAACGAACAAAAATGTAGCCAAGAAGTTGCAACATGTTTGAGTGACGCTGCTTTTAAAGCAATTGAAAAAGTTGTAAAAGTAAGTTTTTCGAAACAATTTTCTTTCAGCTTTTGCTCTCGGAGTTGAAAAACTTCAAAACGTAACTACGTAAAAAGGTCAGAGATTTTTTGAGGTGATGCTATTTTACTTGTCTGTTTTTTTGCTTTGTATTCAATCATCCTTTTAAAACTTGGACAACTTTTAGAATTACTGTATCATAACAAGAGTGAGCATATAACTATATTAACTGCATGTTAATCTGTATTGCAAAAATATTTTGCCAAAAGTATCACTCTTTTTCTTTTTTTACTGTAAACGGGAGCTATGTTTTCGCAGCTCATGCAGTTGTCATTTGGAAAAAGAACTTAGGTATAGCTTTATTCTGAGTGATGACACGATCACTGCAATTTTCACTTTTTTTTTAATATGGCAGAAAGTGTCACCTTTTGAAATATGCATATTGGATGACATGACATTGAAATTTAATGACGCATGCAGTATTAATAAAAATGATACTTTAGGTTTGTATTGTATTCTTAACTCCAATGATGAATCAAAACATTGATAACTGTAAGAAAGTGCGAAGATAAAAGGGGGCATCATAAATTGTATTGTGTTGCTTTTGTATTCATCATTTGGCTCTTCGCTGTCTGACAAAATGCATTACCTTTATAGCTTCAATAATTTTGCTTACTTTACAATAAATGGATAAATTAAAAGACGGTACATGGAAATTTTAGTTTTCGTCCCTGTTTTTGAAAAAAATTGTCATTGAATCTTAGGGAGATTACAGTATACGCACATTTGAACGCTTAAGTCAAGACAAGTCATTAAAGGCAATAAAGTTACTGAGTGAAATGTTGCATAAAGCATGGCCTCATGAGCTGAACGTAGAAAGTGACTTAAGTGGGAAAAAAGAAAGAGAAATTTTGCTGTTCCACCTGCTCACATGGTCAACATGGCCAGGACTTCTCAAATTTATCAGTAAGTGTTTTATAAGTGATAGATGTATGATTTTAATCCAACATCTATTTAATGTTAAGTTTTTTGTAATTCGTTGACGGTGAATGGATGATTTGGATAGATTTTTAAATTTATGTCTTTCGTTCGTTAAATGTCTTTTACTTCTCTTTAATCAGGCAGCGATGCTATTAGCAAAGAGGGGCTGACAAAGCAAGGCAACTGTGAAATGATGATTGTTCATGCAGAATCATGTCTGGACAGTGTGATGAAATCAGTGTGTGATGGTAGTGTTACAGTTGAAACATTTCACTTGCTGCAGAATTATTCGAAAGAATATTTAAGCCTTAGCGAAATATACGAGGAAAGTCAAAAGAAAAGTCACACTGCTGCCACTTGGTTCTATCAGCGGGAATCAGAACTAAGTAGTTTTCTTAGTTTGCACAAACAACTCTCCATCTTCGTTCATTTGAGTAAAAATTTCATGAAAGGTAAATAATCGCTCATCTGTCTCATGATCTAGTCTATTTTATTCTTTGGGAAAGTTTGCTGAATGGTGAATTAGCTAGTGCGTATCGCTTCACTCGCTAACCAACTGAAATGATGCAATTTCTTTTCTTTATGAGTACCACAAAAGGCTGAGATTAGTTGTTAAAAACACATCCTGGCAATAATCTCTTGCACCATAATCTGGTTTGAATCTCTTACCTTGCTAATAATCTTTTCAAAAGAAATACGTTCACAAAAACTTTAAATTTTGATTTTTTAAATTTTTATTTAATATTTGTAAAGCGATGTATTTTCCGCTATTTTCTTAACAACTATGATTATATGCACTGTCATATTGATTAATAAAAGTGCATGTTGAAAAATGAAACAAATATAGTAAAAAACAAATTCCGAAAAAGCAAGACATTTTGAGATTGCAAAATATGAATCAAAACAAGACGAGAAGTAAGCTAAATTTTCGACTTTATTTCAGAGTCATCCTCAGACAGAATTATAAGGGATGACTTTCGCAATCTCAAAATGAATGTTGGTAAAGTTAATTTTGCTGTGCAAAAAACCTCCACGAGATTATGTTTTTAATGGACTTGGAAAACGTGAATTGAAGTCACTTAAAGATTATCAATTTGCACAAGGAACCATACACCTGTACTTGCAAAGACAAGCATGGAACACTTGACAGTAAATTAACGTTGTTTGGGGCCTAGTGTGGAATTTGGTTATAACCTGTTTTCTAAATGTCGCTGAAGGAAATGTTTGGGATTCCACAAAGCCCTGTAGTTGAACCGTTATATATTATTCTGGGCTAAATAATTTTATTGTTTCTTTACTTTTCTATAACAATAAGACATTTAAAAATAGTTTTTAAGATAGCAATCGATCGCCATGGTGCAGTATTTCTGAATTATGCAGTATTCTTTGAAGACAGCTGTTTGCATTACAATATTCTTTTAATAATTCTTCTCAACAGATTTTTTGCTATTTTGCTTACCAAAATATAGGAACAGATTCTGTAGTTTTACAGATTTTCTTGCCAAAATAACACTCAGAATGCTGAAATATAGCATATCCTATCTTATAAATCCTTATAAAGCATATCCTATTGTAAACCTTAGCAACAAGACAAAGAATGCATCATTTTAATAAATAATTTATTTCTATAATTAAGACACCAACTACATATTATATTAAACACAAGAAATGAATTTGAGATGCACTTTCTGATATATATATAGCTTTATGCTGAAAAAATTCATTCCGACAAATTAGAGCAGATGTCGGAAAAATTTTAAATACAAAAAATAACTGTAAAAAATATCTAGAAATTGATTACAAATTTTAATTTAATCACTTTGTGCATTGTTTATTTTTAGTTGATGAAGAGTTTTCCTATTTGCGAAAAAAGATTGATCAAGACTATCGTGATTTATCTCTGCGCGAAATTGGCTTCACCAATGAACGTGGTCATTTTAATTCATTGTTTTTCAAAGTGGACAAAAGCATTCTCCTAATGATAGAAAATATGATTGCGATGCAAGAAAGTGAATTGTTTAAAAACAACTGGAAGAAGTTTCAGCAAAAGTTAAAAGATGAAGTTTTTAGCATCCAGAAGATTCACGATGATGTTTGGAAAGTCATCGAAGAGAAACTTAAGGCTGCTAATGAAGATTTTTTTGATGGTGTAACGGAGCTGACGAGGATTGATAAATATTTACGCTTACTTGGAAATAATTACGACGCTTTAAAAAAAGAGTTCAAGCTTCTTTCAAAATATTTTGGTTATCCACCGCAGGGCGATGTTGACAAACTACTCAAAGATATCATTGGTAAAGTGACAAAATACAAGAAGTTATTTTTCAAAGGGGAAGCTGCGCAGGCGATACTTGATGTACGCAGAGTATTTTATTTGAAAGGTGACTTTTCTGATGTGAAATTGATTAAAGAGGTAAGTTTATATGGTTATTTTATCCCTTGGATGACTGCATTTACGTATAACTATGATTCAGCATTTTAAAGTTAAAACTTCAATTAAACACTGATATTGTAAGTGGTTGAAGGCAGAAAAACATTCATCATCAATCGTCGTGAAAACGTTCATTTTAGTGGTTGTTTTTGACTGGATATTTTGCATTCAAAATAACGTACATGTACTATGCTCATCAAAATCTTTGAGATCAACAAATATCTTTTCACGGCTTTCAGCAGCCGTATATGATAAAGCATTCTTGTCACAAAAGTGACCAATTGAATTTTTGAATTATTTCAGAAAAAAAAAGACTTTTATTGTTGCGTCTACGTCTTTGAGGTGTGCATAAGCCAGTGCAAACAGAAAAAACATCTTTTGCCTTTATAAAATAACAGTAATGCAAAACGGATAAATTTAAAACAATGTTTTAGTTTTTCTTCTAACTTCTATACATAAATGATTTGCAACTGTTTGATGGATTTGATTTATCAAGCTCAGATCGGTTTGTACATGTTATTGTTAGCTAATCTGAATATACCAATTAGTGCCCTCATTTTACTGTTTGTTTATATAAAATCGTTTTAAAACTCTTTTAAGCATGGTTTTTTATTAAAAGAAAATATGTGGTGTGCAACATGATATTGTTTTTACTTTTAGATGATATCTGGTAACCTCCATGATCAAACTATTAACGATGTGAAAGATGACTTACTGAAAGCGGGAGAGCTTTTAGATAATATGACCTCTTGCAGGCTGAATTGCTTAAAAGTGTTTGCCAAAAGTGTTGAATTAGTTCATTGGTTGAGAGAAAATATTAAAGGTAGAACGTTTTCTGATTTCTTAGTGATTAAATAAATACAATTCATAGTTTGCTGCCGAAAGGAGAAGGGTTAATTAATTTCCAAAATGAATTAAGCTATCGTCACAGTGCTTTGGGTTGTATGTTGATAATTCGCGATTTGCGAACTCTTTCAATTTTTCTGTAAATTTCCAGATGAAAAAGAGTTAAAGGTATTCGTTGATTTGGCCATGATATCAGCTGGTGAAAGCGATATAGAAATTGACCGTATTTCTTGTATGCATACAAGCTGTTTGGGATTTGGCTCTTTGATATTTGGCTATCGTGAAGAGCATGGTTTTCGTAAACTGATGAAACATTGCGAACCTCTCTGGCAAGTGATTGATGCCAATCCAACCATTGACAGAAAGCTAGTAAGTGTTCTAGTTGAACTTCATTGTATATAGGTGGCTATTTTAGACACTCTGATGTTACGTTTAATGAATTTACACCATCGTTTTGTTATTGTAAACTTTTATAGAAACTGTAGCGTTTGCAAGGTTGGGAGATAAAATGACGTAAATTAAATAGAGTGTCGATTATCAAATTCTGTTGTACTGTTCAACGCAAGACAAAGTATTGCAAAACGTTTGCATTGACGAATTTATAAATTTGTTTGCCCTGAAACTACTGAGCACGCTAAACAAAAAGCTTTTATGTTATTTATCTCGCATCTAAATCAACAAAAAAAAAGTCAAAGGTTTCTTCTGTTCTTGCGTAACATGTTTTAATTAATGATAACTAACGTCAATTTTTTACTTTAAGGAATTAACGCAGAAAAATCTTTCTTGGCTGAAGCAGATCAAAAAGTCACATGGTTCAGTTGCTTTGACAACAATGTTCCAAGTGGAAGCAATCAATTCATGTGGTATTTACTACATTGCTGACAAGGAAAAAGAAAAAGGAAACAAAGCAACGAAAACAAGTGGAAAACCTGAAGAGGTCGTGGTTCTTGTTGTTCCGGAGGATACCGATAGGAACCGAGAGGAAAAAATTTACAGTTTGGATGAAATTAAAGATATTCAAAGCAAACTCATGTTAATTGCTGGAAAAGCAGACAGTGGAAAGGAGGAAGTCGACCAATTCAATCAGGTTATTTGCTTTCTCAATTTTTTTTTAGATTACACTTGATTTTTTATCGTGCCTCTTGAATTCTTATGAAGATAAATGTTGGTCACATTGTTAAACTAGTTCATTAAATCATTCAACAATTTAAACGATAAAATATCCTTCGAAACTGATTACTTGCAATATTGGCAAAGTGTTTGAAGGTATATTTGCAATTTCTTTACGTGTATGCCTACTTTTGGTTTAGGTTTTTGAAGGAATTTTGAGATTAAGTGAACTTTACTTGCAACTTTGCGATGTGGGGGAAATCAATTATCTCACCTGGAAATCTAAGTTTCAATGCAGTAAAAAAGAACATCAGAATGACAAACTTCTCTCCAGCATTAATGAATATTGTAATAACATGGAAAACGACTTAAAGCTATGGAAAGAAACTATCGATAAAAAAAGATTGCATTGCTACTCTTTAAACCATTTTACTATGAAGCAGATTTTAACCTTACGAAAAGAACTTGCCAAAGCTTGTGTTGGTGAAACTGCAGTCAATGAACTTCCATGGCAAATATTTGTGCTTCTTCAAACAGTTAAGAATGACATTGATCCGATAATACTTGCAAATGTACCAAAGTCAATGATTCCAGAGAATTTTGTGTATTTAAAAGATGAAGAAGAATTGGAAAATGTGGATGAACCTTTTGACAGTGACCAGGACGGTGACGGTGACACAGATGGCGAAAAGGATACAACATTACATGCACATATACGAAGACAAAATTCGTTTGAAGTGCTTACTTCTGTAAAAGATATTCTAGAGTCCCAGGGCTATGATGAGGAATACATACTAGCTGCTCTACAAGTTTGTGGTCGTGATGCAACAAAGGACGATCTTCTTGCATGGGTATTTGACTGTAATGATGACGAAGAAAACATCTTGGCTTTATCACAAGAAGCAAAGCAAAATCCTCGTCTTTCTGATCTTATAACCGAAGTGTTTGGTACTGACTCTGACACTCGAGATGAAGATAATTTATTGGAAATCTCTCAACCTACTAGGTAAAACTCTTATTTTGGATTAAAGTTTAATTGTTGTACATTATTTGTGAAAATCATTCAAATCTTCAGAAATCTTTTGTTTTTCCATTGAGTGAACACACGAAAATTTTCTCAGCAGAACCAAGTAATTGGGTTCTCTTTGCCACTGAAAACGTGCACTATGTTTGGCTGAGAGACGCAATTTATAAAATACCTTTCTTCTTGGCTTAAGTTTCTGAAATGCAAGTGTAAAGAAGTTTATATTAATTACTTAAACACAATCAACTAATGGTTATATTATGCAAAAGGTCAGTTGCTCTTTTAGTTTTTGCAAGGATCATTAGGGCTTCATGTGCATAGAAATTAAATAACGATATTGTAGAAATGTGAAACACGGTCTAGGAGGTTCTTTGCATTCCTGTTAAATTTTATAATTGCATTCAACTAGTCATTATTAAATAGCACACCAATTTTTGTGTTCTTGAAAATTGACGAAGTTATATTTTCAAAATTCCTACTGCAGGGGATACATTAAGCTATGCTGTACTCAACAACTTTATTAATGTTCATTGATTGACTTTAGACCCATTGATGAAGAACAAAGCATCTCTCCACTCACCAATTTCAATGAACCGTACGTTCATAACGAGGAGGACAGATATTTGTCGTTAGAGGTTTTAGCGGCTGTTTTGGAAGTGATTTCAAAAACAGGTTTGATTAACTAAAATCATCTACACGCATAGAGAGGAAATATATAAACAAGTAAATGCTAACGCATATTGTTATTAGTTTCATCCACAACACTTTATTATTTTTTTAAATTATAGTCTTTTGCACTACCAATACGTTTTAACACAATCTAGATGAAGCACTATTTTCAATTCAGGATTTGTTTAATTTGTACATAACTAGGACAAACAAACACTGGCATAAAAACATTTACTATGTTGCAAGCAATTTAAGCGAAGGACAGATCATGTAGATTAGTGCAATTGATAATGTCAAGATATATTGATTCAAGAAAAGTCAACTTTGGTTGGTGTTGTTTTCATACATTTTACATCCAGTTGGAATTTTTATGAATTGCATTAAACAAGCAATCATTATAAATTCTTTTTCTAACAGAGTTTTAGTTTCTACATTGTAAGGCTAGTTAATGACCTAAAATATAAATGTTGACAGAATTATCTTTTTACTGATTTGAATATTTCATGCAGATTATAGCCAAGTAGATCGACGATTTCCTACCGTTTTTAAAGAAGGGGAGCCAAATCTATTGCTTGTCTCTAAAGGTATTTTCTTTTTCTATTGATTGGAAGTATGTAATTTTTATGGCTGTAGACATCTCATACACTTATCTTCCAAGAAAAAGAGTTTGAATAACTTTTCACAAGTGAATATTTTAAACCAGGTGAGGTATTTGGTTGCGTGGTGTCTCTTTTCATGGGAAGTGAAAATCAAACGTTACCAAGCGAAGAAGAAGTGCTCGTTTGTGATGAGAACACGACATCAGAAGAGGTACGGTTGCATTAAAGTATATTTTTCATTCATCTTCTGATTGTCTTGCATAGTATTTAATTCATTCATTATGAACTCCAAACGAAAAGATCTTACAACAGGCTTTACAAACAAATATAAATAAATCCAAGTATCAGTTTTCGTACTAGCTCCGAGCAGGGTCACATATGCTCTGTTTCGTATGAGGTTTTAAATGTTTAAACTCTTCTATAAAAATACATACAATTCGCTCAGATAGGGGTCTTGTCTAGTGTCAAAAATTTTTTATGTGTTTGTATTTCCTGAGGTTTTGTTCTTGTCTTAAATGAAAGAGAAACATATTTTTTTGTAACATTTTTAGTTTCTTGTGATTGTGTATTTGACATATAACCATTGCTAACCTTGCCTTTCATGAACTTGTTATTCGCCCTACATCAATGATATATTAAAAAGTAAACGTTTGCTTTGTAAAGATTTGTCTTAAATGGTTTAATATAGGTTGAACTATTTTGGCGACGAGCTGTAGTTGACGATACTGGCCGATTGTTTTGTCTTGTTAATGCAGATCTTTTGGACTTTAACGTCAGTCAAGAAGCACTGCGTTTACTTGATTTTTTAACGCAAGGACAGTCCAGTAAGTTAATGCACTTTCAACGATACAGCATTGTATTTTATTGGTACTCATTCAATGCCAACATTCAACCTCCCCCCAATGAACGTTTTTTATCTGTTTAATTGAAAGCATTGTCATTGACATTTTGATTCAAGTGATTTATTGGAGAATGTCATTTTTTACTTCTTTTTATATCTCAGAATATCACTTGGTCGTAATATGCAGTATTGAAAATGATAAATCGAATATGGTGAGAACATTAGATCCCTATCGTCGCTCATTTCCTCCACTAACGTCATTGGAAGGTGTCCAAAGATATCTGAAAGAAAAACTTGTTTGTACAAATCAACTTATAAACAATGCTTTCATGCCAGCAGCTATTGTAGATGAAGAAAGGTATGTATTATATAAGCGTCTTTTTATTCGCTAAACATTAATATTTTTTGGCATGCCATGGAATGTAGCTATATTTGATTTTGAAAGGGAAATTGGTTTTGGATAAGAGGTCTTAAAGATTTTGTCAAAAAATTTGGCATTGAAACACGTGCAAAAAGTGTAGCTAGAAAACTGTTTTTCTTTTTATAGCTCATGTGTGCGTTTTATCCAGTCATCTAGAGCAGGAATGGGGAAAAGTTTGATTGTAAAACGTCTTACTAAACAATTAGAAAAAAGTCTTTCAAGCACTATAAAGAAAAATTCCAGAAATTTCCAATCATCATTGTGTTGTACTATCCCAGTCCATGGAGTGTGTGTTGAGGGCAATTCGATAACTCGTCACCTCCTTTCACATGCTCCAAAAAGATATGCTCCTGTTTCAAGAATTTTTCATCTAGACATTTCTCAATCAGTAAGTTGTACAATTACAGCTAAGTGAAAAAAGTTTGAAATGAAAATGAAGATATTTTAATGAGGAATTCCTATTGTCTTAGAAACAAATGTAACAGTAAAATTTTTCAAGGTATCAAAAGGACTTGATGACTTTCTGTTTAAACTGTTGATCCTTGGATCTGTCAAAGATAACAATGGAAATATTTGGCGAAGAAAAACAACCGATTTGTATATTGTTGAACACACAACTGACAAGACATTTGCGATGTTAACATCTGATAATTTTCCTACGAATCAAAATCCGGTACACATTTTCATATTTTATTTGATTTTTACAAAAATGAGCATTCATGTTCATTTAAGAGATTATCCAAAGTCATAGTTGTAGTTTTTGCTAATATACAAATACTTAGTAAGTTCTTTTAATTTTCGTTACAATTAAAATAAACATTTTGCTAAAACACTCAGCTTTGCTGCACTCAAGTTATTTCCATTTATTATTTAGTTGATAAAAAATGTTTGTTGTATTGATATTTTGTCGTTATCATTTATTCGATATTTCTAAAGTATCTAAATTTTGTTTTTAGCCTAAGCTAGTATAAAATATTGAGATTTGCTCAGTATTCAAAAATTACTATCACTTATATCCGTAGAACTCACGAAACGACCGTCAAGTGGCAAGTATTCGTTCATGAAGTTTTACCACGCATCCATTGTCTTTCACCAAGGGAAACATTAAGAAATTTGCAATTACGAAGAGATGGTAAGAAATATTTTAACATACATGACTTCGCCTGAGGAGCCAAAGATAACATTTTCCACAAAGGGTGAATAGAAAAAATATATGCCAAGACAATGGTCTCTTAAAAAAATGCACTCGGACATAGAAAAACAGCTAGTATTGGAATTTTTAAGAACGCAATATTTTTTCATAGTGTGAGAACTGTTATTAAAAGTCCTTCAAAATAGGCCTTGCTTTTATCAACGCAACAAATTAAAACTTGGATTTTTTTCCCGTTTTCACGAATCAAACCGAGATTTATTACTTTACTTCCACCTATAAGAGTCAACGTACTAGCTGTTTATAGTAATTTATGCAAATTTCCCACAATGCACTCAAGCTCTTGAAATTTCGATAGCTTGCGCGACACAATCTATATTTTAACTCATGGTTACGAGTAATTTTTGTGCACATGGCTTGTGTTAATTTTTACCACGGTTTTCTCACTAGAAAAAACTTGTAAGTATATTTTCAAAAATTTCAAAGCCAACTGTGCCAAATTACGTGAAAGTGCTTAGAAACACAAAAAATCACCTTTATGCCTAAAGGACTTGTATCAACAGTTCACTTTTGTACTCTCAGTACTACATATGATATGGCATTTATCATTTGATAACATTTGATTTTCACATAAAAAAATTGTATTGTTCATGCTGTCTTTTCAATACATACTTATTATCAATTCATGTCATGAATTGAATGGTGTTGATGTTGGTAGTTTTTGACGTTACAATACATAATCGTTCTTTCAATACTTTTAAAGACGCATATATTTTTTCTACTTCACTAAAATGTTTGAAAAATATTTAGGAGATACGAGCTTCGACAGAGAGCAATTCAACAGTGATGAATATCAACGAGCTTTACAATATTTGTTGCAAGTATCCACTGGCGCTAACTTGGACAATTTTTCATTTATAAATGATCCTCGTGTTGCTGTAAGCGATCCAAATAAAGCGTTGACTATTTTGATCCAGTAAGTAAATGTCATTTGTATAAAGCGAGTGTGGTACGTATTTAATCATATATATTTTGTCTCCAACATTAACATAATTTGATTTTTCTTAGATTTGAGGTTTTTAATTCATAATGCACTGCTGTAGTTTTTTTTTTGTTTCATTTACTTTTTTGAATGGCTGCATTTATAGATATATGGATTTTCATTTCATTCAGATACTGTGGAATACGCAATCCATTATGGGCCGAGCTTCATCACTTTGCTAACTTTTTAAATGTTCAACTCCATGATTGTGAGGAAAGTGTCTTTTGTGATACTAACTTGGTTGGAGATTTGTTGCAAGGTTTTAAGACGTTTGCCGTGCGTTTTATGATCCAAATGTCACGGGTAAGATTTACATTTTCACGTAGTTTTTCAATAGTTAGCTTAACTTGTAGCGACCATTGTTTCATTGCTTGTAAAATTTCTTCTGTTCAACGTTGAATCACTCCCGCTTGTCTTGACTTATGAAAAGATTTCTAATTTTGTGTTCACATAGGCACTTAGCTGAACAATTGCACAAATTTCTACTTTTACAAATTACTTTTTGCAATTTTGATCTTAACTTTTTACACATTTCAAATACACTGTTAATTTTATATTAAATGTTATCTATACTGGTTTAGAGATTATAGAGATGCTTTTGTTTTAAGTTTAGCTAGTTTAAAATAGATGATTCTACCTTGTTCATCAAGTTTTTTTTAGCTCGTTTAAATGTTTTTTATTCTAGGACTTCGCTACCAGATCGCTAAGTGATCGCAATTTGGGTATTGATGACACTGATGAGGTGGTAAATGACGATCTAGAGCCCTTTCAAATACGTCGACGTTGGGAATTAAGGTACATTTGAAATAACTCAATAGAGTTTTGCGTGCATGTGACGTCAAAACGACCATGTTGGAAGGTTACACCAAAACGCCGATGCATGAAATCAACCTAAATGAGATTCCACTATGTGGGATTTTCTACCAACATGGCGAACGTTGAAAACATTCTAAGTTTTAATGTAAAACTATTCAAATAAGTTTATCTAAACAGTATAATGTGTCTTCTCATTGAACTCCATGTCCTAACAGTGATCTACTTTTGTAAATACTAAATATATTCAATGCATGGCAACAATGAATGAGAATGATACAGACCTTTTTCTTTAATCACTGTTGAGTTATTATCATTCTCTGTAAAACATAATTCTTGTGGTTATTTCTCATTTTTAAATGTTTAATTTTCTTTCAGTTCGCATCCATATATTTTCTTCAACTTTGATCGTCATAGTATGACGTTTTTGGGATTCTTGTTGAATGATAACGGAGACCTGCTGGACCCTGGAAATAGAACTATTTTAGAACAACGTTTGATGCCAACCACTTTAAGAGGTCAACTGAAGGTGCAAGGGGTAGATTTTGATGTAAACTACGAAATAGGTGGACGGTTAGTTTGTTATTATTGACAAACAAGACGAAGATACAATCTTGTTTACATAGTTTGGAGTAGAGATTTTTTCTTGTAAAAAACCGAAGTTTTAAAAAAAAGTGAATAACTTTTATTGCCATGGCAACGGCATTAACCGTTAGGTGTATGGTTATTTTCTAGTGATGTGAGGATTAACGACTTATGTCAGGTCATGGGTATTGATTATCCTCATGATCCTGATCCAACGTACGAGCTTACCACTGACAACGTTGAGAAAATTTTGGCCATTCACATGAGATTTAGGTAAATTGAGTAAAATTTGGTACACATTTTTCACAGTATATTACAGGACGCTAAATATATACACAAAAATGTTGAAATTGTCATTTGTCTATTTTGTTTTTGTTTTAATCGAAAGAAATGAAAACTTTCCATGCACGAGAATACCATACTGATTTTAGCTGAAAAACTCCATATTTATTTTGAAGATTTTATCTCAGTAGACATACCATTTATATGTATAAGCATGGTAAGAAATAAATATCTCTCATCTCTTGTCTTTGAATTTGGAAATACGTCAGTAAACATCCTTGTTGCATTGATTGAATCACTGCAACTTGGACAATATGTAACGCACGTTCTTCTTTTCTTGTTTTGGAATAGATGTGGCATTCCTGTCATTATCATGGGAGAAACGGGTTGTGGTAAAACAAGATTGATACGATTTATGTGTCAGCTTCAGGCTGGACTTGATGGACCAAAGAACTTACTTCTCATGAAGGTTTGCGAATTTGATTTTTTAGCCGCAAACAATTCTAAATTACGAGTCTTACTAGACTTCCATTGATCTTGTTACTGCATTTTTCATAAAATTTGAGTTACTTGTGATGCTATAATGTATTTGGCAAAACAGGATCATTCATTTTGAAGGAAACGTAACTTTCTAGGGAATGTTTGCATCTGTAAAAATTCTCACCTAGATATCGATCACAGTTGCTCAATTGTGTTTAAACAGGTTCATAGCGGAACAAGCTACGACGAAATAGAGAAGAAAGTCGCAGAGGCGGAAATTTTGGCTTCATGTAACCAAAAAATAAATGTTGACACAATTTTGTTCTTTGATGTAGCAAATACAACAGATGCAATTGATCTCATCAAAGAGATAATGGTTGATCGACGAGTGAAGGGCCGATATATCGATCCAAAATTGACTAGTCTTCATTTTATTGCTGCGTGTAATCCATACAGGAAGTTGGTTTTTAATTTTAAATTTGTGTTGTTTTTTAAATATCCTCGTAATTAAATGTATCAAACATTTATAAAGTTATCACTATTACTTTATTTAAGACACACTGACGAGATGATTAAAAAATTGGAATCAGCTGGTCTGGGTTACCATGTTTCTGCTGACGAGACTGAAGATAAACTAGGTATGGAATTAAATTAGTGTAACGAATAATTGTTCCTTTATCATAATTAATAAAAAACCCGTAATCTTTGTTTTGAAACGTGACAACTATATCTAATAATCATAAAATTGATTTTTTCTTCGCAAATTTGCAGATAAAGATCATTTTGTATAAATGAAGTTTTATGTTTGATTTATTCACTTTGAATTTATAAATACATTATGATGTTATATTTATCTTTCCCAGGCTCCATTCCTCTCCGTCAGCTCGTGTATCGTGTCCATCCTTTACCTGAAAGTTTGAGACCTCTTGTCTGGGACTTTGGTCAGCTGACGGATCACACTGAGGAACTATATACCAGACAAATAGTGAAGAGATATGTGACCACTCCTTCAATAATACCGGTAAGTTGTTTTTCACGTTGTTGTTATTAACATTGAAAGATGAACATGATAAACCAATTACAATGAAATAACTATGCAACAAAGTATATGTGTTATCATAATACAAATTTATATGCTTTATCAACCGATGAACATGACCAACAAATAAACATTGAAATATTACCTATCGAATAGTTATACACAAAATATATATGTCAACATTTTACAATTCAAGACATCTGCTACATCCGATGAAAAAATAAGTGGAAACGATGTCCAAGCTTCATGTATTGCTAAAGTTTTGTCATCTTCCCAACAATACATGCGGAAACAAAAGGTAGAACATTAAAGATCTTTTCAAGGGCCATTTAAATGTCGAGTCAATTTATGATCCACACACATTTTCCTCTCTTTTGATTAGAACGAATGTAGCTTTGTCAGCCTTCGTGATGTTGAACGAACAATGACAGTAATAAACTGGTTTTACCACAATTATAATTTAATAATGAAAATCATTAATGATTCTCACCGAGAGGAATATGATTCCAGTGACAGTAAAGAAGAAGATGAGGAAAGTTTGGTAAGATTAAGTTTAGTTTTATGGTACACGAAAAACGTTTATGAATTATAGTCGTGTGATGTTATTTGGCTTGGGTTCTATAAACCCAACAGCTATAATTGTTGGTAATTTCCTTTTTCTGGCAAGTCAAATTTACTTGAAACAATATGTCATTGTACCATGTCCAGAACTCACATCTCAATTTTATAAGCTTATTTTGTATTCAAATTTGCTCACAGTTTAATATACTGTTTCTGTATTTGTTGTCAACCATGATAATATTTACGGTCAACACAATTATCAACACTAAAATGATTATCCCTTTTTCTTTAGCCTTTAAATCGTATTGTGTTTTCCATCGTCCAAGGTATTGGTGTTTGTTATTATGCACGACTAAATGAAAGACATGCGTATTGCCGGTACATCATCAAGTATTTTGACAAATCATGCCCACTTCCTGGAGGTGTTAAAAGGATGAAGGATGAAATAGTAAAGTAAGATCCTTAAGTGTTAATGACCTAGATGTTTATAAGAATCTCTCTCATAATTTGCACTGTATTTTTGTGACTTTTATACGTACGTGCCTTACTCAAACAAAGCCTGATGAAGCGGCATTATAACTCATTTTGTAATTGTCAATTTGAAATTATAATTGAATGTTGTATTTACGTGAAGTAAATGACGATAGTTGACGAACTTAGCTGATATGATTCCATTCTTGGAACTTGGTAAATATATAAATGTTTTTTTACAAAAGGTGTCAACGAACGTTTTTGCACGATGTGGAACTTGGCCAGAATATTGCAAGAAATACAGCACTTTGTGAAAATGTTTTTATGATGGCGATATGTGCAGAACTACGAATCCCATTGTTTGTAGTTGGTAAACCAGGAAGCTCAAAGTCTCTAGCAAAAGATGTAATATCAACTAACATGCAAGCTGGAAAGTCTAACGACGAATTGTTTAAGAATTTGAAACAGGTTAGAAAGTTTTTTCACCATTTCCAAACGTTTTTTTTCTATAAGAACAAGCTACCTTAAGCTTCCAGCTGACTGTCCTAAATTTAAGTAATGATTTTTTACTATTCGTGGCGCTAGATAGCTTTTTTTCTATAGTTTTGATTGAAACTCGTTAATGTTCTTTCCTGGCTGTCTTGCTCATAGTTATATGTAAAGAGTATAATAATCCATATTTTAAAATATATTTAGATTCACATGCACTCGTATCAATGCAGCCCTTTATCTACACCTGAAGGTATCATCTCCATCTTTGAACAATGTTCCCAACTTCAGAAAGACAAAGATTTGAGCAAGTTCGTCTCCGTAGTTGTGTTAGACGAGATTGGTTTAGCAGAAGATTCACCATTGATGCCACTGAAGACACTTCATCCATTACTTGAAGACGGTACAGCCACTTCTGAAGAATCTGGAAAGACACTTGATCATAACCGTGTAGGTTTTATAGGTTTGTCAAACTGGGCTTTAGACCCCGCAAAAATGAATCGTGGAATAATGTTGAGTAGAGGAGCCCCAAGCAAAACTGAACTTCTGGACAGTGCAAGGTTTGTAGTAAACATAGTGATTTAACTTCAATAAAATCTCATTTAAGAATATGAAATTGACTTACATAACTGGTCACCTGTGATCTTTTCTAAAATACTTTTTCAGTATGTTTTTTATTAATTCCAACGAAAACTTGTATGACTATTGCTGCAAGTATTGTAAACGCTGATAAAACATTTTTTTGAATTTTGTAGCAATCACCACCTTTAACGTATTGCAAATAAGACTTGTGAACAAAACATAAAATGATTTTTTCTTTACAAGTGTATAAATTACTGTTCCTGGTCATTACAAATTTTTTAGGGGTATATGTTCTTGCAATGATGATGACAATATAGAAGGAATCATGAAAAAGTTGTGCGAAGGATATTTTGATTTGTATGAAGAGCAGAAAGTCTCCAAAACTTTAGAAAACGCTCAAAAAGACGAATTCTTTGGTCTGAGAGACTTTTATAGGTATGAATGTGTTTTTGTACTCTATATTTTTATTTCAAAGTACATCAAAACAATTTGTACGAATAGATGCTGTATATGTTGGCTTTAAGCTTAGCGTCTACATTTTATAATGTAATTTTAAATTGGAACTATCTTCTGTAAAAAACACTGCGTTTGTACTTTGTTCTTTGAATAGTCTTGTAAAGATGGTAAATGGATCAGCTAGAGTTACTAATGATGGTGCTTGGATTGGTGATACTAAATTAGAGCAATGCATCAGAAGAAATTTTAGTGGTTTGGATGATCTTAATCCTGTTAAAATATTTAGTCAACATTTCCAAGAGCTTGAACATATAAAGGTAATGTACTACGCATACAATAGAAAAAACTTGTTAAAGTTTTGGAATATTAATTTATTCTGCAATGTTCTTAGACTCCTTCACCGGAATGTCTTCCCGTCTGTCTTATTCATAACAGTTTGGGTAGAACAGAGAATGAAGGGTATTTCATATAAAATTGTTCATACTTTAGTCATGTACCAAGCTACCAGTGCACAAATGACTCTTGTGATATTATCTCAATTCTTACATCCATACGTATTAAAATTTCAGAGAAAGTCGTTATTTACTTGTTTTGACTGAGAACTATGCAGCATTGAGATTACTACAAGGCAAGGACTTTCATAAGCATGAGCCTGAAGTGATTTTTGGCAGCAGTTTTCCAAAAGATCAACAATACACACAGGTATATATAATTGAAAATTGGGCTTTCTGGAAATAAGTAGTATATTGCTCTTATTCTATTACTTTAAACTTTTTTTTAACAAAGAATAGTTATTTATATTGAATTTGTAAATACTTTGCACGGATAGCCTGAAAGCCAAGTTAGAACACGTTGTTTAATCACAATAGTTTCCTGACACTTAAAATTAATGATTTTGTAGAGTTTGATGCAATCAATTATATAAAATGGTCAAATTTAAACTTTATGTCTCTTGCCTATGCTATAAAAATATGAAGCATTTTTTCTTGTCAAAATGCTGTTATATTGCAAACATTGAAGAAACTCAAAAGTTCAAAACGTGAAACGTTTCTCGTTTTCTCGTGCCTATTTTTCTCAATTTTCAATTGGTGTGAATATAGCTGCATATCAACTGTAAGACTAATGCTGTTTGTTTTGAATTTTTGTCTTTTCTATTGTTGAAATAAGCTATAACAGCTTTGATATTTTTTTGATAACTTTTTCGATATGTTTGACGTTGGTAAAACACACACAAGACACCTATAATCAATTCAATAAGTTACTGGACGTTTGGGAAAACTAACCATTGATGTATAAAGCCATGTCTGCAAGTGGACTTAATATGATATCAATTATAGATTTGTCGAAATATTAATCGTATTAAAGTGTGCATGGAAACAGGAAAAATGGTGATTTTACTAAACTTGGAAAGTCTCTATGAAAGTCTTTATGATGCTTTAAACCAGGTTAGCATAATGAATGCTGTAACTGCATGGTGATTCGGAATACTCTAAATTTCAAAGTGTAGAGGAAACACCGTATAGGTGTAAATGCCAATGACCAGGTGGAGCTCGTTTTTAGTGTGGGACTATGGGGTATTTTACACGTGTCAATATGAATTTTCTTTATTTATCAGCATTTTTTCATTTTGCTAGTTAATGCTATATTCGGAGGAATAGTTTCAGCTATAACTAAATAATAAACTTTGTACCTATATCTTTTGTAGTATTACGTGTATCTAGATCAACAAAAGTACGTCGATCTAGGCCTTAGAAACCACAGAGTCAAGTGCCGTGTTGCTGACAATTTCAAGTAAATTTTTTTGTGTGATGCACATTCTTTTTAAGAAAAATCAATAACGGTTATTGTATCTACTTTATTACATACTATAAGCGCTGGAACAGTGTTTTTGTTTCACTTCAATTCATTGCACCACTTCCTATAGATAATTCATTATGGTTTTATATTGTTGGGACAAATTTTTTCCCAAGTTTTGTCTCAAATGACATAAACTTCTACTTCATATTCTAGATTGATAGTGATTGCTGAAAAAGATGACGTTTACATGCGCTTTCCAATTCCTCTTATTAATCGTCTTGAGAAACATTTGTTGGTGATGTCAAGTGGTTTGACTAAACGTCAAACCGATTTGGTTGAAGAACTGGAGAAGTGGGTTGCAAAATTCTCTAAAGCAAACAACGAATATTCATCACAAGAAAGGTGTATTAGATTATTTGACAAACCATTCCTATTCAATGAAGTCCGAAAGAGCACTTTTATGGACTTCATCTATTAATTTTTTGCCTTGCCAATTGAATTTGTCGTACAATTTTCGTCAAATTTTGTGAAATTCCTTGTTTTTACTGAATAAGCACGATAATATTTGCATCCCACAATCAAACTTACGGACTGCCAATGTTTTTGATCGGAATTTTTTAATTGATATATAAAGACATCGATTAATGTTTAAGAAATTTTTTTCAATATTACCTAGACAATAAGTGTATAGAGTTTAAATAAACATTCCTGACATCGGATTGGAGAGGGTTTTTATCTAGGAATCATTTCAGACTCAAAGATATATCATTAAAAAAAATTTATTTGCATGAACGAAATCACTGAACAATGAACATTATCATATAGGGTCTCATCAAGTTTGTGATAAGTTTTATTTTTTAAGTTTTGCAACGTGGAAAATAAAGTTAAGAGATTTGTAATGTTTATTGCTCCTTAGATTTAGAGAGAATATTCCAGAAATATAAAAAATGCAGTTGAAAAATAAATGAAACAAAAATGTTATGTTCACGATCGTCAACTTTAAGTTTAGTCAAGCTATTAAAAGAGAAAAAAATAATACTAAGAAATTGCAGAAATAATGCTGTGGGTATGCAATAGCTAGTTGGGTTTTCAACCAGCTTCGTTGATAAGCATGTAATTTTATAAGAGTGCCAGTACTTTTGTCTACCCCTTGTAACTTGTTTATGTCTTGCTTGTTCATACTTGTTTCATGATTGTATTATGTTTTTATGAATTGAATGCATATGTTCATATATATATAAAGAAGCAATAAATGCCATGATGATTTATACAAAATTTCAGACAATATTTCTACATGTCGGAATGAAAATGAAACAATAAAACACGTATAAATTGAACTAACACCTAAATTCGTATTCACAGTTTGAATTATGCGATGCCTAATTCCCATTTTTCTTAGTGTGCATGCGTGTTAGGAAAGTTGCAATCAACTCAAAGTTGCATCTACATGCACCAAAAAACCTTAGAAATAACTCAGATATTATTTCCAATTTTTAGTTTTTTTGGACCAGGTGATTGTTTGTTGGTTATCACAGCGATACAGCAGCTAATGTCGTGATTCAAAAATTTGAGTTTGGTTACTCTGATATTAAGGTGTGCTGGTAGAAGCATTTAGCATTCCAGCAATATTTCAAAGTATAGTATTCTTGGTGTAACAAAAAAATACCAAGAATAATAAATTTACGTTTTTGCTATGTATATATATGAATTGCAAGTACGAAAAAGAATTTTTAATATTTAGTTTAAAACTTCACAAGAGGTCATATATTTCACATGTCACAGTTGTGGTTTACTATATCTTTCTTCTCACTTTTTTGTTTCCATCTGCAATTATTAATTTGCGAATATCACAGACCATTAAAGCTATAAAATTTGTTGTTTATTAGATACTTGAAGATTCAAAGAAAACCCTTTTACAATGTGCATCTCCTGATGCAATTGCCAGACTCACAGTATCACAGTTAAAAGACAAAGCCATCGAAATTCGTAGGGAATATTACCAAAATCAACAACACGGAAGTTTGAAGAAATATTTAGTTCATTGTTTTCAAACAAAAGGCAGCACAGCAGACAGTGGCTCTCTCGTTCAGGTTTCAAGTATATGACATATATTTTTTATTTCTTCAAAATAAACAGCATGCAAAGTTTTTCGTGCGATTTTTAATGAAGAGAAATTAACTTCATTTTATCATAGTATCAAACCAAACAGTAGTTTCACTCTATTGAAATTTTTTGTGTTACGCATATCGTATTACGCATGTCATTAGCATAGTGCAGCCATTAAATTTTCCGACCAATAGAAGAGCTGAGGTAACTAGCAGCAACCAATAATCTAATTAAATATGCAGCAGCCAGTTTCACAGCGACGTAGCCCTGCTGCTTGTTTCTATGCTGTGATTTTACTGTTGAATTATTTTACAGATAACCACCCACTCGCGACTTTTATCGGAAGCAAATGCTCGTGCTATAGCAGCTGAAGCTGGTTTCCTAGGCTGGCAATCACGATGTATAAGTCTTCAAGAATTTCATACGGAGCAACAATTTGTCAAAACTTTGGAGTAAGTCTATTATTTTGTTTTTTTAAAGTTTTACCTCATTGTAAACTCATAAATTTATATTGATTAGCGATTTCTTCATCAAACTTGGAGGTGCTGAAGGACTCCTATTGGTGCAGTGTGATGACGGGGAGAAAAATTCAAATCTTATTGCGTGCAGTCGTTATCTTGTTGATCAAACACGTCGTATATCTTTGGAAACGTTTAACCCGAAACCCGTTCATATTATTTTTATCATCCAGTTGCCGAGAATTGCTGGTGGCTGTCAGCATTTTGTGGGATTTCAAGGTGGAAAATGGAGATGTGTCCATATTGACGAACTTCTTGAGGCAAATGAAAAGTTACCGCAAATTGAACTACTTGTTAATCGATCTGTTAGTGATCTTTTTAATTTAAATGTTTCCTCAAATAATAATCTTGATCTCGGAGACATACGGCTATCACTAAATGATGACCTTGAATCACCGACAGACAGTGATGTGCAGGTAAGACTAACTGACAAGGTTCTATAAAAATGTTGTTTTACACTCTTATGCATTTATAGATCTTGGAACAAAGTGTGCAAACTAGGTAGCTAGTGAGAAAATTCAGGCTGCGAGCAGGCTCATTGGTAGCCTTCAACAAAAATATACAATCTTTACGTATATATTATACTAATGGCCAATTTTTACGACATTTTATTACATTTAATTCATCGAAAGTGATCTATTTAAAGATTGGTTGATCTATTTAAAGCTCAATATAGATGAAAATGAGGCATTTTTGAAAAAATAAAAGATACCGTGATTTTTTTACGAAATAAACAAATTTATCAACCTTCCTCAGCAGTTTTCTATCGCTTTGATTAGAAATTTTCTTTATCATTATTTGATTATATAGAATATTGAGGAGAATTTCTACGAAGAAAATATACGTCCCACTGTCTTGCTGAGGAACTGCATGCAAACTGCTGCTGCAAGAGTCTTTGACGAATCTAATGACGTCTTGAGAGCCACAAAACGAATTGAGATATTACTGGATTGCTTACCTGCCGAAGATGGAGATGAAACAGGTTTCTAACAATTTTGTAGTTTTTCTTTTAGTGGCTGAAATTTACTGCGGGACATACGTATATACGAGGTACATTTTTTGTTTGTTTTAGACCTATCAAACATTCTTGTTGCTCGTATGTATAAACTGCTCCACGAGCGTGATGAAAGATGCTTTGATGATCAAAGGCTTTGGCTTCAAGAGGAAGCGCTATGTCAGGGACATCTACAGGAAACTGGCACATTTAGGAAAGCTTTATGGCAAAAATTATCGTCAATTGTCTCTCCTATTTTGTCCGAAGTTATTGCGTATTGTGATCGTAATAAAAACCTCAACTTGCTTCTTGAAGAAAACACTTGGACACGAAAGTTATGGCTTGAAATGTTAAAGGAAGACAACCTTACGGCAATAACCTATGAATCATTCATTTCACCTGTATCCGGTAGGCTACGAGAACGAGCAACTGTGTTGAGCAGTGGAGTTGGACATCGTTTTGAAGGAAAATTTCCATTCTCCTGGATAATTAAAGATATTGTTCACGTTCTTTCGTTGCAAGTTGGGGGTATGTAGAAATTTTATCGTGTTTTCCTCTACGTTTTACGGCTGTTTGGTTTGCTTTGATTAAGCGAGCGTCGGGCTATTTAGTTCTAGGTTGATCGTTCAGTGACTGCTGTAGTTTTTGAAAATTTAACAAAAATATAAAATATTAATTGGAAAATACAAAGACACCCTTAAAGCCAACATCAAGTGCTTCAACATTGACCCAAACACCTGGGAGGAGTTCGCGGGAGACAGACTGCAGTGGAGGCATCTATGCTCCCAGGGCGTTCGGAACTTCGAAGCCGGTAGTGCAGCCGCCATCAAGGAGAAAAGGGCCCGAAAGAAGCAACGCTCTGCCCCTCTTGTCTCGTACCCCTGCAGCGTTTGCGGGCGTTTGTGTGCATCACAAATTGCCCTCCATTCACACATGAGGTCCCACTCTCGCAGATAGACCTGCATGCCTACTCATCTGTCGCCCCGACAGGAGAGTCCATACGTACATACACATTGCTTAAGTTAAAAGGGATGTTTATATTATACTTTAAGCTTTTTAAATTCAATTGTTCACCTTTTTTTTTCAATATTTAAAAATTGTTTTATAATTTATAATAATTTGATGAACTCTGTTTGTATGGTTAGTCTCTGGGAATATATTAACGATCAAATTTTAAAATTGGTTAGAACAATTGTTCTTTCTTTCAACATATACTTTTTGCATTTCAGGAGTTATTACAAACAGATTGACGTCATTAAGAAATGTTTTGATGCTTCTCCTTTGGGAAGATTGAAGAAATTGGCATTTGAAGATCCGGATATCAAGAAGGAAGCAGCGAATTGTTATTTAAATGACTTTTTACATATGATGTATACGCCAATTGTTGAAAATGAACTGAAGGTTTGTTAACTTTAAAAATTCAATGTGCTGGCCAATGCGTTCAAAGCACAATTGTAAGAGCAACGTACGTTTTGGTCACCGGTAGTTGTAAATCAACATTTATAGAAATAGACGTATACACGTTTAAACAAATGTTATATTTTTATTTTATTAGTTGATATACGACGCTGTACTTGCGACGTCTTGGCAAATACACCAAACTTTTCATGAAAACAATGAATTTCACCTGGACATTCCTCTCATTCATTTTGCCTATTCCATGATTCAATCACGTTTGCTGAATTTCTCTGAACTTGTTCATGCATTTCCTCAAGTGGTAGAAAAACTTATGGCGTCTCCATTACGAATTATAGATTCAGAATTGGTAAGTCACTAAGTTAGTTACCCGTTGATTTGTGGAATATTCGTGCCATAGAAATATAGACGTGATATGTAATTATATACTCCACCTACCGATTTTGTTTTGTAAAATATGTACAGCAAATTTCAATACTTTATCTCCACTTCATTACAAGTATTCAAAACAGTTGCATCTGACTAAAGAACTATGTACAATTATATACTTTCTCCCACCATTTTAGTGCCTAGATGCAGTGGCTCTTCAGTGCTGTCTAGAAGAACTGGAGCCTAATTTAAATGATTTTACGAGTCTTCGTAAACGAAAGACGTGGTGTAATCAAGTTCAATGTCTACGTCCAATCATTCAGGTTATGAAAGCGTCAATAACGGACAGTGGGAACTCAAAAAATGTTGTTCCTCTTTTGCCAAAAAAATCTGAGCAGATTTTGAAAGTTTGTTGGTAAGTGTCAATTGATCTTTGGATATAATATGCAAAGAATTGTGTTTAATATATCATGGCTATGAGAAAAGGAAACTGAGTACGAACATAGTGCATGATATCATAGCAACAATCGAGTCAACTGATACATCATGTTTTATTAAAGAATTTTTATACACCTATTAAAATCTTTGATTTAATTTTTTTTTCTAAAAAATGTGGTAGAGTACAAAGAAAAATGTTCAAAATATCCTTCATTAGGTCACTATGAACTCTATGTTTTAGACATTAATTTTTAACATCTACTAAAAGTTACATTCTGTTCTTACGCGTTTTATACATAGGATCATGTTCACACGTTTGGATGTTGTACGTATGTTTATTGAACACACTTGTCCACCTGAGGATTTGAATCATACTGATGATGGTCGTAATGCTTTGAAATTGTTAAAGGTAAAGTTTTCACGTATTAGCCTAAATGCATAGATCATTTCCGTTGAATGGAATCGCCTTTTAAAAAAGCCTTTTTTATATTAAATCAAATTGAATTAATTTTTGCTATGCAGTACGGTCGAGTAAGACACAGCTTTACTGATACACCTGAAATGTCAATAAACATGTGTCCAGTTGTATTTTATGCATTATGTTAAGTTCAATAACCAAATTTTAAAGGTTACGAATTTGAAAAAGCAAAGCCACTGATTTTCAACAGCAGACTTCAATGGATTTCCTTTAGCGCCTATTTTCTTTTCTAGGCATTGGGTGAAAGTCCCGACTTAACCTCACTACGTACTATCGTTGTTATTGAAAGATTTTTGAAAGACTGCAGTAAAGATTTGCATAAACGAATTGTCAAGTAAGTATCCAGATCAAGAGTCACAGTTTTTAACATTTGTGGTAATGATCATAATTTTCATAAAATGCATGTTTATCTCTTACATTGTGGTATTAATTTTGACTAACAAACCCATTAATATACTTTTACTGTTTTAAAAGTTTATATTAAAATACACTGCATTCATTAATAAATTTTGTATCATAGCAACATATTTTGTTACCATTTATCTGCGCATTAAAGATTTCCTCAACATGGAAATTTAGTTGTATGTTCATTTCTGTTATGCTTAATGAATTATTATGGTGTTAGATTTGATGACGAATGCGCCATTTGCAAGAGATCACTTCAAGATCCTGTACAGCTACCATGTCATCACGTGTTTTGTTTATCATGCATAACCAATTGGCTTAACGATCATGACGTATGTCCTGCATGTAGACACGATGTTGGCAATGATTTTCAATTGCAAATTAATGAAACAATAAGGTAACTATTTTGTATTCAAAGCTTTACAATCAAAGTAGACATGTCTGTATTTAATGTATGGTATAAACGTTTGGTCATAAATTATGGCGTCTTGTCCAGAAAATTAACGTTCATTCTCCACTTGAATGAGTCGTTTTTGCTTTTATATATATGCTTATGAAATGAAATTATTGCTTTTTTTATTTATAGTTTTATTTAAAAGAACTTTTAGATTGATAGACTTTCTCAAACAGCTAAATTTGATAAACATGTAATTTAAAAAGTAAAATTTTCCATTTACAAGTACTTTATTTATTTAGGCTTTCGTTAGAGTTGTGGAGAAGTTTTCGTAATCGTTGCAAATCCTTTTTCATGAATGTTGTCTCTGTTTATTGCTTTGGTGATGACTTACCACAAGATGAACTTGTAAAACACTTCATTGCTTATGTGATAAACGATGAAGAATTCACAGAAGATTTTTCTCCTTTCGACGGTCACAGCATTGATGTCACTCCAGCTATAAGATCATATATTTTACAACAACTTCTTTCAATCAAAGGAAGGTATGTTGATGCTGTGAAAATAAATCAAATGATTCCACCACGTTTTAGTTACCAAAATTTTGATTACATAAAATGAGAAACGTCATTTTTTGTTTGTGTTTCTGCAAGGAAAATTAGTGATTAGTGTTATTTATGCTAAAGTTCGGGCACGATTTGCTGAGTAATAGCGATGTCTTGCGGAAATGCGTTTCAGTGGTAACATTTTTATCTACTTGTACATTGTAAGCTCTAGCTTCATCACAAGTCATCTTTATTATAATGAAAGTGTTTTTGAATTTTTATTCAATAATTTTTTGGCAAAGCACTTTTTTTCGATTGGCCAGTTAAGATAACTTACAAAAAAGCGGAGAGTTTAGGTTTTTCACGAAGAAACGATCAATATTCTAGCAGAACAGATCAATTTGCGTTGTTGCTATCAAAAAATTATTGTATTGTGTTGTATTAAAAAAATGCTTTTTTAAGGGAAAAAGAAGTTTGTACGTATTTGGAAGAATATCTCTGTCGTGCTCAAGGTTTATCTACCAACAAGGAACATTTGATGAACGTTTGCGTGTTGTTTGTTCATTGTATCGAGGTAAATTACGTTTTTATAAAATCATTTTGCAAAATTTTGGGTGCTTTTATTCCTTTGTTGTTAAAGACATAATTCACTTATAAATCTATTGTTTTGTAGTAAAGTGTGTTTAGTTTTTAAGATAATGTAAAAATTCGAGTTGAATTTTAAAAAAGTGCATAATTATTGCTATTGGTTTTATCTTCCTTTAGGATGTTGAAACAGGGAAATTATTAAAAGCAAAACAAACTGAAGACAGTGTTGAAATCAACATGTTGTGCAGAATCCTTGATAGAACACTGAGAAATTTTCGTACCTACAAAAACCTGGACATTAACAGCCTTAAAGATGTTGCTGCAATTCGGGCTGCGTTTAGTAAACTTCCTACATATTTCAATGACGATCTGTCCGAAAACTTAAAGAGCAATGCGGAACTTAGAAAATGCATCCAAGCAGCTAAACATTTATGTGAGAATGAATATGCTCTTCAGTTATTCCTACTAAAACAGTTGGTCCATAATGATGAAAATGGTTTCGATGGAGTTAAAGAAAGATGTAAGATCAAAGAATTGAAATGGATTTTGCCTCCACAATCTGAGGTAACCACTTGTTCACTTACTAGCTAGTTTATACGTACTTGTGTGGTTTGTTTTATTCTTGAAATAAATTGTATTATTAACGATGTCAAATATTTGATCTTCACATTCAAATTAGCGATTTATCATATGATATGCTTAGATAAAGCACGCTTATGTACAAGGCCACCATTACAATGTTGAAGTTGCATGCTTTCTGATACGTTTCGAAGCAGTTTCAAAAGTAAAGAACGATTGTTGTTGTATATTCACTATCTGAAAAACTTTGACTTTTCTGTCTTTTGCATGTCCATATAGGAGCGTGACAAAAGACCAGACAGTTTCATGGTCCATCACGACAATTATCATACAGTACGAGAAGCTATTGGCAAAGCAATAATAACATCAAATTATGAAGAAACACAGTTGATCTTGAGAGTAAGATAATTTATTTTCCTTATAACAACAAGATTGTTTTCACTTGGCCAATGTATATTTATACAGCATAATATAAAATTGAGGCTGAAATCATGTTTCTTTTGATATGATATATTATATAGTTGAGCAAACCCACACTCCTGCAATGAATTTGATGTCTACGTTTACTCTATTTCTGATTTGTATTACGTGCAGGTTTTGATTTACCCAATTCTCAAACATTTTTAACATAACATTTAAAACAACAAATTACTTCAAAGTTTCTTAGAGCATCAGGCTGCAAGAAAGGAGCTTATTTTGTAAAATATCGAATGACTGCTGTCAAAATAAATTTTGCCCTATCCTGGTTTGGAGTTACAATCACTTGCTGAAATGTAGATCTTTGTGATCTTTCTTCTGTGAGAGAAATGCAGTTTGTCAAATCAGCCATAGTAACGTTACAAATTTGTTATACTTTATTCTTTTTAGAACATGTCCTGTGATGATCGTGCCCAGTCCTGTTATATTTTACTTGCAATTTATTGCGAAGTAATGACCAAATTTTCCACTGAAAACGAAGAAGATCGGATTCTTTCAAAGGTATATGTATTGCACGTTATCAAAGACTGTGTAGCAGGATTTTCTCCCCCCTGACCTTCTTTGTAATTCTTACTTCTTGGTCTTACTTACTTTACGTTTACGAATCGAATAAATATAGTCGATATTTTAGATCGAGAAATTTGTTTTCTGTCCATAAATCTAGCAATTGCAAATTTCATAAAAGATTTTGTATCATCATTACGGAAAATATATGGACATATTTGTTGAACATCTTGAAAAATACATCGTCATATGTGAATGTATTCTGTAAAGTGTGTTGGTCAGGAAACATTATTTGTACAATAAAAAAGTACTTTTTTGTTATTATGTTCGTATGAATGATTGTTATAATTTTATAATTAGATTGTGGAACAACTCGATGAATGTCTTACTGGATGTCAGGTTTTGGCAACTCAGGTATTTTGTGTGCAGAAACAATGCTTTGGAATCTTATATACAGGCAGTTGAATAAATTACTCTCCAAAAAACCTTAATTTCATAGGGTAACAGTTAAACCAAATGCAAAAACATTAGATATCACTTATGCTATACAAAAAGTAAAAGTGTAGTAACTAGTGGATTCGTCATTGCTTGTTGTGCTTAAGTTACAGGTTGGCATTTGATGACGTGCACTATTCATTACTATCAAATATTAAAAGATAAATTTTGAGGAGTTCTTTTTTTCTTTCTGAGTATAATTTAAGTATTATCGATTATGCATTTTCTTTGGAAGTGCAAATTAATTTTGGAAATGTCGTAATTGTTATTAGAATATGAGCTGATTTTGGAACACAAATATAGCTTAACACTCAAACCATTTCAATTTAAATCTCTTTAAGCTACCTCTTGCGAAGAATCTCTTGGTGAATTTTGACAACCGTTCTCATCAGCAATTACTTCAGCTACACAGTGGCCAAACTTTAAATGATAGGCGTTTAAATGAAATCTTGATTCATTTCCTTGTTGTTACGAGTTGCTTTCCAAATAATCAACTTTTGACTCCCTTCTCAAATCTTGCATTCAATCCAGGATCAATGAGGGTATGTGTTTTTAATATTCATTTAAATAATCGTAAATATAAACATAACTGTGACCAACTTAAATGGTTAATGAGTTCTATTTTAATTTAATTCTGGAGTATGTTTTCATGACTGTATAGAGTAGATTGTCCAATGGAGTTTTGAGAGGGAATGTTGGTGTTGTTCAACAACCTTAGTGGCAGTAATTTCCGTCACTAAAAGCACTTTATTTAACATGGATGTACAACTTCGTGTTGATTATTGTCAGAAATGACGTGAAATGATTAGTAAGACAGATGACAGTTTTTTATTTATGGAATTCCTTTCTAAGAGTGCGTTCATTCCCACCATGCCTCAAGATGATAGTCCCGAGGTCATGGGCGTTACCCAAGGCACGTGGTATGGTAAGTTATAGAGATTAACTCCGCATAAGATGCTCTAATACTTAACCTATGGCGGTATTAAGTACACTTTTATATTTTTTTTACCCCTCCAGAATGCATTAACGGACATCGTTATGTCATCACTGAGGTAAGTTTCTTTTAACATAAGTATGTTTTTGTGCGCAATTATTTTTTTTGAATGTGCTGCTGGTTTTACCTTTATGTAAATATTTATGCAAAGGCAAATATTTAAAATTGCAACAATTTTTGTGTTTCTACATTTCAAACGCTGTTATTTTTTTCAATCAATGTAGTGTGGACGTCCAAACCAAGCGTATAATTGCCCAACCTGTGGTGTTCCTATTGGAGGTTCAAATCATCAGCTAGCAGCTAATAATAGACAGGCGTCGAGGTTCGTCTTTGCATGTTTACATAAATTTGTTTTGTATTTCGTAAGAATCTTAGAACTAACATAAAAAGCTTGACATGTGTTGGTTGTCCTTTTATACCTTTTTTTTGCCTTTGATTGGTACAATCGAGTTTAAAATCTAGCTTTAATCGTATTAGTTTACGAACGATAGTTTTAAAATAATGATGTTCTTTTGTCTTTGTTTGCTCGTATTTTACGTTTCCATATCTCCTTTAGGGCAGATCGAAGTAGTACTGGTCACATTCTAGGACATACACAGGATCAACCTGCAAGTGCACAAAGAAATTTGAACCCATTATCCTGTTGTGTTTTACGTTGTTTGACACATGTGGCTATGTTGTTAGGAACAACACCCGATGAAATTCAGGTAAGTGTAAATGAATGAATTTCATTCCTTCACAGATTCATTAGTCATTACTGTGTGTTAAAGTTGATGCCAACTTCAATTGATTTTATTTCAATTCGTGTCTAAGCAAACTGAATAAATGTGAATTTACGACATATTTTATCTACCTTTCTAATTTCTAACACGGCTCAACATTTAAAATGTCGAGACCAACTCGATTCAATGGCTTGTAGTCCAAAGCCATCATTAGAACATGAGAATCATTAGAACATGAATTAGTGTTCTAGCTGATTCTTACACATTTTTAGTTTAAGCTTTTTTTAGCAAAGCTTTTCATTATTGTAGCTTAAGATTAATGCTGAAACTTTCAAATGCTATACCTTTTCTATGATTATAATTTTTCAGAATATTTCAGCTATTATCAAACCACCTGTTAATAACGTTATTCAATTCATAAAAGACCATGTACAAAATGACCTACGTTGCATTGCAAGATTTGTTGGTACAAATATTGAACAAGCTGCTATGATCATCCATCTGATTTTTGTGGAAATCGTCAAAAATAATCATGGTTTGTTTCTTTTTTTTTTTGTTATTATAAATGGGGCAAAATTTTTGGTGAAAAATTAAAAGTTGTGTCACAAATTAGAAAACAGTTTACACTGGCTGGTAAAATTTAACAGATAAACATGTCAAACATACCACTTTAAACGCGTTTGCTGATTTTGTTCTGTAGCAGCATACCATCCATCAACTTTACTTACAATTTTTGAAGTTTATATTAAAATTTTCCAAGTCAGTCATCGGACGATTTATCGTATTTTGATTTTCTATTATATTATCTAAAATTTAGTTTCTTTCTTTTCTACTGTTTTTGGATGCCATTAATAGAAATATTTTCACCGCGTTACTCATGCATGATTTTAGAAGTTATGTGACCAGCGACCAAGTTGTGCAGTGAATTGTGATAAACAAAACGTTCATTGTGAAGTAACAGAAATATCAGTACTTTGCTTGGTCACAACTAAAATCGAGAAGGAAAATATACAATACTTTTATAACGTACCAACAGGCAACATTATATTCAAAAATATAAATTCCATCCAATTCAGTTTCAATCCTGGGAAGCAACCTTGATTTCAAAATATTTCAGTAGTTTTTACATTTGCTTTTGTAATACATAATGACTCGACCTAAACCCCTATTCTTTGGCTATCCATTAAAAAATCCAATTGTTTATTCATCACAAAAAATCTTTTTTGTCAAAACGTTTGAATCGGGTGATAATTTTTGTCTACATTTGCCATCGTTAGGAAATATCAATGCCATTCAATCTGATTTGCCCAGTAAAGTGTCAAGACAAGCTTGGGAAGATGCATTTATGAATACCTACCTTACTCCTGTTCTATCGGTAAGTTATTCTGTGTTTTTTTACCAACCAATAGCCAAGGCAAGCAGACAAAATAAAAAAAAAACAACATAAAATCTGATAATGAACATCTTCTCTTAGTGATATTGTAGTTTTTTGCGTTTTGGTATTTAATAAATATTGAAGAATTTGTGTTACACTAACCAGGGGCGGATCTAGAGTATGTCAAATCCATCGCGCGACTGATGTTTGAAATTCAAAAATTACCTATTCATATTAATTAAAAATTCATTAATTATTCTTACTTTATTATCGCATTTACTTCATTGATAAAAATCCCATTTATTTATTATTGAAAACTAACTAATCCAATGAATATCGTTGGTAACCAGATCAGTTGAATTTTAATTGACCTGGAATAACCGACTGTAAGCAGGGTGGCTTGACTGGTTCGACGCATAAAGGAGTCTATGAACGTCAAAAACGCTTATTTTATTTGTCAATATGAATCAGTGGACAGTCTGAATGGTCTCGAAATACGATAATAAAAGGGTGGCCGGACGTTATAAGGGAGTCCAATTGCTATCTTACAATTGGTTCATTTGAATTTTTGCTTTTATTGTGATTGGTTTGACAGTTTCGACTGATAGCCAACTGAACTTCTTAGTCAATCACTGTCTGAATTGAATGTTGATCGTTTTATAGTATTTTTTATAAGCATGATAGAAACTAAAACTACAATCAGATGGAATTTATGGAAATCTTTACAAATTCATATATTGACATGATGCACTGTCCAAAATGTGAATTTTCAAGAGGTGGAAATTTATGGATAAATTTTAAATGCTTGGCAAAGACGATCTCGCGAGCGACATTTCAGTCATTGATGTTCAAAGAAAGCCAACATTGTTTTGAGTTTATGAGCAGAAATTTACATCAAAATCGTAAAGTAAAGGACAAAGGGAAGTGTATGCATGAATGTAATATATCAAAGTCAATTATGCGAGTGTCAATGATGCGATTTATGCTAATATGGCGTATGGTGTTAAACAGATCGATGCTTCTAAAATTGTTGTTGACGAAGGACTTTTAGCTATGATTTCTTTAGTGCTGGGGATTCGTGGCCGTTATACGGCAGCGAAATCTACATTCTAAATATATTTCAATGGACAAAATCTGTAGCCATAAGGCGCCATACTATTATTTATTTTATCATAAACAAATGTTTGGGGCTTTTCAGTTTATGATCATTGATCATTCAATCATTGGACAGTTATACACATATTGTTTAAGATTTGAGAAAACTAACATTGATTACATGAGAAGCTGTTTACTATAACCTGTGATTTTGAGTCTTCTGATCCATGAAGCTTTTATTTTGACAATTTGACTGGAATGGTATTAAACCTGAGTATTTCACATACATGAAATGTTGTCCCATGTCACATATTGTCCCTTTCTAACTGAACACCTCGTAGAGATGTAAGGTGTGTTAATCTACAGCTCATACAGATTGTTTGCCATAAATTCAAAGGAGGGCTATTGACATGAAAGCATTTTCTATAAAGTAAAATGTCTTACTATGTATGCAGATAAACCTTGAAATTTGGCAAAACAGCAAAATATTTTCTGATGATCATTATAATTTCTAAACTAAATTATTTCTAGTTTACATTTAAATAAAGCTTTGATCATATGAAAAGTATTTATCATAACCAGTAAGCATGTTACATGAACCAATTTTAACATTCATGTAATTATATAATTAAAGACATGTTGGTTACATTCTGTTTGTATTTGCAAATACAATGCTACTAGTGATTTGCTATATAGCACCTTGCATATACTCACAGGAGATAATAGTCTAGTGAAATGCCTAATAAACATTTATGGCTTAAGCTGTCATAACTACAAATTTTACTCTGATAATTTTGCTTAACCTTTGTGAAAAAATTTTTAGTTTTTACCAAAAGGTGAATTTACTGGCATGATGTGGAGATGGTAAAGGGTTACAATAAACTTTATGGTTTGAAGTCTGACTTTTCTATCTATGAACTGTCACTTGTAGTACCAAATTTCTAACTTAACTAAACTCATTACACATAGTGGTTTGAATGGGGTCTCTAGGGGTCTATGCCTGACAACTTGGTAGAATTTTAAAGACTCAATCTGTTTTTGAATAGCATTATTGTAAAATAAATTTTACGTTCTAGACATGCGCCATATATTTGGCATGATGACCATTTCATCTTTGGCAAAACATTCAAGTACTATTTACTTCATTTTTTCTTTTTGAAGAAAAACGTAAGCAAAATGTGTTGTTTTTTACATAAAACAGTACCCCTAAATACATTTTGTATACAAAACGCTGAAAATGGCATTTTTCAGGGCTCTGAAATTCAAAATTTCTCAGGGGAGTATGCCTCAGACCCCTCCAGGTGCGGAGCGCCTTCGACGTTTTATGACTGATGTTTGAAAAATCCTAGATCCGCCCCTGACACTAACATATTTTCATTTTAAGATTGTTTCTCAGTTGTTGCAAGGTGCCTTAGGTAGAATGGTCAGCGATGAACGACTGGGTAAGAAGAAACTTGAAAGCCGGTTTTTAGTCGTTCTAAATATGTTTTATAGATAGCAGCTTTAATTTAGAAAAACTATTCTTTCTTCATAAGTTCAACATTGTAAATGAAATATATCACTACTTTGCATTATGATGAGCATCATTATTTTCTATGAAAACACGATCAATATCTCTAGAAAGAAAAATGAAGCGAAATTCCCATGGAATCGTAACAAGATGATGTTAAAATTTCAATTGAAATGCAGTCACGAAACTTGGACACTTCTATTAACACTTTTAGTCCTGTTTTTTATGATCAGTGTCTAAACAATTAGATGTGTTGTATAAAATTTTATGTTCAGAATTATATATTTCAATAAACCTTTCCTGTTTTGCTTCTTCATGAAAAGTTTGCAAGTTAGATAAAAGAAATTAATTTAGTAAAACGACCACTATGAGAACAAAGTTATTTAATATTTGATAAAAATTTTCCGTTTGGCAGTTTAGGGCTACGTTTTTGTTTTTTATTCGTATATTTTTATACTAAAGTAGAACGCAGACTCTTCAAAACATAGAGTTAGATAATTGGTCAAAACATTTTTCCATCACTTTTTCCAGGAAATAATCGGCTAATGAAATTGATCAACGAACTAGATGAACCAAGCTCCAATGTCGTTACAAAACTCGATCCTTCATGTCCAGCACTTTGGAGAAATCGTAAGAAAATCACAATTGAACATTTGTCCTTCAAATATCAAGAATATTCTCAAGGTGTCATAGTGCCAACAGACAAGTGTGAAGTACTTGATGAATTTTTAAAAAAGGTTATGCTTAATTTTCCTTTACAATGATTTTAAATGTAATGTGCAAATGGCGCTAATCTGTTACTCACTTTTTTTAATTTTTGATCTTTCTTAAAACTTTAAATTTAGCTAGGTGTAACTATTTTCTATGTAAGAATTACAGTTATTGCAGGCTACTGAACAATACAGATTTAAAATTAAATGCATGTGTTTTTTTCGGCGTGTAAGTAGCTATCCTAAGAACAATTAACTTATTGTTAAAATAAAACAACTAAAATGCAGAAAATATTTGATGAAAATAGACATAATAAAGTAAATGGTTTGAACCCGGGAAACCTTTTTGGTTTCGCTACGTAGATGACACAATCACAGCACTACATGCAGACGAGATTGATGACTTTCACACTCACATCAACAAACAGACAGCCGACAATTTTCAAAGATGTTGAAGAAAACAGAAACTCTTCCTTTTTCTCGACTGTTTGGTAAAACGACATAATCAAAACTACGAACAACAGTTTATCGCAAGCCAACATACTGACCGACTACTAGACCAATCATCTTACTACCTACATGACACAAAGCCACCACAATCAGAACATTATGAAGACGTTTCACAAATCGTATGTGATTCACCGGTTTCCACAGCAAGAAAACAACTATCTCAAACGTGTTTTTGATAAAACAACTATAACTCTGACTTTATTAAACGCAACATTTACAAACCCAACGAAACGAACAACTCAGTGACAACAGCAACGATACCTTACATCAAGGAATTTGCGTCACAGACTATCTCGCGTATCTTTGACCATACAGCCGTTATATGTTTGTAATTGATGATCGTCCAGGACGGCAAGTCCACAAGGAAAGGACTTTTTGTTGTTGTAGACTGACGTTTCGACAAACCATTTACTTTATTACAACATACGTGTCGCACATAAACCAATCACAACGTTACGACAAGTACTAACGAACATAAAGGACAAAGAACAGCCCAACAAACGACAAGGTGCAGTTTACAAAAAAAAACTGCTTCGACTGCCACGCCTCCTATATCGGGGAAACTTGCACGAACTTAAACATGTGACTTACTGAACACAAACGAGTTACTAAGAAACAAGACAAAACTAATCGTACCGAACATCCGCAGATCATAAAGCACAACATTATTGGGACTCGGCAAAATGCATTACCACAGTACTGACTATAGACAACGGCTTACATTTAGAAGTTTGTTTCCAACTTGCAACAAACCCCCTGAACAAATCACAGCAATTACCGGCACCTTACAAACGACTTATTCACAATACAAACAAACGATCAACTAAAAACATACACTTCATACTAATTCACAGTGACAATACACAATTCCTGTACACACAAGACAATGACGTAAGAACCGGATAACAAATACGGCTAACCTGACGTTTACTCCTCATTTCACTCTGAAGATGACTACCGCTAAGGTTGTCGAAACGTCAGTCAACAACAACAAAAACAATCCTTTTCAGGACTATACCCACCTGGACGATCTACATTTACAAACATGAAAATAGACATTTTGTTAAATATGTTATGGTTAGTTCAGGACTTCTCAAAATCAGTCTACAACAAGGACTTTTTGTTACCACTTTACTTTTTTAATCTAAGCTAAATTGAGAGTTTACCCTGGCCCAGGATCACTTGTTAAAGATTTTAAGATATACATTGTACAAACTTCTATACTTTCTTTTCCAGAATGTCATCTTCGTGCCTACAGTATCTTCCGGATATTATAAAGTTGCAACGTTTTCTTTTTGAAAGTTTCATCGTTGCTTAGATCAAATGAAGCTGAAAATACACCATTGGAGACTTATATAAAGAGGGGTACATCCAAAAGCGTGTCTGATTCTGTAGTAAATTGCATTACTGCTGTAGAATAGCTATGGTTCTTGTTGTTCTATGGTTAATACATCTTTTTATAAAATATCCTTCCTATTTTAGCTAAACTTTATTTCTTCTATTTTCACCTTCATTTCGTTTATCAACTGTATACTTTACATTGCTGACATGCATCCCTATTCTATTTTAAGTTATAAAAGTTAGACTACTTTTGCTGCCAGTAAATCAACTTGCTGTAAAATTAAATAACTTTTGATTTGTGATGTTAGTGGATGCTCTGTATATAGCATGTCTGGTTAAACAACTATTCATATTGTCAATATTAATCAAACAAAAGGTTTTCTTCCATTGTATTGACGTCTTGCACTTAAAAATACCATAATTCTTATGCGTGTTCCTTTTCTGCTGTAACATGTTTTTGTCAAGATTATTCAACTTTCTTCGTAGCTTGCATCTAAGGTCTGTTGAATAGACAAATCTTCTCTTAGACAGATATATAGCTAAGACGTCAACATAAATGGAATAGAATTGAAATCATTCATAACTTTTGAAAATTGGTTTTTGTTTTTTTCTTGTCTCACGTTTTGATCAATTAAATACTTTTTCATGGCAAAGAAATAGTCCTTAAATTTGATTTTCTCTTTTTCGTTTGTAGACCCTGACATAAAACAGCATGTGAAGTCATTAATCAACAGTTTCAATATGGCTTGGAAAATCATTCGATCATCTATTCCACAAGATGGTGAGTGACAAAATAAAAGTTGAGTTAAGTTTGATGCTATGTAGAGTGAATTTTTCAATTTATTTATTTTATTTCCTGATGTGTTTTCTTCAGTTGTTTTAATGCATGCGAGCAACATTGGTTGACAAATCAATACCTAATTAAGTGTTAACTAATGCATTCGGTTGAGTAATATCTGAAATCACTTTGTTTGTATTACCAAGATTTTTTTAAATAACTGCAGTTGTCTTAATTGACTTGTTAGGTCATTACGGAATTTCAAAAGAAATGAGAGAGAAGGAAGTTATCAACGCTACTCCGATTTCTATGTTATTGCCTTCGTGGAAAGGATATGGAAAGTGTTCTTTGGCACTGACAAATTACCTTGTATCTTTACATAACAATTTTATTGGACGATGTAAAAGCTTGTTGAAGGACGATAAAAAGTAAGATAAACTTTGCAAGATTTTGTTAGGATTCATCACTGGTGAGAACTTCATTTAATTGTATGTTTTAATAAAAGGGCTACTTTTATTCCTCCGGCTGGTTATGTATTCTGAAAACACAAATTGCCTTATAGAGCAGGTTTTCACCCTAATAAATATTTCATTGCTATCCTTCTGTTAGCTAAATATTTTTTACATCTTTATAGTTCAGAGGAGCTATCGCTGTTGAACGTTATTAAGGGGCATTTGGTTGCCTATGATCCAGAGAGAGATTTTTTGCCGATGGTCCTGGCTCACTGTGATTACTCACTAAAAGTTGGTGAAGGAGGTGAAAAAACGGTTGTGAAGTTCAACTGGAAATCTTTAGAAAGACAACTTGTCGACAGATTTATTCGGGGAAAACCTAGAATTACATCTTTGGTTAGTTCCATGTTATCCATGTTGTACAGAAAGGGATATAAATGACTTGCATTGAGAATTTATGGTCTTGTCAGCTATTTCTGCGTTTAATTATATAAATTAAGTTTCTGCTTCTTTAGGTTGAATTATTTGTGTTCAGCAAAGATATTTGTGATGGAGCTGTTTTTAAAGCGTTGAATCAAAAGATCCCTCAGGTACACTTAATAAGAAAAGTAGCTAATTTAGCTACTTTACTTATGATAAGGAAAGACAAAACAAAATAAATTTTCGGTGATGTAGTCAGAGTTATGTAGAATCTGCTCTGTATGAATGATCTCATTTTCAAGATTTTGGTCATTTTTTTTTTAATTCCGTTATTTTTTCTAACGTCTATGGTTTCTAATTTTGTTTGTAGATTAAACTTAGTCGACCAGTGAAAGATCAGATCTTAAGTGAACTGAACCAACTCACTGATGTTTGTGACGTTCTTAAATCTCTCCACAATGTCATTGGTTTCTTATCATCTGCTGGAGGAAATCCAGGAATGCTTATCAGTGAATATATGAAATCAGCATTGAAAATTGATCCTAGAAACGGTTTAAAAAGTGGCAAGGTAGCTTTTCTTTGTAAATAAAATGAACGACTTTTGAGTTTTTGTGAATATTGAAAACTGTATGCTAAAGTCTTTTTTATCAAACAAAAACATTCTTGAAGAGTTTTCAAAGGCGGGTTCAATTCGATATTAGTTTGTTAAATCTCAGTTTTATAATGCTTGACCGAAATTAATTCTTTGAATAGCTCTGAATTTTTAATTAACTTTGGCTTATGAGTGTCTATCCTATTTAGCCAAACAGATTACTAATGTAATATAAAGAATGAAAGCCATAACAGTACTTTGTATTCTTTCACCGTGTATTTATAAGGGTTTCTTAAATTATCTTTTAGGCAGAGCAGATTTGTCAACTTCAACATGTTGTTGCGCTTTGGAAACTGTTATCATTAGAAAGAGCAAAAATATTGACTAGACGTAAACAGGTTTGTTCGGCCTAGATTATATTTTGGTATAAATCGTGTAGGAATTCTTATGTGAAGGAATTAATTGCGCTAACAGATATAATATTATACGTATATTTTGTTTTTTGGACTAGCAAAACCAATGTGAATCAAAAGCATATCAGTTAGCTAAACATAATGATTATTTTGCACGCGAGTCCTGCTTTTTACTTGTTTCAAATCAGCGAACTTTATCGTTAATCTAATAAAGCAACTACAGCTCATATTGACTACCATAATTACATCAATGAAAAATATGTGTTCTGATATGCAGCCCTTTAAAATAATTTATGTTGATATGAAGTTTAAGAACTGTATGGACTATAGTGCGCAACTAAAAAATGTAATTCAAAAGATGATATGGGAAAATTGAAATCTTTGTGGTATTGCTATAGGAACCATTTGACGATGTAACAGATAAGATAAAGACAGCATTGACAAGGGAAATAAAGTTTGAATTAAGTCGTGGTTTACAGAAAATCAAAATTGATCGTTTCGTTGATGAATTATTGCAGCTTATTTTACTCTTTTTGAAAAATGCACCAGACGAACAGTTGCACTGGCCGTAAGTAAAACTATTTAGCTACATAACTATTTGTTGTGCTGCTTATTTAACATCTGCTACATGTTTTTTCTTTCATATACCAACTTTTTACATCGTAAAGTTGGTCGATCGTTATGATTCGTTATCAAACCCTAATCGTACCACGAAAATTGTTTGGATCAATGTCACTTGTTACCGTTTCATTGAATAGTTTATTTCAAATTCTATAGCTTGTTAAAAATACACGCATGTTTAAAGAATACGATTTAATTATCGGAATTTTTCTGAATTAAAGGAGTTAACTGACCACCTTGTCTGACGTGAAAACTCTTGTTGTATACAACCATTTATGTATACAAGGAAAATATTGCTTGAACAAGAATATTGCATTGTGTATACAACCAATATGTTCGAACATTTCCAAATGTGTTACATTTATTTTTCGGAAAAATGTGAAAAGTGTGGAAACCTGTCCTTGCTTACAGGAAAAGGGTAATACAAAATCATGGAAAAAAATTTGAACTGTAAAATCATCTGCGTTTTAAATTTCTAAAATTTTTCAATCAAATTTTGTCATTTTATAAATCGATAAGGCTTATTTTAACTGTATCAACAGAAAGCTAGTTGTATTTATTGGAAAAAGCTTAAGTTTATTTAGCTCATACAACTAAGATTTCAATTTTTCTTCTTATTATATAGTTTAGCAGAGTACATCAACGCAATGCTTGAACAAGATGGTTGTGAAATTATTAAAGATCTTGAGGAGAGTTTACCAAATGAAGTTACTGTTGCACATGCTGTTGAAGCTTGGAAGCTTGCATGTCAGAAAAGTGATGATTACAATTCAAAAATATATTGATTTAGTCGACAATTTTTTTATTAATGACGAAAAGTTGCTTGATATTCTTTAACTTAATAATGCGCATTTAATTTTCAGGAAGATTATTTGGAAGATATATAGGTACTTTTTAAATCAGTTTACAAAAATCTCATCATAAAATTACATCAAATACAGAAAACAGTTGTCATTTAATTAGAAAACATTTGAGAACATCTGTAAGTAGTTAAAAACAATATATCATAATTTCTATCTTCTTTAACCAAGTAGCAAAGTGCATGTGTGACGTTTAAATACTGCATGAATGAAAATGTTCGTTATTCTAACCAATGTATCGTTAAAAATAGTTTAAATCTATCATTGCCTCCACTATAAGTATTAAAGTTTTGATTTTTGGGAATGTGATTTGCAATGTGATAAACCTGTATTATAAAGCTACAACATCAAAAGCCATATCATTTATGGCAGAATAATTTCCCTTGATCAATGTTGACTTTTAAATTTCCAGGTAAGTCTTGTGGTTAAGAAAAAAACGCTATTGAGTGTTAGTTACGACTGCTGCTTTTTTAACTTCCAACAATTCTTAGTGCTACCACAGTAAATGGAATATACAGTAGGGCCACTTCGCTGTGCAACTGGCTGCTGTATATTTAATTAGTTTAGTAACTACCGTTTGCCATATCGTCAATCCTATTGGTCATACATTGCAATTTACTGCTACCAAGTATCGTATAGAATCAAAATTATTTGTCCAAAAAAAGTAACGACAGTTTTGACAATTTATTGACAGCCAATCTTTAGAAGGATGATTCACTTGCATATCATAAGTAATAAGTTGCCTTCGCAAACTTGCTTCGTTGTGAATTTTTTCACAATTTGGATTATCGGCATATCAGTTCTTCCCCTTGACTTTTAAATTTCCAGGTAAGTCTTGTGGATAAGAAAAAACGCTATTGAGTGTTAGTTATGACTGCTGCTTTTTCAACTTCCAACAATTCTTAGTGCTACCACAGTATAGGGAATATATAGTAGGGCCACTTCGCTGTGCAACTGGCTGCTGTATATTTAATTAGCTGGCTGCCGTATGCCATATCGTCAATTCTATTGGTCACACAATGCAATTTACTGGCGGCCAATATGGTAATCACATGCGAAATAAGATACGGGTGGCACGAAAAAATTCAATGGAGTGGCCCTACTGTATGTTCTCTATACTGTGGTGCTACATATTGCAAAACTGTTTTACATATAAGTATTTCATGACAACTATTTTGAGGTACGCAGTCTAATTAAACCAAATCAACAAATCTCCCTGGCATTTCTGTACAACACAGTATTGTATATTTTATCAGAATACGTGGAGCTGTAAGCCGTGTTCCGTGTTTCTTTTAGTCAAACTATAATATTGCCCATAGCAGTAATTATGAATGCAGTGGCCGAGTGGCTGTAATGACCTTATTTTCTATGCCGCAACCAATGACCACGTATTACGTAGTTAGGCCAACATGAGAACTTTAATACAATTGGCTTTGCCTGTCTAATAAGAGCCAATCAATTACTTTGCTTTGTTTATACATAACTCAAAAAGCAATAGACGGAATCATACGCGATAGTTTGGAAATAAGTGCACTTCGTACGAGGAGTGTGTTCTAGATTTTTAACTTGCAATTACTACTGTAATTATAGCATTTTCTTCGCTTGCAATTTTGCGCTCATGGAGCCTTACGCTGATGCGTCAAAGCCTCCAAGCGTTCAAACAGACATATATGAGAATCTTAACAGAAGACAATCTCAAACAACAGCGTCTACATCATCCAATCCCAACAACGTTGACCATAATCTGGATAAAGATGTGGGTAAGTGTTTGATTATAATTTTGCAACACCGGACTTTTTCAAATATCATTTCTTTCAAATTGTGTATTTACCAAAATCAATTATTGCTTTTTGAAATTTCCGGTTTCGATTTCTGATTTTCTTCGATCTATGAAGGACCTCAGTTTTTTTATGTTACAGAGATGCAATTCAATCCCAAACACAATTTATTGAGTTGCTGTGAAACTTTACACATGCGTACATTTATAGATGGTAATTATCTAGTAAAATTTTTGTTTTGGTTTATTACTGTTTACGATTTATGAAATTTTTTGTCAGTATTGTCAGTAAGGTGTGTCATAGTTTGCATATTTATAATTGTCTTGCTTTCAAAACAAAATTTTACCGTCAAGTAAGTTCTTTAAAAACCAATGCAATAATTAGCTTTGTTAAAGAGTTATTGGGTCAAGGAATGCATTACCGTCATTTGTTACGTAGGCAACACCAAAGCAATTTTTCAGCGAAAAATTATTTATGTCTTCAGAAAGTTAATTCCTTTAGTGTTTTTCCAGTGAATCATCACGGAAATATTTGCATTACATAGGAATACGAATCATGTGGCTTTGCTACTGTGTTTATATCTGTGATAATATTCAGGACTAAACGATTTGTCAAACTCGATGTAGCTAACGTTTCTACAGATCGGTGTTAGTTTTCATCACATATGACATTAATGTTGCCTGGGCTCAAACACCGGTGCTTTTAAGCCGAACTGAACGCACACCGGTTCACTGGTTGAGCAGATCGATCTACAAGTAATCATGGTCCGCAAGAACCAATTTAAGTGCTTTGTCATTTTATGTCCAACTTTTAACATGATTATTTTATATATGACACATTAAAATGAATCAAACTATGTACTGAACAAATATGACGGAATCATGCAGCATGAAATATTGCATAATATGCATAAAATATAAAAGCTAAACTTGAACATGATTTACGTCATTTTGGCTCGAAAACATTGTTGCGACGACAACAACACGTAGCCGTCATCAATCTAAGTACGATGTTTTGTAAAAAATTCGTAGTCGTGTCTACAATGTCTTTTTAAGCAAAGAAAGTAGGTATATTTCTTCATTCTGTAAGATATTAGTTTACATTACTATTTTCGAGCATGCAGGCTTTACTTTAAAAGCTTTTTGAGTGCATATGTACATTTAATAGCAAAAAAAAACACCTGCAAACTTTCATGTATCTTGTACGAAAAGTGAACGGTAAACAAACAATAAATTAGTAAAAATATATCGTACATAAAATTTAAAATAGTGAAAATAGTGAAAATAGTTCCCGCAAAATCAGTATTACCGATTGGTTAATATCATTATACGTCGGTGTTTTTTGCAATAAAAAGGCTCGTTCTGTTGTTTATAGCTAAAACTAAATTATTACGAAGCGACAACGACAGCAAACCTCCTCGTGCCATTCCCTTACACGGTCAAACTTCGTACTCGTTGTCGTAGTCGTACTCTTGCTAAAGCTTTCTAATAGCTTGATGCAGCTGGTTAAAATAAAATAGAGACGTGAAGACTCTCGTTTGCATTGTGGTTGTAGAACATACTTCGTATTAGGGAAGCTAAATAATATGAAAAGTCGCTGGAGGAGGTAGCGTTCTGACCTTTTAGCAAAGTTTTAGGAAAATTGTATATTGCTCATACATAGTAAGTATATCCAATGTTTACCACTACTATTTGAAGAGCATTTATACTTTAGGTTGTTTGATTATAACCGTCAGTGAGTGTTTTGCTTGCTACTTTTGTTCGCATTACGATATATTTCAGAAGAGAAAACAATTTGAACATAAAACTAAGTTTTATTAAGATAAAAGAAAAACAACGAACGTTGCCCGAACGAACACATGCGCCCACGATATAATCTTTAACATAGTTAATACTTCATAACAACGTAGTTAAGAATGTTGAGTGTAATTTAGAACAATTTTCATGTTCATATATAATAAAACGAAGACATAATATTTTTGTTTTTTTATGTTTCTTTCAAATTTCATGAATAATTAAACAAGTTTGTGTGTTGCAAATTTCAGCCGGTATTTCAATATTATGCTAAAAGTATACAAGCATTTACACTCTTTCTGTGCAATTTTAATTTATAAATAACATTTAATTATAAGTATTAGAGAAATGATTAAAGTATTAAAGTAAGCATATGCACTTCCATAAAAACATCGCAAAGTTATAATTCAAATATACATCAAATGTTTTGCTCAATCAATGCCCACTATATTATTAAAAAATGTTATGATTAACAACAATAAAATTCATATGGTGTATTACCCTTGTTTTACATAACAATATATTCCAATATATATAAGCGTAAAATTAGCCTACAAAGGAGGCATTACGCAAATGAGGATTTTTCGTGATTTCTTGCCGGTCCCATGTAAACATACAACAAATTCTGATTTTCATTCCGGTTTGACTTTGTTCCGGTCTCATGTAAACAAGGCCTACGTAGATAGGGTGAAGGCAATTAACAGTTATGTACACAGTAAGAAGCGTGGAGAAAAACCAAAGAATATGAGGTGTATGAATGCACTGAAAGAAGACAAGGGGAACCTCTACTTTTTTATCATCATGAATGACGAAGTCTTAGCTTTAGTAAGGAAAGTGCTCATTTTCAGAAATTTTAATATAAACACTATCTATTCATACGGTTTTGGTTAGTGTAAATTAACCACAGGCCAAATGTTTCCATGCAACGGAGAAGATGAATCATGCTCCAGAATGTAGAGGAAAGAGTAATGTGGTTACACGAAGTAGAAGTTTAGATTGATGTAAAGTGTATGTGGATGGGTTGGAGAAATGAGTCCTTTGTGTTAAATGACAAAATAATTTCAACTATTATGAAAAGAAAGGTTTACAAGACAGTACAAATCCTACCTTGTTGTATGGTTTTGAGATAGTGGCAATGGGAATAAGACAGATGACAGAGCATGGAGGTTAGGCAAGTAAAGACTCTTTAATCTGTCAGTTCATAAAAAGTTTAGTAGTAAAGAGTAGAAACTTTATCTAAAAGGCAAAAGAGTGAAAAAATCTTTTGTTGAAACAAAGCCTTTTTGTTATATCTTCCACTATAAAATATAAACTTAAGCATAAGAAATAGCTACATGCTTCAAAAACTTTAATTTTTCTACAATAAAAATCATTTTGTAAGCATTGCGTTGTTTAAACGAAAGTGCTGTATTAAATTAAAAACAACATTTTTCTGTATCGCTTGCCTTTAATCTTAACCGATATATGTTTGCATAATTCATTAATTTTTGACAATTTTGATGATTGGTGCTAAGATTTTACAAAAATTAAAGTCGTTGTCCAAATTTTATGTGTATTTGAGTAAATTTGAGCTACCTATTCTTATGAATTTGATTAGTTTTGTTGCACTCACCTCTGAATGTAATACTTTTATGTCATTTAAAGAATGGCATTTGAAGAATGGCGTTTGCAAGAGTGGGAATATCTTGGTCATTCAGTTCAGCATAGAAGTCTGTTGTCAGAATTGTGTTATCCCGGAGCACATATCAAATATGTGGGCAATGTACGTGTAATTTTCTCGGAGAAGTTTAGGCTCGGCGAAGGAAGTAATGAAACCCGTGTTTATCTTGGACTGACAAATGATGGCTACGGTAAAGCAGTGAAACAAATGCGTAGAGATAACTACTTCCAGCCTGCACAGCATGAAAAGAAAATTTTAAATGAATTCAATGCAAAAAAGTCGAAATATGTTGTGAATTATTACTTCTTAGAGGAAGATACTGGAACAGAGTATGTTTACTTGATCTTAGACTTATGTGAGGAATCACTGGAGAAGTTTGTGAATAAACGTGATACTACTATACATGATCTTCAAAAAGCTCTTCCCGATATTCTTAGACATATTTTGAATGGATTAAATGATCTTCATAGTGGCTCAGATCCTATTATTCATCGGGATTTGAAACCTTGCAATGTTCTCCGTGACGTAGCCGGCAAATTTCTTATAGCTGACTTTGGCATTAGTCGAATGTTGAGGAATGGATCTAAAACACACAAAAGCAAGTTTAACATGGGAACTGAATATTGGATTGCTCCTGAATCATATTGTGAGGAGGATGATTCAAATGAAGCACGTAATGAAGATTTAAATAAAGCACGTTACAAAAAAGAGTCTGATGTATATGTAAGTGTAAGAATGTTGACATTTACAAAACTCATAGCGAAATTTAGTTTTGTGACAGTTTAATTTTGCTGTTAACGCTACATTTTTTATTATCTTAGAATGCAGGAATGGTGGCTTATTATGTTGCAACAAAAGGGAAACATCCTTTTGGAACTAAAAGGTATAGACTGAACAACATGTTGAATGGGCAGCCTGTTGGCTTGGATGAAATCAAAGATGAAATATTAAAAGACCTTCTGTCGTGGATGTTAAAACTACAACCAGAAGAAAGACCATCTGCCAGCGAAGCCTTGAAACATCCATTTCTTCTGTCGGATGACGAGAAATCTCACTTTTTATGTAAAGTTGGTGACTTACTGTCAATTAAAACAAATGATCCCCACTCTAGTATCGTCCAACAAATTAATATCGAGTCTTCAAATTGGAAAAGTCAAATGGATAACCATGTTTATGAGTATTTGCTAAATGGAAGAAAGTATGGATCGTCATGGACAGAATGCTTAAGGCTCATTCAAAATATTGGCCAGCATCGGAACGATCGACCACGACCTCTACCACAACCAGAACCATTTTATAAGATTTGCGATTACGGGGCGTATTTTCTTAAAACATTCCAGAGTCTCCATGCTCGGATTCATGCAGCTCTCAGGTCAAATAATGAATTGAAAGGTAAGCATACTAGCTTGAATTTTCTCATTTCTTATTACACTTAAATTATGTGATCGTTGTACAACAGAAATTTGATTACATAATATTTTTACGTTTTATTGACATCATTTCTTTGCTCATCAGTCTTTGTTTACTTAAATTCGAAGAGAAAAAACATTATGAGAAAAATATTCATTACTACCATAAATGTATATTGTAAAAATTTTCAAGATTGTAGAAATGAGCCAATTTGACGATGTGAATTCTCTAAGTTCCACTATAAAAAGAAGGCTATTTACAATTTTCATTAAGAATAATGTAGCATTAAATTGCACATTTATTAAACGATCTTCTAAATTCTAAATTCACAGAAAATTACAAATTTTTTGAGCTCTCTTTTGCTAAGTATACTGAGGATTACCACTTCAATGTGAACATCATTCAAAAGTCCACAAAGATCATTTTCTAGATTAGAATTAAATTTTGAATACTTTTTACTTAGAACTGCATTTTAAAAACTACATAGAGCATAAAGCTCCTGTATCAGTTTTTTCTACTAGAAAAATACCCAAAATAGATAAGGAAATAACGTTACTAATTGCAAACATAAAAACAACAAATTTATTCACTGATTTCGATAAATTACTCCAACTGATCTCAAAATAAATAAATGTAATTATTTAGGCTATATAACAAGAGCAAGTGAATCCAAAAATCTCATTAATATTTCAAACTGTGTCTTAATTGATGATTGTCAACTGGCTAAATGACCTCATGATTAAAAAGTGCACATAAATCAGACCAAGCCACGTACGACTTAAGCCACCCAATTGAGCAAGAATAACACTGCTCCTGAAATGTCGCTTACAGAAAACAATGGCTATATCAAGTTTTCTCAGATATTGTAACACAAACCACTATATAGAGGGCCGAAACTAGAACATTTAGTCGGTGAGGTAGGGGGTGTTTAATAACGATGCTGCTGAAACATCGCTTTCAGAAAACAATGGCTGTATCATGTTTTCTCAGATATTGTAGCATAAACCACTATATACAAGGCCGACAGTAGAACTCTTAGTGGGTGGGGGAGGGGATGTTTAATTATGCTGCAACTAAATTATCGCTTACAGAACTCAATGGCTTTATCATGTTTTTTCAGATATTGTAGCGCAGACCGCGGTTTAGAAGGCCGAAACTATAACATTTATAGGGATGGGGGAAGGGGTGTTTAATAACGCTGCTGCTGAAATATCGGTTACAGAACTCAATGGCTGTATCATGTTTTCTCAGATATTGTAGCACAGACACTGTACAAAAGGCCGAAACTATAACATCTAGTGGAGTGGGTGAGGGGAGTTAAATAACGCTGCTGCTGAAATATCGGTTACAGAGCTCGTTGGCTGTATCATGTTTTCTCATATATTGTAGCACGGACCACTGTATAGAGGGCCAAAACTGTAAATTTTAGTGGGGTGGGGGATGAGATGTTTAATAACGCTGCTGCTGAAATATCGCTTACAGAACTCAATGGCTCTATAATGTTTTCTCAGATATTGTAGCACTGGCCACTGTATAGAAGGTCAAAACAGTAACTGTCAATGGGGTGGGGAGGGGAAGTTTAATAACGCTGCTGCTGAAATATCGGTTACAGAACTTAATGGCTGTATCTTGTTTACTTAGATATTGTAGCAATTTCTCGAAACTATAGTGGGGTGGGGGAGGGGTTGTTTAATAACGCTGCTGCTGAAATATCGCTTACAGAACTCAATGGCTCTATCATGTTTTCTCATATATTAGGGAGTTTTAGCAGAGCCTACGAGTACGAGTACGAGTACGATTTACGTCATTTTGGCGCGAAAACAATGTAGCGACTACAAAAACACGTAGCCGTCATCAATCTGAGTACGATGTTTTGTAGAAAATTCGTAGTCGCGACTACGATGTCTTTTTAAGCAAAGAAAGTAGGTATATGTCTTCATTCTGTAAGAAATTAGTTTACAGTACTATTTTCGAGCATCCAGGCTTTAATTTAGAATCCTTTTTGAGCGCAGATGTTCATTAGAAAGGAAAATATGACCTGCAAAACTTTCATGTATTTCGTACGCAAAGTGAAAGGTAAACAAACAATAAAATAGTACAAATATATCGTACATAAAACTTAAAATAGTGAAGATTTTTCAGTCTAAAGAGTCCTATATTCTTGTAAAACCAGTATTATCGATTCTTTGATATCATTATTGAAAAATTGAGCCGTAGCTGCTTCGCAAACCTCTGTGTTTAACACAATAAAAAGGCTCGTTCTATTGTTTACAACTAAAGCAAAATTTTGACGATGCGACAACGACAACAAACTTTCTCGTGCCATTCTCTTACACGGTCAAATTTCGTACTCGTAGTCGTAGTCGTACTCTTGCTAAAACTCCCTATTGTAGCACTGACCACTGTATAGAAGGTCAAAACTGTAACTATTAATGGGGTGGGGAGGGGAAGTTTAATAACGCTGCTGCTGAAATATCGGTTACAGAACTTAATGGCTGTGTCTTGTTTACTTAGATATTGTAGCAATTTCTCGAAACTATAGTGGGGTGGGGGAGGGGTTGTTTATTAACGCTGCTGCTGAAATATCGCTTACAGAACTCAATGGCTCTATCATGTTTTCTCATATATTGTAGCACGGACCACTGTATAGAAGGTCAAAACTATAAATTTTAGTGGGGAGGATTGTTTCATAACGCTGCTGCTGTAATATCGCTTACAGAACTTAATGGCTGTATCATGTTTTCTCAGATATTGTACCCCGATCCAGTGCTGATCCATATGAGGCAAATGAAAAGTTACCGCAAATTGAACAACTTGTTAATCGATCTGTTAGTGATCTTTTTAATTTAAATGTTTCCTCAAATAAAAATCTTGATCTCGGAGACATACGGCTATCACTAAATGATGACCTTGAATCACCGACAGACAGTGATGTGCAGGTAAGACTAACCTGACAAGGTTCAATAAAAATGTTGTTTTATACTCTCATGCATTTATAGGTCTTGGAACTAAGTGTGCAAACTAGGTAGCTAGTGAGGAAATTCAGGCTGCGAGCAGGCTAATCGGTAGCCTTCAACAAGAAATAGACGATCTTTACGTATATATTATACTAATGGCCAATTTTTACTACATTTTATTACATTTAATTCATCGAAAGTGATCTATTTAAAGATTGGTTGATCTATTTAAAGCTCAATATAGATAAAAATGAGGCATTTTTCTGAAAATAAAAGATACCGTGATTTTTTTACAAAATAAACAAATTTATCAACCTTCCTCAGCAGTTTTCTATCTCTTTGATTAAAAATTTTCTTTATCATTATTTGATTATATAGAATATTGAGGAGAATTTCTACGAAGAAAATATACGTCCCACAGTCTTGCTGAGGAACTGCATGCAAACTGCTGCTGCGAGAGTCTTTGACGAATGAAATGACGTCTTGAGAGCCACAAAACGAATTGAGATAATACTGAATTGCTTACCTGCCGAAGATGGAGATGAAACAGGTTTCTAACAATTTTGTATTTTTCCTTTTAGTGGCAGAAATTTACTGCGGGACATACGCATATACGAGATACATTTTTTGTTTCTGTTAGACCTATCAAGCATTCTTGTTGTTCGTATGTATAAACTGCTCCGCGAGCGGGATGAAAGATGCTTTGATGATCAAAGGCTTTCGCTTCAAGAGGAAGCGCTATGTCAGGGACATCTGCAGGAAACTGGCACATTTAGGAAAGCTTTATGGCAAAAATTATCGTCAATTGTGTCTCCTATTTTGTCCGAAGTTATTGCGTATTGTGATCGTAATAAAAACCTCAACTTGCTTCTTGAAGAAAACACTTGGAAACGAAAGTTATGGCTTGAAATGTTAAAGGAAGACAACCTTACGGCAAAAACCTATGAATCATTCATTTCACCTGTATCCGGCAGGCTACGAGAACGAGCTACTGTGTTGAGCAGTGGAGTTGGACATCCTTTTGAAGGAAAATTTCCATTCTCCTGGATAATTAAAGACATTGTTCACGTTCTTTTGTTGCAAGTGGAGGGTATGTAGAAATTTTATTGTGTTTTCCTCTATGTTCTACGGCAGTTTGGTTTGCTTCGATTAAGCGAGCGCCGGGCTATTTAGTTCTAGGTTGCTCGTTCAGTGACCGCTGTAGTTTTTTAAAATTTAACAAAAATATAAAATTTTAATTGGAAAAAACTTTGCGTAACTAGGGTTTGCGCAATAAATTTACATAAATTCCTCACGAACAAGTTATCACGTATGAGAAATTTACATAAACATGAGAATTTTAAATTAAATTAAAATCTTTAAAGTAAAATAATTTTAACATTTGGAAGACTGGAATGTATATAAAAGTAAAAGGAATCTAAAATAGACATGATGTTGCACGAACAAACGGTGCTCATACGTGGTCATGTGTGATTATGGGTCTGAAATGCCCGTTTTTCCTGGCAAACAGCTACTGCAAAGCGGAGTAATCACAAAGAGTTTCATAATTGCTTTGCAATAGATGTGATTAATCATCAATCACATGAATTGTAAGCGTTTTTAAATATAATAGTTATATTTTCCATTGTATACCTAATATACCTACCACTTAATCTTAACTTTTGCATCTTGTTCAAATTTTCAGAAAGTGGTTGTCACCTGTAAGATGGAATGTTAACTCATATTGATTTAGTTTATATAAAGATCTTCCAGGTTTTTGTTATATTTGAAAAAATATTTATTGTTTTAAACTTTTTTTTCGTAGAGACAACCGAACCATGAGATGATTATAAGTAAATTTTTGAATATAAAAATTGGAAGATGTTTATATAAATTAAATTAATATGGACAACCAACCCAGATTCAAACCATTTGAAGAATGTAAACTTTCAATGCTTCCCACTCAGTAAACACAACGAGCCTTGCGATTTCTGTGAGCTCAAAATAGAGAAAATAAATTACTCATCACACATTGTTTGAGTTAAAAGGAATGTTTATATTATACTTTAAGCATTTTAAATTCAATTGTTCACCTTTTTTTCAATATTTAAAAACTGTTTTTATTAATTTATAATAATTTGATGTACTCTGTTTGTATGGTTAGTCTCTGAGAATATATTAACGATCAAATTTTAAAATTGATTAGAACAATTGTTCTTTCTTTCAACATATACTTTTGTTGCATTTCAGGAGTTATTACAAACAGATTGACGTCATTAAGAAATGTTTTTGATGCTTCTCCTTTGGGAAGATTGAAGAAATTGGCATTTGAAGATCCGGATATCAAGGAAGAAGCAGCGAATTGTTATTTAAATGACTTTTTACATATGATGTATAAGCCAATTGTTAAAAATGAGCTAAAGGTTTGTTAAGTTTAAATATTTAATGTGCTGGCCAATGCGTTCAAAGCACAATTGTAAGAGCAACGTACGTTTTGGTCACCGATAGTTGTAAATCAACATTTATAGAAATGGACGTATACACGTTTAAACAAATGTTATATTTTTATTTTGTTAGTTGATATACGACGCTGTATTTGCGACGTCTTGGCAAATACACCAAAGTTTTCATGAAAACGATGAATTTCACCTGGACATTCCTCTCATTCATTTTGCCTATTCAACGATTCAATCACGTTTGCTGAATTTCTCTGAACTTGTTCATGCATTTCCTCAAGTGGTAGAAAAACTTATGGAGTCTCCATTACCAATTAATGATTCAGAATTGGTAATTCACAAAGTTAATTACCTGTTGATTTGTAGAATATTGTTGCTATAGAAGTATAGACGTGATATGTAATTTTATACTCTACCCACCGATTTTTGTTTTGTCAAAGCATGTACAGCGAATTTTAATACTTTATCTTCACTTCATTACAAGTATTCAAAACAGTAGCATTTGACTAAAAAACTTTGTACAATGGTATACTTTCTCCCACCATTTTAGTGCCTAGATGCAGTAGCACTTCAGTGTTGTCTAGAAGAACTGGAGCCTAGTTTAAATAATTTTACGAGTCTTCGTAAACGAAAGACGTGGTGTAATCAAGTTCAATGTCTACGTCCAATCATTCAGGTTATGAAATCGTCAATAACGGACAGTGGGAACTCAAAAAATGTTGTTCCTCTTTTGTCAGAAAAATCTGAGCAGATTTTGAAAGTTTGTTGGTAAGTGTGAATTGATCTTTGGATAAAAGATGCAAAGAATTGTGTTTATGATATCATGGCTATGAGAAAAGGAGACTGAGTACAAACATAGTGCATGATATCATAGCAATAATCAAGTAAGCTGATACATTATGTTTTATTAAAGAATTTTTATACACACATGAAAATCTTTCATGTATATTTGTTTGTCCAAAAAATGTGGTAGAGTACAAAGAAAAATGTTCAAAATATCCTTCATTAGGTCGCTATGAACTCTATGTTTTAGACATTAATTTTTAACACCTACTAAAAGTTACATTCCGTTCTTACGTGTTTTATACAAAGGATCATGTTCACACGTTTGGATGTTGTGCGTATGTTTATTGAACACACTTTTCCACCTGAGGAGTTAAATCATACTGATGATGGTCGTAATGCTTTGAAATTGTTAAAGGTAAAGTTTTCACGTATTAGCTTACATGCATACTTCATTTCCGTTGAATGGAAACGCCTTTTAAAAAAGGCGTTTTTGTATTAAATCATTTTGAATTTTTTTGCTATGCAGTACGGTCGAGTAAGACACAGCTTTACTGATACACCTGGACTGTCAATAAACTTGTGTCCAGTTGTATTTTATGCATCATGTTAAGTTCAATAACCAAGTTGTAAAGGTTACGAATTTGAAAAAGCAAAGCCACTGATTTTCAACAGCAGACTTCAATGGATTTCCTTTAGCGCCTATTTTCTTTTCTAGGCATTAGGTGAAACTCCCAACTTAACCTCACTACGTACTGTAGTTGTTATTGAAAGATTTTTGGAAGACAGTAGTGAAGATTTGCATAAACGAATTGTCAAGTAAGTATACCGATAAAGAGTCACGGTTATTAACATTTGTGGTAATGATCATAATTTTCATAAAATGCATGTTGATCTCCTACATTGTGGCATTAATTTTGAAAAACAAACCCAACAATATACTTTTACTGTTTCAAGTTTTTGTGTTAAAATACAATGCATTCAATAATAAATTTTGTATCATAGCAACACATTTTGTTACAATTTATCTGCGCATTAAAGATTTCCTTAACATGGAACCTTAGTTGTATGTTCATTTATGTTATACTTAGTGAATTATTATAATGTTAGATTTGATGACGAATGCGCCATTTGCAAGAGATCACTTCAAGATCCTGTACAGCTACCATGTCGTCACGTGTTTTGTTTATCTTGCATAACCAATTGGCTTAACGATCATGACGTATGTCCTGCATGTAGACACGATGTTGGCAATGATTTTCAATTGCAAATTAATGAAACAATGAGGTAACTATTTTGTATTCAAAGCTTTACAATCAAAGAAGACATGTGTGTATTTAATGTATGGTGTAAACGTTTGGTCATAAATTATGGCGTCTTGTCCAGAAAATTAACGTTCATTCGCCACTTGAATGAATCGTTTTTGCTTTTATATATGTGCTTATGAAATGAAAATATTGCTTTTTAATTTATAGTTTTATTTAAAAGAACTTTTAGATTGATAATAGACTTTCTTAAACAGCTAGATTTGATAAACATATAATTTAAAAAGTAAAATTTTCCATTTACAAGTACTGTATTTATTTAGGCTTTCGTTGGAGTTGTGGAGAAGTTTTCGTAATCGTTGCAAACCATTTTTCATGAATTTTGTCTCTGTTTATTGCTTTGGCGATGATTTACCACAAGATGAACTTGTAAAAAAATTCATTGCTTATGTGATAAACGATGAAAAATTCACAGAAGATTTTTCTCCTTTCGATGGTCACAGCATTGATGTAACTCCAGTTATAAGATCATACATTTTACAACAACTTCTTGCAATCAAAGGAAGGTATGTTGATGCTGAGAAAATCAAATAATTCCACTACGTTTTAGTTGCTAAAATTTTGATTAATTTTGATTTTAATTGAAATTTTGGTACATTAAATGAGAAACGTCATTTTTGTTTGTGTTTCTGCAAGGAAAATTAGTGATTAGTGTTATTTATGCTAAAGTTCGAGCACTATTTTGCCGAGTAATGGCGATGTCATGCGGAAATGCGTTTCAGTGGTAACCTTTCTATCTACTTGTACATTGTAAGCTCTTGCTTCATCGCAAGTCATCTTTATTATAATGAAGTGTTTTTGAATTTTTATTCAATAATTTTTTGGCAAAGCAATTTTTTTCGATTGGCGAGTTACGATAACTTACAAAAAAATGCGGGGAATTTAGGTTTTTCACGAAGAAACGGTCAACATTCTAGCAGAACAGATCAATTTGCGTTGTTGCTATCAAAAAATTATTGTATTGTGTTGTATTAATAAAATGCTTTTTTAAGGGAAAAAGAAGTTTGTACGTATTTGGAAGAATATCTCTGTCGTGCTCAAGGTTTATCTACCAACAAGGAACATTTGATAAACGTTTGCGTGTTGTTTGTTCATTGTATCGAGGTAAATTACGTTTTTATAAAATCATTTTGCAAAATTTTGGGTGCTTTTATTCCTTTGTTGTTAAAGACATAATTCACTTATAAATCGTTTGTTTTGTAGTAAAGTGTGTTTAGTTTTTAAGATAAAGTAAAAATTCGAGTTGAATTTTAAAAAAGTGCATAATTATAGCTATTGGTTTTATCTTTATTTAGGATGTTGAAACAGGGAAATTATTAAAAGCAAAACAAACTGAAGGCAGTGTTGAAATAAACATGTTGTGCAGAATCCTTGATAGAATACTGGGGAATTTTCGTACCTACAAAAACCTGGACATTAACAGCCTTAAAGATGTTGCTGCAATTCGGGCTGCGTTTAGTGAGCTTCCTGCATATTTCAATGACGATCTTTCCGAAAACTTAAAGAGCAATGCGGAACTTCGAAAATGCATCCAAGCAGCTAAACATTTATGTGAGAATGAATATGCTCTTCAGTTATTCCTACTAAAACAGTTGGTTCATAATGATGAAAATGGTTTCGATGGAGTTAGAGAAAGATGTAAGATCAAAGAATTGAAATGGATTTTGCCTCCACAATCTGAGGTAACCACTTGTTCAGTTACTAGCTAGTTTATACGTACTTGTGTGGTTTGTTTTATTCTTGAAATAAATTGTATTATTAATGATGTCAAATATTTGATCTTCACATTCAAATTAGCAATTTATCATATGATATGCTTAGATAAAGCACGCTTATGTACAAGGCCACCATTACAATGTTGAAGTTGCATGCTTTCTGATACGTTTCGAAGCAGTTTCAAAAGTAAAGGAGCGTGATTTTGTATCATAATATCAATGAAGAAACTTGATCCTTGAAAATATTTATGCCCTATACTTGTTTGGAGTTGCAATCACCTGCTGAATTTAAGATCTTTATGATTTTTCTTCTTTGAGAGAAATGCAGTTAGTCAAATCAGCCATAGTAACGTTACAAACTTGTTATACTTTATTCCTTTTAGAACTTGTCCTGTGATGATCGTGCCCGGTCCTGTTATATTCTACTTGCAGTTTATTGCGAAGTAATGACCAACTTTTCCACTGAAAACGAAGAAGATCGGGTTCCTTCAAAGGTATATTTATTGCACTTTATCAAAGACTGTGTAGCAGGATTTTCTCCCCCCTGACCTTCTCTGTAATTCGGGAGATGATTTCTTACTTCTTGGTCTTACTTACTTTACGTTTACGAATCGAATCAAATATAGTCGATATTTTAGATCGAGAAATTTGTTTTCTGTCCATAAATCTACCAATTGCAAATTTCATAAAAGATTTTGTATCATCATTACGGAAAAATATATGAACATATTTGTTGAATATCTTGAAAAATACATCGTCATATGTGAATGTATTCTGTAAAGAGTGTTGGTCAGGAAACATTATTTATACTATAAAAAATTACTTTTTTTGTTATTATGTTCGTATGAACGATTAATATAATTTTATATTTAGATTGTGGAACAACTCGATGAATATCTTACTGGATGTCAGGTTTTAGCAACTCAGGTATTTTGTGTGCAGAAATAATGCTTTGGAATCTTATATACAGGCAGTTTAAATTACTATCCAAAAGTATTTAGTTTCATAGGGTTACAGTGAAACAAAATGCCAAAACATTAGATATCACTTGCACTATACAAAAAATAAAAATGTAGTAACTAGTGGATTCTTCATTGCTTGTTGTGCTTTGGTTACAGGTTGGCATTTGTTGCACTTGCACTATTCATTACTATCAAATATTAAAAGATAAATCTTGAGCAGTTCTTTTTTATATTCTGAGTATAATTTAAGTATTATCGATCATGCATTTTTTTGGGAAGTGCACAATTAATTTTTGGAAATGTTGTAATTGTATTTAGAATATGAACTGATTTTTGAACACTATGCTTAACACTCAAACCATTTCAATTTAAATCTCTTTAAGCTACCTCTTGCGAAGAATCTCTTGGTGAATTTTGACAACAGTTCTCATCAGCAAGTACTTCAGCTACACAGTGGCCAAACTTTAAATGATAGACGTTTAAATGAAATCTTGATTCATTTCCTTGTTGTTATGAGTTGCTTTCCAAATATTCAACTTTTGGCTCCCTTCTCAAATCTTGCATTCAATCCAGGATCAATGAGGGTATGTGTTTACAATATTTATTTATATAATCGTAAATATAAACATAACAGTGACCAACTTAAATGGTTAATTAGTTCTATTTTAATTTAATTCGGGAGTATCTTTTCATGACTGTATAGAGTAGATTTTCCAATAGAGTTTTGAGAAGGAATGTTGGTGTTGTTCAACAACCTTAGTGGCAGTAATTTCCGTCACTAAAAGCACTTTATTTAACATAGATGTACAACTTAGTATTGATTATTGTCAGAAATGACGTGAAATAATTAGTAAGACAGATGACAGTTTTTTATTTATGAAATTCCTTTCTAAGAGTGCGTTCATTCCAACCATGCCTCAAGATGATAGTCCCGAGGTCATGGGCGTTACCCAAGGCACGTGGTATGGTAAGTTATAGAGATTGACTCTGCATAAGATGCCTTAATACTTAACCTATGGCGGTATTATGTACACTTTTGTTTTTTTTTACCACTCCAGAATGCATTAACGGACATCTTTATGTCATTACTGAAGTAAGTTTCTTTTAACATAAGTATGTTTTTGTGCGCAATTATTTTTTTTTTGGATGTGCTGCTGGTTTTACCTTTATGTAAAATGTTTATGCAAAGGCAAATATTGAAAATTGCAACACATTTTGTGTTTCTACATTTTAAACGCTGTTATTTTTTCAATCAATGCAGTGTGGACGTCCAAATCAAGCGTATAATTGCCCAACTTGTGGTGTTCCTATAGGAGGGTTAAATCATAGGCTAGCAGCTGATAATAGACAGGCATCGAGGTTAGTCTTTGCATGCTTGCATAAATTTGTTTTGTATTTCGTAAGAATCTTAGAACTAACATAAAAAGCTTGACATGTGTTGTTTGTCCTTTTTTACCTTTTTTCTGCCTTTAATTGGTACAATCGGGTTTAAAATCTAGCTTTAATCGTATTATTTTACTAATGATAGTTTTAAAATAATGATTTTTTTTGTCGTTGTTTGCTCGTATTTTACGTTTCCATATCTCCTTTAGGGTAGATCGAAGTAGTACTGGTCACATTCTAGGACGTGCACAGGATAAACCTCCAAGTGCACAAAGAAATTTGAACCCATTATCGTGTTGTGTTTTACGTTGTTTGACACATGTGGCTATGTTGTTAGGAACAACTCCCGATCAAATTCAGGTAAGTGTAAATGAATGAATTTTATCCTTCACAGATTCATTAGTCATTACTGTGTGTTAAAGTTGATGCCAACTTCAATTGATTTTATTTCAATTCATATCTAAGCAAACTGAATAAATGTGATTTTACGACATATTTTATCTACCTTCTAATTTCTAACACGGCTCAAGATTTAAAATTTCGAGAGCAACTCGATTCAATGGCTTGTAGTCCAAAGCCATTATTAGAACATGAGAATCATTAGAACATGAATTAGTGTTCTAGCTTATTCTAACACATTTTTAGTTTAAGCTTTTTTCTAGCCAAGCTTTTCATTATTGTAGCTTAAGATTAATGCTGAAACTTTCAAATGCTATACCTTTTCTATGATTATAATTTTTTAGAATATTTCAGCTATTATCAAACCACCTGTTAATAACGTTGTTCAATTCATAAAAGATCATATAGAAAATGATCTACGTTGCATTGCAAGATTTGTTGGTACAAATATTGAACAAGCTGCTATGATCATCCATCTGATTTTTGTAGAAATCGTAAAAAATAATCATGGTTTGTTTCTTTTCTTGTTATTATAAATGGGCCTAAATTTTTTGGTGAAAAATTAAAAGCTGTGTCACAAATTAGAAAACAGTTTACACTGGCTGTTAAAATTTAACAGATAAACATGTAAAACATACCTTTTTAAACGCATTTGCTGATTTTGTTTTGCAGCAGCATACCATCAATAAAATTTTTTAACAATTTTTAAAGTGTACATTAAAATTTCCCAAGTCAGTCATCTGACGATTTATCGTATTTTGATTTTCTATTATATTATCTAAAATTTAGTTTCTTTCTTTTCTACTGTTTTCGGAGATCATTAAAAGAAATATTTTCACCACGTTACTCATGCATGATTTTAGAAGTTTTATGACCAGCGACCACGTTGTGTACTGAATTGTAATAAACAAAACGTTCATTGCGAAGTAACAGAAATATCAGTACTTTGGTTGGTCGCCACTAAATTCGAGAAGGAAAATATACAATATTTTATAACGTACCAACTGGCAACATTATATTCAAAATTATAAATTCCATCCAATTCAGTTTCAATCCTGGGAAGCAACCTTGATTTCAAAATATTTCAGTAGTTTTTAGATTGTTGCTTTTTGAATGCATAATGACTCGACCCAAACCCCTCAACCCTCGGCTATCCATTTAGAAATCCAATTGTTTATTGATCACAAAAAATCTTTTTTGTCCAAACGTTTGGATCGGTGATAATTTTTGTCTACATTTTCCATCGTTAGGAAATATCAATGCTTTTCAAACTGATTTGCGCAGTAAAGTGTCAAGACAAGCTTGGGAAGATGCATTTATGATTACCTACCTTAATCCTGTTCTATCGGTAAGTTATCGTGTGTTTTTTTACTAACCAATACCCCAGCAAGTAAACAAAATGAAAAAAAAAACAACAGATAATCTGAAAATGATCATCTTATACTGGTGATATTGTAGTTTTTTGCGTTTTGGTATTTAATAAATATTAAACAATTTGTGTTACAGTAACATATTTTCTTTTTAAGGTTGTTTCTCAGTTGTTGCAAGATGCCTTAGGTAAAATGGTCAGCGATGAACGACTGGGTAAGAAGAACCTTGAAAGCCGGTTTTTAATCTTTCTGAATATGTTTTATAGAAAGCAGCTTCAATTTAGAAAAAAATTCTTTCTTCATATGTTCAACAATGTAAATAAAAAATATAGTCGGGTAACATTACTTCGCATTATGATGAGCATCATTATTTTCTATGAAAACACGGTCAATATCTCTAGATAGAAAAATGAAGCGAGCATTATGATGAGTATCATTATTTTCTATGAAAACACGATCAATATCTCTAGAAAGAAAAATGAAGTGAGCATTATGATGAGCATCATTATTTTCTATGAAAACACGATCAATATCTCTAGATAGAAAAATGAAGCGAGCTTTATGATGAGCATCATTATTTTCTATGAAAACACGATCAATATCTCTAGATAGAAAAATGAAGCGAGCATTATGATGAGCATCATTATTTTCTATGAAAACACGGTCAATATCTCTAGATAGAAAAATGAAGCGAGCATTATGATGAGCATCATTATTTTCTATGAAAACACGGTCAATATCTCTAGATAGAAAAATGAAGCGAGCATTATGATGAGCATCATTATTTTCTATGAAAACACGGTCAATATCTCTAGATAGAAAAATGAAGCGAGCATTATGAGGAGCATCATTATTTTCTATGAAAACACGGTCAATATCTCTAGAAAGAAAAATGAAGCGAGCATTATAATGAGTATCATTATTTTCTATGAAAACACGGTCAATATCTCTAGATAGAAAAATGAAGCGAGCATTATGATGAGCATCATTATTTTCTATGAAAGCACGGTCAATATCTCTAGAAAGAAAAATGAAGCGAGCATTATGATGAGCATCATTATTTTCTATGAAAACACGGTCAATATCTCTAGAAAGAAAAATGAAGCGAGCATTATGATGAGCATCATTATTTTCTATGAAAGCACGGTCAATATCTCTAGATAGAAAAATGAAGCGAGCATTATGATGAGCATCATTATTTTCTATGAAAACACAGTCAATATCTCTAGATAGAAAAATGAAGCGAGCATTATGATGAGCATCATTATTTTCTATGAAAACACGGTCAATATCTCTAGATAGAAAAATGAAGCGAGCATTATGATGAGCATCATTATTTTCTATGAAAACACGGTCAATATCTCTAGATAGAAAAATGAAGCGAGCATTATGATGAGCATCATTATTTTCTATGAAAACACGATCAATATCTCTAGATAGAAAATTGAAGCGAGCATTATGATGAGCATCATTATTTTCTATGAAAACACGATCAATATCTTGCATTATGATGAGCATCATTATTTTCTATGAAAACACGATCAATATCTTGCATTATGATGAGCATCATTATTTTCTATGAAAACACGATCAATATCTCTAGAAAGAAAAAAAGCGAGCATTATGATGAGCATCATTATTTTCTATGAAAACACGATCAATATCTCTAGATAGAAAAATGAAGCGAGCATTATGATGAGTATCATTATTTTCTATGAAAACACGATCAATATCTCTAGAAAGAAAAATGAAGCGAGCATTATGATGAGCATCATTATTTTCTATGAAAACACGATCAATATCTCTAGATAGAAAAATGAAGCGAGCATTATGATGAGTATCATTATTTTCTATGAAAACACGATCAATATCTCTAGATAGAAAAATGAAGCGAGCATTATGATGAGCATCATTATTTTCTATGAAAACACGGTCAATATCTCTAGAAAGAAAAATGAAGCGAGCATTATGATGAGCATCATTATTTTCTATGAAAACACGGTCAATATCTCTAGAAAGAAAAATGAAGCGAGCATTATAATGAGTATCATTATTTTCTATGAAAACACGGTCAATATCTCTAGAAAGAAAAATGAAGCGAGCATTATGATGAGCATCATTATTTTCTATGAAAACACGATCAATATCTCTAGATAGAAAATTGAAGCGAGCATTATGATGAGCATCATTATTTTCTATGAAAACACGATCAATATCTTTCATTATGATGAGCATCATTATTTTCTATGAAAACACGATCAATATCTTGCATTATGATGAGCATCATTATTTTCTATGAAAACATGGTCAATATCTCTAGATAGAAAAATGAAGCGAGCATTATGAGGAGCATCATTATTTTCTATGAAAACACGGTCAATATCTCTAGAAAGAAAAATGAAGCGAGCATTATAATGAGTATCATTATTTTCTATGAAAACACGGTCAATATCTCTAGATAGAAAAATGAAGCGAGCATTATGATGAGCATCATTATTTTCTATGAAAGCACGGTCAATATCTCTAGAAAGAAAAATGAAGCGAGCATTATGATGAGCATCATTATTTTCTATGAAAACACGGTCAATATCTCTAGAAAGAAAAATGAAGCGAGCATTATAATGAGTATCATTATTTTCTATGAAAACACGGTCAATATCTCTAGATAGAAAAATGAAGCGAGCATTATGATGAGCATCATTATTTTCTATGAAAGCACGGTCAATATCTCTAGAAAGAAAAATGAAGCGAGCATTATGATGAGCATCATTATTTTCTATGAAAACACGGTCAATATCTCTAGAAAGAAAAATGAAGCGAGCATTATGATGAGCATCATTATTTTCTATGAAAGCACGGTCAATATCTCTAGATAGAAAAATGAAGCGAGCATTATGATGAGCATCATTATTTTCTATGAAAACACGGTCAATATCTCTAGATAGAAAAATGAAGCGAGCATTATGATGAGCATCATTATTTTCTATGAAAACACGGTCAATATCTCTAGATAGAAAAATGAAGCGAGCATTATGATGAGCATCATTATTTTCTATGAAAACACGGTCAATATCTCTAGATAGAAAAATGAAGCGAGCATTATGATGAGCATCATTATTTTCTATGAAAACACGATCAATATCTCTAGATAGAAAATTGAAGCGAGCATTATGATGAGCATCATTATTTTCTATGAAAACACGATCAATATCTTGCATTATGATGAGCATCATTATTTTCTATGAAAACACGATCAATATCTTGCATTATGATGAGCATCATTATTTTCTATGAAAACACGATCAATATCTCTAGAAAGAAAAATGAAGCGAGCATTATGATGAGCATCATTATTTTCTATGAAAACACGATCAATATCTCTAGATAGAAAAATGAAGCGAGCATTATGATGAGTATCATTATTTTCTATGAAAACACGATCAATATCTCTAGAAAGAAAAATGAAGCGAGCATTATGATGAGCATCATTATTTTCTATGAAAACACGATCAATATCTCTAGATAGAAAAATGAAGCGAGCATTATGATGAGTATCATTATTTTCTATGAAAACACGATCAATATCTCTAGATAGAAAAATGAAGCGAGCATTATGATGAGCATCATTATTTTCTATGAAAACACGGTCAATATCTCTAGAAAGAAAAATGAAGCGAGCATTATGATGAGCATCATTATTTTCTATGAAAACACGGTCAATATCTCTAGAAAGAAAAATGAAGCGAGCATTATAATGAGTATCATTATTTTCTATGAAAACACGGTCAATATCTCTAGAAAGAAAAATGAAGCGAGCATTATGATGAGCATCATTATTTTCTATGAAAACACGATCAATATCTCTAGATAGAAAATTGAAGCGAGCATTATGATGAGCATCATTATTTTCTATGAAAACACGATCAATATCTTTCATTATGATGAGCATCATTATTTTCTATGAAAACACGATCAATATCTTGCATTATGATGAGCATCATTATTTTCTATGAAAACATGGTCAATATCTCTAGATAGAAAAATGAAGCGAGCATTATGAGGAGCATCATTATTTTCTATGAAAACACGGTCAATATCTCTAGAAAGAAAAATGAAGCGAGCATTATAATGAGTATCATTATTTTCTATGAAAACACGGTCAATATCTCTAGATAGAAAAATGAAGCGAGCATTATGATGAGCATCATTATTTTCTATGAAAGCACGGTCAATATCTCTAGAAAGAAAAATGAAGCGAGCATTATGATGAGCATCATTATTTTCTATGAAAACACGGTCAATATCTCTAGAAAGAAAAATGAAGCGAGCATTATAATGAGTATCATTATTTTCTATGAAAACACGGTCAATATCTCTAGAAAGAAAAATGAAGCGAGCATTATGATGAGCATCATTATTTTCTATGAAAACACGGTCAATATCTCTAGATAGAAAAATGAAGCGAGCATTATGATGAGCATCATTATTTTCTATGAAAACACGGTCAATATCTCTAGATAGAAAAATGAAGCGAGCATTATGATGAGCATCATTATTTTCTATGAAAACACGGTCAATATCTCTAGATAGAAAAATGAAGCGAGCATTATGATGAGCATCATTATTTTCTATGAAAACACGATCAATATCTCTAGATAGAAAATTGAAGCGAGCATTATGATGAGCATCATTATTTTCTATGAAAACACGATCAATATCTTGCATTATGATGAGCATCATTATTTTCTATGAAAACACGATCAATATCTTGCATTATGATGAGCATCATTATTTTCTATGAAAACACGATCAATATCTCTAGAAAGAAAAATGAAGCGAGCATTATGATGAGCATCATTATTTTCTATGAAAACACGATCAATATCTCTAGATAGAAAAGTGAAGCGAGCATTATGATGAGTATCATTATTTTCTATGAAAACACGATCAATATCTCTAGAAAGAAAAATGAAGCGAGCATTATGATGAGCATCATTATTTTCTATGAAAACACGATCAATATCTCTAGATAGAAAAATGAAGCGAGCATTATGATGAGTATCATTATTTTCTATGAAAACACGATCAATATCTCTAGATAGAAAAATGAAGCGAGCATTATGATGAGCATCATCATTTTCTATAAAAACACGGTCAATATCTCTAGAAAGAAAAATGAAGCGAGCATTATGATGAGCATCATTATTTTCTATGAAAACACGATCAATATCTTGCATTATGATGAGTATCATTATTTTCTATGAAAACACGATCAATATCTTGCATTATGATGAGCATCATTATTTTCTATGAAAACACGATCAATATCTCTAGAAAGAAAAATGAAGCGAGCATTATGATGAGCATCATTATTTTCTATGAAAACACGATCAATATCTCTAGATAGAAAAATGAAGCGAGCATTATGATGAGTATCATTATTTTCTATGAAAACACGATCAATATCTCTAGAAAGAAAAATGAAGCGAGCATTATGATGAGCATCATAATTTTCTATGAAAACACGATCAATATCTCTAGATAGAAAAATGAAGCGAGCATTATGATGAGCATCATTATTTTCTATGAAAACACGATCAATATCTCTAGATAGAAAAATGAAGCGAGCATTATGATGAGTATCATTATTTTCTATGAAAACACGATCAATATCTCTAGATAGAAAAATGAAGCGAGCATTATGATGAGCATCATCATTTTCTATAAAAACACGGTCAATATCTCTAGAAAGAAAAATGAAGCGAGCATTATGATGAGCATCATTATTTTCTATGAAAACACGATCAATATCTTGCATTATGATGAGTATCATTATTTTCTATGAAAACACGATCAATATCTTGCATTATGATGAGCATCATTATTTTCTATGAAAACACGATCAATATCTCTAGAAAGAAAAATGAAGCGAGCATTATGATGAGCATCATTATTTTCTATGAAAACACGATCAATATCTCTAGATAGAAAAATGAAGCGAGCATTATGATGAGTATCATTATTTTCTATGAAAACACGATCAATATCTCTAGAAAGAAAAATGAAGCGAGCATTATGATGAGCATCATAATTTTCTATGAAAACACGATCAATATCTCTAGATAGAAAAATGAAGCGAGCATTATGATGAGTATCATTATTTTCTATGAAAACACGATCAATATCTCTAGATAGAAAAATGAAGCGAGCATTATGATGAGCATCATTATTTTCTATGAAAACACGGTCAATATCTCTAGAAAGAAAAATGAAGCGAGCATTATGATGAGCATCATTATTTTCTATGAAAACACGATCAATATCTTGCATTATGATGAGCATCATTATTTTCTATGAAAACACGATCAATATCTTGCATTATGATGAGCATCATTATTTGCTATGAAAACACGATCAATATCTTGCATTATGATGAGCATCATTATTTTCTATGAAAACACGATCAATATCTCTAGAATGAAAAATGAAGCGAAATTCCCATGGAATCGTAACAAGATGATGTTGAAATTTCAAATAAAATGCAGTCACGACACTGTGACACTTCTATTAATACTTTTAGTCTTGTTTTTTATCATCAGTGTCTAAGCAATTAGATGTGCTGTATAAAATTTTATGTTCAGAATTATATATTTCAATAAGTTTTTCCTGTTTTGCTTCTTCATAAAAAGTTTGCAAATTAAATCAAAGAAATTCATTTTGTAAAACGTCCATTATGAGAACAAAGTTATTGTAAAATTTAATGACAATTTGCCGTTTGGCAGTTTGGCTACGTTTTACTTTCTATTCGTATATTTTTATGCTAAAGTATAATGCAGGCTCTTCAAAACATAGAGTTAGATAATTGGTTAAAATATTTTTCCATCACTTTTTCCAGGAAATAATCGGCTAATGAAATTGATCAACGAATTAGATGAACCAAGCTCCAATGTCGTTACAAAACTCGATCCTTCATGTCCAGCACTTTGGAGAAATCGTAAGAAAATCACAATTGAACATTTGTCCTTCAAATACCAAGAATATTCTCAAGGTGTCACAGTGCCAACAGACAAGTGTGAAGTACTTGATGAATTTTTAAAAAAGGTTATGCTTAATTTCCTTTACAATGATTTTAAATGTAATGTGCAAACGTCTCTAATCTGTTACTCACATTTTTAAATTTTGATCTTTCTTAAAACTTTATATTTAGCTAGGTGTAGCTACTTTTTTATAAGAATTACAGTTATTGCAGGCTACTGAACAAGACAGATTTAAAATTAAATGCATGGTGCTTTTTAACGTGTAAATAGCTATTCTAAGAGCAATTAATTTATTGTTAAAATATAAAAACTAAAATGCAGAAAATATTTAATGAAAATAGACATTTTGTTAAATATGTTATGATTTGTTCCGGACTTTTCAAAATCAGTCTACAACAAGGACTTTTTGTTACCACTTTACTTTTTTAATCTAAGCTAAATTGAGAGTTTACCCTGGCCCAGGATCCCTAGTTAAAGATTTTAAAATATACATTGTACAAACTTCTATACTTTTTGTTTTTCCAGGAATGTCATCTTCGTGCCTTACAGTATCTTCCGGATATTATAAAGTTGCAACGTTTTCTTTTTGAAAAGTTTCATCGTTGCTTAGATCGAAACGAAGCTGAAAAATACACCATTGGAGACTTATATAAAAGAGGTACAGCTATACACTGTTTTTGTTAAAACGCGTGTCTGATTTGCTGCAGTAAATTGCATTACTGCTGTAGAATAGCTATGGTTCTTGTTGTTCTATGGTTAATGCATCTTATGAAATTAAATAACTTTTGATTTGTGATGTTAGTGGATGCTCTGTATATAGCATGTCTTGTTAAACAAGTATTCATATTGTCAGTATTAATCAAACAAAAGTTTTCCATTGTATTGACGTCTTGCATTTAAAAATACCAAGAATTGTTATGCGTGTTCCTTTTCTGCTGTAACATATTTTTGTCAAGATTATTCATCTTTCTTCGTAGCTTGCATCTAGGGTCTGTTAAATAGACAAATGTTCTCTTAGTCAGATATATAGCTAAGACGTCAAGATTTATGGAATAGTATTGAAATTATTCATAACTTTTGAAAATTGGTTTTTGTTTATTTGTCTCACATTTTGATCAATTAAATACTTTTTCATGGCAAAGAAATAGTCCTTAAATTTGATTTTTTTCCTTTTCGTTTGTAGCCCCTGACATAAAACAGCATGTGAAGTCATTAATCAACAGTTTCAATATGGCTTGGAAAATCATTAGATCATCTATTCCACAAGATGGTGAGTGACAAAATAAAAGTTGAGTTAAGTTTGATGCTATGTAGAGTGAATTTTTCAATTTATTTATTTTATTTACTGATGTGTTTTCTTCAGTTGTTTTAATGTATGAGAGCAACAGTGGTTGACAAATCAGTACCTAATTAAGTGTTAACTAATGCATTCTGTTGAGTAATATCTGAAATCACTTTGTTTGTGTTACCAAGATTTCTTTAAATAACTGCAGTTGACTTAATTGACTTGTTAGGTCATTACGGAATTTCAAAAGAAATTAGAGAGAACGAAGTTATCAACGCTACTCCAATTTCGATGTTATTGCCTTCTTGGAAAGGATTTGGAAAGTGTTCTTTGGCATTGACAAATTTTATGGTGTCTTTACATAACAATTTTATTGGACTATGTAAAAGCTTGTTGAAGGACGATAAAAAGTAAGATAAACTTTCCAAGATTTTGTTAGGATTCATCACTGGTGAGAACTTCATTTAATTTTATGTTTTAAGAAAAGGGCTACTTTTATTCCTCAGGCTGGTTATGTATTCTGAAAACACAAATTGCCTTATAGAGCAGGTTTTCACCCTAATACATATTTCATTGCTATCCTTCTGTTAGCTTGATATTTTTTACATCTTTATAGTTCAGAGGAGCTATCGCTGTTAAACGTTACTAAGGGGCATTTGGTTGCCTATGATCCAGAGAGAGATTTTTTGCCGATGGTCCTGGCTCACTGTGATTATTCACTAAAAGTTGGTGAAGGAGGTGAAGAAACAGTTGTGAAGTTCAACTGGAAATCTTTAGAAAGACAACTTGTCGACAGATTTATTCGAGGAAAACCTAGAATTACATCTTTGGTTAGTTCCCTGAATTTATGTTAGTTCCATGTTATCCATGTTGTGCAGAAAAGGATATAAATGATGTGGATTGAGAATTTATGGTTCTCTCAGCTATTTTTGCGTTTGATTATATAAATTCAGTTTCTGCTTTTCTAGGTTGAATTATTTGTGTTCAGCAAAGATATTTGTGATGGAGCTGTTTTTAAAGCGTTGAATCAAAAGATCCCTCAGGTACACTTAATAAGAAAAGTAGCTAATTTAGCTACTTTAATTGTGATAAGGAAGAACAAAACGAAATATATTTTCTGTTATGTATTCAGAGTTTCATAGAATCTGCTCTGTATGAATGATCTTATTTTCAAGATTTTGGTCATTTTTTCTAATGTCGTTATTTTTTCTAACATCCATGGTTTCTAATTCTGTTTGTAGATTAAACTTAGTCGACCAGTGAAAGATCAGATCTTGAGTGAACTGAACCAACTCACTGATGTTTGTGACGTTCTTAAATCTCTCCACAATGTCATTGGTTTCTTATCGTCTGCTGGAGGAAATCCAGGAATGCTTATCAGTGAATATATGAAATCAGCATTGAAAATTGATCCTAGAAACGGTTTAAAAAGTGGCAAGGTAGCTATGCTGTGTGTAAATAAAACGGATGACCTGCTAAATTTGTGAAAACTCTCTTGCTAAAATCTTCTTTATCAAACAAAACGTTTAACAATATTCTTGAAGGGTTTGTCCTTTGTCTGCAATCAAAAGAAGAAGAAAAAAGTAGGGAAATTTCGTTCGATACTAGTTTGTTAAAGCCCAGGTTTATGATGCTTGACCGAAATTAATTCTTTAAATTTGAAGCTCTGATATTTTAATTAGATATTAATATTTTTTATTCTCGCATTCCTTGGCCTTTTCTTTTTGGGAGGGCTTAAACCAACCATTTTTATTATTTGAGGGGCTTAAGTCCTAGAGCCGTAGTTCCGCGCGATCGTACAAATAAGGTCTTGTTGAATGTTGGATTAAGCCCTTGTCTTTATTGTGTGTTTCAAGGCTTTTGTCTGTAAAGGTAGTCTCTTTCTTTTGCTTATGAGTGTTTATCCTATTCCTCTGCCACAAAGGTGTAAAGAGGGAAAGCCATAAAAGTATGTTGCATTCTTTTAACATGTACTATAAGGGTTTCTGTAATTATATTTTAGGCAGAGCAGATTTGTCAGCTTCAACATGTTGTTGCGCTTTGGAAATTGTTATCATTAGAAAGAGCAAAAATATTGACTAGACGTAAACAGGTTTGTTCGGCCTAGATTATATTTTGGTACAAATCGTGTACGAATTCTTATGTGAAGGTATTAATTGCGCTAACAGATATAATCTTATACGTATATTTTGTTTTGGTACTAACAAAACCAATGTCAATCAAGAGCATATCAGTTAGGTAAACATAATGATTATTTTGCACGGGAGTCCTGCTTTTTACTTGTTTCAAATCAGCAAAATTTATCGTTAATCTTATAAAGCAACTACAGCTCATATTGACTACCATAATTACATCAATGAAAAATATTTCTTCTGATATATTCTTCGGATATATTCAGCCCTTTAAAACAATTTATGTTGATATGGAATTTAAGAACTGTATGGACTATAGTGCGTAACTGTAAAACATAAGGCAAAGGATGATATGGGAATATTGAAATCTTTGTGGTATTGCTATAGGAACCATTTGACGATGTAACAGATAAGATAAAGACAGCACTGACAAGGGAAATAAAGTTTGAATTAAGTCGTGGTTTACAGAAAATCAAAATTGATCGTTTCGTTGATGAATTGTTGCAACTTATTTTACTCTTTTTGAAAAATGCACAAGACGAACAGTTGCACTGGCCGTAAGTAAAACTATTTAGCTACATAACTATTTGTTGTGCTGCTTATTTAACATCTGCTACATGTCCTTTCTTTCATATCCCAACTTTTTACATCGTAAAGTTGGTCGATCGTTTTTATTGTTTGGACCAATGTCACTTGTTAGCGTTTCATTGAATAGTTTATTTCAAATTCTATATCATGGTAAAAATACACGCATGTTTGGAGAATACGATTTAATTTTCTGAATTCAAGGCGTTAACTGACCACTTTGTCTAACGTGAAAACTCTTGTTGTATACAACCATTTATATATACAAGGAAAACGATACTAAATTTATTTTACCACGTAAAACGTTTTCAAAATTGTAACAAACAAGTCATGATAGAAAATGTACAAACATTTGCAAATGTTTTGTATTTATTTTTCGGAAAAATGTTAAAAAGTGTGGAAACATGTCCTTTCACAAAGGAAAAGGGTAATACAAAATCATGAAAAAAAGTTTGAATTGTACAATCATCTGCTTTTTACATTTCCAAAATTTTTCAATCAAATTTTGTCATTTTATAAGTCAATGATGCTTATTTTAACTGTATCAACAGAAAGGTAGTTGTATTCATTAGAAAAAGCTTATGTTTATATAGCTCATACCACTAAGATTTCAATTTTTGTCCTTAACATATAGTTTAGCAGAGTACATCAATGCAAAGCTTGAACAAGATGGTTGTGAAATTATTAAAGATCTTGAGGAGAGTTTACCTGATGAAGTTACTGTTGCACATGCTGTTGAAGCTTGGAAGCTTGCATGTCAGAAAAGTGATGATCACAATTCAAAAATGTATTGATTTAGTCGACAATTTTTTTATTAATGACGATAAGTTGCTTGAAATTCTCTAACTTGATAATGCGCATTTAATTTTCAGAAAGATTTTTTGGAAGATATATAGGTACTTTTTAAATCAGTTTACAAAAATCTCGTTATAAAATTACATCAAAAACAGAAAACAGTTGTCATTTAATTAGAAAACATTTGAGAACATCAGTAAGTAGTTAAAAACAATATATCATAATTTCTATCTTCTTTAACCCAGCAGCAATGTGCATGTGTGACGTTTAAATACTGCATGAATGAAAATGTTCGTTATTCTAACCAATGTATCGTTAAAAAAAGTTTAAATCCATCACTGCCTCCAATATAAGTATTAAAGTTTTGATTTTTGGGAATGTGGTTTGCAATGTGATAAACCTGTATTATAAAGCTACAACATCAAAAGCCATATCATTTATGGCAGAATAATTTCCCTTGATCAATTTTGACTTTTAAATTCCCAGGTAAGACTTGTGGTTAAGAAAAAAACGCTATTGAGTGTTAGTTATGACAGCTGCTTATTTAACTTCCAACAATTCCTAGTGCTACCACAGTGTTGGGAATAAACAGTAGGGCCACTTCGCTGTGCAACTGGCTGCCGTATGCCATATCGTCAATTGTATTGGTCACACAATGCAATTTACTGGCTGCCAATATGGTAATCACATGCAAAATAAGATACGTGTGGCACGAAAAAATTCAATGGAGTGGCCCTACTGTATGTTCTATATACTGTGGTGCTACATATTGCGAAACTGTTGTACATATAAGCAGTTGTTGATGGCAACTATTTTGAGGTACGCAGTTTGATTAAACCAAATCAACAAATCTCCCTGGCATTTCTGTACAACACAGTATTGTATATTTTATCAGAATACGTGCAGCTGTAAGCCGTGTTCCAAGTTTCTATTAGTCAAACTATACAATTGACTATTAGCAGCAATTATGAATGCAGTGGCTGAGTGGCTGTAAAGACCTTATTTTTTATGCCGCGACCAATGACCACGTAAGTATTACGTTGTCTAGCCAACATGAGAACTTTAATACAATTGGCTGTGCCTGTCTAATACAGAGCCAATCAATTACTTTGCTTTGTTTATACATAACTCAAAAAGCAGTGGACGATATCATACGCGATAGTTTGGAAATAAGTGCACTTCATACGAGGAGTGTGTTTCAGATTTTTAACTTGTAGTTACTAATGTAATTAGAACATTTTCTTCGCTTGCAATTTTGCGCTCATGGAGCCTTACGCTGATGGGTCAAATCCTCCAAGCTTTCAAACAGACGAAGATGAGAATCCTAACAGAATACAATCTCAAGCAACAGCGTCTACATCATCCAATCCCAACATCGTTCACCATGATCTGTATAAAGATGTGGGTAAGTGTTTGATTATAATTTTGAGACACCAGTTTTTTTCAAATATCATTTCTTTCAAATTGTGTATTTACCTAAATCAATTATTGCGTTTTGGAATTTCCGGTTTCGATTTATGATTTTTATCGATCTGTGAAGGACCTCAGTACTTTTATGTTACAGAGATGCAACTCAAACCCAAACACAATTTATTAAGTTGCTGTGAAACTTTACACATGCTTACATTTATAGATGGTAATTATCTAGTAAAATTTTTAGTTTTGGTTTATTACTGTTTACGATTTATTGAGTTTTTTTATCGGTATTCAAGGTATGTCGTAGTTTGCATATGTATAATTGTCTTGATTTAAAAGAGAATTTTACCGTCAAGTAAATTCTTTAAAAACCATTGCAATAATTAGCTTTTTTAAAGAGTTATTGGGTCAAGGAACGCATTACCGTCAGTTGTTACGTAGGCAAGACCAAAACAATTTTTAGCGAAAAATTATTTATGTCTTCAGAAAGTTAATTCCTTTAGTGTTTTTCCAGTGAATGATCACGGAAATATTTGCATTACATAGGAATAGAAATCATGTGGCTTCGCTACTGTGTTTTTATCTGTGATAATATTCAGGACTAAACGATTTTTCAAACTCGATGTAGCTAACGTTTCTACAGCTTGGTGTTAGTTTTCATCACATATGACATTAATGTTGCCTTGGCTCAAACACCGTCGCTTATAAGCCGAACTGAACGCACACCGGTTCACTGGTTAAGCAGATACGTGGCACTTAATCTACAAGTAATCATGGTCCGCAAGAACCAATGTTTTGTCATTTCATGTCCAACTTTTAACATGATTATTTTTTATATGACACATTAAAACGAATCAAACTATGTACTGAACAAATATGATGAAATCATGCAGCATGAAATATTGAATATTATGCATAAAATAAAAAAGCTAAACTTAAAAAACTAATGTGATAATGTTTTGTCTAAAAAGGATGCCTGATGATGGCCAATTGTAAAACATAAAGAATTTATTTATTGGATTACTTTGAACCATTTTGATGATGGTTGAATCCTCGATCGGCTTGATATGTAAACAAATATGTATTCAAATAACTTGAGACCTTTTAACTCAACTTATCTAGTCACTCAACTTGTACTCAACTTTTCTTGAAACGAGTCTACCAACAGGGGGTGAGATTGAGAAATTGTGAAAGTAGCTAATGCGCTTGATGAATAATAAACTTTGCAAAAACTTCTGACAATTTCTTAAAATATTTACATCCAAATCGGCTTTGTTTTTCTTCTCAACTCTCAAGTGCTTAAAATTCAGACGGGGTGACCTTCCCTCGTATTTTTGTGCCAATTCGTATATAATATTTCCACAATTTCTTTAAAAGCACTTTAGATATTAAACATTTCAAGTGAACAACAATTTTCTTTAAAGTAAACATGTTTCGGCATGTTTATGACATCTTCAGACCTCAATGAACAAATACATCACATCAGCTGTATATTGAACTTGTAAATAATTTTAGATAATTTAGTAGTTCGATACCTCTTACTTAAATATATAAACATATAGCTGTCCTTCACTCTAATTTCAGTAGCGAACTTAGTTTTTAGTTGTTGGTAGCTCTATATTCACTAATCATTAGGTTATAAAAAGGTTGTTGCTACAATTCCTGCAAGTAATTCATAATGAAATCTCCAATTAAAATATTTCGGGTCAAGATGTGTGCTCTATTTTGAGTATGAAGATACTAATCTATAATTAACATAAATATGTGGCCTTTAAGAGGGTCAAAGATTGTTTTGAAACAAAGGGCTATTTTCTGGGTTTTTTTTAATTTCAATTGCCTTTTTATGATTCTCGAACATGATTTATTTTACCACAGTCTAAATGATCTTTTTAAAGCTTTATGAATTTAGTTTTTAAAGTGAAAAAGCAATTACCAGCACTAACGAGCTCCATAGCAGAGTCACTTGTAGCGCTTTGCGTACACTGTACCTTTGCAGGTGTGTGGTTTTCTACAATTTAGACGTGCCTTAATTTTTGCTGTCAAATATTGAACGTGTGTTTATTTTTTTGCCTCAAGTTACGAATTTTACACCGTGTACGCACGACATGTAGTAGGCTATCAAACACTTAGAGTTTAAATGGGTAATTCTTCAATTCATATTTATATATATTACAAATTAACAAGGCCTGGGCTAATTGCAAAGTAGAGAAAGCTTATCTTTATCTGCCGTTGATAAGATACATATTGCTCCTAATACTTTTATTAGGAAGAATATGAAGTTGTGTTAAAGATACTAAGTTAACTACTTATGCAAACTTTTGCAATTTTTACCGCTAAAGTCATGACGCAAGCGAAAATATAGTTCAAGAAATTTAACGGTGAAAGATCTTACTATTTTCAAACAATTCCACTTCTTAGATAGAGTGTCATTCAAATATCTTAAATTTTGCAACCAGATTTATAAAAAGGTAAAGACACAATGAAGTGATGCGCCTTATAATTGTCAGGTCTTCGTGTAGCTAGTTTCGTGTAGCAGCCTTTAGACGTCTTCAACTTCTTCACAACAGATATAATGTAGTACAGAAAATATTGAGCTTAATAAGATTTGGAACAAAAGCACGTTTGTAGAACTCACAGAAAATAATACTGCACATCTGCATAAGTAGAATACGTCATGCGCTGTATGAGTGACTACTAACACATGCAAACGATAGTGCTGGTAAAAATAACAGGCTTAAAGAAAACTTGCTAATTGTTTGTAGGTATTTGTGAGATGAAGTTCAATGAAGATGATCATGAGAATGAAAACGACAAAGGTCAGAAGCAAGGTCAAGGAAGGTACCACTACCCTTTTACTTATTAGAGTTCATTAGAATAATTTAGCAAACACGACGTTTCGTCTAAGACGTCGTGAAAATGGCGTGGCATGTGCTTTTTACTTCAGGTTCATTCTACGACGGCAGTCGTATTGACGACAACGATGTGAAAACATACCATTTGACGTTATATGATGCCTGAGACAAATTTTTGTATAAAAATAATTATATATCTTTGACCTTTGTATCTTAAAAGGTTATATAGGTCGACACATATATATTTAAGTACAAACTGCGAATGTTTTTGTTTCCTAAAATGTAAGAAACCAACAAATAAACATAGCGCGGCCCTCCTCAGATTACAGGGGTTTCCTCGAAGACAAAACAACCTTAGTCAAAACGACATATGTCGATGATTTTGTTTTTATACTGCAGTATATTTTGATGTCAAAAAATTAGCTTAAAATTAAACGATAGAAAGAAAGATCCAGCGGGAAATTGCTGAAATTGATAAAACTTGTTTCATACTATTTGACTAAATTTGACAACGTCTTAGACGAAACGTAGAATTTGCTAAATAATCGAGTCTTACAAATTTATTTACTGTAAATCATCCTTAAAGCTATTACATATTTCAAAACTAATTGATGATATTTACAAAAACAGTGACAAAGACACCACAATAGGTGTATAGTACATAACATGTTATAAAGATAATAATCAGTCCTTGGGCTTAATAAATTACATTTAAGTTAGTTCCATTTACAAACTATTTCTATGTATTGACATGATCAATTGCGTTTAACATGTCAAAGCAGAACTTCCCTGTTAGTTCATTAATTGAGTTGTCCTGCATTACATTAAGTAAATGAACAAAGTCTCTCCAGTAAAAGTTTCTCGAACTGTGTTTGTGTTGAAAAATTTTTGTCTTTTAAATGTCTTATTTTTATCAAACATTAATCTTAAAAAAACAAATTGAAACTTCGACTCTCATCACTTTCTCAAGCTTTGTTGTAAATTTCCTATTTTAATTTTAGAGAGGTGAAACAAGATCAACAAATACAAGATAAAGACATGATTACTGTTGTTTTTAACGCAGTTTCAGCGGAGGGCTTTGTAGAGGATAATGAAGAGGATTTCAAAGTTGTCATACATGGTGACCAACCAGTTTTTCGAGGATGGGAGAATGGATCAGGAATACCTGTTACGACAAAACGGTTTGTATAGCATGTTTTTATTGTAGATACTATTGTGATGTATCATAATCCAATCCAGTGTTAGTGAAAATATATTATTACTCATCAATTATAAATTCGCAACAGTTTCATAAAATAGCGTTATGAAATTTAAGACTTATGTTAAACAAGTGGGAAGTCTTTATCAAATAGGAACAAATATTAATTGTACAAATAAAGTGGGTAGGGCGTAGTTATATTCATTACTGGAAAGGAAACACCCTCTAAAATGTTTCTGAGCAATAGCAGTCTGTTTCATCTAAATTGACGCATTTCATATATTGATAAAGAATAAATCTTTTCTAATGGAGTAGATTTTTAGTTGTTTCGACATGTAAATATACTCAAGAATGAGCTGCAATAATTTATTTTGGCTTCACCTATAGATATTCCAATTAAGAAATAACAAAAATATGAAACTGTATTTATATACCTCCTTAAAAAACCAGAATAACCAATTGGTTTATCTCCAGCCGAAAATGATGGAGTCATATAATAAAATAAAAACACGATTTTCACTGGAATTAAATGAATGTGATATTGTTTTTAATTTTTTTTAATAGATTTGGTAAGAAACAGTGGTTGCTCCAAGCTGTTCTTCAGGTGCCATTAAAACATATAGAGAAGAAATGTGCTTATAAATATGCTTTGCTGTCTCGCGGTGAAGCAAATTATGAGTTGTTGGTGGAAGTGGAATCATTCTTTAATTTCTTATATTTTGGATATATAAATCGCTGTCTATACGTCCCGACAAAGTACCACAGGAAAAATAGTAAGTTTATTTTTATTGCACGTTATGTATGGTCATTACAAATAATATTAGTAAGCATTACAAAAAATGTTGAAATTTCATCATTGCCTTTTTAAGAAACTGATTTGTAGCTAAGAAATTATGCAGTTGAAGTATTTTCGTAAAAGTTAGTATTTTTTGAGATGAATCAAAACGGCGCTACTAGCTATGTATGAAAGTTATTTGGCATGAAACATAAATTGTTCTATTTTGCATAAATAATTAGATATATGCACACGGATGAAAATACATATATTTTTGTATGTTTGTTGGTTTTCTTGGTGTTTGTAGTGCTGAGACTTGACTATTTCTATCGGGCTTTAATCATTCAAATGCAGTTATGTTTCTGATGTGCATTTTCATAACTTCGTGGTGCAAGATTGGTTAACTATCATCACGTGTTTTGTTTTAGAAATTTATTACAAGTATGATGGATTTGTCTACAAGAACACTGGACTAAGTAGTAAATACTATGAGGTTGTACAAAAGGACAGAGAAGAATTCTTGCAACGGTTTTTTCCGCGCTGGATTGGGTTTTTCAACAGTTCTGAGAATATAGAATTGATGCAGCCAGATGAGGCGATGGAAAGGCTTCATCGTTTGTTCTTAGCGGTTACCGAGATGTGGATATCGAAAAATGGAGAAGTCTGGAAACAAGAATTTTCTAAGCCTGATTTTAAAAAGGTGTAAAATTTTGTGTTGAAATGTTTCTTCATGTAAAATATTTGCTAATCCTAATTAATGAAAAATGGTATATGATAAATGCTTTAATTGTATTTTGATGCCAAAATTTTCCTTAACTTATGTGAAATAAGACACTTGAAGCAAAAAGAACTTGTTAGTGATAATGGAAAAAAGTTTTCGGAGAGTTTTACTTTTTAAGTTATGTTTTTATCATATAAACTTTTTATGCATGCTCCTATTCATAATGATTTCAAACAAAATAGCTGTAGAAAGACTAAATAAAACTATTACCTGTGTTTTTCTGGCGTATATCAAAAGTCTTTTATTCCAAAACTCAAGTGATTACATTTACATTCCTTGTAGGTCGTTACTGATTTGTTGATGCCCAAGGTAGAATCAAATTGCAAAGTTTTGAAAAATGGAAGAGTAGGAAATAAATCAAATGATATATTTGAGGCTTTAGTTTCGTCTGCTATGATTGCATCTGTGTTTGGAAAATGCAAATTTACGATAGCGAAAGAAGAAGCCGAAGAAATTCTGCGGAGTCTCAAGTTTCCTGTAGATCAGTCTGTTTGTGTGAGATTTATGGAAACTATAAATGCATTTGATCAACAATTTTTAAGGTTCGTTTGTTGAGGTAGAAATATTTTGTAAAATGTAGTTGATGCAATTACCTACTGATTTCTGATTTCTATAAATATGAGAATTGTAGCTGTTATTTTAATCTCATTATTTTCCTTATTTCTGTCAAACAAAACATAAAAAACGTGTGAACTTTTCGTTTGCATGGTTAGCCATTGAAAAACATGTGTGGCTGTGTGCCATTACTCTTCCATGTTTCTGCTATTCATAAAGACAACAAATTATAATCACTTGAGACGTTTGAGATTTTTGCAGCTCTGTTAAGGGCAATTATGGGCCTCCAATAATGTTTCTGAAGCAAAAAGCCTCGCCATTTAAACCTAAAGCTACGTTTGCTTCCTAATAAAACATTAAGTTACTAGTTTGCATTAGCCTTTTTAGTTTTTAGCGCTACCAACGCTACAACTTTTTAAAGTCTGGCATAGTTCGAATAATGTTTTGTAGTCTAAAGCAATATGGCATGATTTAATCATGACTGAAAAGACATTATGACAACTTTTCTTTCATTTTTACTCTTAATTAAATGCAAAATATTTTTGAATTTTTTCCCAAATAAATAAGTAATGAACTTTTAAGTAAAAATCTTTGGCAATGCTGATTAAAGATCAGAGTTTAGACAATTCTTCTTCCAAACTAGTCTTTCAAAAGTTGTACTTCTTTGCTTTACAGTGCTTAAGTAAAATTCTACAGTATATTTTTCTTATTGAAATACAAAGACCATTTAACATGAATTATTAGCTTAATCACTAAAATTATTTTCTTAACGTCTTTCTATACATATTTAACTTTTTTTATTAAGAAAATAACATCACTGCAACATTGCAAGAAATACTTATTTTAGAGAATAGTGGCTTTTTTTTGGCATTTTGTGCTAAAATATGCTTATTTTTCTCTTTCTTTTTTATAGCTCTTTCATTCAAAGCATTTTTAAAATATTTTACCGATTCGTCAAAACAAGGTCATTGCTTGACTGGCTTAATGCCTTACCATTGCTTCATTTTCTTCGTAAAGAATGTGAACCATTTAAAGAAGTCCTCTATACATCAACGCCTGATTTTGAGCAATCAAGATGGTGGGGTTTGCAAGGCCTTGATTTCGGAGAAGTTAAAATTTCTATGGGAGAAAGGTTTGTTAGCTTTTTTTGGTAGCTGTTGCGCATGCACGGCTAACGACAATGTTACTGAAAAAGTGTCCGCGTGTCTGTCTGAGTCGGTGACAGTCGGATTTACGAGCAATGACGAAGAATGCCGTTTTTAGCCTTCGTCACTTTCTCCGGAAATTGTCGCAGATTTGTCATTTCATTCGCTCGTTCAATTGACAATCTATTGTGAGGTAAAGCTATGTGCATGTTGCGAATTATAGCAGTTTTATCATTCTAGTATTTAGCTTGCTATATTTTTGTCGAATTTTGTATCTCGATTGTTTATTTGTGCTTTGTCATCGAAATTTCACTGCAATTTCACAAAATTTATACTGCGTAAGTTCATCGTTTTTACGCTGTAGCGCAAAATACTCGCACGTTCAATAAATTACGCATGGGCACCTTTGTCATGTTTAAAATGTCAATAGCACTCGTGTGCTCGTGATAACTCAAGAACAACGCGACAAAGTTGAGTTCATTCTACTTTTAAGTGCGTTGTTTTGCTCGCAAGCTCAAAACATTTCAATGCCTTTCACGAAAGAGCTTTCTGATCCAAAATGTCCGTTTTGTAGGAATCGTAACTCTTCTACGACGAATCAAATAGATAGCAATTAGGGTGTTTTTAAGCATTGTAGTTGTAACTGTCTTTTGTTGACAGCAGATTTTTTTTAGTTTTTACAAAAAATTTTCTTTCAAAATTCGAAAGTCGAGTCGCAAAAAACAACAGACAGAAAAGTAATAGCGGGCAAGCGTCGTGGCGATTGCATATGCAAAAAAATCTCATGTCGCATTTGAATATCAGTTATCTAATGAACATTCAAAAATAAGTGTTTTAGATTAATTTTATTATTTTTTGAAATTTGATGTTGGATAGCTGGCGTGTATGAAGATTATTGCCAATGTTGAGTGCTCACATTACTTTAAACGAACGTCAATAATTGACATTGTAAATTATATTTTTTTGTTATTCAATCTCCGACAAATCGTCAAATTTTTCCTGACGGGTAGAGGGAGGGGTTTGTGGGTTATTTCCCCGACGGGGAGTTTAGGCGCCACCCCTGTTGAAAGATCCTAGAAAATATGTTTTTCAGTGGAAAAAAACCTTTAAATGTTGCGAGAGATCTCAATGACGTCACTTTCTTCACGTGAGTCTCGTGAGTCCAGTCACGTGACATTAGCAGGCACTGCTAAGTTAGAGCGTTGAAAAAGCAAAAGAGTTAAACAAATACATGGGTCGATTAACTAAATAACATTTTTAAATCGTAACCAAGTTTGACGTAATTATTGTTAAATATGCAGTCTTATTTGAACTACACTCATTAAATTTACTTCATTCACTAGCCGTGCACTTTAAAGGCTACCCACATGTACGCATTGCGTTCCTATTTTTAAAATTTTATAGTAAATAAAACCTGTTTCGCACAAAACCAAAGCTGGCTAGCAGGCTTAAAAATGTGTACGCAGTGGGTACATGTGGATAGCCTTGCATATAAAGGTATTTTAAATGATAAATATTTTAAACACGAAGAATATACGATGCCTTTATAAAACAAGTTATTTCTTAAGACTCTTCTCTTTTCAATAACAGAAACTGGTTCGAAAAAATAACAATAATAATTTTGTGTCAAAATTCCACATAATAAAATTACTATATCTTTCTACGATACGTTTTTTTCATGCAAAATATGCTTTAATTGTACTCACTAGTGAATAACGTTATTATTGTACTCGAGTGCTTACATCGTCCAAAATTTGCGGTAGCAACGATATAAATTCATAATCCAGGCGTATATTTTCTATCACTAACGATTAGCTTTGACGTATACTCAAATACTAAGTATAGGATTATGGAAAGAAGTCCGTGGACAGCGGCTAGCCACAAAACCCATGTTCCAGCGAATAAAGAAGAGTTGTTCATGTATGATCCCAAATCTATAATCTCTTCCCTCCCTCTTTCACACACACACACACACATACGCGCACGTTCTTTTATGATCAATGACACAGAAATACATAGCTCAACTTTTCAGTGATGTGACTTCCAGAAATACTGTCAGGAAAAACTTAATTCTACTTTTATGATAATCAAAATTGTAATAATTTTTCTATTGAATCTTAGCATTTGGTATATTAAATTGTTACAAAACATTGCAAAATAAGAAAAGTGCTACCAGGCTGTTGAAGACTTTCACTTTTTTTTTATTGCTACAAATTTATAAATATTGATCGTCTAAGTTAGAGAAATCTGGATGAAGACTGAAGTTTTAGTTAGAGTGGTTAGTTTTAAGGGAGCTCTATCTTTAAGTTCCTATCCGGTTCACCGATGTAGGGGGCCCTGGTTTTGTATGTGATTTAAAGTGGAAAGATGATTAGTCTATAGTAATCGTTCCAGTTATACTTTAGACTCATAGCTTGTTACACAGCACCCTGTATTTCATACTTATTGGACTAAATATCTACAATATATTCATACAGGATAATGTATTGTGATATATAATTAGATACAAAAAAGAGCTATTTACGCACGTTAAGAGTTTATTATATATGTGCGAATCAAAAAAAGTGTTGGGGTGTTTATTTTTATCGAAACTTCCTGTATTTTATACTATCTAGCTCTCATTACGTATGCTTCAAATTATTCTTTATATTAATGCTTATGAACGCTTCACTAAAAATGGTAGCTATTTGCACAGAGAAGCATGTTTGAATCAAGAAGATATTTGAATTATTTTAATGTTTTTATTTACGCATGCAAAGAAATCTTTTTTGATTTCGTTCAATTTGATTGACTGCAGCATCGTGCAACTTTTTACGATATCTCGACCGTGGTCCTAAAGTGTTTTTTTTACAATCTATTCAATTGCAAAGTGAAATTTAAATTTTTAAAAGTGATTGCAATTTGCTCAACAAGAAAGCAAATGGTATTCGAAGTGAATTTTATAAAAAAAACAATGCAATTTCAGTATAAACAAGCTGCATATCGCCCATTTTACAACGCGGATTTCGTCATTATATAATAAAAAATAAGCATGTTATTTACCGTCTTTTTTAGTCCGCATTAAAAAAAAATTTCACTCGGCCTCAAAAGTGTCCCTAAGGCTTTAGCTTCATGCAACTTTTGAGACTTCGTTTTCCGTGGGTACCTCCCAGCCAATAAATAGCATATATATTTTACTGTTTATTTGTAGTGACTTGGGTATACTGCCAAAAATAGAAAAAATGTTTCGTGTTGATCCTTTACTGAGGCGTACATACCTACTGCTATGTCCTCTAAAGATATTTGGTGACCTTCTGAAAGAAAAATATTTCACTTTGCCTGAGTTGTGTTTTACAATACGAAAGCTTATACTGGATGTAAACTTGCAAGATGTGGTGAGTTCATGCAATATTAATATATATGTTCATATAATTGGTGTGTGCTACAAAAGACAAAAAGTACTAAACTTCATTTATCAAAGTGTTGTTAAAGCCGAGTAAATTCAGGGTACACGTCAACAAGATTGCAATTTCTGGAATGACAGTGTACAACGTTTTTCCTCTCCGTAACTGGCTTTGATAAATCTATAAAAGTTTTACAGTGATTAACAAAGAAAAGTTTGACTAAACTAAAAGGAAATTGTGTGTAACTAAACACTTCGGAAAACATGCGAATCGAAATTATGTGCTGAAATTTGTCGTGCTATTTTGAATGGTGTTTATTTTATTGTAGAACTTGAAGAAAAAAAGCCTGGAAAATGATTTACGAGTGAACAACATATAGGCACCGATCTATTTACGTAAAAATTAATATAAAGAAATTAAATTCAATATTTGGAACGTTTCAAATATACTTGTGCCACGAGCACTTTTTTGTACAATAGTACAATAGCAAAAAGTTAAAGAGAACCTGCGACAATAGCAAAATCGCTATTAAACATTTTATCCATTGAGAAAATGATTGAATTTCTTTTTGTAGATTAAGCATCTTGAAGATTTCTTTGAACAGATGAGTGAAGTACTTTTTAGTTCCAGGTAAGTATAATTTGACTATAGTAAACACGAGCAAACTGAATTGTGACCAAAATTTGTGTATGCGCTATATGTGAGCTGAATCCATTCTAATAAAACAAACCCTTGTATTTTGAAAGCTCACTCACACTCAATAGAGCTTTAAAATCGACTCCTAACTTTTATCAAAAATAACTAATTTCACTCCACTGATTGATGAGATCAAGGAGTAGCTAAAAAATTGTTCTCCATATAAAAGATGATGGATAGTCTTTGTTATTTTCTTCGTCATCATAACAATAAGAGAATTTTTGCACGTTGTTCTCCAAAAATAATAATTATTGGTACAAATTTCAAAACAAAAATCCGTTAAGATAATTTTAATCGTAACTGTCAGCCAGCAATTTGTAAATATTGCTAAGTTTTCTATGCAAAGGCACATTGCCTTTGGAATTCCATTCAAATTGAAGTACAGAATACTTCCAAGTAAGCGATCGTTAAAATTCTGGGTTAGCTTAAGCGCCTAAAATTGTGAACTAGCAAATAAATGATGTGAAAAAGCATGTTTAAAAATATTTGCGAGTAAAAGCTTATAATTATAACCTCAACACTGTCGTAAACATGCACATTAGCATAGAAATGTAAAAAAATAATGTAACATGATTGCAAGTTCTCAAAAACTTGCTTAATAATAGCTATGTCTGTTTGTAGCAGTGTTTATAAGCATAACTTTGAGTGTTTTGTTAAAAAATCACACGGGCTACCAGGCTTAAAATTTGAATACATTTTCGCACAGTTTCAGCTTCGAATTTATTTTTCTAAAATGTTTTATTTTGGTTGTATACAGTTAGCAAAATATTTATGAGAAACAGGTAGCGAATTAAGGCGCTTTTCAACGTGATCTGCAGCAAGGTTTTGCAATGGGATTTTTGATTTGAAGTCAACTGCTGCTCTTTAATCCTAAATCCTTACTGAAACGATTAAAGATGTTTCTGACATAATCTTCTTTACAGCCCTACAATCTTTACAGAAAATAAATACGAAGAAACAAAAGCTTTGCTTTCTACGTTGGTGTGGATTGGAATGAGTTTAAAATGCGAATCTCATTTGCAACAAATTAAGTTTTTTTGTTGCCTGGCAAAATGTATCGCCAATGCTATTAATCTTCAAAAGAGAGGTATAATATTGGAAAAAAATGGTATACATCTATATTCGAAAAGCACGCCATTATCTAAATCAGATGTAAAGGACATGTGGAATTTTTTCGAAGAGATATTTGAACTTACAAAGAGTTATTTTTACTCGTCTTTGTCTATTAACCTGGAAGATTGTAAAAACTCTGAATGGCAAAAGGAATTACGTGTAAGTGTTTTTCAACAAAAGGTAGTGGTACTTTATGTACTACTTTTTATAGAGAATGATGTAAATAGTTTGTTTCTCCAAATTCCATTTCCTATTCTAAATGTCACCATGACCGTAGGAATTTTTTCTACGGTGCAGGCATTAGCTATTGTAATATTTTTTGGAAAAGTTCAGTCATGATCTTTCAGGTCTAAACGTTTTAACAAAATCACGATTAAATTATAAAGTTTTATTGACAACTTAATATATTTTTTACTTTCCATGCAGAGTTTCAACAAACAATATTTATGGAATTTATCTTGCTCATTTTATTAATTCATCACATTGGAAGACTACAAAGCTTATAATGTTAATATCAAATAGCACAAACTATTATAGATACATGCTTGTATAGCATAATCCTTTTTAGTAAAATCTAATCCTACAGTCTCAAAGCTGGGCCATAGAATGCTCTAGGCAGTGGAATAGACAAGGGGGGGGGGCATTTTTACCATTTGCAGTGGCATGATTCATGCATATATTCTAGACTTCATATATAAATATCTTAGGTGATGTTATTGTTTGTAAATTAGAGAGTTTTAGTTTGGCGTTAACGGCAAACAGTAAACTGCAAAAAGTCACGTGATCATGATTTTGCGGCTTGCGTTTCGGTTTGCGGTTCAGGTTTTAACGGCAAGAGGCCCTTCTTGCGGTAGGTGATTTATCCTCAAGCTTTTTAGTGCTTTTGATCCAGTCAAGTGAGGTTTATGGCTCAAAGTTATATTTTTATGCGAGTATGCAACATGAATATAAATTTTTCATCGAAAAACTTTCAACAAAACATGAAATTTAGCTCACGTAAACGCAAAACTAAAACTCTCTGTTATCACCATATAAATATTTACAGTAATTTTGATAGAGGTAAAATCAAGTATGTATTATACATCTAAAGTAATTGTAGCATGATTCAACTTTTAGCTCATATACTTGTTCTATTGAATGATATATTTAAAACACTTAGCTATTACTTTTTGTTAGATGTGGAATGAATTGCTATCATTTTCTGGTCCAGATCTCTTTCAAAATTCGTGGCGTGACGAATTCATGGCTAAGTTAATTGATCGAGTTAAAAAGGTAACTATTTGTTTTATTAGAATCTTTCTTAAGACTCTCATTTCCTCGATTCTGTTATTACTTGCAACGCAAGAGAAAACGTTCTTCTTAATGGTACATCTGTTAAAGAAAGTTTATATTTATGAGTTTGGATACAGTTTGCAATTGAAGAATGTTACTCTATGTTCCTTAGATTTATGAAATTCCATTAAAAAAAGCACATTAGTATTTAAAAAGTATTATCGATTATTTAACTACATCCTATAAATTGGCTAGGGGGTTTAAAAGGCTAATTTGAAATTTGTAAATTAATTGTTTTTGTCAATTCTGGCTTGCATGTCCTTATTTCATAGTCTCGCAGTTTTGGAAACGAGATGTTTTCCTTATGGCAGTGTCGTGCGCAAAGCTATAGTCATGAATTATCCGAGCTGTAGGTTTAGTATTTTGACGGGATATATCTATTTTCTGGATTATACCTCGAGAAAATTGAGAAATCGACATTTATTTCCATTACGTGATCTTTCTTAAATGTTATGAATAATTTCGGAGACACTGAGGATTGTGCAATTGTACTTAATTGTCTCCAAAGAGCAGGAGCATTATTTTCTAGTCCCTTTACATCTATTATTTGTTTGCGCAATTTTTATTTGTCAAACTTTCTCCATTGAGATAAGTTTGTCCCACCAGCAATGTATCTCGGCACTCACTTTCTACAAGCGGTTACTTTTATGACGTTCCCCGTCCATGCAAGCCCAGTCATTTAGCGGTAAAACGGAGCGCTTAAAATGGTACATTTTTGCAACTTTGACGTACTGCACAGCGCAAAACATTTGTTCGATTACATCAAAATTTTGGAATATGGCTTTTGACACAACGTATATTGGATAGTGTAAAAACAAGGTAAGGTTTATATGCACATCAAAGTGTATGGCATCAACTAATTGTTGCGTACGTCTGGCAAAAAATTTAAAATATTTAAAAATCTGAGCAATAAACAATTGTTCAAACATGTGTTTGCGTCAGGCTTGATAGTTGGTAGAGGCCAATATTTATATATATCCATGTTATAATCAGCAGAGAACAATTGATTTCAAAGGAACGTATAATACGCCACAACATGAATGTATTCGAATATCACCATCAATTTTATTGAGTTGGCTATACCACTGCATTTAAGTCATAAAATAGAATATAATAGCAAAACGTTTATAGGTAGTAATGTTTAAAATATTATTCTTCACCACACAAACAAACAACAAAAATTATTGTCATCAGTCGAAATGTATGTAAATCAAGTTCAAATGTCGATGCTAGCCTTAAATAAAACCTCCATAAATTAAAACACGAACGTATAACGAAAAATCTAACATGAATATTAATGTTATGTAGGTGTCACCTCTCCGTCAAATAGAGCTGCTTTTCCTGAAGGAGAAGAAAAAGCTTTGTGTTGTACTATCTACGTGTTTACGTGACGCTGCTTTTGAAGCCGTTGAGAAAGTTGTTATTGTAAGTTTTAATTCATTCTATTTTTTAAAGTCTCTTAAAAGTTTTTTTACTAGTTATTGGCAAATTGTAAGCCTTGTAACAGCTTAAAGGTGTCTCTTCAGTGTTACAGAGAGTTAAAAATGGTAACTGGTTTATGTTTTGATATTAAAAAGTACATGTTTTTGTAAATTAAGCAACAATATTTTCTTACTTTTGAATTATAAACCTTTGTTTTAAGGCACTGTGCATTTTAAATTCAGGCATACATCTTACAATGCAAAACTTCAAAACAAGTTCAAAAAACGTTTTGGTGTATACATGACCATGTGCAATGCAAATTTGGTGCAATTCATTTAATACAATAAAAACATAAAGTTAATTAAAATAAAGGACCGAATGTTTCATTTCCTAGTAGTGTAAAGATCCACTGTGTCTTTGAAATATCTTTGTAAAAATAAAACGTTCAACCTATGCAGTAGATTAGAAATTTTGTTTTACAACGCTAAAAACAATTTATCAAAATCAGTTATATGGTATTTTTATTGTGATATATTTAGACAAGTCACAGCGGAGAAGCTTTTGAATATTTAAGCCAAGAAAACTCAACAAAAGCAATGGAATTGCTTAGTGTTTTGCTTTACAAAGCCTGGCCTGATAAACTAAGAGAAGAAGGAGCTTCATTGAGTTCGAAGGAGAAGGAAAAGATTTTGCTTAATCATCTACTAAACTGGTCTGTATGGCCTGGTTTTTTTAAGCTCATCGGTAAGATTGCAATCAGTTGTGGAGTGTAACTGAGTCATTAATTAAGTTTCAAATCTCTTAGGAAAGCGTTCATAGATAAATTTTTTAAGTAGTTTTTTTTACTTCCGTTTTTTCATAAAAAAGCAACAATATTTTATTCAAAAGCATTATGAACTGCTCTTTGACACCCTTTCTTGCAACGGAAATTGTGAAATTACATAAACATTAACACAGCTAACCTGTTTATCAGGGACGTTCCTAGAACGTTTATTGAAGGAAGTGGGCTTATTCATATACTCAGTTGTGCCAGACTGATTGCTCTTCGAAGCAATTCACCTAAGGAAAAAAAAGCACTTTGCTTTCAATAGAAATTAACCCGGACATAATTGAATATATAAGCAACCTCCCTTCTTTATTAACGTTAACGGGGTAGCTCTCCTTCTAACGATGGTATAATATGAACATGCAAGCTCTCCAAAATGTAATTCCTCAATCAAAGAAATAAAAAAACATGTCCACACAATCATTTTAAGAAAACGTACAAAAATATTACAAGATTTGATGAAATTCATAACTAGCTACTATACAAAATAATTATTCAATTTGTAAAATTTTATATCATGCCTTACTATCAAAGTACTTTTAGCTAAAATTAAACATTTACAAAATGTCAGTGCAGCAAAGTATTGTCTCCTGCCCTTAATTTCATCAAATTAAAGTTTTAGAAAAATTTTTTCAATTTTTTACTACGAAAGAAAACTAGTAAAAAACGAAGAAACAAAACATCTTGAAATTACAAAATATGAATCAGAACAAGACGCAAAGTGAACAGTGAATTTTTGACTTTATTTCAAAGTCATTTTCAGGCAGAATGATATAAAAAACCATACATAAACATATATATTTAAAACGTGTGAATTAAATAAAGGAAATACGTAAGTCAAGCAATCATTAGAGATAATATACATATTATTAATCCTAACACGGTATTTATATGCACATGAAAAACATGTGACTAGGACGAGATTTGAACTCGCACGAGTCAGAAAACTGCTAACGGTGCGAGAATCTCTCGTCCATACGAAGTTTAAAATAGATTTCACTCGTCTTCAATCCCTGTGGGCTTCGTAGGTCAACAGGTAGAACGGCGGACTATTATTCGAAGGTGCGAGTTCAAATTTTGTCCAAGTCACATGTTTTTCACGCGCATATAAGTATCGTGTTATAATTAATATTATATGTATATGAAGTTCAACAATGGAATTTAAATGGTGTGATATTTACAAAAGCGGAACTAGAAGAAGTGTGATATTTCAAATGGATGAATTGAAAGCACAGACACGACTGGTGGAATGAGTTTATTGTAATTTAAGCGAAGAGTTGTAATTCTTTGCTAGCCTAAGTCCCGTGTTGAGAAAGGGTTTGTTATGTTTGATGAGAAGTGCTTTAAGAAAGGCAAGAATGTGGTAGTTGTTAGACTTGGTAGGGTGAAGTATTTTATAGTTGTTGAATACAACATTTTCTATAGGAGAAGGAGAAGACGTTCTCGGAGGTGGAGGAAGATCATTGAGTTGTGACAACTGGTTTTGTAGAGTGGCAAGGAATTGAATGTTTTTTCACTCAGAAATGTTTGCCAATCGTGCACTCGAGGATAGCCGGGTTACATGCTCTTTTAGACTAACAGACAGGCATTTTGTGCCACGCCAATGTACGTTTTACAGCCAGGGCATGTTATTTCTTACACAAGATTACTACAATTAAGTAAGTAAAAGGATTTTGTCCTTGTTGGAGACAAAATAAGAGAGTTTTTTAATGTCATTAATGGTATCAAATTTCACCAGTTGAGAAAGATATCTTTGTATTTTCTTAAAACAGGATTTTAAGAGGAAATCGCCACGCTTGCCAAGGTACTGATCAAAACCTCCAATATTCCATTTACTAGTTTTGATCGAAATTTCACATTCACAGTTGATACATTCAGGGGCGGATCCAGGGTGGTGCAACTGATGCGAGTGCATCAGTCATAAAATTGAATATTTCACAACATTATAACTTACAATCAATACGAGCAAAATGCCAGAAATATATCAGATTGGAACGTTTATAGTTTCTAAATGCTTTAAATACCTTAACACTGACAATATATTGACAACAGATGTACATTGATCATTGAGAAATATTGTTAAAAGCCTTCGTAGATTGTTTACATGTAAGTATCATATTGATTACAGCCGCATTATTAAAAAATGCGTCGCTAAATATGGCGTTTTTATGTGTCGACATTTTTGGCGAAAATTTGTTTCATCATCCAGCTACACTGAGCTGAATTTGTACTACTACGTCACGGTGGCTAGATAGTGAATCTCTACGTCACGGTGGGGAAAAAGTGCACCAGTTGGTGCAACAGTCCCGAGTCTCTTTGGCCGAGTGAACCACCTAAACGTCACGAATTTCATTGTTTTTCAGCCTACGTCACGGTGGGAAATCGCTGCTGACTGTTGCACTTAAGCCCACGAACACCAAAATTTCATTCTGACTGGTGCACTAGAGCCAGCGTTATAAATCTTCAAACCTTCAAAATTATAATTACATGACTATGGCATTTGGCTTATTTATATCTTGAAGTCATCATGGCTGAAAGTAGGCATATATACGATCTTGGCTCATTGATTCAAGACAGTAAAACCAGCGAGATTTCTTCTGTAAGAAAGGATTATGAAGAAAAAGTCTCTGCTGCCATTCCTACTAAAACAGACCTGTTTCGGAAAGGAAAGCTGGCGAGAGATCTTAACGCAGAGTTGCTTATCCCTAAGCATATGGGAAATAATTGGCGGGCTTTAAAGTAAGTAGCTTGAAGTGCTTACTGCTTACTATGCTTGACATTGTAATGCATAGCTATAGGTCTATACTTGTATTTCTGTAATGCTTATGGCTTACTCTCTTTAATGTTAGGAATATGATGGGAAGGGGCACATGGGGTGTTTATTCCCTGTTGCATTTATTTAAATTTTAAAGCATCCTGACCTGCATTAATGTATGAAATGGAAATTTACTGTATTGTATTTTACAATGTCAATTTTCAAACTTCATGTCCAATATTGTTGGCTCAATGAAATTTAGCCAGTAGTATAATGCAATGCTCTGGATTTATGCCATAACTAGTGTGCACATAATTATGCATGTTGTTGTGTCAAGTTTATAAATTGTCATGTAAGATAAGATCACAAAACATTTTATTCACTACTATGTTTGAATTTGGGAATCCTGCATATTTATACTGGAGATTTCTTCGATTAAAGTCACTGGTAGAAGTCTCTATGTACTTCCTGGAGAAATCTCCACTCTAATTGTGCTCACATGGATATTGTGATTTCAAAGTTACTTAATATACATAAAAATACAGGAGATAATAATTTAATATGACATTACTTCAGGATATTTCATAGATTTATAAATATTCCATGTAATATGTTGTAATATGTGCTCAATGTGACAGACAGAGAGGGCACATTTTTCATACATTTTGCTTGTTTATAAATACTAACTTTCTGAGCTATGCAATGTGTTGAATGTAAGAGCTATGCTGGACCAACCATGTTATTCATTAGATTTTTTCATTTTCATATTGCATGCCTAATATTGTCAATTCCCTGAAATTTAGCAAAGCAAACTGTAATTACATATTATTTCAGCCACAACAATTCCTTATTATTTCTTCCATCCCTAGCTTGATAATGACTTTCATATGAAGTTGAAATATTGCTTTGAATCTTCTCTGTTGCTGTTATAACTAAAATCTTTAGTTTACAAGATGATGTTTTTTTGAGTGTATGCTCTCATTTACAATCATGCACAGTGTGCCAAATTTCTAAATTTACCATAAAACATTATGATCACAAAAGGGTGGGTACACAGCAAAGCATTTCATTTACATAGATATGATGTTACTCTATTGTCTTTATATGATTATTATTATCTCAAAATTACCCACTATACATAAAGATATTAGAGCAACAGTTCTATATTGTAATTCTTTAACATATTTCTTTGTATATTACATCACCATATTTTATTTTTGCATATGTGCATATGTGTATCCTGATCCTTAAGTATAGAAGTCCTCACCATTGCTATTTGATTAAAGCTAGGAGGGCACATAGTATTAGCTATTAGGTACGTACTTATACTCCCCTTGAAAGCTGGTCTCATGAATTTGGTTGAGAAAGTATAGCACTGGCATTACCATGCTTAGATTCAATTATCTAAAATAATATTTATGGATTGTTAAAGGCAACCCAAAAAATTACACTTTAAGGCTTGATGAATGTTCCCCTAAAAGGCTTTTCTTTATCAACATAGAGTCAATAGTGATTTTATTCAATAGACTTTCTAATTTTTATTGCTTGTGTAGAACTAGATAGGTGATGGTAACTGCATGAACATTTCTTTGCTATATCTACGTATCTTTTTCTGCTGTTGGAGGAGTGATATTATCAATGAAAGAAGAAGAATAACATTTATCATTACTTGTTGCCTGCCTTTGGTACGATGATTACATCGTGAACATTTCTTCGCTATATCTACGTATCGTTTTCTGCTGTTGGACGAGTGGTATCAAGTGTGATTAATGGTCAAAAACTTGTGCTTCTTTTGTGAGATGTAAAGGTTTCTTTGCGTTTCACAAAAAATATGCCAAGCTTCTACCTTTTCAAAATCACTGGAAGAAGGTATGAAACTTGATAAATCTGATAGTAGTAATGAAAATGTTTAAAGGTTAGTGGAATTTTAGATTTTATATCATTGAAATTTGCGAAAAGTTTACAAACTAAGTAAAGCCAATTTTTTTTTAAATTCTGTTGTCAAAACGCAGGAAGTCGCATTTCCGACGGTCTAAAATATAAAATTTTCCGGGGGGCATCCTCCCAGACCCCCCTACAGAGCTAGCGCCTTTGGCGCTCGCAGTGGTGCATCAGTCACGAAAATTGCTGGATCCGCCCCTGGATACATTTCCCAATGGCATATTTCATTTTTTGGATATAAAAGTTTCGGTTGATGGAAATGACATTTACTGAAAAGACACCCCCACTGCATGGTCAGTACTCACACTTCTCCAGCTTCGAACCTTTTCATCGTAAAATTGCATGGGTAAAATCTCTTAACCACCTAGCCTTCAAAATTTGCAGCAAAAAACACTTTTTGTCAATCAAATTGAAATAATCAAATCATACATGTCTTGCATGAAATGCTTATCCTAATAGCGTAAAAAACTTTTGTTTAAAAAACTGAAATCTAAATACAATGATTCTATCCCCGTTAACAACTGCTCTTTAATGGATGATAATCTAGCTGAAATCAGCGTTCACATTCCTTATCTTTGCAAGCGTGGCGATTTCCTCTTAAAATCCTGTTTTAAGACAATACAAAGATATCTTTCTCAACCGTTGAAATTTGTTACCATTTATGACATTAAAAAACTCTCCTATTTTGTGTCCAATACGGACATACTTTCTTCACTTTCTTAATTGTAGTAATCTTGTGTAAGAAATAACCTGCCCTGGCTGTGGTAAAACCTACATTGGCGTGACAGAAAGATGTCTGTCTGTACGGCTGAAAGAGCATGCAAACCGGCTCTCCTCTAGTGCACGATTGGCCAGCATTTCTCTGAGTGCGAAAACGCTCAATTCTTTGCCACTCTACAAAACCTGTTCTCACAGAACCGGAGAACCGTTCTCCTATAGGAAACCTTGTTTTCAACAACTATAAAATACTTCACTCAACCAAATATAACAACTACCACATTCTTGCCTTTCTTGAAGCACATATCATCAAACATAACAAACCTTTTCTTGACACGGGACTTATGGCTAGCAAAGAATTACAACTCTTCTCTTAATTTACAACACACTCATTCCACCAGTCGGGACTGTGGCTCCAATTCATCCATTTTAAATATGACACATCTTCCAATTCTGTTGTTGTAATTAAATATCACACTATTTATTTTCCATTGCTTGACTTCTGCATTTCAATCATTTAATTTACGCGTTGTAAATATATATGTGTATGTATGGCTTTGAATATCATTCTGTCTGAGGATGACTTTGAAATAAAGTTAAAAATTCACAGTTCACTTCTCGTCTTGTTTTGATTCATATTTTGTAATCTCAAGATGTTTTTTATATTTTGTTTCCCACTACATCTGGACATTGTTTTTGGTATAAAGAAAGCTACCGTCCTGTTTTTTCCGTGTCATTTTAGCAATTTGACAGAATAAAGTTTCCCCTTCAAAAAACGTATTAATAAAACAAAGTGTTCGTCGTGGTAACAAATTTAAATATTGCTTTAAAAAGTGCAATTTCCACAGCGAATTGCCTAAAACCCAAGAAAAATAAAAAAAAAACATAGAAAGAAACTGAGAAAAATTCAAACTCGGGTTTTTCTTTAGTTTTCAAGCCATTGACCATGGAAATTGCCCTTTCAAAGCAAAAACGTAATAAAACCGAAGTCCTCGTTCTGCAGTTTGAAAAATTTAACTTTTTTTTATCGTCCCAGGCCTATAAAACAGAAAAAACCTGAAAGTAAAATAGTTCACCCTAACGAATATCTACTTAGAAGTTTGCTCTTTGTACGTTTAGGCAGTAATTCTGAAAGCAAAGAACTGATAAAGGCTGGCGCTTGTGGAAATATGATTACTCGAGCACAGTTGTATCTAGTTAGTTTAATAAAGTCTGTACGTGATGGTACAGTTACAGTTAAAGTGCTAGAGTTGCTGATGAGGAATTCGGCCCAGTTTTTGAAGCTTGCCGAGTCTTATGGAGAAATTGAACAAAATTATCCGACTATTGAGTTCTGGTTTCAAGAAAGAGTATCAGAGCTGACTGAATTCAAAAACTTACATGAGCAGCTCATGCATTTTATGAAATTAACTAAACACTTCACATCAGGTAAGTTGCCTGTAAGCTGAAATACTTAGAATAATGGCTCTTAGTAATATCAATCCGACCCTTTTAGTACTCACTGTATCTTATTAAATAATCAAGATGTGGTAACATTATACTGCTTAATTGAATTACAATGTTTATGTCCATTGCTGTAGTTTAATTTATGATTAATATGCGCACATTATTTATGCAAATTTTATCTTTAATTATTTTATTCGCGGAAATAATATTTAATTATATCTACATTGATCACCATGATAACTTCTTTGTCATTTTCGTTCATACATTGATAAAATGTTTTCTTTCAGTTGATGAAGAGTTTTCTAACCTTCGAGAAAAGGTTGCTAAAGATTATGATGAGCTACCCTTATGTCAAATTGTCAAAAAAAACCAAAACGGGGCGTTAGATTTTTCGTTTTTTGAAACGAACACGAGCACTCGACTGAAGATATCCAAAATTATGAAGATAGAAAAAAGTAGAATTTTTTGGTTGTTGTGGAAGAATTACGGTGAGAAAGACGAGAATGAAGAAGACGATGTTGGTATCAACCTGATTGCAGAAAAAGTTGGTAAAATAGAAGAGAAACTCGAGACTGTGAATAAAAATTTTTTTGATGGTGAAATGAAACTGAAAGAAACCGACAAGATTTTGAGTTCGTTTAAAATGTGCTACGATTCTTTGGAAGAAGAGTTTCGAATGCTTTCAAATCACTTTGGTTATCCTGAAAAGAATGATGTTGACGAAAATCTAAAAAGTACATTGAATAAACTGAAGAAATACAAAGAACTGTTCGAACTAGAACAGTGTGCTGGGGTGATACTGAAATTACGACACAATTATGTTTTAACAGGAGATTTTTCTGAGGTTGAAAATATTGCACAGGTATGATATATATAAGATTTGTATGACATTATTACTGATAGCCAATGATTCGTCCTAAGTGGACTATTTTGAAAGGTTTTAGATGAAGTAACATTCTATATTTATGGTGCATTAACACCAACACTTTTATTACTTGTTTGAAAAGTTTTTAAGTTAAATAAGACAGACAAATTTTCCACTAGATTTCCTTTTGTTCAAGTTTGGAAAAATGCAAGAACTTTCTAAAAATATTGTCTTTCTACAGGGTATGCTTATAGGAGAGTTTTCTTGTCTTTGTATAATTAATAAATAATCTTAGGATTTATTATTTTGTGTGATTTACAATTCAATACATGTGTATATGACATTCAAAAAAAAAAGATGGAGCTGTTTTACAAGTGCCGAGCCTTAAAGTTACACAAACGTTTGAATGATATTTTCCTCAGGTCACTGCTTTCTTGCATCGTGCAAGGTTTTCCAAATATGGATTACAGTAAACGGTACTTTTCGGGGGCACCATATATTTTCTGTTCAACTATAAATCACAAAATTAAAAAACACATAGATAGGATGATAAATAAGACTAAAAATTTGCTTTGAGAATGAGAAAAAGTCAACTTTTACTGATGATTAGTTTACTTGATGCAGTAATAAGCAAGTAATAATTCCTCACAATGCAACCAAATTGTACAGAGCTTGTATCAGGTCACTTGTTTTTTACATAAATTTTAGAAATGCATCTTTTGGACTTTAGTAAATTTTTATGCAAGAGTAGGCAATATTTTAAAAAGAATCATTAGTTAATTGCATACAAATCCCTCCATCGCATAACGAAAACATGAATGCACACGACTAAAATTGTTTTGTTTTTCTTAGATTATATCTTCTGAGACTTCCAGCGATATGTGCGTCAACGATATAAATGATAAACTTTTAAGCGTAGAGAGTTGTTTAAAGGAAATTAATAGTCACAGGAAAAGTTGTTTAAAAGTGTTTGCCGAAAGTGTCGAACTGGTTCTTTGGGTGAGAAAATTTACAAAAGGTACACAAATTTTATTTCTTCTAAATGATTTGATATCATTAAGAATCGGATCGTCTTAACTGGTTTAATTATTGTGCCACATATGAAAGTTCTAAAATTTTTACCACTATTTAGATGAAAAAGAGTTAAAGGTATTTATTGATCTGGCAATGATATCAGCTGGGGAAAGTGATTTAGAAATCGACCGTATTTCTTGTATGCATACAAGCTGTTTGGGATTTAGCTCCTTGATATTTGGCTATAGGGAAGAGCATGGTTTTCGTGAACTGATGGATCTTTGCAAACGTCTCTGGCAAGTCACTGATGCTAATCCAACTATTGACAAAAAGCTAGTAAGTGCTGTTGTTTGTTTGAACTGCATGGCATGGAAGACAAAATGAATATCTCCAAATTAATATTTTTTGAAAATGATTAACTTAATTTTATTGCGGCATCCTTTGACTTATTTGACCTCATCTATAAGCCGAGCTGAATAGATCTCATGATCATGGAAACATGAACACAGCAGTATTTAGAGAGAGTATGAAACGAATCAACTCCGTGGCACTATAACTAAAACTCTAAGTATAAAATGCGTAAGTTCTGGTAGCTAAGTTTATGTTGATACAATACACTGTTTGATATGATACGTTCACCTTAACAAGAATGATTTAAGAACAGAAGACTTCAACTATTTTTATATTATTAATAAATTGAAGAAAGCTATCAGAAATAACAGGATAGTATAAAATTTTCTGTCTACGACAATAATAAATAGCTTTGCTTCTTAGACAATACCTTTGAAATTTCTCCGTCCTCAATTCCTCACGACGATATATTAAACAACAAATAGCCAAATCTTACGAGCGTTCGGTATCTTTTGTATTACACAATGTTCTTCAAAATCACCTCGGTCAAGCTGCATGTGTCTGCTGCTTATAAATATATGTCTATATAAAGTTTGACGTAATGTTTTTTTACAATTATGGCATAATTGCTTTTACAATATATGACGTAATGTAACTAAAATTAGATTACATGTTTGTAAATGTCGATCGTCCAGGTTGGTATAGTCCTGAGAAGGACTGATTTTGTTGTTGTTGACTGACGTTTCGACAACCTTAGCGGCAGTCTTCTTCAGAGTCACTTCATTTTGACTGTGAAGATGACTACCGCTAAGTTTGTCGAAACGTCAGTCAACAACAAGAAAAACAGTCCTTCTCAGGATTATACCAACCAGGACGATCGACATTTTTCAAACATGTAACGATACTCCCGGGTTCAAACCATTTACTTTAAAATTAGATTGCAACTATAAAATAACAATAAGTCAACATGATAAAGCCACTTAATAAGTCTGACGTTGTCTTAAACGTCGCAGATAAAAAATATTTGACTTGCTCTTGCATTAAATGAGCAACTTACTAAATTATAGTGCTAAACTCTAAATTACATCTATTGTTAAATTTAAGGAAACAACCCAAAAAAATCTTTTTTGGTTGAAGCAGATCAAGGAGTCACATGGCTCAGTTGCTATGACAACAATGGTCCAAGTAGAAGCAATCAATTCATGTGGTATTTATTACATCGCTGACAAGAAAAAACTAAATGAAGCTACGAAAACAAGTGTAAAACCTGAAGAGGTCGTTGTTCTTGTTGTTCCGGAAGATGCCGATAGGAATCGAGAGGAAAAAATCTACAGTTTGGATGAAATTAAGGATATTCAAAGCAAGTTAATGTTAATTGCAGGAAAGGCGGAAAGTGGAAAGGAAGAAGTAGACCAATTCAATGAGGTTATTTGCTTTGTCGAATTTATTTGGGAGTATACATTTCTTCCAAAGCATTGTAAATGGTTCTTGTGAATGGATTTGCTTTATGGAAAACACAAAATTTTATATGGCCAGGTCCCATGTTTTGCCCTTTGTCGTCTAATGACATCGTGAAATAATAAAAGATTCGTTTTGTGCATGATAATTAGAGTTTTCTAGATGACCAAATGAAATATATATATATATATATATATTATTATGGATAATATTCCTGGATAAAAGAGCGCTCAATATTCTATATATTAGAAGAGCGTAAGATAATGAACTAAAATAAAATGGACAATTGTTTGCTGTCGTACTCAGAGTTTCACGCCGTAGGGCGATCTTCAGGCAACTGACAGATAATATTTTATTTGCTGACTATATACATCGACTAAAAGGTGTTAAGTTACATGACGGCATGCACTAAACATATCGGAACGTTTATTTAAAATGTTCTTTTTACGTCCTTTCAGGATAAGTAGCCTTTCTTCAAGGCAAAGACGGCAGGTTCTTTGGTTTTTGTTCGGAGGTGGAAGTTGTTTGATGAAGTCCCATTCCGATATGTTTAGTGCATGCCGTCATGTAACTTAACACCTTTTAGTCGATGTATATAGTCAGCAAATAAAATATTATCTGTCAGTTGCCTGAAGATCGCCCTACGGCGTGAAACTCTGAGTAGCGACAGCAAACAATTGTCCATTTTATTTTAGTTCATTTTATATATATATATATATTTGAAAATTGGTAACCCAGGCATATTATGATAATGATAAGGATTCTCTGGATTTGTTTTAAGTTTTTATTAAGCTTTCAGCTGTGCAATATATTATTTACAAGTTTGGGCGTTTGGAGGTCAATATTAGGATGGTGTATAAGCGTCATTGTTTGTGTGTTGTCGTTTGTTTGTTTGTTGTTTTGTTTTTTTGGTTGTGAATAGATGATGGGGATGTCAATATGTCTGTTAATTGTGTTGTTGTCTTTGCTGTACCATGCCTCTTTGAATTCTCGTGCGTGTTTTGTCTGTGCGCGTCCAAGAAGTTGTGTTTTTGTCCAGTCAAATGTGTGGTTGGTATCGTAGGTATGTTCTGCTGGTAGTGATTTTGGGTCGCGTCGTTTGATGGCATTCTTGTGTTCAGTGAGTCTTGTTTCAATTTTCTTGGACGTTTGTCCTATGTACTGTTTGCGGTATACTTGTGTGTTTAGTGTACCGTCATCTGTTCTCGTTAGTAGGATGTCGAGGAAGGTAAGTTGTTTGTCGTGTTCTTCGTCTTTAGTAAAGGTAATGTTCTTTGTGGTATTGTTTATGGTGTGTAGGATTTGTTCAGTTTTGTCTTTCTTGACTATGGCAAAGATGTCGTCGACATATCTTTTCCATAGTTTGATGTTTCACAAACACACAAACTCAAATCATACTTCACTAAACATAAAGACCGAACAACGACATTCGACACAACCAACGCGGTCTACATGATACCATGTAAAGATTGCTTTAAATAGTACATAGACAAACGTCCAAGAAATTGAAACAAGAACTCCACTGAATATCAAACGACGCGACTAAAAAATACCAAGCAGAACATACGATACCAACCACATTGACTGGACAACACAACTCTTGGACGCTTAGAAACACGCACGAGAATTAAAGAGGCATGGTAAGACAACAACACAATTAACAGATATTGTCATCCCATCTATTCACAACTAAAGACAAAACAAAACAACAACAATAACACAACGACTAAAATAAAACACTCAATTTCATTAACGTAATCGATACACTAAACCATGACAACGCATCTTATACCATCCAATAATATCAACTCAACTACTAACCAACAATCAGACGCTCCAAACGCCACAAAATCTTTAATATATATATTGTCACATATTTGATGAAGGCTCAAGCACAAAAGCTTAATAAAACTTAAAACAAATCAGAAAATCATTATCATATATATATATATATATATATATATACATAAAAGATAAAAGTTTGTCCGGATTTTAAGTGATTTTTATTGAGCTTTCGACTCGTTCCTTCGAGCCTTCATCAGAATGAGGATATTTATTTACACGTGCTTTTAGCTTGTTGACGTTTAGAGCTTCTAATTGTATTAGTGGGTGGATTAATGTGATTGGATGGGGTGAAATGCGTTGCCATGGGTTTTGGTGTATTGTGAATATGATTGGTGTTAGTAATATTAGAGTTTAGTGTTTTAGTTTTGGTGTTGTTTGTAGTTTTTTTGTTCTTTTTCTTTAGTTGTGAGTATATGATGGGTATGTCGACATGTCTGTTTATTGTGTCGTTGTCTTTAATGTACCAAGCTTCTTTAAATTCGCGTGCGTGTTTAGTCTGTGCGCGTCCGAGTACTTTAGTTTCTGTCCAGTCGAATGTGTGGTTGTTTCCGTGGGTATGTTCTGCCGGTAGTGAGTTCGGATCTCGTCGTTTTATGGCGTTTTTGTGTTCTGTGAGTCTTGTTTCAATTTTCTTAGATGTTTGTCCTATGTATTGCTTTGAACAGTCTTTACATGGTATCATGTAGATCGCGTCAGTTGTATCATGAATTGTTGTTTTGTCTTTATGTTTGGGAAACATGATTTCAGTTTTTGTGTAGGTTTGTGGGCGACGTTAATATTAAATGGTCGAAGAAATCTGGCAGTCATTTCTGATGTTCCGTTTATGTATGGTAATGTGACGATTTTTACTGTTTCGTCCGGTTTTTTGTTGCTTTTGTCGGTTTGTGTTTTGTTTTGCATTTTGTATATAGTTTTGTTTATGAAGTTTCTAGGTAATTGTTTTTAATAAATGTGGAGTATAAGTAGTTGCGTTCTGTTTTTTTGGCTTCTTCAGTATTACAATGTGTGTTTATCCTGTTGAAAAGTGTTCGAATGCAGCTTATTTTGTGTTGTGTTGGATGATTGCTGTTGAAATCGAGTATTTGGTCTGTGTGGGTGGTTTTGCGGTATACTTGTGTGTTTAGTGTACCGTCATCTGTTCTGGTTAGTAGGATGTCAAGGAAGATAAGTTGTTTGTCGTGCTCTTCGTCTTTAGTGAAGGTAATGTTCTTTGTCGTATTGTTTATGGTGTGTAGGATTTGTTCAGTTTTGTCTTTCTTGACTATGGCAAAGTTGTCGTCGACATATCTTTTCCAAAGTCTGATGTTTGTGTTGTTTGTGACTGATTGTGTTTCGAGGTGTTGCATGACAGCTTCTGCGAGGAAAGTGGATAGTGGTGATCCTATTGGTGTGCCTGAAATTTGTCTGTAGTATATGTTTTGGAAGGTGAATTCAGTGGAGAGGCAAAGGTTGAGTAAGTCTACGATGTCATTTTTGTCTAGTTGTGTTGTAGCTTGCCAAGTTTTGTCGTTTGTGAGTAGTTCGTTTGTAAATTGTTTGGCGATGTCTAGTGGTATGGATGTGAAGAGTGATGTCAAGTCGTAGGATATCATGATTTCGTCTGGTCGTAGTTTAATATTTTCAATACAGGCGAGGAAAGTGGTGACATTTCTGATGGTGTGAGGTGAATTTTTGACTAATAGATACAGAATGCTATAAAGATATTTTGAAAGTTCATACGTAGGTGATCCTGGAAGCGATACGATAGGTCGAAGTGGGTTGTTTGCTTTGTGGATTTTTGGTAGTCCGTAGAATTTGGCGGTGGATGCGTCATTGGGTCGGATTCTTCTGTAGTCGTTTTCGTTTAATTTCTTTTTGTCTTTTAGTTGTTTTAGTTTCTGGTTGATGCGGTTGGTGGTCGTTTTGCTGGGGTCTGTGTGGAGAAGTTAGTAGGTGGTGGTGTCTTGTAGGAGGGTTTTGGCTTTGTCGATGTATTCTGATCTGTCCATGATAACTGTTTTGCGTCCTTTGTCAGCTCGTAAAATGATTATTTGGTCGTCGTTTTGTAGGTTTTTAATTGCTCGTAGTTCTTCGTAGTTTAGGGTGACAGGTGGTTTGTGGCAGAGGTTATTTGTGATTTTGTGACGAATGTAAGCTCGTAAATTAAGCGTAAGCTCAATAAAATAATTTTTTAAAACAGTTCGGGGAAACTTTCATTTTTTATGTTTATATTTATATACAATATGTTCGTGCTCATTTCAAAGCCTTTACAAAATCTTAGTGACTTACAAAAAAGAACAAAAAAATATTTTCATAAAGTCTATTTCATTTAGAGTAGAAGGATACATGCATGAAAAGGAGTGTAAGTTTTGCTGTAGAACACTCTTTTCTGCGATGTATAAGAACAGCAATAACATGACGGTAACATTTTGCCTGTGATTTCTTATAAACTTCATTTTTATTTTAACTGCGGCATTAAAGCAATAGATAACGATTGTCAACATTGCTACTTTGTTCTTTTGTTCCTTAACGGTAAGACTTTATTTCGATATTATGAAGTGCTACAAACACAAGACGGTGATTTATATGGGGGATGGTTGCTTTTTGTTCACCTCCTTATGTCGAACTAGATTTGTTATTATTCATGCTTCTTTTAATGCATTTTGATTTAGGTTTTTGAACAAATTCAGAGACTAAATAATCTTTACTTACAACTTTGTGAAGTGGGCGAAATCAGTTATCTCACCTGGAAATCCGATTTTCGGTGCAGTAAACAAAAACAAAAAAGAGAAAATCGTCTCTATAATATCAGAGAATGCTGTGAAAAAATGGAAAAAGATTTAAAAAAATGGAAACTTACCATGAGTACGAAGAGACAAAAATGTTACTCTTTAAATCATTTTACTATGAAGCAGATTTTAACCTTACGAAAAGAACTCTTCAAGGCGTGTGTTGGTGAAACTGCAGTCAATGAACTTCCAAGGCAAATATTTGTGCTTCTTCAAACAGTTAAGAATGACATTGATCCAATCATACTTGCAGAGGCACTTATGATACAAGAAAATTCTTTGTATCAAAAAGGCGAGGATGTTCCTGGGTCATGTCCGACACAAAGGCAAAATTCATTTGAAGTGCTTACTTCTGCTAAAGAGATTATAGAGTCTGAGGGTTATGATGAAGATTACATACTAGCTGCTTTGCAAGTTTGTGGTCGAAAAGCAACAGACGATAGTCTTGTTGAATGGGTTTTTGATTGTAACGAAGATAAAGACACCATCTTCGCGTTATCACAAAAAGCAAAAGAAAATCCCAATCTTTCTGATCTTGTTACGAAAATGTTTAGCACAGACTCTCACACTGAACATGACATTACTCTTCCCACCAGGTAAAGCTCATTTATATAAAATCTCAGTAGTTCAAATAAAAAAAAAGATGTTTACTAGTTTTCCAAAACATTGCAACATTTGTAATCATGAAAATATTTAGTTGTTTTTTTTACTGTTTGATATTGGTTTTTTTAAATAAACAGTACAATAGTTTTCGAAGTGCTGTCTTATCCGCTGGTTCAAGCCTTAATCTATGACTTTTGAATGAAGTAAAAATCAAACTATGCTAAATACTAAAGTTTGAAACATGTTGTTTGTCAAATTTAGAAAAAATGATAAAGAAGAATCTTTCCAAATCAATAACGAGGACACAAAATATTTATCTTTGTGAAACATCAAACTATGGAAAAGATATGTCGACGACATCTTTGCCATAGTCAAGAAAGACAAAACTGAACAAATCCTACACACCATAAACAATACCACAAAGAACATTACCTTTACTAAAGACGAAGAACACGACAAACAACTTACCTTCCTCGACATCCTACTAACGAGAACAGATGACGGTACACTAAACACACAAGTATACCGCAAAAACACACACAGACCAAATACTCAACTTTAATAGCAATCACCCAACACAACACAAAATTAGTTGCATACAAACTCTCTTTAACAGGATTAAAACACACTGCAATACAGAAGAAGCCAAGAAGAATGAACGCAACTACTTATACTCTACATTCATAAACAACAATTACCCACGAAACTTTATCAACAAAGTATTAAACAAAATACACAACAAACCACAAACTGAAAAACCTAACGAAGATACAGACGAACCAGTAAAAATAGTGACATTACCATATATAAACGGAACATCAGAAATGACATCAAGACTACTCCGACCATTCAAAATAAACATCGCACATAAACCAACACACAAACTCAAATCATACTTCACTAAACCTAAAGACCGAACAACGACATTCGACACAACCAACGCGGTCTACATGATACCATGTAAAGATTGCCCCAAACAGTACATAGGACAAACGTCCAAGAAAATTGAAACAAGACTCACTGAACACAAGAATGCCATCAAACGACGCGACCCAAAATCACTACCAGCAGAACATACCTACGATACCAACCACACATTTGACTGGACAAAAACACAACTTCTTGGACGCGCACAGACAAAACACGCACGAGAATTCAAAGAGGCATGGTACAGCAAAGACAATAACACAATTAACAGACATATTGACATCCCCATCATCTATTCACAACTAAAGACAAAACCAAAACAACAAACTAATAACACAACGACTAAAATAAAACACTCGAATTTCATTAACGTAATCGATACACCCGAAACCATGACAACGCATCTTATACCATCCAATAATATCAACTCAACTACTGTTTGATATTGGTTTTTTTAAATAAACAGTACAATAGTTTTCGAAGTGCTGTCTTATCCGCTGGTTCAAGCCTTAATCTATGACTTTTGAATGAAGTAAAAATCAAACTATGCTAAATACTAAGGTTTGAAACATGTTGTTTGTCAAATTTAGAAAAAATGATAAAGCAGAATCTTTCCACATCAATAATGAGGACACAAAATACTTATCTTTGGACAATTTAGCTGCTTTGCTGGAAAAGATTTCTGAAAAAGGTTTGATTTTCTACAATCAAAAACTAATCATTTAGTTATATCTAAATGAAGCAAGGGGAAAGATTTCATTATGCCAGGGCACCAGCACTTAATTATCATTTGGATATTAACATTCTTAAAGGCTAATTATATTAATTAAATAAAAGTAGGTTTAGTAATTCATTTTTATCTTGAGTTAGAAAAATATGACACCAGTGTTTGCCATTTATTTAGCCTTAGGTTGTTTTAAATTATCATGTTCGGTTGAAAAGTAGAATACCATCATCTTTATCATGAGTTTACTGCAATTTCATTGCATCAATGTTCAAGAAAATCAATTTTTTAAGACAGATGACGTACTTATTTTACTAAACGTATGTTATTCAAACAAACGCATTACGTTTTATAACACACTTCTACTAGATATGTACGAATTAAGTGTCTTTTAGTCAACTGTACAAAGACAGTCTTTTTTAGTCTTTTGCTTCATTCTTTTCATTCCATGTCCTTATCGTTTTCACTGTAACGTAGCGTTTTCAGACAAAGGAGAATTTTCTCCTTTCGCAAAAAGTGATCTTGTCGAAGAAATCTTAAAGCATGTGCGCATTTAATCGTAAAAAATGATGAAATTGTTAATGAGGCAGCTTTCTCTTTGACAAATAATTATAATTATTATGCTGAAATATGTGTGCAAAGATTTGTTTTCTCTTTATTAATAATTTAAATATTTATACAGAACGTAGTCGAGTAGATCGCAATATTCCAACAGTTTTCAAAGAAGGAGAACCAAATCTATTGCTTGTCTCGAAAGGTATTTTCTTATCGTCATGATCGCAACAGCATTTTTCTTAATGACATATCTAAGTAAAAAAATATATGTAATTTTTATTGCTGGGAACATTTCACTTTTCTTGCAATAAAAAGAGTTTGAAGGATTATCTACAATTGAATATTTTTAAACCATGCAGGTGAAGTTTTTGGTTGCGTGTTGTCTCTTTTCATGGGATGTGAAAATGTAACGTTACCAAGTGACGAAGAGGTGGTTGTTTGTGACCAGAGCACGACATCAGAAGAGGTAAAATCTTATTGTAGTTTTACTTTGCATTCGTCAAATTTTTATAAGCAGTGTGACTTTCTGGACTCTTTAAAAATGCAACTTTTACAGCAACACAGTTTGGTAGATTAAAACGTCTGTCAAAAAATTTATCGCTCAATGATAAATTCAAAACCTTTGCATAACAATGCTGCTGCATGGTAATGAATTTCAGAAGAATAAAATTTTTCCAATTGAATTGCTTTTCAACTAATAAAAAATGTAATAAATCCATGACTAAGCTGTTGAAGAGTATTTTGACTAACTCCAGATCCTTCACTTGTAACACAGTCTTCTGAAATCAGACTTTTCCCTTTACTTTTTGTTTAAGTTTGTTTTCTAAGGAGTAAATGCGATAAATGTTTAAGATATATATAAGAAAGAGAATTCTGGTCAACATTCGACGTATATCAACACAGGATGGTGTTAAACGTGTGCTTATTTTAGCTCATAAATGTTTAAAAAATTAGAGCTTCAAATTAAATGTTTTTTTTTTATAGATTGAGCTACTTTGGCGACGAGCTGTAGGTGATAATACTGGTCGATTGTTTTGTCTTGTTAATGCAGATCTTTTGGACTTTGACGTCAGTCAGGAAGCATTACGTTTACTTGAATCGTTGACTCAAGGACAACAAAGTAAGTTTGACTAGCATTAATCTACATTATTTGTTTTTATCAGTTTATCTCATTACAATATATCAACATTATCTAATAATGTCGGAGAATAACAGTCCACTTAAAAGTGATTTTCTTTCAAAGCACTGTTTTACACGAAGTCATCTACAATGCAAAAAGTTTTCAGCAATGAGCTTTGCACATCATAACATGTTTTTTATCAAACTCTTTCGTAAAGCTTTAATATTTATGAACATAAGTAGCCTAGCCTGTTTCAATTAAGTGAAATTTCTTTATATGTCATTGTAAAGGTTTTATGACAATGTGTTGTAATGTATGTAACAGATGATCAATTAAAAAACACATAATGAAACCATGCCAATTGGTTTTATGGGAAAACGTGTGATCAAAAGTTCTACATGTTGTCTTATAAATTGTTTTGTTTTAAGTCTTGCCTTTACTTCTTTATATTTTTTAGAATATCGTTTGGTGGTGGTATGCAGCATAGAAAACGACAAATCAAATATAGTGAAAACATTAGATCATTATCGACGCTCACTTCCTCCACTAAAGTCATTGGATTGTATCCAAAGATATCTGAAAGAAAAATTTGTATATCAACCTAATCTTAATGACCACGTTTGCACAGCAGCAGCTATTGTAGATCGAGAAAAGTATGTATTATTAACAGGTCAATTCATTGTAATTACTATCAGGTATGTTTTTTTCTAAGAAATGTGTAATTAAAGTCGAAAAAGATTCTCATTTAGATTTGATGCCTTGTAGCTTTATGTTTTGCCTTGTCTTGTAAAACTTTTACAGGGAATAAACATAATTAAATAACTTTTTAGGTTACTTGTGCGTTTTATCAAGTCATCAAGAGCAGGCATGGGAAAAAGTTTGATTGTAAAACGTCTCACTAAACAATTAGAAAGTCATTTAAACAACAAAAGGAAACATTCTGGAAACACCAAATCACCATTATGCTGTACTATCCCAGTCCATGGTGTGTGTGTTAACGAAAATGAGATCACTCGCAACTTTTTTTCACATATGTCAGAAGGAGATGCTCCTGTTTCCAGAATTTTTCATCTAGATATTTCTCAATCAGTAAGTTCTACACTTAAAATCAAGTGCATGAAAACCATGTATGAAAAAGTTACTAATTGCAATAAACATGTTTTCAATGAAGATCTTATCTCAGCTCTTTCTTGTGTCTCTGCAACTTGTGGAAAGATAGAAATTAGCGAAAAAACAAATCTGTCTATATGAAATTTGTTTAGGTATCAAAAGGACTTGATGACATTCTGTTTAAACTATTGATTCTCGGATCAGTCAAAGATAACGATGGAAACATATGGCGAAGGAAAACAACGGATTTGTATGTTGTTGAACACACAACCGACGAGGCATTTGTGATGCTAACATCTGAAAATTCTTCAATAACTCAAATTCAGGTAAACATTCATATTTTTTACTTAAAATCTATTTTCACAAAGCACTTTTGAATATCTACTAAAGGCCTGTTCATATAAGTCCAGTTAGTGATACATCCCACTGAGCGAGCCAAATATACCTCGCTTTCATATGAAAAATTTAATCCCGCTTATCGAGACGAAATAGCTAAACATCACTTTCCTAAATTCTGCGAGTTAAAAATTAACATGGCGCATCATAGACCGGAAGTTTTAGTATTTTATGGGTTTTTGCCGTTTATATACTGTGTTTTTATATTGAATACTAATGAGATCTTCAAATAATGAATTAAACTTTAAATCATACCATTACTGCAGCGTATAATTCGTTTATTTTGTCTTAAATCCCAGCTCCACTCCATTGGTCGCCATGTTTTTAATATGTTTGTAGATGTAGATCGTCCAGGTTGGTATAGTAAAAGACATTTTGACTCTGAAGATGACTACCGCTAAGTTTGTTGAAACGTCAGGCAACAACAACAAAAACAGTCCTACTCAAGACTATACCAACCTGGACGATCTACATCTACAAACATGTAACGATACTCCAGGGTTCAAACCACTTACTTTATGCTTATAATATCATAATTTCATTTCGGTAAGCAGGCTAGCGAGTTCATAGGGAAAAATTTCACCCCGCCTACCTATGGTCTCGTCTCCTGCAGCCGCGATCTTGGCAACCGGACCAGCCTGCTTTCTCATATGAACACGACGTAAATATTAATAATAAATGTATTGCAAAGCAAGATCATAGGTAGGCGAGATGCCTCGCTTACCAGGCTCATATGAACGGCCCTAAGGCAGGTTTCACTCCATTTGCTAATATGTCAAATGTACATAAAACTGAAATGGCAAGCAAATATTTGATACAAGTTGCATCGTTGCAAACGCACACGTCTGCTACAAAACTCAACTCAGTGTTCTTTCATTACTGATTTCCATTTACGAATACATATTTATTATTTACCGTCAAAAGCCTCGAGAACTTTTTCCGTTAAATCTCATAAACGGTAAATTATGTTTTAATTTTAATTTTTCTCTAAGGCAACAGTTATACTGGACTGTGTACTCAGATTTAAAAACGACGACAATGAAAACAATTAAAACTTTATTTAGTCATTTTTTTGAAGGAATATTTTCAGATTTATCTATTTAAAGCAGGCCAGAAACTAACTTTGTAGAATAAATGAAACGAAACAATACGAAATGAGGCGAAACAAAACAAAGCAAACCAACAGTCTTCAGATATATATCGTAAAATTTTCCTTTGTGATGCATATCAGATCAAAAGAATGGCCATGCGATTCTGCCCATGCTTTTGATTTTAAAGAGTAAATAGCTTGGTGTATTTAAAGTGCCCAACTATGTCATAATTATCGATATGATCTCTTTGAATTTAATTTGCTTAGTCATTGAAACATGAAAATGAAATTAGTTATAATAATCATTCAGCTACTAATCACGAAAGTCCTTTAAAACTTAGAATTCACAAAATCGACAGTCAAGCGGCAAGTATTCGTTTATGAAGTTTTTACCAAGCATCCATTGTCTTTCACCAAGGGAAACATTAAGAAATTTGCAATTACGAAGAGATGGTAAGAATGAACGTTTCACATATACATTACTTTGTTGGAAGGCTCAGGCTCATATACTATTGGTATTTATATGAAAACGAGTAATTGTGTTGATAGAATATTAAGAGAGAGAAAATAGCTATAACTGATAAGAGTAAAAAATGAAAATATTTTTTTCATTTAGTTTGTTAAATTTACGTTTTATTAATTGAATCGGGTTAGCATTTTTTAAGGTTACAATAGATAATCGTTCTTTCAATACTTTTAAAGACTTTTTGTTTCTACTTCACTAAAATGTTTGAAAAATATTTAGGAGATACGAGCTTCGACAAAGAGGAATTCAAAAGTGATGAATATCAACGAGCACTTCAATATTTATTGCATGTATCCACTGGTGCGAACTTGGACAATTTTTCATACATCAATGATCCTCGTGTTGCTGTAAACGATCCAAATAAAGCGTTGACTATTTTAATCCAGTAAGTAAATGTGACTAAGAAATAACATTTGTAAAAAGCGAATGTGGTACGTATTTAATCATACATATTTTGTCTCCAATATTAAAATATTTTGATTTTTCTTGCATTTGAGGTTTTTAATTCATAATGCAATGTAGTTTTTTTGTTTCATTTACTTTTTTGATACTACATTCATAGCCATATGGATTTTCATTTTATTCAGATACTGTGGAATACGCGATCCATCATGGGCCGAAATTCATCACTTTGTAAACTTTTTAAATGTTCAATTACGTGATTGTGAGAAAAGTGTTTTCTGCCACACTAAATTGGTTGGGGATGTGTTGCAAGGCTTTAAAACATTTGTTGTTTGCTTTATGATACAAATGTCGAGGGTAAGTTTCATATTTTAGCATGCTATTTAAAATTGATGTAAAACACATTACTATTTGATTTGTGGAATTGTGTTTGCTTGACCGAGTGAAATAATTCTTAGGATAAAGTCAGAAACAGTAATTTTAGTAACTTTTGCTTTAAAATCAAAAAGAGACAATTAACTGTGACTGGAATCCAAGGAATTTACTGATGTTTTGTTTAAGATTTATTAAAAACAGACTTCCACAGTCTAAATATGTTTTCATTTTGTATGTAATTATCTTAAAAAATGCATTTAACTGAATCGTCTGCCAATTTTAGTCGAGCGTCTTTTAGTTTCTTAATATTTTTGTTCAAGGACTTTGCTACAAGATCTTTAATTGAAACTTCTGAAAAAGAGAATGACGATCTACAACGCTTCCAAATTCGCCGATGTTGGGAAAAAAGGTAAATTTTTCTTAGCTCATTAATAAATGTGAATGTACTGCGCACTGCCCACACATATGATTGATCAAAATCACACTATGCATCTGCTCACCAAACGCTATATCTTCACGGCACGTTTTATTGAAAACATTCCACCATTAAACTTATATTGAGTAGATGCTTTAGATGATTTGTTGTTGTTAACGACGTATGGATTTCTTTTAGTCCTCATCCGTATATTTTCTTCCATCATGATCATAACAGCATGACATTTTTGGGATTCTTGTTGAATGAAAACGGGGATTTGGTGCAACCTGGAAGTAAAATTGTTTTAAAACATGGCTTGATGCCAAAAATTTTAAGAGGACAATTAAAGGTCCAAGGGGTAGATTTTGATGTAAACTACGAAAGCAGTGGACGGTTTGTTTATTATTATTATATTTATACAAATAATTATATACAATCTTGTTTGCGTAGCTAGTATTTAGTTGTGACCTAGCTTAATTTGTTTATTATACATGTTTTGTATGAAAAAATTACCATTTTCATTAGATTTTTTATACCAAAAACATGTTTTGTTCAACAAACAAGTAATTATATTTATGTTTTTTCTATTTTTGTTAAAAGCATTTTTATGCTCATTTTCAGTTACTATCACTAACTTTCATAGCAACATAAATTACTATTATGTAATTTATGTTTTTTTAGAGAAGCACGAATTAAGGACTTATGTAAAGTCATGGGAATTAATCATCCTTTTGATCCTGATCCAACATATGAGCTTACAACTGACAACATGAAGAAAATCTTGGCTATTCACATGCGATTTCGGTAAATTTAGTGCAGTGAATGTTTTTCGATTTCGGTAATCACTAAATTTATTTTCAAAACAGCTAAACCATCCTTTGCCATTTTCTTGTTTGTCTTGCCAAACAAAACTGTCATTGTATTGTCACTCATACTGAAATAAATAATCACAAACCTTTCATTACTAATGGATGTAGATGTGGTATTCCTGTCATTGTGATGGGGGAGACCGGTTGCGGTAAAACAAGTTTGATACGGTTTATGTGCCAGCTACAAGCCGGACGTAATGGATCAGAAAACCTAATCCTCATGAAGGTTACCAAATTTCATTAATCAACGACCGCCGACCAATCTTTTTGACTGTTAGTTCTGCCAAAAGTTCCATGCACACAATATTGTTGTTTGAAATTATTATAAAAGCTTCATGTTTTTATCGAAATCTTTATACTTTTTTAGGAAAAGCATGGTGATTACTCATGCCCCAACAAATAGAATACTCTAGCCTCTGTAGTTAATTTAGAATCAATAAAAAGCAATTTTTCTATAAATCTATATGTTTTCATGTTTGCTGAAGTTCTTCAAAGCAGGGCAGTGCTGTAATTTATCGATACAATGTTCCATTGTGCTTAAATAGGTTCATGGTGGAACAAGCTACAAGGAAATAGAAAAGAATGTCGCCGAAGCAGAAAAATTGGCTTTACGTAACCAAAAGATAAATGTTAACACAATTTTGTTCTTTGATGAAGCAAATACAACCGATGCAATCGATCTGATAAAAGAGATAATGGTTGATCGGCGAGTGAAGGGTCGATATATCGATCCAACGTTGACTGGACTTCATTTTATTGCAGCGTGTAATCCGTACAGGAAGTTAGTTCAAAATTTTAAATTTGTTTCGTTTTTTGAATAATATTGCTTGTGAATTTGTGAACAATTTATAAAGTTACTACTTTATTTCATTTAAGACACACTGACGAGATGATTAAAAAATTGGAATCAGCTGGTCTGGGTTACCATGTTTCTGCCGACGAGACTGAAGATAAACTAGGTATGGCATCGAATTATACGCGTAACAAAGCATTGTTTATCATGTTTCATAGAAAGCGCCTTTAATCTTTGTTTTTATTTACAAGTTTTGAAGATGAAATATTTATAATTTTGTAATTGAGTTAATCGCATTTTTGCCATAAGTATAAAAATAATAAAAAACACAAACGTTTTTTTATTGTGTGATATTTATCTTTCCTAGGCTCCATTCCTCTTCGCCAGCTCGTGTATCGTGTCCATCCTTTGCCTGAAAGTATGAGACCTCTTGTTTGGGATTTTGGTCAGCTCTCAGATGACACTGAAAAACTGTACACCAAACAGATAGTAGAGCGCTATGTAACCGTTCCTTCAGTTGTAAGTTTGAATGTTCCATTTCTTGTTATGAATACGGAGCGGTTTAAATACATGCACTCAAATGAGTAATTACCTAGTAATGAGCAAAATTAAAAATATTCTTCTATTGAGTGATAACATTCACGACACATGAATGTTATAAATTATAATAATTACAGCAGACTGAAAACGATGTGAAACTGTTTGATTTCTTGATTATTAGTTTTAAAGAAAAAAAAAGATTTACAAAATCAAATTTTTAGTTGCGAGTGTTTAACAGCAATAAGCCTGTCCATTTTTTTAATTTGCTTGCAATTTAAGACATCTTCTTTATCAAACGAGAAAATAAATGGAACTGATGCTCAAGTCTCATGTATTGCTAAAATTTTGTCAGCCTCCCAAGACTTCATGCGTGAACAAAAGGTTAGATGTATTGCATTTTGAAATGCAATTTAATCATCAAATCATTTAAGAATCCTGTTAATATTTCATTTCCTTTACGATTAGAATGAATGCAGTTTTGTCAGTCTTCGGGATGTTGAAAGATCAATGACAGTTATCAACTGGTTTTACAATAATTATGATTTAATGAGGGATAATATTCTGCACTCTAACGAACATCTACATGTACAAAAAAAACCTTATGATTCCAGTGATAGTAAAGAAGATGAAGAAGAGGAAGATGAAGACCTCCTTGTAAGATTAATTTTTCAGGTGTACATAATTAAATGTTCTCACGTATTTCTTATAGCTATAGCAATTAATCAATGATTGAATTATTACTAACTGCATATTTGAGCAATTTAATAACAACAACACGCATGTTTAAAACTTTCATTTTAGTTCTATACATGAATAAGCTTAACTTAATCATTCTGCATTTGCTGTAAACAATGACAGTTTTTTTGCAACGAACGCTCCTCGAAAAGCTCTGCTACAATGCCACTTAAACAGTTATAAGGATTGCATATAATCTTAAATAAAGATGTAGCCTATATAAACATGATATGATAAGTGTGACTCTTTAGGCACTTGTCATCTTACCATTATTTACTCCAACTATTCTAGCGTACATTTTGTTACTTAGGGTATCTCAGTAGATTTTTCAGACATTCAGCTAAAATATAGATTCGTGTCAGTAAATCATCTCGTGTTGATAATGTGTCATATTATCAGCTCACAATGTGATTATTCCTTTTCCTTTAGCCTTTGAATCGTATTGTATTTTCCATCGTCCAAGGTATTGGTGTTTGTTACTATGCACGACTAAATGAAAGACATGCGTATTGCCGGTATATCAGCAGGTATTTTGACAATTCATGCCCACTTCCTGGCGGTGATAAAATGATGAAGGATGAAATAGTAAAGTAAGAGTTTTGAAATTTTGTTATTTTGACTGTTGAATAGTTTGATAAATTACAATCATCCAGGGACGAAATCAGAACGCTAATTGGAGAGGGGGTGTGTGAATATTAATGTATTCAGCTCTGCTCTGCATGCTGAATTCTTTTGAAATTGAAGTTGATTCTTTTCATTATTTAAAATTTGAACATGTACTTAAAATGTGTTGTTTGCAATACCTTGCATGGAGAAAAACACAAACTTACCCGATACGTTTCCAATCGGGGATATTGGTTAATAACGAAATTCTGTCTTTTTACAAAGGTGTCAGCGAGCGTTTTTGTACAATGTGAAACTCGACCAGAATATTGCAAGAAATAATGCGCTTTGTGAAAATGTATTTATGATGGCGATATGTGCAGAACTACGACTCCCACTGTTTGTAGTCGGTAAACCAGGCAGCTCAAAGTCTCTAGCAAAAGATGTAATTTCAAGTAACATGCAAGGTGGCAATTCTAGTAGTGAACTGTTTAAGAAGTTAAAACAGGTAAGAATAAACATTTAAAGCTTTTGCCTAGCAATAAAGAAACAGAAATAATCGATAACATGGTGCAATGCATCATTAAAACGTTAACTTATTTATTTGAACGAACGAAAAATGCTTAGTTATCGTTTCGTTCCTATTTAAGGCTTAGTGATGCTTATTGAATTTCTAAGTATTGGATTCCACCTTTTGTCTTAAGTCATTAATTCATGTAATTTAACTTTTGCAAGTATCTATGATTTTCCATTAGTTCAAATGAATATTCAAAGTTCTATTGATATATCGCACATGCATGGTATTTAAACTCTATTTTTGTTTAATGCAGGGAAAAGGCATACTTGATGAGTCTGTTTTTCGATGGCCTGATCTATCTCTTTCCTCCAAGCCATCTAAACACCTGAAAACATTTAGTATAATTGCTTTATAAATGAACGAAACTGTAATTCTCAAAAGAGAAAGAAGCTTTATTGAAATAACGGAAAATATGAAAGCTAAATTCTCGAAAGCATACGAAGTCAAAAACACTAAAACGTGAAATTTCCGCAAGACTTTAAACATTTAGAAAAATCGCTGATCTTGATTTAAGTTCCCATTCATTTTCACAGAAATGCAGTCCAAATCAATTTAGGCTAAAAAAATCGTCTTTCTTTTCAGGCATGCTCAAAACTCTCACGACAGCAATTTTAATGTCCGCGTTTTAATGGCCTCATCCACACATGTGTATAGACCAATCAGGGCACGCGTTTTACATATGTTATTTTATAACATGCTTTATTGCACATATATAGCATTAGCTTTAAATTTGGAACATTTTGCACAATATCAAAATAGTGTCTTGTGAATGTTTCTGAACGCAATTGCTAGTTTTTTTTTTAAGGATGTTGCCCTTAAAGTATAGGATACCTATATTGAAAGAGTTTTATTGAGAGTTTTAACTAATCAGATAAAAAATTTTTTCTGCATTCATATCTATTTAGTAGTAATTAAAAATAGAAAATAATAAATAATACTTATTCTAAAATACTGTTAGATTCATATTCTGATTGATCTTCTTTGTGCGACACTTAAATAGTGCTCATTTTCATTATCGTTTTTTTGAAATATCTAACATCTAGATTCACATGCAATCGTATCAATGCAGTCCCTTGTCTACACCTGATGGCATCATTTCCATTTTCAAACAATGTTCCCAACTTCAGAAAGACAAAGATTTGAGCAAGTTTGTCTCCGTAGTTGTGTTAGACGAGATTGGTTTAGCTGAAGATTCACCATTGATGCCACTGAAGACACTTCATCCATTACTTGAAGACGGTACAGCTACTTCGGAAGAATATGGAAAAGAGCTTGATCATAACCATGTAGGATTTATTGGTTTATCTAACTGGGCGTTGGACCCTGCCAAAATGAATCGTGGAATAATGTTAACTAGAGGAACACCAAGCGAAATTGAACTTCTGGATATTGCTAGGTTTGTAGCAAAGACAATTTTGAGCTCTGGCGTGCATTTTGCAGATATCTCCTGCTAATACAATGCTTAAATTAATGAAACTCATAGTTACATACATGATCTTGAAATATGATCTCTTAAAACATGGTCTAAAAATTCACTAATGCATGATGTAACGCTTGCTATATTGTGGAAACCAACAAACATTTAGTTATAAGGATCAAAGAACACACGACCTACGAAAAAAACCTACACATTCATATAATTATCTACAAAATTCTGAATGCAAATCTAAATACACTTCTTCTTCTTCACCATCATATAAAAACTGCCAGCTCTCGAGCTCCATTCACCCTCAAATAGGAAGAAGAATTATACATACAGAAACTCAAATCTGACCGGAATAAACAAGTGCAATATTTAAAACTATTTTCAAACTGTAACTTCATAATTTTATCCTCAATACTCACATCTTGTCACTACTCCCTAACCTTTTGTAAAAAATCGATATCAATATATTCATTGAGAATCATCATATATTTGATATGTTATGCATTATAAATAATAAAACCATTATCACTAAAGACGACTTACAGTTACATTTAAGTCGAAATATTTATGTGATTAAAAATATAGAACTGAAAAATACTGTTGTTTATCAAAATGTTTATCAAGTATCGTGCTACTAAGATCATATTATCACTTTTTAACATTTGGACGATTTGAAATTTTTTCAGTTTATATTTTCTCAAAGAAAAATCACATTTTCTATGAAGCGAAAAAAATGCTACAAATAATTTACATATTTTCTCATTTTAGGGGTATATGCTCATGGGATGAGGATAAGGATATTGACGAAATCATGAAAAAGTTGTGTGATGGATATTTTGATTTGTATGAAAAGCAAAAAGAATCAAGAACTTTAAAAAACGCTCAAAAGGACGAATTCTTTGGTCTCAGAGATTTTTACAGGTATGAACAAATACAAATGTGTTTTTACCCAATCTGTTTTAAAAAAATTCAAAAACTAACATTTTGTACTTACAAATTTTTAACTTCTAATTTCAAACAAATGAAGGCTCGAGGATCATATTGAGCAAGGACCATATCAAAATCTGTTGATTATGAGCATCGAACATGAGATCTTTGATAATATTGAGTTTAAAAGCCCGCCATAAAAGTGTTAAAGAATCACATTTCATATTAAGTTCATGATATGCTTTGTTTTTTGTATCATGTTTTGAATTCAGTTTAATACACAACAGTCTCCAGTCTCCAATTCTTTCCTGAAATAGGGAAGGCGGGAGAGCTGGACGGGAGGCCATAGCTAGGTCCCTCACTGCCCAATAGGAAAATAAAATTATAATTTGCCAAAATTTGAACTTGTAGCATTTTGTCGAATGAGCACTATTATTGATTTACAGGTCGATTGAATAGTGCGTAGACATTCGATAATATATACGACTAAAATTAGAGTGTTTCACGTAACTGCTAGATGCGGAAATGAAGTCAACAGACAAAACGTTTACGGAGCTCATGGAAAACGTATAATTTGAACAAGTTGCATTGAATGATTTTCCACTTTATCAATGAAATGAAAAATCGCGTGTGAGAAAGATAATGCCTGATTTATGCTCCTCAGCTGTACTTTTTGTAATCAATAAATTATTAGAATTGTTAAGGGTAAGTCGGGTGTTTAGGGTTTAGGTCGAGTTCATTATTTATTCAAACGAGTAATCCAAGATTGTTCCTTAGATAAGGTCGAACTTCAATCACAGTTTTAGCTATATTTGAAAATTGCAACAATAATGAACAGACATCTAAGAAACTGAAACAGTAAAGAATGCTCTGTGCGTTGATTTGAAGTCCTTGTGCCAAACAAATTTAAATCATTTGCAATTTAAGCCTTTGCCCTCTGTGATCTCTCTTCTGTAAGAATCACTGCATTCAATATGGTTCTCTTTTAACAGTCTTGTAAAGATGGTAAATGAATCAGCGAAAGTTACTAAGAAAAGCGCTCGGATTGATGATACTGAATTAAAGCATTGTATTCTGAGAAATTTTAGTGGCTTAGACGATGTTGATCCAGTTGAGATATTTAGTCGGCAATTCCGAGGACTTGAGCATATAAAGGTAAAGTACTACTCATGAAAGAAAAAATTTCTTTAGGTGAACAAATATTATAAATAAATCATGAAAATTTGCGTTGAACAACTGTTTATTTATTTATTTTTAATTCATTGTACTGCATGTAAATTTTTATGCTGTACAAAACCTACCTATAGAAATTTGCTGATTCGAATTGTTAACATTTCAATAAGTGTTGTGCTAAGCCCACTTGAGCATTTTGCTTTTAAAATTTATGTTGAATTTTCAAGAGCAGAAAGGCAATTTTATGATATTTAATGCATGCACATACTTGTCAATTTTTCTTGTCCTCAAAAGCTGAGAGGGCAAGAAGCTATTTAATATAATAAGAAATTCGCGTTGTAGAATGGCTGATGGCCCAATGTAACTTGATGTTGAGACTGAATTTGGATTGTTTCTGCAAACTTTGCTTCGTCTGGATAGTAAAATTCACTCTTGCTATGATTACTTTCATCTGAATACACTTTGCCTACTCGTTCAACAATTTAGGTACATCGCTTTTAAAAGCTGTCCTTTTAGGCAGCCAAGCAAATTGCTGGAAATAAAAAAATATCGCTTTGGACCACTAACTAAAAAATTTTAACAATTAATTAATTTCATCAGTTCTACTTTTCTCGCATTTGAACTACAAGAAATCTGCATGAATTAACGACGGCATAAAATATGTCATCTTGTACAGAAAAATTTGAAGATCAAACAGATATTAATTATTTTTGCAATTGTGTTTAGAATCCTTCAACGGAATGTCTTCCCATAAATCTTCTTCAAAACAGTTTGAGAAGAACAGAGAAAAGAAGGTATTTGAAATATATACATCAATTGTTCATCAATTGGTCATAACGGATAGCTAGGCTATTATAAAAATTCTAACATCCTTGCGTGTTACAATTTCAGAGAAAGTCGCTACTTGCTAGTGTTAACGGAAAATTACGCAGCATTGAGATTACTTCAAAGTAAAGATTTTCGTGAGTATGAGCCGGAAGTGATTTTTGGCAGCAGTTTTCCAAGAGACCAACAATACACACAGGTATTTATAATTAGAATTTGTGCTTCTTATAGAGTTAAAGTGCTCTTAAGACGTCGTGCCTGTTTACATTTTGCTGGCAGAAAGATTTGGTTCCTTCAAACAAGTCTAGCTAAACGGCTCAACCTTCTTTGGGATTAGTCTGCCTGCTAGCTACTAGCAAAACGTAAACAAGACAAGTCATCCATAATTAAAATTTTGTCACACACACATTTATTTTCCAATGAAAATGCTGTTGCTATTTTAAAAGTACAAGTATCCAAACGCCTATTAGTTAATGTAACACAATCAGGTTATTCATGACCGTTCCTTTTCCATTCACTCTTAAATTTTAAGATGTTATTAAATTAAACTTTACGCATCTTTTGTGAATGTTATTGAAGTGTCAACCATTTTTCCATGTTAATATGCAGACTGTAGTTATGCACTTAGTGTGAAAATTAAAGTTAACCGATTATTGTATGTCAACATTGAAAATGATATGATTAAATAAATAGAGGTCTCACCTAAATAAGCAAACAGATACAAAATCAATCTTAGTTATGAGATGTCCTGAAAGACAAATATTACATTCAAAAAGCTATACTTTTATATAGCCTCTTTTTATTTTTCCATCTATTGTAGATTTGTCGAAATATAAACCGTATTAAAGTCTGCATGGAAACAGGAAGAATGGTGATTTTACTTAACTTGGAAAGTCTGTATGAAAGTCTTTATGATGCTTTAAACCAGGTTGGTACAATTAATGTTATAACGGTTGATGATGAAGTTATAAAAAAAGAAATATAGGAGAATTAATTCAAAAAACAGCAGCACTTCTACAAAAATAGTAAACTGAAGTTTTGTGTTTTGAGACACACTGCACAACTAAAATGGACTTGTACACTTTTTGCCTTCCAGCAAACAAACATAAACATTCAATAATACGTTGCGATAACTACATCAATGAAACTTTCGATAGATCTTTTGAACGTACTGAATTTTAATCATTAACATTTGCAAAAGTTCAATTAGATTAACATGGATGGCTAAAATAAAAGGTGAACTTCATTATCATTTTTAAGAAATTCATTACGCATCAGTATTTAGTGAAGATTTAATTCGAACAAAAGAGACCCTAAATATTCTTTTCTTAATTTAGTGATGCGTTATGAATTTCTTTGAACGTTAGTCATCAACTCATTCAACTAACTTTCACAAACGTTGATGATTTTCCTTTAGTTCCAACCAATAATCCGAAGTTTTATTATTGTAGCTATTGCACCGTGTTTGTGAATGGTTATTTTTGTTTAATGCAAAGCAAAGAGTGTACTTAACTCAACTATATATTTTATACACATATTGTCTTTTTATGATTAGCTGATTTTGTAATTGATCCTTTAGATTAAATGTTTCAACATTTCTCTGACATTTATCAAAAATATTTTACATCATTATTTTGTAGTATTACTTGTTTCTCGATCAACAAAAGTATGTCGATCTTGGCCTAGGAAACCATCGAGTCAAGTGCCGTGTTGCTGACAATTTCAAGTAAGTAATTCCTAATTTCCTTATTGAAGTCAGTTTTAGTTTTTACTTTTAACTTTTGATGAATGTTTTTTTACAGTCTTATGTTGAGTGAAAAATCTTCACACCATTTATATACGCACGCGCATTATTTCATAATAGAGTGATTTAGCAAACACGACGTTTCGTCTAAGACGTCGTCAAACTTTCGCAAGGGATCTGGGTCTAGGACACCACCACGTCGTAAAGTATTTGTGATTTAGAAGACTTTGCCAAAGAAGAGTATGAAACAAGTTTCATATCCTTTTCGGCATTTTCCTGCTGGATCGTTTTTTCCGACCTTACTAAACTAATTTTTTGATATCAAAAATATACTGCAGTTTACTTATTTCAAAAAATTATAAGTAAAAGAAAATTCATCGACATATGCAGTAGCGTGGTGGTGCAATTTTTACTGCGGGCGCCAAAGCAAATTTCGCGCCTCCTTCACCTTCGAACTAACGAAATTTGCAGTACATGCCACAGTATTATGGAGTCTCGATACGTTATGTTAGCCTTTGCATTTTGATTACACTCTTCCGATGACTGCGCTACCAGAAAATTAAAAATAGGTACGCGAATAACGTAAATGACTAATATTTAACTAACTATATGAGAAATCACTAGAGAAGTCTGACGGTCATTTGTTTGTAAGGATAACCAAAATATTATAGATCATTTATTAACAAAAATGATAAATTGTTCTCTAAATACCACAAACTAAAAGTCCGTCTTCTTAGTTTATCAGCTCGCGCTCTACGGAGGACTGACTTAAACGACTGAAACAAATCGGACGTCTGTTTGAGAGACAGGATTCAGTCAATGATTCAATTGACCTGCTAAGTAGGTCACTATAACAAGAGTAGCGACGTCTTCAAGAAATCTCAAAAATTTTAACAAAAAGTTATATATTTTTCCCGCTTTAACAGAAAATCTTATCTTTCCCGCTTTAACAGAATTTTATACAATTATATTTTTATTTTTAATCCTACGGGAACTCTTGAATTGTAGATGATTGATGTTCAGTATTAATACTAACCTTTAGTATACCTGTATGATATTTTGAGATGTTTATTTCAACTATTGCCAGTAAAATTTTACGAATTTCCTTAATTTTATACTTTCGAATATTTACCGTAACGCATCATCGTCATGTAGTCGTATCAATTCGTGAATTGCCGTCCTAGTACATTGACATGTCGACATTTTTTAGTATAACATTGTGGTTAGCCTTTGAGCAGGCTACCCACAAAAAATATTATTCAGCTTGGATTAATAATAAGATGCAATGCCAGTAACTTTTCCTGTCTGTGGGAGAAAGCCAGGAAAATAGATTGAAATAGGTAAAAAACTATACATTTTTAGGCCTTGTTGCGCCCCCTAAGAGTACATCAAATTTGGCCCTGTATTTTGTCTACGGTCATTGTGACATTTGACAAGTCAGGTGTTGTTGCCACATAAGAAACATCAAGAATGCTGTTCAATCGATTTATTCTTTAACAGACTGTAAAACGACCCCCCTTAAAAGGTTTCATTTTGATCAGTCTTCCTTTTTCCCCAAAGTTATCTTAATTAACTGTATCTTATAACTGTGGAAATAACTGTCCTGCTTCAATTCATTTTCTAGCCCAAATTTAAAATTTCGTGACTCATATTCAATTCTGCGCCGCCAAAAATCAACAGCTGGTGGGCCTTGGCCCCCTGGCCCCTCCTGCCACCAAGCCACTGGACATATGGCTTTGTGATTAAAATTGTTTTGACTCCGATGAAACCCCCGAAATTAGAGCAGACCCAGCGTTGTTTATTTGTTTGTTATTTTTGCTTTAGGAAACAAAATATTCGCAGTTTTTTTCTTAAATGAATATATGTAGGCCTATATTAAGCAATTACTGGATAAGGTTGAGCATGATATCAAGAATTATTCAGACTGATGTCATTTTTATCTGCCGAAGAAAAGCTGAGAATCAAGCTTTCACTTTTGTTACAGCTAAATGGGCTATATACTGTATAGCATGAATGTCGCAATAGGAAAACTAATTCAAAAAAAGTGAAAAATAGTAAACTGAAAATTTTTGTGTTTTGTTTATGTCTTCTGAGAGTCAGAGATTGTCAGTAACATAAATACATAAAGAAATACAAATGGTAAAAGAATGGTTGAAGTAGGAACCAGTGTCTATCATTGTAGCTTTTATATTCAACTTAACTATCAATGTTTCTGTAAAAGGTGTGACGTTTTCAAGTTAGTTCAAGCATGGAACATATTTTTAAGTTGTCTGTGCTCTAAAGCTTGTTGTAAACGAGCCACTTCTTTCATTGCCAAGTTTCATATTAAATAATATAAATTTTTTACTACTTTTTTACATTTTCAAAGATCGCTTTGTCTTTAGACTAATAGTGATTGCTGAAAAAAATGACGTTTACCAACGCTTTCCAATCCCCTTAATCAATCGTCTGGAAAAACATTTGCTAGTAATGTCAACTGGCTTGACTCAACATCAAAACTATTTAGTTAAAGAGCTTAAAAATTGGATCATACGTTTCTCCACACTGAAGACCGAAAATTCATCACAAGAAAGGTATGTTGCATGATATGAAAAGATATTCCTGTCAAATAAAGTACGTATGAGTACCTTCTTAGATGTCATTGAAATTCATTTTTTCGACATTAACTATCACTTCGTCTGAAATTTACGATTTCCATAAAATTATGTTACAGCTCATATTGATGCGTATTGAAAAAAAATTTCCACTTTCAATAAACGTAATCGTATACAGAAACGCAAAGATGTCGATAAATATTATTTACAACTTAAATGAAGAGTATTTTAGTTGCATGAGCGGTATCATTAATTGTTAAGACAAGTAAAAATTCACATCAACACTTTTATTATAATTTTTCATTCTTTAAGGTGGTCAACTTGAATTGAGCGTTTATCCCGAATGCTTCAGCGCTGTTTGTCTTTCTATGCTACAAATATTTAATTATATGAGCATTATTATATTAAAAACAAATAAGTTTTTGTATGAGAAATTTGGTATCTTGAGCGAAATACATCTTGTATTTGTCATTTAAAAAAAAACGACATTCCATGTCAGGAAATAGTTATTGTTAAGATCAAATTTCTAATGCTTACATGCATGAATTGATTTGCTAATAAATTATACAGATCGAAAATTGCCATGAAATGTTGACATAAATGTGCACAGTTAAATTTTGTTTTGTTTTACTTCCCATCTCGTTATGTAATTATATAACAAAGTTGCATTTTATTATGTAGTTTATTTCGACCAGGTGATTGTTTTGTTGGCTATCACAGCGATACAGCAGCAACTGTCGTACTTCAAAACTACATCAAGGATTACTCTGATTCTAAAGTAAGATTTAATATGAAGTCACTAATGAATCTAATTATATAAAATGCAGTAAAATAAAAATGATTTTCTTAAGAAAATTGATGAAATTAATGAACGAAACAAAAGTTCGAATTTGTCTCAACATTCACCAATCAAATAATCTTTTATGCCAAAAGCTTCTCAAGTATACACTTGCGACGATGCACTCTTTTGCTTTGTCTACGCATGCACGCCATAGAAACGTTCATGGGTATCAATGCTCTTCAAATTAAAATAACAGTGCTGTACTAACCAAATTGTCAGGGTCGAAATAACATTATGAAATTTGACCTAATTACTTTCATATTCTTCTCGATGCAAATGCACATCAAATGCACTCATAACATCAAAAGTGTCAGTTCAAAATATTTGGGTGCCCAGGATTCATTTTTGAAATACTTCACTTAGTCCTGATCAAGATATAACTGCTGTTCTTCCAAATGTTTTGAAGTAGCCGATTTTTGACAGCCCATAAGCTGTGTTTGTCTGAAACAAAACATTTTGTACTATTTATGGCGGTTGATTATGATTTGTATTCACTTCCCATTTATCCATCTGTAATTAATGATTGGTGAATATCACAGAAATTATGTTTAGGTACTTGAAGTTTCAAAGAAAACTCTTTTACAATGTGCATCTCCTGATGCAATTGCCAGACTCACAGTATCACAGTTGAAACACGATGCTTGTGAAATTCATGAAGAGTATTACAAAAACCAACAACATGGTACTTTAAAGAATTATTTGGTTGATTGTTTTCAAACAAAAGACAATACTACGGCCTGTGGTTATCTTGTTCAGGTTAGACGTTACTTTTCATTTTACAATTGAATTTTACATGTATTCTTTTGAGAAAAGTATGAATAAATATTTTTGTTGAAATATTTACAGGTAACAACATACTCACGACTCTTGTCGGAGAAAAATGCTTTGAGAATAGCAGATGAAGCTGGTTTCCCAGGCTGGAAATCTCGATGTATTCGACTCCAAGAATTTCAAACGGAGCAACAGTTTGTCAAAACTTTGGAGTAAGTTATAGTAATTTTTAAATACTTATTTTTAAAGATCTTCTACTTGGAGATAACTTAAAAATGTTTATGATTTCAAAATTTCTGCTGTATTTTCCATAAAGATATTGACGAAAAATATTAAAGTACGTATATAAAAAGTAAGAAGAAGCCATTCAAGTTATCGTTGTAATGATGAGTGGCTTTAAGTTATTGCAAACTTAGACATTCTACATTTGTTAGAAACTTTTTTGTCAAACTTGGAGGAGAGAAAGGACTTCTATTGGTTCAATGCGATGACAGAGAGAGAAACTTCAATCTTATTGCATGTAGTCGTTATCTCCTTGATCAAACTCGACGCAAGATTTTGGAAATGTTCAAAGAATACACAAATCCTATTCACATTATATTTATCATCCAGTTGCCAAAAATTTCTGGTGGCTGCCATCATTTTGTTGAGTTTCAAGGTGGAAAATGGCAATGTGTCCATATTGACGAGCTTCTTGAGACAAATGAACAATTGCCGCAACTTGAACAACTTGTTAATCATTCTGTTAGTGATCTTTTTAACTTAAATGAAAGCAATGCACAGGTAAGTCAATTATGGCAATATTTAATGAAAATGCTGTGTTTGATTTTAAAAATATTAACAAATGACATAAAACTTAAATGATTAAACATTTTAATATTTCATATTTGCTTGAATTGAGGTGATCATCTCTATATCTCGCTATAAAAACTAAACAGAGGTACGGCTTGTCAAATTTCCCTATAATGCTCTGTTGCAATGGTGTCATACATTTAGAGAGAAACGATAACATTTAAGCGAAATTATTTATGGCCTTTTTGAATGGACGATCATTTATTATGTTTTTATCTGATGTATTTCAACAACGCATCAATGCAATAAACAATTTTATTAAACTTATTTAGCATTATGACTTACAGGGTGTCCATTTAAGAATGGGCGCACACAAATTAAGTACGCATTCACTAAAATTATTGTGTGCAATAATGTAATTAGCATTCACAATAGTTACAAGAAATTTTCAGTTCTGCGCCACTTGGACTTTATATAGTGTGTATTATATTACTAAAAGCAAAACAAATTGAAAGTAGCTACTGTCATACACTGAACTTCATCATAAATTTATAAGGCAAAAGCTTTGTGTAATCAAAGCGATATTAAATGAGTTATCAGAGCTTTAATGAGTTGTTAAATTATGTTAATGAGTTATTGTTTCGCTAGGATAGGAATAAATTATTGATTATATAAACGTTGGCAAGTTGAGTGTGTCGTTACAACAACCAAAAAAACGTAATCATACTTTCCAAAAGTTGCAGAGAACAATGACAAAGCGTGTGATTAAATTAACAAGGCAGAACAAGTAGCTATTGCAGACTAAAATATTTTATGCATGCAGATTTCGTTTTCACACATTCATAATTATTTGTGTGTGATCTGTTTGTTTGGGACATCCTGTGGTAATTTTTAATGACTTCCATTCATTAACAAAATAGAAAATAGAGGAGAATTTGGGCGGAAAAAAAAGACGCCTGACACTCCTGTTGAAGAAATACTTGCAGTCTGCAGCTTCTAGAGTTTTTGACGAATCAATTGAAGATTTGAGAACCACAAAGCGAATTGAGATATTACAGAAATGCTTTGTTGAAACAGGTTTGAAAATTTTTAACTTTTTTTTTTGAGAAACTAAATTATACATCCAATAATAAAATGAAGATTCATCTCTTGTTCTAGACCTATCAACAATTCTTATTTTACGGATTCATCAATTGCTGCTTGAGCGTGATAAGGAATGTTCATCTGACCAAAAACTCTGGGTTCAAGAAGAAGCGTTGTCTCAAAGACATCTACAGGAGACTGGCACATTTAGAAAAGCTTTATGTAAAAAGATATCGTCAATTGTTTCTCCTATTTTGTCGGAAGTTATCGCTTACTGTGATCGCAATCACAACCTTAACTTGCTTCTCGAAGCAAATGTTTGGACTAGAAAGTTATGGCTTGAAATGTTAAAGGAGGATAGCATCACCACAATGACTTATGAATCATTTATTTCCCCTGTATCTGGTAGGATAAGAGAACGAGCAACTGTGTTGAGCATTGGAGTTGGACATCGTTTTGAAGGAAAGTTTCCATTCTCCTGGATAATTAAAGATATTGTTCAAGATCTATTGTTGAAAGTTGGCGGTATGTATTTATAAGTATACCTTATGTTTTACCAGCTATTTGATTGGTTACGAAAGGCAAACCGTTTTTTTACTATAGTGATGACAAAGATCACTATATCAATAGAGAAAAACATGGAGAAAATTTTTGATTGCCGCTAACATTTTTTCTGTTTTCAGCTTATAGTTTTTTTAAAATGGACAATTTTGGTTTTGAATATCAGGCAGATTTGATTTAGTGCAAAATATTTTTGCCGAAATGTTTTTTTGTAAATATTAGGTAGACGGTGGGAATACATTTATGTGACTGGTAAAAGAAGAATTATTAGCTTAAGCCGAACACTTAAACATTTTATTTAACCATTTTATTTTAAACTGGAAAAATATTTTCTTAAATCTGTTTTTAACTTTGCGTTCTTGAGATACAGTTTAATATTTGAATTGAAGCGTTTCAAAAGAAATTACTTTCTTAATATTCCATCTTTATCTAAAATGTAAATTTTATGTTGCTGAACAGAAAAACGCAACCAAGTATAACATAAATGATAATTACAAAATAGGTCCTCTTTCATATGGCTAGAATCACCGTTAAATATTTTTTGTATTATGTGTGATCATCCAGTTTGTGATATTTTCAGAAAATATCTTGTTGTAATTGTCTAGTTGTAATTGTTATTTTTTGTTAAATATTACAAACTGGAAGTCTAAAAATAAAACAAACAATTGTGGCTAAAACTAATTTTTCTTCACATCACACGTTAGTCTTTGCACTTTTTTTACATTTTAGGAGATATCACAAAGAGATTGGAGTCATTAAGAAGCATTTTTGATGCTTCTCCTTTGGGAATATTGATCAAATTGGCATTTGAAGAGCCAGATGTCAAGGAGGAGGCAGCGAAAAATTATTTGAATGACTTTTTACATATGATGTATAAACCAGTCGTGAAAAATGAACTGAAGGTTAGTTAACATAATATGGTTAGGCAATGCATTCAAAGCATGTTGAATGGGCAACGTACGTGTTAACTACTACTAGTTGTAAATCTACATTTATTGAGGTACACGTTTGAATAAATATTATATTTTTGTATTACTAGTTGATATACGACGCAGTACTTGCAACGTCTAGGCAAATACACAAAACTTTTCATGAAGACGATAAATTTCACCTGGACATTCCTCTCATTCATTTTGCCTATTCCATGATTCAAGAACGTTTGCTGAATTTCTCTGAAATTGTTCATGCATTTCCTCAACTGGTAGAAAAACTTATGGAGTCTCCATCACGTATTAATGAAACGGAAATGGTAAGTCACAACGTAAGTTACTTGTCAATATGTAGAAGATTGTTGCCATAGAAGCATAGACTTGATGTAATTTTATACTTCTTCCCAGAAATTTTTGTTTTATCAATGCACTGTTTTGCAAACTCAATACTTCATTTGTACTTTCTTATACAAGTATTCAGAAAGTAGCATTTCAAGAAAGAAATTCGTATAATTGTAAACTTTCTCCCACCATTTTAGTGCCTGGATGCTATAGCTCTTCATTGTTGTCTAGAAGAACTAGAACCAAATTTAAATGATTTAAAAAATCTTCATAAGCGCAAGATGTGGTGTAATCAAGTTCAATGTCTACATCCAATTATTCAGGATATGAAAACGTTACTTACAGAAAGTGGGAAGTCAAACAATGTTGCTGCTCGTTTGTCAAAAAAATCTTCCCAGATTTTGGAAGGTTGTTGGTAAGTGCCCAATTAACATTAATCAAATAAAATGTGTTTATTTGTAATAAGCAAAAAATTGTGTTTATAAATCATGCATGTGAGAAAATGAAAAGGAGTGGAAACATATAGTTCGTGATATCGTAACAATAATTGAGTAAACTGGCATAACATGTTTGATTTTGTAATTTTTGTTTACACAAAAATCTTTGATTGATGTGATTTTAATTTTTTCGGAAATGTTATCGACTGATTCCCACTATGAAAACTGTTCAAGATCATTAGCTCATTATGAACTCAATCTTTCAAACATTAATTGGCAATACTAATTTTTCATTAAAAGTTACATTCTTTTCTTACGTGTGTCATTTAAAGGAACATGTTTACACGTTTGGATGTTGTGCGTATGTTTATTGAACACACTTGTCCACCTGAGGAGTTAAATCATACTGATGATGGTTCCAATGCTTTAAAATTATGGAAGGTAAAGTTTTCATTAAAATAAACAAATACCATTTTGTTGATTGATTATTTCTGTGGAATAGAACGCTTTTCAAATGCAATTTTTGTAAATCTGTTACACCATCTTGTAAGGTTGTATTACATTTACAAAGATTATAAAAACAGTGTAACCCCAGCATCCAATACACACTTGAACCTTCCATGAACATTTAACAAACATATATATACAATGGTATTTTGTAAACGATTGATTTGCAAAGGCCCGTGTACTTGAAAAAGACGTGGATGTTTTTCAAATACAGACGTTGGCGAACTGCTCATTACCATCATAATTTTTTTCTGTTTATCTAGGAATTGGGTGAAAGTCCTGTCTTTACTTCACTTCATACCATAGATGTTATTGATGAATTTTTGAAAGAATGCAGTGAAGAATTACAAAAACGAGAAATAAAGTGAGTATATAGATGACAAAACACGATGTAAAATACTTTCACGTTTAGTGTATTGTGATTTTTCAATAAGAGCTTTTGATTTTATGAAAATTACAATCTACAAAAACGGCTAACATTGCGCTTACCTTTCCACGTAAAGTCAATATTTTATGAGACAATACAACTTTGAAATGTCAATCTGCATAGCTATACTAATGTTTTATTAATTTGAAAACTCTATTTCATCCTATCTAACACAGTGAACATTTTTTCCTTTTGCATACCGTCATGTGCGATCCGTATTACTTTAGAAATATGAAGCATTTTGCGAGTTTCTACAGAGTTATATAGAAAGTTTGAGAGAAACGAGAAATAGCGTGGCATGCATAAGCACGAGCATGAACTGCGAGTATTTCCAAGCAATTTCGAGTTTCCCCGAAACTTCCACAAATGTTTGTGTAACTCAACAGAAACAAATAAATGTTTTCAATTTCTTTGATAAAATAGCCTTTTGAAAAAATACTAAAAAGAACAATTTATTCACGCACATACAACCTACAAGACATATACGAGAGTGAAATTCCATATAGTGTTTCTATAGAGTTAGAGAAACACGGTTTTTTGAGCATTCAAAATAGTTGTTAGACTATTTCCTAACAAATTATATAGAGGCTAATATGCAACCTTAGTTATATGTTGATTTCTGTTGTACTTAAAAATAATAATGATCATCTTAGAATTCTCAAAATAAATATTAGAGCCCAACAAATAATTATGAACATAGTCGTAAACAATTCGGTTTTGCAAAATTTGTTAAAATAGTGACGTTTCGTCTTGACTCAAGACATCTTCAGACTAATAAGGAAGTTAACAAGAATTATAAATATATAGAGAGTTATTTACATAGTTTGAGGTATCAGACTACTGTGGCTGTGTAAGTGTGATATGATGTTATATTAGGGTGAGGTGTTGAGACTAGAAAAGCTTAAGAGGGATGGAACTGCCTTGGGTGTTAAGTTAAGGTTTTAGTTTGGAGATGGGGAGGCTTTCGTGGATCATGAGGTCAAATGTGTCGGAGCAGGATGAGATGATTTTAAAATCGTCTGGCGAGGCAAGGTGGTTGGAGGAGTTAGTATGAGAAAGAATACTTGACATTAATGGGTGTGGTTTGACCCACATACAACGCGGAAGAACATCGACACGTGTATAAATAAACAACACAAGATCTCAGAGACTTGGGAATTTTATCGTTAACGGAAAAAAATGAAGAGATTCGTGTGGGGGGGACGACATACGAATCTGACAATGGGATGAGGGAAAGCAGCGTTCTAGAGACGATTGATTTGTGTGCGGATTTGTAAGGAGTGGCAGACGGTGAATGGGAGACAGAAATACCCTATTTTCTTTTGGAAACTAAGAACAGGTAGTTTCTGTTTGAATTTTGTGTCAAGGAAACGATAGACAATGTGCTCAAACATATTAGTTGGATAGCAATTGAGTTTGAATAGTTTTCTGGTGGTTTCAATTTGAGCATGAAAAGTCTCATAGGGTGACCAAGATTCGTATGTAATTTCAATTATGGCTTCATTAAAATGCTCAATTAAACACATCATTCAGCTTATGGAAGACTATTCAGAGTTTCGGATTTCAACATTTGTCAATTTATGGCTTCCATAAGTGATTCGAAACTTTGCCAGGCGAGTACAGGTTTGCTTGCAACGAAATGGTGGACATTTGGAACACATCTTGGGAAAGCCATAAATTGACTAAAAATTGACAAAAATAGCCGAAACTCTTGTGAAGAGTCTTCCATAAACTGAATGATGTGTGGTTGTAATTTGAAATAAATAGTTTTTTAATTAAAGCCATAATTGAAATTTTCATGGGTACGAATCTTTTTGGGTCACCCTGTACTTAGAGCAGAGGTTGAAATAGTGGTGTAATAGGCCAGACGTTAAGTTGCGTTTGTAAGAAAGTGGGATAAAGCTGTGAAAGTTTGTGAAAAGACCGGTGAATGTTGGTTTACGATATACAGTGGTCGTGAATTTGTCGTTTGAGTGGTAAATGTCAATGTCTAAAAACGGTATTTGTCCATTATTTTCCGTCTCAGAGGTGAAAGTGATGTTGGGGTATTGATGGTTGATGTAGTCTAAAAAGAGAGGAGCGTGATCAAGTGATTTAAAAAGGAGGAAGCAGTCATCGACATATCGTCTGTAGAGAATAGGTTTGAATTTGTGGGGGCAGTTTTTCTGCCAGTTCATGAAAAGACATGAATATGTTGGCAAAAAGGAGGCCAGGGGGACTACCCATAGAAACACCAACAAATTGGTGGAATAAGCGGTCGTTAAACATACAGTGGCAATTTTTTACAGATAACGTCAGTAGATTACTAAATTCAGTGCGGGCGAGTCCATTAAATTGTTTATGGATAGTAAAAAGAAGATCACAGATGATATTGAGTGTTTCATGAAGGGGAATGTTGGAGAAAAGAGAAGTTACGTCAAAACTAGCCATAACAACTTTGTTAGAGTTGATGTTAGTGTTAAGTATTTCTTGTACGAAAGAGAATGCGTCCTTTATCATAAGAGAGTTTGTGGAGATGGGTGTAAGCAACGGAATGAAAAATTTAGCTAGTTTATATGAGTAGTGATTTATAGAAGATAGAATGGGTCGTAAGGGAATGGTTGGTTTGGGAATTTTTGGAAGTCCATATAGTATATCTATATGTGAGCCAGTCGGATAGAGTTTATTGTAAGATTGTTTATCAATTTATTTCGTTTTCTTGAGTTGTTTGAGTAATGATTTCACCTGGTGTTGTTTATTTATACACGTGTCGATGCTGTTCCGCGTCGTATGTGTGTCAAACCACACGCCTGTCGGAATCTCGGAACAATTGAGGATCTCTCCTTTGACTGGAAAACGCTATACTAACCCATTAATGTCAAGTATTCTTTCTCATACTAACTCCTCCAACCACCTTGCTTCGCTAGACAATTTTAAAATCATCTCATCCTGCTCCGACACATTTGACCTCATGATCCACAAAAGCTTCCTCATCTCCAAACTAAAACCTTTACTTAACACCCAAGGCAGCTTTATTCCTATTAAGCTTTTCTAGTCTCAACACCTCACCCTAACAATACATCACATCAAACTTACACAACCACAGTAATCTGATACCTCAAACTATGTAAATAACTCTATATATATCTATAATTCTTGTTAACTTTCATATTAGTCTGAAGATGTCTTGAGTCAAGACAAAACGTCACTATTTTGATAAATTTCATAAAAACAAATTGTTTATGACTATGTTCAAAATTATTTGTTGGGCTCTAATATTTATTTTGAGAATCCGTTTTCCGCCTGGCACTTCATTGGCAACAATATTGATTATCTTAGATTTGATGCTGTATGCGCCATTTGTATAACGTCACTCCATGATCCAGTTCAGCTACCATGTGGTCACGTGTATTGCAAACTTTGCATAACCAGGTGTCTTGACAATCATAAAGTCTGTCCTGTATGTAGATACGATGTTAGCTATGATTTTCAGGTGAAAATTGATCCAACGATTAGGTAATCATTGTGTTTTGAAACTGTTTCTATATTAGCAACTACTTTTAGACTTCCTTTTTAATCAAGCCAATTAGTTGAATTAATATGTGCATGCATTTCTACAGTTGTTAAATTCGATTTTATGCGGTGATTTTATAAAGATCAAAAGTTACGATTTTCACCAATTTTCCCATTTTTTCTACGAGCTATTTCACGACATATGTTAAGCACACACAAGTAAAACAGCGTGTTCTAGCAATATTTTTATGTAATAGAAAGGACATAAAAAGAGGAAAAGGCTGTGTTGCTGCAGCGGGCAAAATTAAGTTAATCACTCTAAGAACTGAAAAGTTAAAAAAATATCAATACAAGTCTGTCCTACTAAAGAAACAGACTAACAAAGAAAAATGTTGAGCAAACTTTTTGCGTTAAACTGGGCTTGAGACTTTCTCTAAATTGTTTCTTTGTTGATCTTATTTTGATGGTTCCTGATGTTTTGACAATATTTTGATTCTGTATGCAAAACGGAGAAGTATGTAAAATAAGATATCATTCCTACCACTTATGTGGCTATGCTTAGTAAACCGTTATAGCAGGTAAATGGTCATAAGTGAAGACAAGCGATTCATCGTGGTGAGCAAAAGGATTTAGAGCTCGATTCAGAAATTTCAAATAAATGCAGCTTGTAATATATATACCCTTTATAATCGCGCAATTCAATGTATATATTAGGTGTAAGCCATACACATTTAAAAAACGAGTTTTGCGCTTATAGTCCCACCGTCGCAGTCTTTAAATAACCATCCAGATTTAACCGTCAATCTGACAAAATAGAAAATATTGCTGAATAGTAGAATTAAACTTTTGACTTGTTGTTGTGCAGAAAGGGAAAGTACTCACACGAGTATATTGAAAAATACTTAATCAACATGCCCTTAAGATATGTAGTGCTAGTTTTTCGCTACTTGTAAAAAAGCAAACTAACTTGTACCTATATTTTGCTCATTTATTTTTATCCGTCAATCGTTAGTTATAACTTGCCATGCTTCGTCAATTTCAACATTTTGCTAACACCATCATTATAAAAATTTTACCTTAACCAATAATAACTATGAACGGTAAAATGCACTGGAACTGGTCATTATTAACTACTTGTTTACTTTGCTGTGGCCAAAATATGTCTATCTTGTTATTTACCTTCCATATTTATATGGCAAACGTCACTTTTGATAAAAGCGCCGTAAGACACGAAACAAAAAAGTTTTTCGAGTAAAACCAAAGAAGTGACAGCTAACTCTTAGCTAAACAAAAAAAAACAGCCAGCAAGAGAAAGACAAAAAATTTTCTTTATAAATCAAATATTGTGATACAGTGTAAAGTTTTAATTTACTTCTCTTTTTTGTCTTTATCGAGAAATATGGTAGCTTTGCTTTATTTCAAAGTACAAACCCTGTACATGCGTATGCTTCATCTGACCAATATTTCTCATTAAATAATTTACAGTTGTGTACATATCACATAGATGTATAAAATAGCATGCCATTATATAGGAGTGCACTTTCCTAATTGAAATTCTGAAAGAAATTGTGTACATTCAACCAAAAGAGCTCTACATCAGAAATTATGACATCTTCCCTCTATAATTAAAAGCTTTTTTATGTGTTATTTAGGCTTTCTTTGGAAGAATGGAAAAGCTTTCGTAATCGCTTCAAATCCTTTTTCATGAATGTTGTCTCTGTCTATTGCTTTGGTGATGATTTACCACAAAAAGAACTTTTGCGAAAGTTCATGTATTATGTGATTAAAGATGGAAACGTAACTGAAGATTTCACTCATTTTGATGGTCACGGCATTGATGTTACTCCAGTTATAAGATCATACATTTTACAGCAACTTCTTTCAATCAAAAAGAGGTATGTATACATGCTACTGAATTAAATAAAAAGAGGACCGTTGAAAGGACAACAAAAGTAGACAGTACAATTACGAGTACCGAAATGAAATATTTTAAATTTGGTTATTAGAATTGCTATCAAGAATAGTGTTAAGTTGTCATTGAAAAATGCAATGTGTTCATTTTATAGAGAAAGTGAAGCTGATGAGTGTTTAGAAGAGTATCTCAGTGATGCTAAAGGCTTGTCAACCAGCAAGGAACATTTGATGAACGTTTGCATGTTGTTTGTTCATTGTATCGAGGTAAATAACGCCTTTATAAAATTCCTGAAAAATTTATGAAATGAAGCTTTTTCCTTTTTGTCGTGCAATGATACTTCAAATATCTACATAGCTTAATTCGAAAATTGTTTGGTTGTCAGAAGATTGTGTTACTGAAAGATGATTTCATTCTATAAATTGGTCGTATGGTTTTCCTTTAGGATTCTATAATTGGTGAATTATTACGAAAAAAACAAACAAAAGAAAAAGGAAAAATTCTTGAAATTAAAAAGCTGCACGAAATCCTTGATCGAACTCTGAAGAATTTTCAAAAATGGGAAACCCTGGACATTGACAGTCTTAAAGATATTGCTGCAATACGGGCTGCATTAACTGAACTTTCTACATTTATTAATGACGATCTTTCCGACAACTTAAACAGCAATTCTCAACTTAGGAATTGCTTTGAAGCTGCTAAACATTTGTCTCGCGAAGAAAAGCTATCTGCTTTACACTTATTCCTACTAAAACAGTTAATCCATAATGATCCAAACGGTTTTGATGGAGTGAAAGAAAGGTGTAAAAACACAGAATTGAAATGGATTTTGCCTCCACAAATTGAGGTGACGATTTGTTAACTTTTTTGTACTTATTTGATTTCTTAAATTCTTAAAACTAAATTCTGTCCTTGACGAGTCAAATACTTGTTTCATAAACATTTAATTGTCATTCATGGTTTGCTGAGATTAAAATTGACTTTTTCTGTCTTGTGGTTTCATATAGAAGCATGAAAAAACACTGGACAGTTTTATAGTTCATGACGATGATTATTATACTGTGCGAAAAGCTATTGGCAAAGGAATAATGACATCAAACTATGAAGAAATGCAGTTGACCTTAAAGGTTAGATAATTTTTCTCATTACACTGCAAACGCCCTCTTCAAACGTCGCATTTTCAGCTCTGAATGCACTAAAAACAAAGAAAATGCGATAAATTCCTAATTTGCTTTTGTTATAAATACATTCGGCTTATGTAAGTAGTCTTTTAAAGCCGATTTTAAGAGTGAGGGAGCCATACGTCTTACCAAAAAAATTATGTGCATTTTCCTTTAGAACATTAGTTGCGAATATAAAATTGAGAACTTGCAGTTGTATGTGTTATAAAATAAATGCTAATTAAGTGTACATGTTTCTGGATGTAGATCCTTCATGTTTTTAGAGTACCGAGAAGGACTGTTGATGTTGATTAACATTTCGACAAACTTCGCGGTAGTCATCTTTACAGTCAAGTTTAGAAGAGGACCACCGCTAAGGTTGTTGAAACGTCAGTCAGCATTAATACCCACTGATCTTCTCAGAACAATCCTAACCTAGACGATATACATCTAGAAACATGTAACGACACTTCTAGTCTTAGTCCATAAACTTTATATGCTATATGTTTTAATTAAGCATGCAGACCCTTTACTTTAAGTCAAGCTAGTCACTTACTTGTTGTGGTTAGCATTTCATTTAGGTTGCCTAACCTTACAGAAAAATATGCATTTGATTTTCCTAGTTTGCAACTGTTTTCTTTAAATTTAGAACATGAAGTCACAAATCCTCAAATTTCTAATAATATAAAGTATGCTGGGTGAAAAAAGTTTTTAAACATATTTTAATATATCTCTTTCACGAATGGTGCTGGAATCTCTACTGAAGTAAAAACGTTTTAGTTTTCTTCCCTTACTAAATTCTTCACCTTTTCGTATCATGCTTATAGTAATATGGAAATCTTTATGGAAACTCTGTTGTGGCAAAATGCAGTTTTAAATCAAATTAGAAAAAAGACATTATAAGTTAAAGTTCTCGATTTAAATTTTTCAGAAAATGACCTGTGATGCTCCAAATCAGTTTTTTTATATTTTACTCGCATTTTATGGCGAAGTTAAAATGAAATTTTCTTCTGGAAGCAAAACAGATCGCATCTCCTTAGAGGTAAATTTGTTTTTAGTTTCTGATGGATGGTGTTTTCAAACAGAATCTTAGTTGTATTTTTTTCCTTTGACTTACAATTTAAATATGTGCGTGTTAAAATTTCTTGTTACAGAGAACCAGAGATTGTTCACGAAGCATTTTTTACGTTAAATATTATAGAGATTGTGTCATGTTCATGTCAATGATGCATTTAACTTTGATTTTAGATGGTGAATAAGAAACTTGGAGAATGTGTAACTGAACATAAGGTTGTAGCAACTTTTCCTGCAGAAAAAATATTTATATGATTTTACAATTTCCCATGAATGTAATGCACACACAACATTAGAAAGCTCTAAAGTTTGAATTGATTTGAATTTTTTTAAGCACACTCCTTTTTAAACGCAGTCCAAAAATGTTAAAAATTCATCTTAAATAAATCTAGATGTAATTTTTACAAAGTTTTCAATAAGTTGCTTAAAGATGAGCTCATTTCGAACAAAATTTTTGCTTGACAACCAAGCAGTATATTTTTATCTGTTGCAGCTACCTCTTGCAAAGAATCTCTTAGAAAATTTCAACAAAAGTCCTTATGAGCAACTACTTCAGCTACACAGTGGACAAACTTTAAATGATAGACATTTAAATGAAATCTTGATTCATTTCCTTGTTGTTTTGAGTTGTTTTCCAAATAACCAACTTTTGGCTCCATTGTCAAACCTTGCTTTCAATCCAGGATCAATGAGGGTATGTGTTTGCAATTATTGATCTTTATATTCTACCGTTATAGTTGCTTATTAGCTAACAAAATAAACGTATTTTGTATTACCATTTATATATTACAGAAAGCTGCTTGCATGAGCAGCAAATAAAACAGTTTTAGAAACAAACGATTGAGTGTGCATTTGTCGATCGTCTTTAATAAAAAATGAGAAATCTACAAGTACTTTTTTAAACGTTAAACTCTTCTACTTGACTTGGGATAAAATTCATTGTGCATTTGGTATTTTACATCGTGTCGTCTTAAAAATCCATTTGTAATTCTTACTACATCAGACTGCATTTATTTATTTGTTGACTTTTTCTTTCTAAGAATGCGTATATTCCCACTATGCCTCACGATGATGGTCCCAAGGTCATGGATGTTAGCTATGGTACGTCGTATAGTAAGTAATAGACATTTTGCATAAAATTCTTGAATAATTAACCTTTTGTGTTGGTTTGCACTGCATTTTCCAGAGAGCAATAACGCACATCATCACGTCATAACAGTGGTAAGTCAATTTTAATAACCATTCGTATAATTTGTCTTTAATGTTTTTCTAAAGCATTTTAAATGCTGCAATGTTTTTTTTGAATTGATATAGTGTGGAGAGTACGAAGAAACGTATAATTCCCTAAATTCGGGTGCTGCAATCGAAGAGGAAAATTCTCAGTTAGTAGTCAAAAATGGAGAGGCATCATTATGCCAACGCCAAACCAACCCTATACGTTTTCTATTTATACCATTCTTTATTAAATTGACAAATATGAAAACTTAGTTTTTCAATATATTAAGATAATACAATAATTTACAGTTCAAATATCTCCTTTAGTGCGCATCGAAGTAGTACTGGGCACATTTTAGGACGTGTTCAAAACCAACCAACAAGTGCAGAAAGAAATTTGAACTCTTTATCATGTTCTGTTTTACGTTGTTTGACACATGTGGCTATGTTGTTGGGAACAACTCCAGACCAAATTCAGGTAGTTACAAGTGTATGAAAATGAATTAAATAGTTATTAGGTAAAAGTTATCCACTTTTATTTTAATTAAAGTTTTTTAGAAGTCTGGTTTTAACTTTCTCAAAATACACCAAAAAAAACACTTTGCTGCATACATCCTTTTTTATACTTTATCGTCTGCTAACAACACTAGGATAAGTCACTTAGTAAAATGAAAAATATAGCTTTGAGTGCAATTACAGATAAACAAGCACAAGTGAGTTTTTCAAAGAATGCAACGAAATAATGTGAGTCCATGGACGAGCATTATTTGAAGTGTTAAAAACTAAAATTACTTAATAATAAAATACTTCGTGATATTTCTCCACTATACTGTCTGACTCTTTCTCGCTTTATTACTTTCTGTCGTTCCAGAATATCCTCGTTACACCGCTCATATGTTAAAAAGCATTCACCTTAAAAACAGTACTTTGTTTCTATTCTTTGCATTCTTTTGTAACTCTTTAGTTTCAAACTATTGCTCAGCAACTTTACATTTCTATAGTGCATTTACAAAACATAACGCTTAAAATGTTAAAACTTTTTTCTCAGATTAAATAAGGAAAAATTTGTAAGTTTGTAGCTTCTGATAAATTTCTGAATGATAATTGGGGGGGGGGAATTACATATGCATGTTAAATTCAGCATAAAAATTGATTTCAAAGAAAACTAACACGGCAGAACATTATAGTATTAGTATTGCCCAATCATCAACCTAACTAAGTCATTGAGTTTTTTTATTTACACATAAAAGTTCTGTTGATCGAAAACAATGTTATAACATTGCTACTATAAATAATTTTTCTGTAATTTTAAGAATATTTCAGCTATTGTCATACCACCTGTTGATGATATCATTCAATTCATAAAAGACCATATAAAAAATGATCTACGTTGTATTGCAAGATTTGTTGGTACAAATGTCGATGAAGCTGCTGTGATCATTCATCTGATTTTTGTAGAAATTGTAAAAAATAATCATGGTTTGTACCTTTTTCATATCAATTCATATATAACCAGTTTAAATTTCGATAAAAGCATGAAAAGCTGATTCACTATACAAAACAATTTGTAGTGGTGTTAAAACAAACAGCTATGTAAAACAAAAAATATTCCTTCACAGAATATTTTCATGTTTTACATGAAACAAAAATAAAAATATTACATCACGACAACAACCAAAGCATAATTTTAAAAGATGTAATATCCGATAAAGTAAAATTCAACAAGCAACAAAGTCAACAACAAAAACAGTCCTTCTCAGGACTATACCAACCTGGATGATCTACATTTACAAACATGTAAAGACTCTCCCCGGTTCAAACCATTTACTTTAAAGTAACATTATAAATAACTTTTGATCAAAATTGCAATATCTACAATCAAAATATTCTAAATTGAAGTATGTCAAAGTAACCATGGCAAACCTTTATAAACAAACTGAAAGAAAATCATTTTGTAATTGTGTCACTGTTTGAAAATTTGTTTTTAATTACTTATTCTTTTGGGGTATTCGTGTTTTAGAAAGTTATTCTCAACTACTAAAGAAATATCAACCAATAATCACCAGCTAAAATATTTTTCAAATAAGATCATTTTTATACTTGTTTGTACGTTTCATTTGAAGTAAAATACAGCTATAACTCTACTCAATATATTTTTTCGCTACATTTGTTGTCATTAGGAAACATCTATTTCTCTCAAACTGATTGGTCAAGTAAAGAAACAAGACAAACGTGGGAAAATGCGTTTATGAAAACTTATTTGAACCCTGTTCTATCAGTAAGTTCATGTGGTTTTTATTTTTTCTCAAATACCTAATATGATACGAAAATTTTAAAAATACCTACTTTATACATAATTTTATAAAGTCTGGTACTGTCATTTCTTGTTTGTGCAGTTGTTGCTGTTTTTATTTTACCATCACATTTTGGGATAGTTCTTTCGATGAAAACTTTTGGATGATTATAAGGAGAGAGAAAAATTTATGGACTTGCTCTTACTTTTACGTAGCTACTTAGGATGAAAGTTTTTCTTCTACAAAAACACGTAAATTTAACATATACCAATATGCAACGTACAGGCAATTTAAGTCATTGCCTATGCATTGGATAAGCAATGTAATTTAGCACGCCAGTTTTTAAAGAATGCAAACTCATTGAATACGTTTTGTCGTGCACACAATCAAATGACGATCATCTAAAGCTTATTTTTGCTGGGTTTTTTTATCATAGTTTTTACAAGTGTACAAAGCTTTCTCTTTTGAAATTTTGTAGTGTTATTTCTAAGCATTTTTGTTTTTCAATTGGAATTTTTTTATTTTCGTCTTCCTTTTTAAATTTTATCAAACTGTTTCTCGGTGTACTGTAAAATGACTTTGTGATTATCATTCCCTGAATGCATATTTATGCAATATTCATTATTTGTGATGTAAAATATATTTTCTTTTTAAGGTTGTTTCTGAGTTGTTAAGAGATGGCTTAAGCAAAATGATCAGTGATGAAAGACTGGGTAAAAAGAATCTAGTGGTTTTGAATTGTTTTTATGATTTTAATCTCGCAAATAATCTTCTATATACACAGATACACACGGATATTATAGTAACTATTTAGAAAACAAAAATCCCATTGAAAAAGCAATACATTTTTTAATAATTTCATGGCGAATTAATATAAACATAACTTTGAAGTAGCTTATCCATCCATGATGGTGGTTAGATGCATTTTTGTTTCGCGAACATACCTAATATACATACCTTATTATTCAAAACATCTTTCTTCCTTTTTTCCAGGAAATAACGAGCTCTTGAAATTAATCTATGAATTAGATGAACCAAACTCTATTGTTGTTAAGACATTCGATCCTTCATGTCCTGCATTGTGGAGAAATCGCAAGAAAATCACCATTGAACATTTGTTCTTCAAATACCAAGAATATTCTCATGGTGTCAAAGTGCCAACAGACAAGTGTGAAGTACTTGATGAATTTCTCAAAAAGGTCTCTTTCAGTTTTCTGTAATTACTACAAAAAATGTCAGATATAAAATTTGCAAAATCTGCTAATCTTTAACACAATTTTTTGTTAATTTGTTTAGCTATATTGAATATTTTAACTTCGAAACAGTTTTGAAACAGAATTATTCGTAATGGTGCTCGAATTACTAGATTATCAAAAAGTTGTTTATGTTGCTGGACTGCAAAAATTATGAAACACATGACAAAAAAATTTCGTTTATAAAAAGGGTTTTTATACAAGAGAGAACAAATGAAGTAATTTATAAAAAGGCTAGAGAATTTTTCTTTCGCTAAAAATACTGATTTTTTCAAAGTTATTTCTTTAAATACGTTGTTATGCATTGCACATCAGTTTTAAATTTTTTTTTCCTAATTTCAGGAATGTCATCTTCGTGCATTGCAATATCTTCCCAAAATTATAAAGCTGCAACGATTTCTTTTTGAAAAGTTTCATCGTCGCTTAGATCGAAACGATGCTGAAAAATACACCATTGGAGACTTATATAAAAAAGGTAACGCTACAAAATTTTTTTGCCTAAAAAATGGTTGAACTTATTCTGTCATAGCCATTACTTGTTAACTTGTTTGTGTTGCTGGTAAACGTTTCAGCAATTAAAAAGTAGTCAACTTTCCCTAAAAATCACTTAAATTTCTGGATATCAGTTGTTCATGTACAGGACTTCATATAATTAAAAGTGTTAATGATCAACTAGTATAGACAGTACATTTTGGATAAGTCGGGAACAGTAAACACAATGGAAAGTCGTAGAAACGTAAAATTTTCTTATAGTGAAGATTGCCTCACATCTCAATAAACTTATTAACCACCTAAAATCTTGTCGAAAAGTAAAAAATTCTTTACATAAAATGATTTTGTATGACTTTTAGTGTTTTTTTCAAGAAAGGTTTTATTCTTATTTTGTTTTTGTTTTTCTTTATAGAGCCTGATTTAAAGAAGCATCTCTCTTCCTTAATTGATGATTTCAGAAAGGCTTGGAAAATCATCAGAATATCACTTGTACAAAACAGTGAGTCCATATCGTCCAAAGCAAACTATTTAATATACTTAATGAAAAATTTGTTGTCTTTCGTGTCATGCATGAGCAATTGAGTAATATTGATTAAAAAATCTTTTTTATCCAATTGCATGTATTAAAACCACATTCATTAACTTAAGTTAAACATGCCTGACTGTTGGTGATAGGTCGTTACGGAATTTCGAAAGAGCTAAGCGAGAAAGAAGTTACTAGTGCCACACCAATTTCTATGTTGTTGCCTTCGTGGAAAGGATTTGGAAAGTGTTCTTTAGCACTGACAAATTACCTGGTGTCTTTACATAACGATTTTATTGGTCGATGTAAGAGTTTGTTGAATGACGACGAGAAAAAGTAAGACGAACTTACTAAGATTTTTTTTACTGTTTTTGACCGTGAAGAACTTCATTCAGTTGAACGTCGTGAAACAGGTCATTTTTACTTGTAAGAGCTGATTATATAAGTTATTTCAAGACACGTTTTTAAAAAAATGACGACTGACATCGAGTATTTTAGCAAAACACAAGACAATAGACACTCCTGATGATGACGTGTAGCACTTGTCGAAATGTTTATATTAAATAATGTTTACTTTATACGGAGTGTGTAGTGTCTTGTGTTATACTAAAACACATTTTCATTTCCTAATGCTTGATAGACATTTTTTTACTCATACTTTACTCTTTTCTCTTCAATGACTTCATCTTTACGTATTTAAAGTTCAGAGGAGTTGTCACTTTCAAATGTTACTAAAGGGCATTTGGTTGCCTATGATACAGAGAGAGATTTTCTACCGATGGTCCTGGCTCACTGTGATTATTCAGTTAAAGTTGCTGAAGAAACTGAGGAAACTGCTGTAAAATTTAACTGGAAATCTTTAGAAAGGCAACTTGTAGACAGATTTATTCGGCGAAAACCTAGGATTGCATGTTCGGTCAGTTGCCTTAATTTTATCTTATTTTTTATCATGTATAAAACAGATATGAATGAATTGGATTGAAAATATTTTATTTTCTTTAAATAACTAATTGAAACGTTTCTGTAAACAGTGTCGGTGTTAAATCTTAAACGCCATGTCTTTTTTAGTTTGATTTATTTGTCTTCAGTAAAGATATTTGTGATGGAGCTGTTTTTAAAGCTTTAAGTAGAAAAATACCTCAGGTAAAATAATAGAACTAATTAAAATATGTTATGGAAAACAATCAAATTTGACAGCTCTTTTTATAAATTGCTATATTAACGTAGGCCTTAAATAAACTTTTTTATTTCCATCGATAATACAGTAATTATTTTTGTAGCTAAATAATGCTTGTTTATTTTAATGAATAGATCAAGCAAAATCAATTGCTCAAATATCCATATGATTGTTTATTCTATGTGATGTATCATAACACATAAAATATGAAACATTTTAGTTTGAAAACACGCAAATCGCATCGGGTGTTTTGTCTCTTTTTGCTCTACATGCTTTTTTCAAGGTTAAAAAAATTTTTTTCTGTATAGGTTACGCTAACTCAATCAACAAAAGATCACATCTTAAGTGAACTAAATCGACTGACTGATGTTTGTGATGTTCTTAAATCTCTCCACGATGTCATTGGTTTTTTATCGTCTGCTGGAGGAGATCCCGTAATGTTTATTAGTGAATATATGCAATCAGCATTAAAACTTGATCCTAAGAAGATTTTAAAGAGTGGAAAGGTATACCGCTGTACCATAAAAAAGCACTAAACGTCATTTGCTAGTTTGTTTTCTCCTTTTCCTTATGCCCAAAGATATATATGTTATTTATTTACCGGCTGGGAGATCCGTACGGACCGACCTAAACGGTAAATAACATATTTATTTTTTGATTTTCATTATGAAGAAACTCGCGCTATAAAATGGCAGATGACCCGATGCACTTGATGTTGCGACTAAAATTGGATTGTTTTCTACAAACTTCCCTTCGTGTGGATAGTAAAATGCACTCTTTCATCGCTTTCAATTCATTTTTAAAAATTTACATTTCACTTTGCAAACAAAAACACTACGAAACAAAATGTTTTTTGCCCTATAGGCAAAAATCGTAAAAATCCGCCCCTCAGACAGCTAATCAAATTATTGGAAGTGAAAAAATGTTGCTTTGAAACGATAAATAAAGAAAATAAACTTTTTGTTTTGTGTTTGACTTGTGATTATAACAAACAAAACTTTGTAATGTTGCACCATGTGCTACAAGTGTTTCAATAAGTTTATTTTAGGCAGAACAGTTTTGTCAGCTTCAACATGTTGTTGCGCTTTGGAAATTGTTATCATTAGAAAGAGCAAGAATCTTAACTGAAAATAATCAGGTCAGTTCTACTTTGATTAAAAATTAGCGATAAATTATATATAATTTATAATATGTCAAGGTCACAGTGACAAATTGTATCTGTTTAAATTCAATATTACCTGTATCAGTACAAATGTAAATTAAGAACATTTTATTTTGCTGAAAATTACTGATTTCGCCGTATACAAGAGTCCTTTTTATCAAGACTTACTTCAAATAAATATGTGATAATTTATTAAGCTGACATTGTTAATTTTTACCATACATAAAGGAAAAAAGACTGAAGTTAATGACATTATTTTAACTTTATCTCTATTTTTAATGTCCAACATGTATTTGCAAATAATTGATGTTGATGAGGAGGTAATGGCTATGTGGACTATATATGGTGCTTGATAGTGCTGAAGAACTGAAAAACTGACACGGACTTATTTATATTTATCTTACATCTCATTCATAGGATCCATTTGATGATGTAACAGATAATATAAAGACGGCTTTGGGCAAACAGACAATGGGCGACTTCTGTCGTGGTTTACACAAAATCAAAATTGATCGTTTTGTTGATGAGTTGTTGCATCTTATTTTACTCTTTTTGAAAAATGCACAAGGAAAACAGTTACACCATCCGTAAGTATTCTGGTTGTTCAAGTTGTGTGTTCTCTTAACTTGTTAACAAAATGTCTTTCATATCCAAACATTTTACATCGCACTGTTGGTTGATAATTTTCATTCCTAATTGAGCCAGTATTTTATCTCAAAGAAAAGGCTATCATTGTTTGAATTTTTGTTCTTAAAATCTATTTCAAACTTATTGCAAAAGTTTTATACCAGATAAAAACTTCTGTTATTTGTACGCTGTTGTCAAAACCTTGCAACTTGTCTCAAATGTGTTATAGTTCAAGTGAAAGAAATTAAATTAAAAGTGCGAAAAACATAATGTCGGGAAATTTTTGATAAATTTCTATTCTTCTGTTAAAAAGTGAAAAGATATATAGTACGTCATAAAGAAAAGAAGTAACTCAAAATAGTGAAATTTTTCAATGTTTATATTGATCTTTTTTTTTCCAATGTTTTTTGGCATACTTTTTGCAATTGAACAAAATATAAATTGAATTTTTTTAAATTTAAGAAGCATAATTGTTATGCTACTTAAAGTTTTAAAAATGATAGAATAAAGGAACTTTTTTGATATTTAGCGTGAAACATTATCACTTATGAAATTTTCGAAATTTCGCAAAACTGATTTTTGTTTGAAGTTATTTACAGAATCGTGCCACGTTCTTTTTTGACCAAGTTAGCAGCGGTGAAACTAGAACTTTTAATGGAGGGGGGTTATGTATTCATGTATATTCAGCTCCGCCCAGCTGATTTCTTTTCAAATTTTATTTGTTAACAGACCGAATCAATAAAGCAGAGCTGGATATATGAATATTTACCGCCTTATTTAACATTCTCATTTCGTCTCTGTAAGTTAGCTTTACACTACCCAGTTTTCTTCTGGCCCAATTCATTCCTTCCCTTAATCTTGAAACTCAAGTTTCCCCCCTGAAAATTCGTGTCGTTAAGATTTGCAATTATTATTTTCGATAAAGCTTAGCTGAGTACATCAACAGGAAGCTTGAACAAGATGGTTGTACTCTTATTGAAGATCTTAGAGAGAACTTACCAGATGAAGTTACTGTGGCACATGCTGTTGATGCTTGGAGGCTTGCATATGAGAAAAGTGACTACCACTCAAACTATTCTTGATTATGTCCCCAATGGAAGATGGATTCTTTATATTAAGCTAATAAATTGCACTTAAAATCTCATTCACATTCATATTAAACTAGGGTGCATCATTGAACAATAGTTAATACAATAGAAAGAAGCACAAGCAAATGTAATACGCATGTGTAGTTTATCTCCTAAAATGAAAATGTTTAATTCATTACTACTTGACGACCAATTCTGTAACAATCAATCTTTTTGCACTAATACATATTTCAAACTGTAAAAACTTTTTGATCTTTTTCTGTTTTTTTCGTATGAAAAACCTTACTGTTGACAAAAGTGTTTTTAAAATCTCTATCTTTTAAGGATAAATGGCTTAAACTTAGATTGCATAAGTTTGTTCTTCATTTTTTGTAAACATTAAAGTAGCATTAACGTCGACACAATGAAAATAAAAAATATGTAACTAAATAATTCAAGTAGTCAAAGTTAATTCATTGACGAAGGAATTAAATATTTTTTAATTCACTGAAGCATTTATACATTAGTGCGTAACAAATACTATCAAATTTAAAGGATTTTTATCTCTTTTGCTCATGCTGCTGTAGAACAATAACGTAAAGCAATAAAGCTCAATTGTTGAAAAAATTCATAATGTAAGGAATGGATGTAAAAAAGATAGGAATAAAGAAATTATGTGTAATTTTTTTCATGCTAAAAAATATTTAATGAATTTTCTCAAAACATTTTATTGGCCAGTTTTTCTATATTTTTGTAAAATTTTGTTATGCATCGTATACCAGTCCTTTGTTTCATTTTTGTATTTGCAGGAAAGTCATCTTCGTGCAATGCAATATCTTCCGAATATCATAGAACTTAAACGTTTTCTTTTTGAAAAGTTTCATCGTTGCTTAGATCGAAGCGAAGCTGAAAAGTTCACCGTTGACCACCTATATAAAAGAGGTACAGCTACACACTGCGTTAGTTTATAAAAACGGTTGAAAAGGCGTCAACTTTGGCTCAAAAATATGCGTAGTTTGTAATTTGTAACGCAAATGAATGCTATAGTCAGTAGGGACGCCAGCCGCCTTTTGCTCCTAAAATGTACTTTTTTGTGTTCACTCACTGGTACAAAAATAAATCGGTTCAATTTTCTAATGAATGAATAATAACTTTGCTAAAAAATTTGCAATAAAACAGTGAAAGACCGGGTGATTTTGCCATTGGCTATATGTGTATATATCAAGTATGCAAAACAAGTGCTCACGTGTCTCCAAAATCGAGGTCATCGCCATTTCACAATCGATACAAGTCAATATACTAAAAAAACTCCAAAAATAATAACTACGTTCGTCACAGTATGTAACAATAGACTCTGCCTCGGTCACATACGTCTCACAGCTGACTCTCTCAACTATAACTGCCTTTTTCTTGACGTCATTTACAAATGTTCAGAGCATGCTAGATAGTAACTAACAATGAGTGATGTCTATCTGTTTCCGACACTTATGTTATCAATATTAAGAAGAAGAAACAGATCTTCGATGTTGCAAGGGACAGACGACTATAGTGTCGATGCTTGAATACTATTTCAAATTGCATGTTGCAGTACAGACACTAAATATTAGATACGTCAAGAATATAAAGTGGGATGAAATTTAAATCTTAGGAACTTAAAGATGTCGTTGTGCATGCGCATTGTCTCGTATGCTGACTAATCAATTTATCAACCAAAATCGTCGAAAAATGAAAGTTGCTTCATCCAATGTGATTTTATGATTGTTTTAGTAAACTTTGATTAGCAAATAAAATCGTTGTTCATAATTTATTTATCATCTTTCATCCTTTTTAGCCCGGAAGAAAAACATCATGTCAAGGCTTTAATAAATAGCTTCATTCTGGCTTAGAAAATCATGAGAATATCACTTGTGAAAGAAGGTGAGTCCTAAAATAAAAGTTAAGGTCGCTATACAGTGCATGTGCAATTTAAAAGCTTAATTTACTTTATCGACTGATGAGTTGTCTTCAGTCGTTTCAAGGGATGAGCAATATTGGTTTACAATTCATTTTTTTATTCAATGTTGACAATTGTCTGCTGTAAAAAACTAAAATGACACTTTTTGCTAATAAGCTTGATCTTACTTGTCATAACTAAACTTTCATGTGTCCTACTTATTAGGTTGTTAAGTTGTATCAAAAGAGCTGAGCGACTTGCGCACTTGAAGGCCTATGACCCAGAGAGTGATTTTTTACCAATGGTCTTGGCTCGCTGTGACTATTCACTAAAATTTGGTGAAGGAACTGAAGAAACTGTTGTAAAGTTCAACTGGAAATCTTTAGAAAGACAACTTGTAGACAGACTTATTCGGGGAAAACCTAGAATTACATCTTTGGTTAGTTCCCTGAATTTTTTCTTGTTATCCATGTTGTACAGAAAGGGATATAAATGAATAGGATTGAGAATTTATGGTCCTGTCAGCTATTTCTGCGTTTAATTACATAAATTAATTTTCTGCTTTTCTAGGTTAAATTATTTGTGTTCAGCAAAGATATTTGTGATGGAGCTGTTTTCAAAGCTTTGAATCAAAAGATCCCTCAGGTACAGTTGATAAGAAAAGTAGCTAATTTAGCTGCTTTACTTATGATAAGGAAAAACAAAACGAAATATATTTTCGGTGATGTATTCAGAATTACCTAGGAATTCTTACTTGAAGGTATTAATTGCGCTGACAGATATAATGCTATACGTATGTTTTGCTTTTAGACGAATAAAATAAATGTCAATTAAGAGCATTTCAGTCTGATTATTTTGCACATGAGTCCTGCTTTTTACTTGTTTCTGTTAAACAGGCGATACTTTATCGTTATCTAGATAAAGCAAATATAGCTAATTTTGACTACCATTATTACATCAATAAAAAACATGTCTACTGATATGCAGCCCTTTAAATTAGTTTATGTTGATATGGACTGTATAAGAACTGTATAGACTATATGGTGCGTAACAGTAAAATATCAAGCAAAAATTGATATGGGAATATTGAAATCTTTGTGGTATTGCTATAGGAACCATTTGACGATATAACAGATAAGATAAAGACAGTATTGAACAAAGATATGAAATTTGAATTAAGTCGTGGTTTACAGAAAATCAACATTGATCGTTTTGTTGACGAATTGTTACAACGTTTTGTGCTTCTTAAACGTACAACATATCCTTTCATATCCCAACTTTTTACCTCGTAAAGTTGGTCGACCGTTATCAAACCCTGATCGTATCATGAAAAAGTGTATGGGTTAATGTTACTTGTTTGCGTTTCATTAAGTAGCTAGTTTATTTCCAACTCTATAGCATTTTGAAAACACACGCATGTTTGGAGAACACGATTTAGTTACAGAAATTTTTCTAAATACAAGAGGTTCTACTGACAACCTTGTCTATCGTGATGGAAACTCGTGTTGTTGTTCAAAACACATTCATGTATAAAAAAACGATGCTAAATTTATTTAAAAAGTAAAATTGATAAAATTGTAAAATACAAGTCATAATGAAATATGTGCGAATATCTGCAAATGTTTTGTAAAAATTTAATTCTTGGAAAAATGTTAAATGTCATGGTAGCATGTCTTACACAAATGGAAAGGTTATTACAAAATCATGAAAAAAGTTCAAAGTTTACAATCATCTAACTTCTTCATTTCGAGAAAACTTATCTAACTGTATCAATAGAAAGCTAGTTGTATTCAATAGAAAAAGTTTGTTTATATAGTTCATACCACTAAGATTTTAATTTTCGTTTTTAACATATTTTTTAGCTGAGTACGTCAATGCAAAGCTTGATATTTTATACAATCGCAATTGTGGTTGTCAAATCCGGGTGGGCGAAAAAAATTTTATTTCATGAACCCGCGTCTTTTCGCTGACTTTGACAACCAAAATCTGCCATGTTTTTGACCACGCGGCCGCGCGCTAATGATTTATAGTAATTTGGTTGACATTTTCCTCCAGGTCTTATAGAACTCAATTGATCACACCCATTCCGTGTCCGATCTCCGATCATTATTTCTCATTATAAATCAAAGAAAAATTGTAGCTTCCACTTTGGATCAGGGTCCTCTATTCCTAAGAGTTGGGACAACCGTTCTGGGGCAAGCGCGGAGCCGCCATTTTGGTTCCTATTTGCAATGCGAAACTATAATAATACTATTGGAACTTGGGCTTATATGCAAAAGAAGAAAGCAATTTAAGCTTATTCCATGGTGGTATCAAATATATTAGGAGCAATAGCAAGCTCTTTGCGTTTTTTTAACGATTTGTGTTAGACCTGATTTAATTTCTTGGTTTGAGCTTTGTTTGCGGCTTACTAGTTCGTGCTTCAAATTTATCCTGACCCATTGTAAGAAGTATTTTTCAAATGTGAACGTGTTTTTTCGGCTTATGTTCCGACTCTGTAACAAATTTTCAAGATCTTTAAGCTTCGTGGCAAGCGACAATGCTATCCTGGCATCAGTGTTATCAAATAGTTGGACAAGAATTTGTTCGAAACTTCGAATCATAGTAATCATGCAGTTTTAGTTCTGAGAGATTTGTGTTCAAGATTTGTTCCAATTTAATGGTAGTGAGTGGTTTATGCCCCCCCAATTTGATCCAAGCATGACATTTTTTATTCTGAAAGATCACAAAATTTTCTGGCTTAGCAAAAAATGACAGACTTTTTTACTTTTTAGTTATTGAAATATGCAATGATTTGACCAAGATGCATTTGACCTTAAACGTTTTATTCATTTATATTAAGTTATTTCGCGTTTAACACTTTATAAATTATTAAAGCTTATTTCTAATAAAGTTTGCTAGGGATTCTGCTGAAAATTTTGGTGAAGCATTTCTTTAAAATGAATTTATTATTTCTATAACATGAAACATTTCCTTTGTTGAAAAACAGTCCGTTTGCTATAAGTGCTACTGTTTGTAGTCTTTTATACAGCATATGAGTCTGATCCAATCTTTAATTTAGCAAAGAGTTAAATTTATTGGTTGAGGAATGACAAGACTTCTGTATGTGTTTATTGATCAAGCATGTGTGTATTAGAGGGGGCTCAGCCCCGTTTGTTCAAATTCTATGCCTTGTATTGCCAGTGAAATATATACATGAAAAAGCCAGCAATATTTTAATATATATGAGAAAGGCAGCAATATTTTATTATATGAGAAAGGCAGCAACAGTTTGTATAAACATTAAAGAGCCTAAATAGCTGAAATTATGGAGATATGTCTCTGATCTTATAAACCAAAACCTACAATTAAAATACCACTGACAAGTCTAGAAGAGAAGTAATGTTCTACTTTGAGCGACAGAAGCAGGGTACATTTGTACAATTCATTACCAAAAATATATTGTATTCGGCTGTTTCAGTGACTATCCTAATTATAATTACTTTATTTTTAAATGATGAACTAAAAATGCAAAATACAACATGGAAAATCATAAGAGTTTCTGTGAATTGGTGTAGTTGTTTGTTTTAGTGTGGAAGTGGCTGAGAATTGAGAGGTTCGTAGATTGACCAATTTCAGAACATAACGAGAAATTATCTTTCGATTAAAAACAAGCTTTGGAGTAAGAAAACTATTGAAACTGCATCAGCTCGAACTTTGAAATGTTATTTGGCCCAAAAATGGTTCTCTACTTGAGTCAGTTAATTTAAACTTATATCAAAAGCAGTTCAGCACAACAATCACCATACGCAATCAAATTTCGTAAGTTCGACGTAAAGGCATTTCTTTCGTTTTTTTCGTAATCCTCGATTCTGGCGATATGTAATGAAATTTAGTAGCCGTCAACAATCAGTTAGTACTTATCCATAAAAAAACGCAATATTATCTCAAAATACTGTATTACTAGCAACAATTGCTATATAAACACTAGCTCAAATTTCAAAGCTAGGAACCAAAATAGCGGAAATTGATCAGGTGATGAATATTGCCCAATCAATGTAAGCTAAACGGATAACAATAGATGTCCCAACTCTTACAAATAGAGGGCTCTGCTTTGGATTGATTTTGCTCGCATGTTTTAAATGCCGAGGACGGTTCTGGGAAAATCACAATTTCCTTGTATTCATATCTGTCGGCAGTTGAACTGAGTAAACATACATGATTAAGATGTTCTGATTCAATCTTTATGGAAAATTAAAATAAAACGAAGGAAACGCATTCAGAAAGCGAAAAAGCGGATGACAACGCCGCCGATTTAAGCGACGAACGCACTTCTATTGCAAATGCATCGCTGAATGCTTAATCTAATTCAAGCAGCAGTAGCAGCAGTAGCAGCAGTAGCAGTAGTAGAAGTAACATCCAGCAAATTGTATATCCGGGAGAGGGTAAGATTTCGACTTAGAATTTGTCACAATTATACATGTTATCATAGACTCCATCCTTGAAATTATCTTTAACGCAAATAGCACTTCAATAAGTAAAGTAAAACCGAAAGTGCAAATTCCAAAAACGAAAACGCTCGATCGAACAATTAGAACAGCGATAATTTGTTCCATCAACCCATAAGTTTTGAGATTCCGTGCTATTTTAGTGTAGATTCGTTTTTTGCTCATGATTTTATGAATTTATATAAAACAGTTCCTGCTTTCCTAAAAGAAACAGCACTATAATCTTGTGTGTTCAAAACCGGAAGTATAATTTTGCTCAAAATGTGCAGTTTATATTAGCCACATTCCAAATGCACAGCTCCATATTTTTTTGAATCAGCTTGTACAAGAGTAAGCAATCATTTAAAGAGCAGTGATGGAACCACAAGTGCTGCAGTCCTTTCACATAATCGTCCCTTGACACTTTTAGAGATGACCAAGAATAAAGATATTTTACCTCAATCTGACCAGGTAAACGTGCATGATTATAAAACGTACATCATACACAGACAAGGTCATATGCAGGTCATGAAATCTGCCGTAATAACAATTTTTTGCACCTTACAACAGAACACTGATGCAATCGACGAGGAAATAAATCATGAGAATGAAAACCGCAAAGGTCAAAAGCAAGGTCAAAGAAGGTACCACTTGCCTTTTATTTATTAGAGCTCATAAGAGTGATTTAACAAACACGACGTTTCGTCTAAGACGCCGTGAAAATGGCGTGGCATGTGCTTTTTACTTCCGGTTCATTCTACGACGGCAGACGTGTTGACGACAACGATGTGAAAACATACCTTGTGACGTTATATGATATCTGAGACAAACTTAATTTTTGGATAAAAATAAAGATATATCTTTGATATTTGTATCTTAAAAGGTTATATAGGCCTACATATATATATCTAAGTAAAAATTGCGAATGTTTTGTTTCCTAAAACGTAAGAAACCAGCAAAAAACATAGCGGGGCCTACTCAAACTTCAGGGGTTTTCTCGAAGTCAAGACAACTTTAGTCAAAAGGACGTATGTCGATGATTTTGTATTTATACTGCAGTATATTTTGATGTCAAAAAATTAGCTTAAAATTAAAACGATAGAAAGAACGATCCAGCGGGAAGTTGCTGAAATTGATGAAACTTGTTTCATACTATTCTTTGACTAAATTTGACAACATCTTAAACGAAACGTAGTGTTTGCCAAATAATCAAGTCTTACAATTTTATTTACTGTAAATCATCCCTCAAGCTACTACATATTGCGCAACAAATTGATGATATTTACAAAAACAATGACTAAGACACCACAATAGGTGTATAGTACATAACATGTTATAAGGATAATAATCAGTCCTTGGGTTTAATAAGTTACGTTGAAGTTACTTCCGCTTACAGACTATTTCTATGTATTGACATGATCAAATGCGTTTAGCATGTCAAAGCAGAACTTCCCTGTTAGTTCATTAATTGAGTTGTCCTGCATTACATTAAGTAAATGAACAAAGTCTCTCCAGTAAAAGTTTCTTTCAGTAAAAGTTTCTCCATGCAGTAAAGCTAAATGTCTATTATTTTAAGTATGTGTTCTCCTCACACACAAAATAAAAAACCTAATTAGCTTTAGAGAGCCTATTCCCGATGATCTAAAAGCCATGGTGCTTCTCAAATTTAGTTTCAAGGAATTTAATTCCGTTATGGAGTGTATCTAACTGTCGCGGGTCGCAGGTTAAATGTCGCGTGTCACGGCTAAAATGTCGCAGGTATAAAAAAACACTTTTTTACATTGAAAAGTTTGAAAGTCGATGTTAAATTCTTTATTTCTATGTATGCTCACTTGAATGTGCTCTATGAATCAACGTTCTCTGTTGTCAACATTAAAATATGTCACCATATAAATGTGTTAAATTTAAACTTTAAAGTACTTTATTGTTGTAATCATGCATAGTTATATACTTACCAACCGTCGACATTTCAAGAAATTACTCGTGTACAACTGTTAACTTGACACTCAAAGCATTACCATACGTAATGTTTGGTAATTGTATTGGAAATTGAATTATTGGAAGAAATACGTAATTCTGTCGAATTGCTGGAAACCTGGTCCGGATTACTCTTTTCTTCTTCTTGAAAGCACTGGTAGACGTTTTCAGTTTAAATGGTTGTCAAAGTTTAAATGGTTGGCTTACTCTCCTTTGGCTAAAGGTGTTTTTTGCGTCCCTTATGTTCTTTTTGGTGGTTAAAGCACGCATAATGCAAGTAAGCTTCAACGATTGATGATCAGTGCAGCAACATGTTGACAAATCTAATATTCACGCAACTGCAACCCTTCGTGCTTCTTAGTTTACGCAACCCTCCAAGCAAGAGGCTTGGTATCGATGTGTAGTTGAATTCTGCCTGACAAGAATTTAGCATTTAGAGGTCATCATGATGATGCTCACCATTACCTCGGTGAAAAAGATCCGACTAATCCAGGCAACTTCATCGAGATATTAAAGTATAGCGCTCGATGTGGTAACCTGATGGACGTGCTTTTTGAAAACTGCCCTTCTAACCGAACCTATAGGTCATAATTTATTAAAAATGAAATAATTAATATATTTGGCGACTTAATAACTGAAAAAATTGTGGATATTAAAGAAGCGAAATTTTTAACCATTTTTGTAGATGAAGCCACTGATTCTATAAATGTAGAACAAATGGCGATTGTTTTGCGATTCGTGCACAAAAACTTTAAAGTGAGGAAAGAATTCCTCGGTTTTATTCCTTAAATGAACAGCCCTTCCGGTGAAGCTCTGTCCGCTGAGATAAAAAATTTCATTCAAAAGGTCCGCTTAAGTATGGAACAATATCGTGGCCTGGGTTATGATGAAGCGGGAAATATGGCAGGCAAATTTTCTGGGATTGCTGCCCGAATTTTACGAATATACGAAAAAGCAGTTTACTTTCATTGTGGTTTACATATCTTAAATCTATGTGTTGCGTCTGCTTGTGGAATAGACATATTGCGTGAAATGATGAATAATGTCCGTATGGTGTCCGACTTCTTAAGGTGGCTCCGTAGTTAAAAAATCGCCATTTCCAAAAGCTTATTTTATCATTACAGAATTATTGGAATGCCATGATTTTTGGGGGGCAGAAACAAAACACTTAAACAAATTAACCATAAAAAATTGGTATATATTCATACAATTCTAAAAGTGTAGTAACCTGGTAAGTTGAGCCTGTTTTTCCGGCAATGAAAATTATGGGGTCACAAGAAACTTACTATTGGCAAAACTATAAAAGGTGTGGTTCCCAATCTTTTATAATATTATAAACAATCATTGATATGGCTATCCTTTCATTTAAAATTCCATTCAAGAGTTGCTCCCTTTTGTCGATGTTCTTTCTTTTCCAAATATTCACACCGCCTTTAAATTATTTGGAACAGTTTTAGTAACTACATGTAGCTGCGAGAGATCTATTTCAACCCTTCTTCGATTAAAAACATTCATGAGAAGCACAATGGAAGGAAGAAGACTAACGTCACTTGCATTGTTGAATGTGCATCGGGAAATGCACCTTAACATCAACGAAGTAATTGATCATTTTGCTCCAAAAAAAATCCAAGGCAAATGGTGTTGGCGGATATTTTAAACAATGATCTTGCTATAGTGCCAGAGAACAATGTTTAGGTACTTTCAATAGAACAAGTTGATGCAAAAGGAGGAGGGTTGGCATGTTGTTGTTTAAAGTAAAAAACACAACACGTAAACGTTGGCATTCAACTTAAACACCAAGATGACTAAATTTGCTTTGCTGTCTTAATTGGATATCTCGCTTTCGTTGACGGAACAGAGATATGGTGTTACGTAAGTACGGCGATTTTTTCATTTTTTAACGTTGTAACATTCATTACGGAACATGTTTGTAATTAGTACTTGAATTGTTTGGTGCATTTCACTATTTGCTCCCTAAAATTTTGAGCTAGAATATAGCGACAAATGCATAATAGAGTTCCACGCTCAAAACAAAGGAAGTTCAACTTTCGGTATTCATGAAAGAAAGACCCCCCCCCCTAAACATGAGTGTTTACTGGAATGCGCCACGGTCAGGATTTACGCTGGATCCGCGCCTGAAAGCAATGCAACTTTCCATTAGCCGGAAAGTGTTAGTTATACATATGATCTTATGATATACCCAATGTACCCAGTATTTAAATTCTATAGTTAGAGGCTGCAAGACTTGGGGGTATTGGCATTGCCGTTGAAAATTCCGAACATCCACTTCAAGTTATAAACACATTTAGTTTAGGATCAGCTATGGATAGATTACAAGTAAAAATGGCTTCCACTTTTTCTTGCGCACAATTGGTCTTTTACTTAAGAATAATATGATATATATCCAATACATGAGTTGTATCCAAATAAATCCTGAATTAAATGTTGATATTTGTTATGACAGTACTACACTTAGAGCCAGGGTTTATAAGATACACGTTCTCTGTTGTCAATAGAACTATCTCGTTAGCGTTGTGTAAAATCCTGATACATAGGCAATGTGTGTTTGTTCTATATATCCAAATATAATATTAATAAATATAAGTTATGCACTAATCATTATTGAAAAGATATTTAGCTTTTTATTAGTACCAAGCATCACTAACCATTCAAGACTTACTTGGATACATTCTGTTGCTAGGGAAAAGCAAATTTATAATCGTGAGAAAGTGCAAGTTATACATATAAATAAACCATATCTTATAATTTATGAACTGGGTATTTACAATTTCAATTGTATGAGAACTTTAACGGCCCTCAAAACTAATAATAATTCCTCTTCTATAGCAAGCACAATTATTATATATCCAAACACCGGTGACATATATTAATGTTGACTGCAGAGAACGTTGATTTATAGAGCACATTCAATTGACATACATAGAAATAAAGAATTCCTGAGAATTTAACACCGACTTCTTTCAAACTTTATCATGCAAAAAAGTGTTTTTTATACCCGTGAGAGTTTACCCTCGATATTTTACTCGCGACACGCGACCCGCAACAGTTAGATACACTCTCCGTTATGTCGGTGTATTTAAAAGCCATGGTGCTTCTAAAATTTAGTTTCAAGGAATGTAATTCCGTTATGTCGGAATGCCGTTATGTCGGTGAAACCATCGTCACCCATCATCTTACCATAAGGATTAAAGAACAAATAACTTCCGACAATAACTTACACATCCACACTTGCTAAAAACTCCTAACTGCAAATCAAAATACACTCGTTCTTGCTTCCCTATTTTAGAACCATCACTTAATTTTCTCCAAAACTTAAAGAATGATTTTTTTTCGATTGTAACTATTTTTATTTGTTTTTATCACACTCACATGCTGTGTAAGTATCGCTTGTATAGTCGAATACCTGTTATCACACTTCATTTATATGTATCATATATCATATAATGTATTTAATACTATGACTATTTAGTTCATTGACTTCATGTGTAATGAAAATCCCCTTATGTTAAATCGAAACGTGTTTATGTTGACAATTTGTTGTTGTCCCTTTTAAATGCCTTATTTTTAATCAAATATTAATCTTAAAAAAACAAATTGAAACTTCGACTCGCCCCACTTTCTCAAGCTTTGTTGTATATTTCCTATTTTAATTCTAGAGAGATGAAACAAGATAAACAAGTACAAGATGAAGACATGTTTACTGTTATTTTTAAAGCACTTTCAGCGGAAAGTTTTGTAGAAGATAATGAAGAGAATTTCAAAGTTTTCATACATGGAGACCCACCAGTTTTTCGAGGATGGGAGAACGGATCAGGAATACCTGTTGAGACAAAACGGTTTGTATAGCATGTTTTTATTGTAGATACTATTGTGATGTATCATAATCCAATCCAGTGTTAGTAAAAATGTATTAATGCTCATCATTTTTAAATTCGCCACAGTTTCATAACATAGCGTTATGAATTTTAAGGCTTAAGTTAAACAAGTGGGAAGTCTTTATCAAATAGGAACAAATAAATAGGATGTACAAATAAAGCGTGTAGGGCGTAGTTATATTTGTTACTGGAAAGGAATGACCCTTAAAAATGTTTCTGAGCAATCGATAGCAGTCTGTTTCATTTGAAATGACGCATTTCATATATTGATAAAGAATAAATCTTTACCAATGGAGTAGATTTGTCGTTGTTTAGACATGTAAATATACTCAAGATTGAGCTGCAATAATTTATTTTGGCTATAGATCTTCCAATTACAAAATAACAAAAATATGAAACTGTATTTATATACCTCCTTTTTATACCAGAATAATCTCCGGCCGCATATGATAGAGTCATATAATAAAATAAAACACGTTTTTCACTGGATTAAACGAATGTTTGAGTGTTTTTAATTTTTTTTAATAGATTTGGTGAGAAACAGTGGTTGCTCAAAGCTGTTCTTCAGGTGCCATTAGAACATTCAAAGAAGAAATGTGCTTATAAATATGTTTTGATGTCTCATGGTGAAGCAAAGTATGAGTTGTTGGTGGAAGTAGAATCATCCTTTAATCTCTACAATTTTGGATGTATAAATCGCTGCCTATGCATTCCGACAACTTACCGCAGGAAAAATAGTAAGTTTATTTTTATTGCACGTTATGTATGATCATTACAAATAACATAAGTAAGCTAGTACAAAAAATGTTGAAATTTCATCATTGCCTTTTTAAGAAACTGAGTTATAGCTAAGAAATTTGCAGTAGTTGAAGTATTTTCATAAAAGTTAGTATTTTTTGAGATGAATCAAAACGGCTCTAGTAGCTATGTATGAAAGTTATTTGGCATAAAACTTAAATTGTCATAATTTGGATAAATAATTATACATATGCATACGGATGAAAGTACATATATTTTTGTATATTTGTTGGATTTTCTTGGTGTTTGAAGTGCTGCGACTTGACTTTTTCTATCGGGCTTTAATCATTTGATCGCAGTTATGTTTCTGATGTGAATTTTTATAACTTCGTGGTGCAAGATTGGTTAACTATCATCACGTGTTTTGTATTAGAAATTTATTACAAGTATGATGGATTTGTCTACAAGAACACTGGAAGAATTTATAAACACTTTGAGTGGGTAAAAAAGGACAGAGAAGAATTCTTGGAACGGTTTTTTCCACGCTGGATTGGGTTTTTCAACAGTTCTGAGAATGTAGAAAGGATGCAGCCAGATGAGGCGATGGAAAGGCTTCATCTTTTGCTCTTAGCGGTTACCGAAATGTGGATATCGAATGATGGAGAAGTCTGGAAAAAGGAATTTTCCAAGCCTGATTTTGAAAAGGTGTAAAATTTTGTGATGAAATGTTTCTTCATGTAAAACATTTTCTAATCCTAATTAATGAAAAATGGTATATGATAAATGCTTTAATTGTATTTTGATGAAAAAATTTTCCTTAACTTATGTGCAATAAGACACTTCAAAAACATTTTGATGCCAACAGTTGAAGCAAAAAGAACTTGTTAGTTATAATGAAAAAAGTTTTCGGAGAGTTTTACTTCTTAAGTTATGTTTTAATCATACAAACTTTTTATGCATGCTCCTATTCATAATGATTTCAAACGAAATAGCTGTAGAAAAAGACTAAATAAAACTATTACCTGTGTTTTTCTGGCATATGTCAAAGTCTTTTATTCAAAACTCAAGTGATTATATTTACATTCCTTGCAGGTCGTTACTCCTTTGTTGATGCCCAAGGTAAAATCAAATTGCAAAGTTTTGAAAAATGGAAGAGTAGGAGATGAATCAAATGATTTATTTGAGGCTTTAGTTTCATCTGCTATGATTGCATCTGTGTTTGGAGAATGCGAATTTACGATAGCGAAAGAAAAAGCCGAAGATATTCTGCGGAGTCTCAAGTTTCCTGTAGAACGGACTGTTTGCGTGAGATTCATGAAAACTATAAGTGCATTTCATCAACAAATTTTAAGGTTCGTTTCTTGAGGTAGAAATATTTTGTAAAAAGTAGTTGATGCAATTAGCTACTGATTTCTGATTTCTATAAATATGCGAATTGTAGCTGTTATTTTAATCTCATTATTTTCCTTATTTCTGTCAAAAAGACATAAAAAACGTGTGAACTTTTCGTTTGCATGGTTAGCTAATGAAAAACATGTGTGGCTGTGTACCATTACTCTTCCATGTTTCTGCTATTCATAAAGACAACAAATTATAATCACTTCAGACGTTTGAGATTCTGGCAGCTCTGTTAAGGGCAATTATGGGCCTTCAAAAATGTTTCTGAAGCAAAAAGCCTCGCCATTTCACCTAAAGCTAATAAAACATTGAGTTACTAGTTTGCATTATCCTTTTTAGTTTTTGCGCTACCAACGGCTAGTTTTTTTAAAGTCTGGCATAGTTCGAATAATGTTTTGTAGTCTAAAGCATTATGGCATGATTCAATCATAACTGAAAAGACATTATGACAACTTTTCTTTCATTTTTACTCTTAATTAAATGCAAAATATTTTTGAATTTTGTCTCTAATAAATAAGTAATGAACTTTTAAATAAAAACCCTGGGCAATGCTGATAAAAGACCAGAGTTTAGACAATTCTTCTTCCAAACTAGTCTTTCAAAAGTTGTACTTCTTTGCTTTACAATGCTTAAGTAAAATTCTACAGCATATTTTTCTTATTGAAATACAAAGACCATTTAACATGAATTATTAGCTCAATCACTAAAATTATTTTCTTAACGTCTTTCTATACATATTTAACTTTGATTATTAAGAAAATAACATCACTGCAACATTACAAGAAATACTTATTTTAGAGAAAAGTGGCTTTTTTCGACATTTTGTGCTAAAATATGCTTATTTTTCTCTTTCTTTTTTTATAGCTCTTTCATTCAAAGTATTTTTAAAATATTTTACCGATTCTTCAAAACAAGGTCTTTGCTTGACTGGCTTAATGCCTTACCATTGCTTCATTTTCTCCGTGGAGAATGTGAACCATTTAAAGAAGTCCTCTATACATCAACGCCTGATTTTGGGCAATCAAAATGGTGGGGTTTGCAAGGCCTTGATTTCGGAGAAGTTAAAAGTTCTATGGGAGACAGGTTTGTTAGCTTTTATTGGTAACTGTTGCGCATGCACGGCTAACGACAATTTTACTGAAGAAGTGTCCGCGTGTCTGTCTGAGTCAGTGACAGTCGGATTTACGAGCAACGACGAAGAATGCCGTTTTTAGCCTTCGTCACTTTCTCCGGAAATTGTCGCAGATTTGTCATTTCATTCGCTCGTTCAATTGACAATCTGTTGTGAGGTAAAGCTTTGTGCATGTTGCGAACTATAGCAGTTTTAACATTCTAATATTTAGCTTGCTATATTTTTGTCGAATTTTGTATCTCGATTGTTCATTTGTGCTTTGTGATCGAAATTTCACGGCAATTTTACAAAATTTATACTGCGTAAGTTCATCGTTTTTACGCTGTTGCGAAAAATACTCGCACGTTCAATAAATTACACATGGGCACCTTTTTTCATGTTCAAAAGTTCAATAGCACTCGTGTGCTCGCAAAGAGCTCAAAAGCAACGCGACAAAGTTGAGTTCATTCTACTCTTGAGTGCGTTGTTTTGCGCGCAAGTTGAAAACATTGCAAAGGCCTTTCGCGAAAGAGCTTTCTGACCAAAAATCTCCGTTTTGTAGGAATCGTAACTCTTCTACGAAGAATCAAATAGATAGCAATTAGGGTGTATTTTAAGCATTGTGGAAGTAACTGTCTTTTGTTGACAGCAGATTTTTTAGTTTTTTTACAAAAAATTTTCTTTCAAAATTCGAAAGTCGAGTCGCAAAAAACAACTGACAGAAAAGTAATAGTGGGCAAGCGTCGTGGCGATTGCATTTGCAAAAAAATCTCATGTTGCATTTGAATATCAGTTCTCTAATGAACATTCAACAATAAGTGTTTTTGAAATTTGATGTTGGATAGCTGGCTTGTATGAAGATTATTGCCAATGTTGAGTGCCCACATTACTTTAAATGAACGGCAATAATTGACATTGGACAAATCGTCAAATTTTTCCTGATGGAGAGAGGGAGGGGATATGTGGGTTGGTTTCCCAGACGGGGAGTCTAGGCGCCACCCCTGTTAAAAAGATCCTAGAAAATATGTTTTTCAGTGGAGAAAAACCTTTAAAAAATGCGAGAGATCTTAATGACGTCACTTTCTTTATGTGAGTCTCGTGAATCCAATCACGTGACATTAGCAGGCACTGCTAAGCTAGAGCGTCGAAAAAAGCAAAAGAGTTAAACAAATACATGGGTCGTTTAACTAAATATCATTTTTAAATCCTAACCAAGTTTATTGTAATTATTGTTAAATATGCAGTCTTATTTGAACTACACTCATTAAATTTACATCATTCACTATCCGTGCACATGTACGCATCGCGTACTTAATTTTAAAATTGTTTAGTAAATAAAACCTGTATCGCACAAAACCAAGGCTGGCAGCAGGCTTAGAAAATGTGTACGCAGTGCGTACATGTGGATAGCCTTGCATATGAAGGTATTTTAAATGATAAATATTTTAAACACGAAGAATATACGATGCCTTTATAAAACTAGTTCATTCTTAAGACTCTTCTCTTTTCAATAACAGAAGGTGGCTCGAAATAATGACAATAATAATTTTGTATCAAAATGCCACATAATAAAATTACTACCTCTTCCAACGATACATTTTTTTTTTTATGCAAAATATGCTTTAATTGTGCTCACTAGTGAATAAACATTATTATTGTACTCAAGTGCTTGCATCGCCCAAAGTTGGCGGTAGCAACGATATAAACTCATCATCATGGCGTACATTTTACTATCACTAACGATTAGCTATGACGTATACTCAAATACTAAGTATAGGATGGTGGAAAGCCGTGCATGGACAGCGGCTAGCCACAAAAACCCATGTTCAAGCAAATAAAGAAGAGTTGTTCATGCATGATCCCAAATCTATAACTCTCCTCTCCCCCTTCACATACACACATACGCGCACGTTCTTTTATGATCAATGACACAGAAATACATAGCTCAATTTCTCAATGATGTGACTTGCAGAAATACTGTCAGGAAAAACTTAATTCTACTTTTATAATCATCAAAATTGTAATAATTTTTCTATTAAATCTTAGCATTTGGTTTATTAAATTGTTACAAAACATTGCAAAATAAGAAAAGTGCTACCAGACTGTTGGACTTTCACTTTTTTTATTGCTACAAGTTTTTAAATGTTGATCGTCTAAGTTAGAGAAATCTGGATGAAGACTGAAGTTTTAGAGTTATCGTCAACCTTAGTGGTAGTCATAAGAGTTAAATTTCGTCGAGTTTTTTGTAACTGATGTTCAGCAGAGTGGTTAGTTTTCAGTGAGCTGTATCTTTAAGTTCCTATCCGGTTCACCGATGTAGGTGGCCCTGGTTTTGTATGTGATTTAGAGTTAAAAGATGATTCGTTCCAGTTAGACTGTAGACTCATAGTTTGTTACACAACACCCTGTATTTCATACTTGTTGGGCTAAATGACTACAATATATTCATACAGAATAATGTACTGTGATATATGATTCGATACAAAAAAGAGCTATTTACGCACGTTAACAGTTTATTATATATGTGCGAATCAAAAAAAGTGTTGGGGTGTTTATTTTTGTCGAAACGTCCTATCTTTTATACTATCTAGCTCTCATTACGTATGCTGCAAATTATTCTTTATGTTAATGCTTACGAACGCTTCACTAAAAATGGTAGCTATTTGCACAGCGAAGCATGTTTGAATCAAGAAGATATTTGAATTATTTTAATGTTTTTATTTACGCATGCAAAGAAATCTTTTTTGATTTCGTTCAATTTGATTAACTGCAACATCGTGCAACTTTTTACGATATCTCGACCGTGGTCCTAAAGTGTTTTTACAATCTATTCAATTGCAAAGTGAAATTTAAATTTTTAAAAGTGATTGAAAGCGATGCAAATTGCTCAACGAGAAAGCAAATGGTATTCGAAGTGAATTTTATAAAAAAAACAATGCAATTTCAGTATAAACAAGCCGCATATCGGCCATTTTACCACGCGGATTTCGTCATAATAACATATAAAATAAACATGTTATTTACCGTCTGTGTCAGTCCGCACTTAAAAAATATTTTCACTCGCCCTCAAAAGTGTCCCTAAGTCTTTAGCCTCATGCTACTTTTGCGACTTCGTTTTCCGTGCGTACATCCCAGCCAGTAAATAGCATATATATTTTACTGTTTATTTGTAGTGAGTTGAAAGATATACTGCAAGAAGTAGAAAAAATGTTTCATGTTGATCCTTTACTGAGGCGTACATACCTACTGCTATGTCCTCTAAAGATATTTGGTGACCTTCTGAAAGAAAAATATTTCACTTTGCTTGAGTTGTGTTTTACAATACGGAAGCTGATACTGGATGGAAACTTGCAAAATGTGGTGAGTGCATGCAATAGTAATGTATATGTTCATATAATTGGTGTGTGCTGCAAAAGACAAAAAGTACTACACTTCATTTATCAAAGTGTCGTTAAAGCCGACAAAATTCAGGGTACACGTCAACAAGATTGCAATTTCTGGAATGACAGGGTACAACCTATTTTATCTCCGTAGCTGGCTTTGATGAATCCATAAAAGTTGTACAGGCATTAACGAAGAAAAGTTTGACTAAACTAAAAAGAAATTGTGTGTAACTAAACACTTCGGAAAACATGCGAATCGAAATTCTGTGCTGAACGATTGTCATGCTATTTTGAATGGTGTTTATTTTATTGTAGGACTTGAAGAAAAAAAGTCTGGAAAATGATTTACGAGTGAACAACATATAGGCACCGATCTCTTTACGTAAAAATTGATATAAAGCAATTAAATTCAATATCTGAAACGTTTCAAGTATACTTGTGCCACCAGCACTTTTTGTACAATAGTACAATGGCAAAAAGTTAAAGAGAACCTGCGACAATAGCAAAATCACTATTAAACATTTTATCCATTGAGAAAATGATTGAATTTCTTTTTGTAAATTAAGCATCTTGAAGATTTCTTTGAACAGATGAGTGAAGTACTTAGTTCCAGGTAATTATAATTTGACTATAGTATACACGAACAAACTGATTTGTGCCCAAAATTTGTGTATGCGCTATATATGAGCAGAATCCATTCAAATGAAACCAACCATTGTATTTTGAAAGCTCACTCACACTCAATAGAGCTTTAAAGTCGACTCCTAACTTTTATCAAAAATAACTAATTTCACTCCACAGATTGATGAGATCAAGGAGTAGCTAAAAAATGCTTCTCTATATAAAAGATGCTGGGTAGTCTTTGTTGTTTTCTTCCTCATCATAACAATAAGAGAATTTTTGCACGTTTTTCTCCTAAAACAATAATTTTTGGTACAAATTTCAGAACAAAAATCCGTTAAGATAATTTTAGTCGTAACTGTCAGCCAGCAATTTGTAACTATAGCTAAGTTTTCTATGCAAAGGCACATTGCCTTTGGAATTCCATTCAAATTGTAGTACAGAATATTTCCAAGTAAGCGATCGTTAAAATTCCGGGTTAGCTTAAGCGCCTAAAAATTGTGAACTAGCAAATAAATGATGTGAAAAGGCATGTTTAAAAATATTTGCGAGTAAAAGCTTATAATTATAACCTCAACACTGTCGTAAACATGCACATTAGCATAGAAATGTAAAAAGTTAATGTAACATGATTGCAAGTTCTCAAAAACTTGCTTAATAATAGCTATGTCTGTTTGTAGCAGTGTTTATAAGCATAACTTTGAGTGTTTTTGTTAAAAACTCACACGGGCTATCAGCCTTAAAATTTGAATACATTTTCGCACAGTTTCAGTTTCGAATTTATTTGTCAAAAATGTTCTTATTTATGGTTGTATACAGTTAGCAAAATACTTATGTGAAATAGGTAGCGAATTAAGGTGCTTTTCAACGTGATCTGCAGCAAGGATTTGCAATGGGATTTTTGAAGTCAACTGCTGCTCTTTATCCTAAATCCTTACTGAAACGATTAAAGATGTTTCTGACATAATCTTCTTTACAGCCCTACAATCTTTACAGAAAATAAATACGAAGAAACAAAAGCTTTGCTTTCTACGTTGGTGTGGATTGGAATGAGTTTAAAATTCGAATTTCATTTGCAACAAATTAAGTTTTTTTGTTGCTTGGCAAAGTGTATCGCCAACGCTATTAATCTTCAAAAGAGAGGAATAATATTGGGAAAAATGGTGTACATCTTTATTCGAAAAGCTCGCCATTATCTAAATCAGATGTAAAGGACATGTGGCAATTTTTCGAAGAGATATTTGAACTTACAAAGAGTTATTTTACTCGTCTTTGTCTATTAACCTGGAAGATTGTAAAACTCTGAATGGCGAAATGAATTACAGGTAAGTGTTTTTCAACAAAAGATAGCTATACTTTATGTACTAATTTTTAAGAGAAGGATGTAAATAGTTTGTTTCTCCAAATTCCATTTCCTATCCTAAATGTTACCATGACCGTAGGAATTTTTTCTACATTGCAGTTATTTGCTATTGTAATATTTTTAAAAAAAGTCTAGACATAATCTTTCAGGTCTAAACGTTTTAATAAAATCACGATTAAATTATAAAGTTTTATTGACAACTTAATATATTTCTTACTTTCCATGCAGCGCTTTAACAAACAATATTTATGGAGTTTAACTTGCTCATTCTATTAATTCATCACATTGAAAAACTACAAAAGCTTATAAAGTTAATATCAAACAGCACAAGCTATTATAGATACTTGATTGTTTAGCATAATCCTTTTACTAAAATCTAATCATACAGTCTCAAAGGCGGGCAATAGAATGTTCTGGGAGGGGAGGGAGGGCTAGTCTCCTTCAAAGAGCAGAGATCATATTTTATTTTACCATTTGCAGTGGCTAGACTCATGCATATATTCTAGACTTCAAATATAAATATGTTAGGTGATGTTATTGTTTATAAATTAGAGAGCTTTAGTTTGGCGTTAACGGCAAACAGCAAACTGCAAAAAGTAACGTGATCATGATTTTGCGGCTTACGTTTCGGTTTGCGGTTCAGGTTTTAATTCAAGAGGCTCTTCTTGGGGTAGGTGATTTACGGCAAGCTTTTTATTGCTTTTGATGCATTCAAGTGAGGTTTATGGGTCAAAGTTATATTTTTATGCGAGTATGCAACATGAATATGCCTTTTTCATCGAAAAACTTTCAACAAAACATGAAATTTAGCTCACGTAAACGCAAAACTAAAACTCTCTATTATCACCGTATAAATATTTACAGTAATTTTGATAGAGGTAAAATCAAGTATGTATTATACATCTAAAGTAATTGTAGTATGATTCAACTTTTAGCTCATATACTTGTTCTATTGAATGATATATTTAAAACACTTAGCTATTACTTTTTGTTAGATGTGGAATGAATTGCTATCATTTTCTGGTCCAGATCTCTTTCAAAATTCGTGGCGTGACGAATTCATGGCTAAGTTGATTGATCGAGTTAAAAAGGTAACTCTTATTTTACTAGAACTTTTCTTATGACTCTCATTTCCTCGATTCTATTATTATTTGCAACGCAAGAGAAAACGTTCTTTTTTAATGGTACGTCTTTTAAAGAAAGTTTATATTTATGATTTTGGATACAATTTGCATTTGAAGAATGTTACTATGTTCTTTGAATTTATGAAAGTCCATTAAAAAACACATTATTATTTAAAGGTATTATCGATTATTTAACTACATCCTATAATTCGGCTAGAGGGCTCAAAAGGTGAACTTGAAATTTGGAAATTAATTGTTTTTGTAAATTGTGGCTTGCATGTACTTATTTCATTGTCTCGCAGTTTTGAAAACAAGATGTTGTCCTTATGGCAGTGTCATGCGCAAAGCTATAGTCATAAATTGTGCGAGCTGTAGGTTTAGTATTTTGACGGGATGTATATATTTTCTGCATTATACCTCGAGAAAATCAAGAAATCGACATTTATTTCCATTACGTGATCTATCCTAAATGTTATCAATAACTTCAGAGACACTGAACATTGTGCAGTTGTACTTAATTGTCTCCAAAGAGCTGAAGCATTATTTGCTAGTCCCTTTACATCTATTATATGTTTGCGCAATTTATATTTGTCAAACATTATCTATTGAAATAAATTTGTCCCACCAGCAATGTATCTCGGCACTCACTTTCTACAAGCGGTTACTTATATGACGTCATTCGGCAATGTAGGCCCAGTCATTTAGCAATAAAACCAAGCGCTTAAAATGTTATATTTTTGCATTTTTGATAGACTCTACAGCGCAAAATATTTGTTTGAATGCATTAAAATTTTGGAATATGGTTTTGACGCCACGTACATTGGATAATGTAAGGTTTATATGCACTTTAAAGTGTATGGTATCCACTAATTGTTGCGTACGTAGGGAAAAAATTTGAAATGTTTGAAAATCTGAGCAATAAACAATTGTTCAAACATTAGTTTGCGTCAGGCTTGATAGTTGATGGAGACCAATATTTATATATATGCATGTTATAATCAGTAGAAAACAATTGATTTCAACGTATAATACGTCACAACATGGATGTATTCGAATATCACCCTCAATTTTATTGAGTTGGCTACGCCACTGTATTAAATAAAATATAATAGCAAAACGTTTATAGCTAGTAATGTTTAAAAAATAATTATTCTTCACCACACAAACAAACAACAAAAATTATTGTCATCTGTAAAAATGTTTGTAACTCCAGTTCTAATGTCGATGCTAACCTTTAAATAAAACATCCATAAATTAAAACACGAACATATGACGAACAACCTAACATAAATAATTATATTATGTAGGTGTCACCTCTTCGTCAAATAGAGCTGCTTTTCCTGGAGGAGAAGGAAAAACTTTGTAGTGTACTATCTACGTGTTTAAGTGACGCTGCTTTTGAAGCCGTTGAGAAAGTTGTTATTGTAAGTTATAATTCATTCTATATTTTGAAAACTCTTAAAAGTTTTGTTACTAGTAATTGGCAAATTGTAAGCTTTGTAACAGCTTAAAAGTGTCTCTTTTGTGTTATAGTGAGTTAAAAAAGGTAACTGGTATATGTTTTGATTTTAAAAAGTACATGCTTTTGTAAATTAATGAACACAATATTTCCTTACTTTTGAAATATAAACCTTAGTTTAAAGGCACTGTGCATTTGAAATTCAGGCATGCGTATTACAATGCAAAACTTCAAAACAAGTTCAAAAAACGTTTTGGTGTATACAAGACCAAGTGCAATGCAAATTTGGTGCAATTCATTTAATACAATAAAAACATAAAGTTAATAAAAATTAAGAATCGAATGTTTCATTTTCTAGTAGTGTAATTTCATAGTTATAGTCGACGAAACGATCGGCATGAAAACTTTTGGTCATTTATAAAAATTGATTGATCAACAGCGGTGAAACAGGTTGATCTCATTGTAAGATCTACTGTGTCTTTGAAATATCGTTGTTAAAATAAAATGTTCAACCTATGCAGTAGATTAGAACTTTTGTTTTACAACGCTATAAACAATTTATCTAAATCAGTTATATGGTATTATTATTGTGATATATTTAGGCAAGTCACAGCGGAGAAGCTTTTGAAAATTTAAGCCAGGAAAACTTAACAAAAGCAATTGAATTGCTTCTTAATTTGCTTAACAAAGCCTGGCCTGAAGAACTAAAAAAAGAAGGAACTTTGAGCTCGAAGGAGGAAGAAATTTTGCTTGATCATCTTCTAAACTGGTCTGAATGGCCTGGTTTTTTTAAGTTCATCGGTAAGATTGCAATCAGTTGTGGAGTGTAACTGTGTCATTAATTAAGTTTCAAACCTCTTAGGTAAGCGTTCATAGATAACCTTTTTTAAGTAGTTTTTTTAATTCTTTTCTATTGTTATTGTATAAAAGCAAGAATATTTTATTCAAAAGCATTATGAAATGCTCTTTTTACACCCTTTCTTGCAACGGAAACTGCAAAATTACGTAAACATTAACACAGCTAACCTGTTTATCAGGGACGTTCCTGGAACGTTCATCAAAGAAGGGGTTTTTTTCATATACTCAGTTGTGCCAGACTGATTTCTCTTCGAAGGAATTCGCCTAAGGAAATAAAGCACTTTGCTTTCAATAGAAATTAACCCGGACATAATTGAATATATAAACCACCCCCCCCTTCTTTATTAACGTTAACGGGGTAGCTCTCTTTTTATCGATGGTATATTATCAACATGGCAGTTGTCCAAAATGTAATTCCTCAATCACAGAAATAAGAAATCATGTCCACCCAATCATTTTAAGAAAATGTACAAAATTATTACAAGACTTGATGAAATTCATAACTAGCTACTATACAAAATAATTATTCAATTTGTAAAATTTTATATCATGCCTTACTATTAAAGTACTTTTAGCTAAAATTAAACACTTACAAAATGTCAGAGCAGCAAAGTATTGTCTCCTGCCCTTAATTTCATCAAATTAAAGTTTTAAAAAATTTTCTCAATTTTTTACTACAAAAGAAAACCAGTAAAAACGAAGAAACAAAACATCTTGAAAATACAAAATATGAATCAGAACAAGACGCAAAGTTAGCAGTGATTTTCTGACTTTATTTCAAAGTCATTCTCAGGCAGAATGATATACAAAACCATACATACACATATACATTTACAATGCGTGAAATAAATAACAGAAATACGGAAGTCAAGCAATCATCAGAGATAATATACATATTATAAATCCTAACACGGTATTTATATGCACATAAAAACATGTGACTAGGACGAGATTTGAACTCGTACGAGTCAGAAAACTGCTATCGTGGCAAGAATTACTTGTCTATACGAAGTTTAAAATAGATTTGACTCGTCTTCAATCCCTGTGGGCTTCGTAGCTCAACAGGTAGAACGGCGGAGGTGCGAGTTCAAATCTCGTCCATGTCACATGTTTATCATGCGCATATAAATTCCGTGTTAGGATTAATATTATATATATGAAGTTAAGCAATAGAAATGAAATGTTGTGATATTTACAAAAGTGTCATATTTTAAATGGATGAATTGAAAGCACAGACACGACTGGTGGAATGAGTGTAATTTAAGAGAAGAGTTGTAATTCTTTGCTGACCTTAAGTCACGTGTTAAGAAAAGGTTTGTTACGTTTGATGTGAAGTGTTTCAAGAAAGGCAAGAATGTGGTAGTTGCTAGATTTACTTAGGTGAAGTATTTTATAGTTTTTGAATATGAGGTTTCCTATTGGAGAAGGGGTTCCCGGAGGTGGAGGAAAACTATTGAGTTGTGAGAACTGGTATTGTAGAATGGTAAGGAATTGAGCGTTTTTGCACTCAAACAAATGTTGGCCAATCGTGCACTAGAGGAGAGTCGGGCTGCATGCTCTTTTAGACTAACAGAGAAGCATCTTTGTGTCACGCCAATGTAGGTTTTACCACAGCCAGGGCACGTTATTTCTTACACAAGATTACTACAATTAAGAAAGTGAAGGAATTTTGTCCTTGTTGAAGACAAAATAGGAGAGTTGTTTAATCTCATAAATGGTAACAAATTTCACTGGTTGAGAAAGATATCTTTATATGTTTGTAAATGTAGACGAAAATCTAAAAAGTACATTGAATAAACTGAAGAAATACAAAGAGCTGTTCGAACTAAAACAGTGTGCTGTGGTGATCTTGAATTTACGAGACAAATATGGTTTAAAAGGAGATTTTTCTGAGGTGGAAAATATTGTACAGGTATGATAAATATATTTGTATGACATTAATACTGGTAGCCAATGATTCGTCCTAAGTGAACTATTTTAAAAGGTTTTAGATGAAGTAAGATTTTATATTTATGGTGCATTAACACCAACACTTTTATTACTTGTTTGAAAAGTTTTAAATTGGATAAGACCGAAAAATTTTTCCACTAGATTTCCTTTTCTTCAAGTTTGGAAAAATGTAAGAACTTTCTAAAAATATTGTCTTTCTACAGTGTATGTATGCTTATAGAAGAGTTTTGTTGTCTTTGTATGATTAATGCATGTGTACATGACACTAAAAAGATGGAGCTGCTTTACAAGCGCCTAGCCTTAAAGTTACACAAACGTTTGAATGTTATTTTGTTCAGGTCATTGCTTTTTTGCATCGTGCAAGGTTTTCCAAAAATGGATTACAGTAAACGGTACTTTTCGGGGGCACCATATATTTTCTTTTCAACTATAAATCACAAAATTAAAAACACATGGATGGGATAATAAATACGACAAAAAATTTGCTTTGAGAATGAGAAAAAGTCAACTTTTACTGATGATTAGTTTACTTGATGCAGTAATAAGCAAGTAATAATTACTCACAATGCAACCAAATTGCACAGAGCTTATATCAGCCCACTTACATGTTTTTTTTTACATAAATTTTATAACTGCATCTTTTGGACTTTAGTAAATTTTTATGCAAGAGTAGGCATTATGTTAAAAGGAATCATTAGTTAATTGCATACAAATCCCTCCATCGCATAACGAATACATGCATGCATATGACAAAAATTGTTTTGTTTTTTTTTAGATTATATCTTCTGAGACTTCCAGCGATATGTGCATCAAAGATATGAACGACGATCTGCTAAATGTAGAGACTTGTTTAAAAGAAGTCAATAGTCACAGAAAAAGTTGTTTAAAAGTGTTTGCCGAAAGTGTTGAACTGGTTCATTGGGTGAGAAAGTTTACAAAAGGTACACAAATTTTATTTCTTCTAAATGATTTGATATCATTAAGAAATGGATCATCTTAACTGGTTTGATTATTGTGCCACAAATGAAAGCACTAAATTTTTTTACGACTATTTAGATGAAAAAGAGTTAAAGGTACTTATTGATCTAGCCATGATATCAGCTGGGAAAAGTGATTTGGAAATCGACCGTATTTCTTGTATGCATACGAGCTGTTTGGGCTTTAGCTCCTTGATATTTGGCTACAGTGAAGAGCATGGTTTTCATGAACTGATGGATCTTTGCAAACGTCTCTGGCAAGTCACTGATGCTAATCCAACTATTGAGAAAAAGCTGGTAAGTGCTGTCGTTTGTTTGAACTGCATGGCATGGAAGACAAAATGAATATCTTCAAATTATTGTTTTTTGAAAATGATTAATTTAATTTTATTGCGGCATCGTTTGACTCATTTGACTTACATCTATAAACCGAGTTGAAACTTGTAATTCATCTCATGATAATGGAAACATGAACACAGCAGCATTTAGAGGGGGAGTATGAAACGAATTAACTCCTTTGCACTATAATTAAAACTCTAAACGTAAAATGCGGTAGCTAAGTTGTGGTAGCTAAATAGCCAAATCTCACGAGCGCTCGGTATCTTTCGTATTACACAATGTTCTTCAAAAATCACCCCCTTCGATTAAGCTGTCTGCTTCTTGTATATATGTCTATATAAAGTATGACGTAATGTCATTTTATAATTATGGCATAACTGCTATTTACGATATATGACGTTATGTAACTAAAATTAGATTGTAACTATATAAGAACAATGAGTCAGCATGATAAAGCCACTTAATAAGTCAGACGTCATCTTAAACGTCACAGATAAAAAATATTTGACTTGCTCTTGCATGACATGAGCAACTCACTAAATTATAATGCTAAACTCTAAATTACATTTATTGTTAAATTTAAGGAAACAACCCAAAAAAATCTTTCTTGGTTAAAGCAGATCAAGGAGTCAATTGGTTCAGTTGCTATGACAACAATGGTCCAAGTGGAAGCAATCAATTCATGTGGTATTTACTACATTGCTGACAAGGAAAAAGAAAAAGAAAACAAAGCAACGAGAGCAAATGGAAAACCTGAAGAGGTCGTGGTTCTTGTTGTTCCGGAGGATGCCAATAGGAATCGAGAGAAAAAAATCTACAGTTTGGATGAAGTTAAGGATATTCAAAGCAAGTTAATGTTAATTGCAGGAAAAGCAGACAATGGAAAGGAAGAAGTCGATCAATTCAATGAGGTTTGTTTATATCATTTTTAGATTATACTTGATTTGTAATCGTGACTCGCGTACTTATGAAGATAAATTACTTTGTTGTTCTTATTTTTGGGCAAAGTTACGTAAATAAGGTATCTAGATGTCATTAATGCTTACGTGTTGTATATATGCAAGCCTCATTAATTATTTCTGTAATCATATGGATTAATGACAAAATGCTTTATTTCAAACCTGCATAGCTTTTGATAATTGCTCGATTTGATTATTTTTGTTTACTGTTACATTTTGGTATCCAAACAATGAAAAAGCTTAAGTGTGGAAGATATATTAATCTTTTAATATTTCATATAATTATTTTAAAATAAAAATTTTATTGCGCTGCTGCTTAAATCGATAGACACCCTTGAAATGACAAATACGTTGCATAATATGCAAATGTGATATTAGCCACATTATTCAACTTGTTCATTAATTCATTCAACACTTTAAACAATAAAAGATCCATCGAAATTTTTACAAATAATATTAAAAAGTTGATCTTGTTAGCAAAGTGTAGAAAGGTATATTTGCAACTTATTTACGTGTATGCCACTTTTTGTTTAGGTTGTTGAAGGAATTTTGAGACTAAATAAACTTTATTTGCAACTTTGCGATGTGGGAGAAATCAATTATCTCGACTGGAAATCTAAGTTTCAATGCAGTAAAAAGAACAACAGAATCACGATCTTCTCTCCAGCATTAACGAATGTTGTGAAAACATGGAAAAAGATTTAAAACAATGGAAAGAAACTATCGATGAAAAAAGATTGCATTACTACTCTTTAAACCATTTTACTATGAAGCAGATTTTAACCTTACGAAAGGAACTTGCCAAAGCTTGTGTTGGTGAAACTGCAGTCAATGAACTTCCATGGCAAATATTTGTGCTTCTTGAAACAGTTAAGAATAACATTGATCCGATAACACTTGCAAATGTACTTAAGTCAATGATTCCAGAGAATTCTGTGTATTTAAAAGAGGAAGAAGATTTGAAAAATGTGGATAAACCTTTTGACAGTGACGAGGACGGTGACGATGATACGGATGGCGAAAATGATACAACATCACATGCACATTTACGAAGACAAAATTCCTTTGAAGTGCTTACTTCTGTTAAAGATATTTTAGAATGCCAGGGCTATGATGAGGAATGCATACTAGCTGCTCTACAAGCTTGTGGTCGTAAAGCAACAAAGGACGATCTTCTTGCATGGGTATTTGACTGTAATGATGACGAAGGTGACATCTTGGCTTTATCACAAGAAGCAAAACAAAATCCTTGTCTTTCTGATCTTATAACCAAAGTATTTGGCAATAACTCTGACACTGCAAATGAGGATAGTTTTTTGGAATTCTCTAAACCTACAAGGTAAAACTCATATTTTAGATAAAATTACATTTTTTAATTGATGTTACATTATATGAGAACACTATTCAATTATTTATAAATCTTTTTTTCCACTGAGTAAACACATACAAATTTACACAGCAGAACCAAGTAATTGGATCCTCCTCGCCACTGAAAACGTGCACTATATTTGACTGAGAGACGCGATTGATAAAATAGCTTTCATCTTGGCTTAAATTCCTAAAATGCAAGTGTCATGGATTTTATATCAATTACGCAATACCAGTTTATGATGCAAAAGAGTCACTGTCTCTTTTCTTTTTTGCAAGGATCATTATGGCGTCATGCCAAAAGAAATTAAATAAGGATATTGTAGAAAAGTCGAAAACGGTCTAGAGGCTCACTGCATTCCTCTTAAATTTTACATCAGCCATTCAATTAGTCATTATTAATGGCACACCAATTTATTTGTTCTTGGAAATTAACAAAGTTATAATTTCGAAATTCCTTCTGCAGAGGATACATTAAGCTATGCTGTACACAACAATTTTAATAATGTTCATTGATTGACTTTAGATCGATTCATGAAGAACAAAGCATCTCTCCACTCACCAATTTCAATGAACCGTACGTTCATAACGAGGATGACATATATTTGTCGTTAGAGGTTTTAGCGGCTGTTTTGGAAATGATTTCAAAAACAGGTTTGATTAACAAAAATACCTTCCCGTCAACAAACATAGAGAGGAAATATAAAAACAAGTAAATACTAATGCATATTTTTATTAGTTTCATCGACAAGACTTTATTATTATTTTTGAATTATAGTCTTTTGCACTACCAATACGTTTTAATACAATCTAGGTAAAGAACTATTTTCAACTCAGGATTTGATTGATTTTACATAGCTAAGACAAACAAACAAATGCACAAAAACAGTTTACTATGTTGCAAGCAATCTGAGCCAAAGCAGATCATGTAAACAAGAACAAATGCTAGTGGCAAATGCCAGCAATACAAAGAAAGTCGAGTTTGCTGTTGTTTTCATACGTTTTAAATTCCTTTTGAAAACATTATGCATTTCCCCCCAAAAGCGATCATTACAGAGTTTCTTTGTGTCATTCAATTGTTGCTTTGACTCAAAACAAGACATTGTTTATGAGACATGGTTTTTAGTTCTTACATTGCAAGGCTATTATCGATCTAAAATCGAAATGTTCACAGATATTAAATTTATACTGATTTGAATATTTTATGCAGAGTATAACCAAGTAAATCGACGATTTCCTCCAGTTTTCAAAGAAGGAGAGCCAAATCTAGCGCTTGTCTCAAAAGGTATTTTCTCTTTCTAATGATTGGAATTATGAAATTTTCATGGCTATGGAGATCTCGTGCACTTTTCTTCCAAGAAAAAGAGTTTGAATGACTTTTTGTAATTGAATATTTTTAAACCAGGTGAAGTTTTTGGTTGCGTGCTGTCACTTTTCATGGGAAGTGAAAATCAAGCATTACCAAGTGATGAAGAGGTGGTTGTTTGTGATGAGAACACGACATCAGAAGAGGTACGTTTCCAATAAAGTTTTCTTGTTCATTCATTTTCGGATTGTCTTGCATATCTGAGTTCACAGTATATTTTAGCGATTGCAGTGTCGTATCCAATTTTATTGAAAACGAAATATTGCTACTCAGTTTAAAATTTTTTCTGAGTTATTTAAATCATTCATTATGAACCACAAAAGAAAAAATTACAATTGGCTTTTCAAGCAAATAAATAAATAAATGTAAATATATAGGAATGAATTTTCGCTCTTACTCTGAGCAGGGTCGCGACTGTTTGTTTCTTATGAGGTTTTAAATGTTTAAAGTCTTCAATAAAAATACATACATATCTCCCAGATAGATATCTCGTTTAGTGTCATGAGTTTTTAATGTGTCTTGTATTTTTTAAAGACTTTCTTCTTGTCTTAAATGAAAAAGAAACATATTTTGTTCATAAAATTGTTAGTTTTTTCTTGTGATGGTGTACTTTGTTAACCTTGCTAAGCTTTGCTAACCTTGTATGAACCTCTTATTTGACCTACATCAATGATAGTGCCATGTGAACGTTTGCCTAGTAAAGTTTTGTCTTAAACGCTTTTAAATATAGATTGAGCTACTTTGGCGTAGAGCTGTATTGGACAAGGCTGGTCGATTGTTTTGTCTTGTTAATGCAGATCTTTTGGACTTTGACGTCAGTCAAGAAGCAATACGTTTACTTCATTTTTTAACCCAAGGACGATCCAGTAAGTTATTGAAATTTCAGCGATATAGCATTGTATTTTATTGGTACTCATTCAATAAGCTGTCAATTTTCAACTCCTCCCAACAGCCTTTTTCAATTAAGCGTTTTTGTCTGTTTAATTAATGGCATTGTAATTGACATTTTGATTCAATTGCTTTGTTGGAGATAGTCATTTTTTGCTTCTTTTTATTCTAAGAATATCACTTGGTCGTAATATGCAGTATCGAAAATGATAAATCAAATATGGTGAGAGCATTAGATCCCTATCGTCGCTCATTTCCCTTGCTTACGCCAGTAAAAGGTGTCCAAAGATACTTGAAAGAAAAACTTGCAGGTCAACTTAACCACAATACTTGCATTCCAGCAGCTATTGTAGATGAAGAAAAGTATGTATAATTCAAGTGTCTTTTTATTCACAATACATACTATGTTTTTTAGCATACTATGAAATGTAGCTACATTTGAAGTTGGAAGGGGCATTGGCCATCGGGTTTGGATAAGCGGTCTTGAAGATTTAGATTTCCTAGAAATCGTCAAGCAAAATTGGTATTGGTAAACACGTGTTAAAAATCTCGATTGAAAATTCTTTTTCTTTTTATATAGCTTATCTGTGCGTTTTATCCAGTCATCTAGAGCAGGAATGGGGAAAAGTTTGATTGTAAAACGTCTGACTAAACAATTAGAAACAATGTCAAGCACCAAAAAGAAAAATTCCAGAAATTTCCAATCATCGTTGTGCTGTACTGTCCCAGTCCATGGCGTGTGTGTTGATGGCAATGCTATCACTCGTCACCTTCTTTCCCATGCTCCAAAAAGAGATGCTCCTGTTTCAAGAATTTTTCATATAGACATTTCTCAATCAGTAAGTTGTACACTTACAGCTAAGCAAAAACCTTGCAATTAAAAGGAAGATATTTCAATGAATAACTGCTGTTGTGTTGTTTCTGTCTGAATTTTGAAATTAGCGTAGAAACCAATCTGACAGTAAAATTTTTTGCAGGTTTCAACAGGGCTTGATGACTTCTTGTTTAAACTGCTGATTCTTGGATCTGTCAAAGACAACAAAGGAAATATTTGGCGAAGGAAAACAACCGATTTGTATATTGTTGAACACACAACTGACAAGACATTTGCGATGTTAACATCTGATAATTTTCTTACACATCAAAATCCGGTAAACATTTCCAAAGTTTTATTTAATTTTTACAAAAAATGAGCATTCCTGTTCATTTAAGAGATTATCCAAAGTCATAGTTGTAGTTTTTTTGCTAATAAACAAATACTTAGTAAGTTCTTTTAATTTTCGTTACAATTAAAATAAACATTTTTGCTAAAAACACTCAGCTTTGCTGCACTCAAGTTATTTCCATTTATTATTTAGTTGATAAAAAAATGTTTGTTGTATTGATATTTTGTCGTTATCATTTATTCGATATTTCTAAAGTATCTAAATTTTGTTTTTTAGCCTAAGCTAGCGCAAAAATATTGAGATTTGCTCAGTATTTAAAAATTACTATCACGTATATCCGTAGAACTCACGAAACCGACCGTCAAGTGGCAAGTATTCGTTCATGAAGTTTTTACCACGTATCCATTGTCTTTCACCAAGGGAAACATTAAGAAATTTGAAATTACAAAGACATGGTACGAGTTGTTTTCACACATGCACGACTTCGATAGAGGAGCCAAAGATATCATTTTCCACACAGGGTGAATAGAAAAAGTATATACCAAGACAATGGTCTCTTAAATAATAGCACGCCGACAAATCAGAAACTTTTACTGATTCTAAGTACTTCAGCGTTGTCTGGTACAGCTGACATTAAAATTTTTATAAACGCAATATTTTTTCCTAGTTTGAGAGCTGTTATTAAAAGTCCTTCAAAATAGGCCTTGCTTTGATCAACGCAGCAAATTAAAACTGGGAGTTTTTCCCATTTTCACATATCAAACCAAAATTTATTTCTTTACTTTAACCTATAAAAGTTAACTTACTTGATGTCTATAGTAATTTATGCAAATTTCGCCTAATGCACTTAAGTTCTTGAAATTTCGATAGCTTACCCAACGCAATCTATGTTTTGAATCAAGGTAACGAGTGATTTTCGTGTGCATGACTCGTTTTGATTTTTACAACAGTTTTCTCACTGGATAAAAATATGTATGTTTTCAAAAATTTAAACCCCAGCTGCGCCAAATAACCAGCAAATGCTTAGAATCACAAAAAAGCACCTTTATTCCTAAAGGACTTGTATCAAGAGTTCACTTTTGTACTCCTGTATTATATATGATATGGCATTTATCATTTGATAACATTTGATTTTCACATAAAAAAATGTAGTGTTCATGCTGTTTGTTAAATACATACTTTTTGTCAATTCATGTCATGAATTGAATCTTGTTGATGTTGGAAGTTTTTAACGTTACAATACATAATCGTTCTTTCAATACTTTTAAAGACGTATATATTTTTTTTCTTCTTCACTAAAATGTTTGAAATAAATTTTAGGAGATACGAGCTTCGACAGAGAGCAATTCAACAGTGATGAATATCAACGAGCTTTCCAATATTTAATGCATGTATCCACTGGTGCTAATTTGGACAATTTTTCATACATCAATGATCCTCGTGTTGCTGTAAGCGATCCAAATAAAGCGTTGACTATTTTAATCCAGTAAGTAAATGTCACTAAGAAATAACATTTGTAAAAAGCGAATCTGGTACGTATTTAATCATATATATTTTGTCTCCTATATTAACATAATTTGATTTTTCTTAGATTTGAGGGTTTTAATTCATAATGCGTTGTAGTTTTTTTTGTTTCATTTACTTTTTTGATACTACATTTATAGCCATATGGATTTTTATTTTATTCAGATACTGTGGAATACGCGATCCATCATGGGCCGAACTTCATCACTTTGCTAACTTTTTAAATGTTCAATTACGTGATTGTGAGAAAAGTTTGTTGCAAGGCTTCAAGACGTTTGTCGTGCGTTTTATGATCAAAATGTCACGGGTAAGGTTTACAGTTTCACATAGTTTTTCAATAGTAAGCTTAACTTGTAGCGACCATTATTTCATTGCATGTAAATCTCTTCTGTTTTACGTTGAATCACTCCCGCTTGTCTTGACTTATGGAAATATTTCTAATGATCCTTAGTATGATGCCAGGAGCAATACACTTTGGCGCTTTTTGCTTTAATCTCGAGTAGGGACAAGATATTTTTTAGGATTTCTATTTGTGTGTTCACACAAAGGCACTTTGCTGAACAATTGCACAAATTTCTACTTTAACAAATTACTTTTTGCAATTTTGATCTTAACTTTTTACGCATTTCGAATCCACTTTTAATTTTATATTAAATGTTATCTATTAAGGCTGAGAGATTCTAGAGATGTTTTTGTTTTACATTTAGCTAGTTAAAAATAGATGTTTCTACCTCGTTTGACATTGTTCATCAAGTTTTTTTTAGCTCGTTTAAATTGTCTTTGTTCTAGGACTTCGCTACCAGATCGCTAAGTGATCGCAATTTGGGTATCGTTGATGCTGATGAGGTGGTAAATGACGATCTAGAGCCCTTTCAAATACGTCGACGTTGGGAATTAAGGTACATTTGAAATAACTCAATAGAGTGTTTTCGTGCATGTGACGTCAAAACGGCCATGTTGGAAGGTTACACCAAAATGCCGATGCATGAAATCAACCTATTATGAGATTCCACTATGTGGGATTTTCTACCAACATGGCGACCGTTGAAAACATTCTATGTTTTAATGTAAAACTATTCAAATAAGTTTATTTAAATAGTATAATGTATCTTCTCATTGAACTCCATGTCCTTACAGTGATCTACTTTTGTAAATACTAAATATTAAACTAATGGCAAAAATGAATGAGAATGATACAAACCTTTTTCTTTAGTCACTGTTGAGTTATTATCATTCTCTATACAACATAATTCATGTGGTTATTTTTAAATATGTTTAATTTTCTTTCAGTCCGCATCCATATATTTTCTTCAACCATGATCGTCACAGTATGACGTTTCTGGGATTCTTGTTGAATGATAACGGAGACTTGCTGGATCCTGGAAATGGAACTATTTTAGAACAACGCTTGATGCCAGCCACTTTAAGAGGTCAACTGAAGGAGCAAGGAGTAGATTTTGATGTAAACTACGAAATAAGTGGACGGTTAGTTTGTTATTATTGACGTACAAGACTACAAGTAATAAGATATAATCTTGTTTACATAGTTTGAAGTAGAGATGTTTTTTCTTGTAAAAAGCCAAAGTTTTAAAAAAAGTGAATAACTTTTATTGCCATAGCAACGGCATTAACCGTTAGGTGTATGGTTATTTTCTAGTGATGTGAGGATTAACGACTTAAGTCAAGTAATGGGAATTCATCATCCTCATGATCCTGATCCAACGTACGAGCTTACCACTGACAACGTTAAGAAAATTTTGGCCATTCACATGAGATTCAGGTAAATTGAGTAAAATTTGGTACACCTTTTTCACAATATATTACAGGTCGCTAAATATATACACGAAAAACTTGAAATTGCCCTTTGTCTATTTTATTTTTGTTTTAATCAAAAGAAATGAAAACTTTCCATGCACGAGAATACCATACTGATTTTAGCCATCGTTTATGGACACTATTCAGGCAAAATCTCCATATTAATTTTGAAGATTTTAACTCAGTAGACATGCCATTTTATATCTATAAACATGGTAAGAAATAAATATCTCTCATCTCTGTCTTTGAATTGGGGAATACGTCAGTAAACGTCCCTGTTGCCTTGATTGAATCACTGCAACCTGGAATTATGTAACGCACTTTCTTCTTTTCTTTTTTTGATATAGATGTGGCATTCCTGTCATTATCATGGGAGAAACGGGTTGTGGTAAAACAAGATTGATACGATTTATGTGTCAGCTTCAGGCTGGACTTGATGGACCAAAGAACTTACTTCTCATGAAGGTTTGCGAATTTGATTTTGCAGCCGCAAACAATTCGAAATTACGAGTCTTACTAGACTTCCATTGATCTTGTTACTGCATTTTTCATAAAATTTGAGTTACTTTTAATGCTATAGTGTATTTGGCAAACAGGATCATTCATTTTGAAGGAAACGTAACTTTCTAGTGAAAGTTTGCATCTGTAAAAATTCTCACCTAGATATCGATCACAGTTGCTCAATTGTGTTTATACAGGTTCATGGCGGAACAAGCTACGACGAAATAGAGAAGAAAGTTGCCGAGGCGGAAATTTTGGCTTCATGTAACCAAAAAATAAATGTTGACACAATTTTGTTCTTTGATGAAGCAAATACAACAGATGCAATCGATCTCATCAAAGAGATAATGGTTGATCGACGAGTGAAGGGACGATACATCGATCCAAAATTGACTAGTCTTCATTTTATTGCTGCGTGTAATCCATACAGGAAGTTAGTTTTTAATTTTAAATTTGTGCTGTTTTTAAATAATCCTTGCTGTGGAATGTAACAGACATTTATAAAGTTACCACTATTACTTTATTTAAGACACACTGACGAGATGATTAAAAAATTGGAATCAGCTGGTCTGGGTTACCATGTTTCTGCTGACGAGACTGAAGATAAACTAGGTATGGAATGAAATTAGTGTAACGAATAATTTTTTCTTTATCATAATTGATAAAAAACCCGTAATCTTTGTTTTGAAACGTGACAACTATATCTAATAATCATCAAATTGATTTTTTCCTCGCAAGTTTTGCAGATAAAGCTCAATTTGCATAAATGAAGTTTTATGTTTGATTTATTCACTTTTAATTTATAAATAGTTTATGATGTTATATTTATTTTCCCAGGCTCCATTCCTCTCCGCCAGCTCGTGTATCGTGTCCATCCTTTACCTGAAAGTATGAGACCTCTTGTGTGGGACTTTGGTCAGCTGACAGAGCACACTGAAGAACTATATACCAGACAAATAGTGAAGAGATATGTATCCACTCCTTCAATAATACCGGTAAGTTTGAATGTTTTTCACGTTGTTGTTATTAACATTGAAAAATGAACATGATAAATCATTAACAATGAAAAACTATGCAACAAAGTACATGTGTCAACATTTTACAATTCAAGACATCTGCTACATCCGATGAAAAAATAAGTGGAAACGATGTCCAAGCTTCATGTATTGCTAAAGTTTTGTCATCTTCCCAGAAATACATGCGGGAGCAAAAGGTAGAACATTAAAGATCTTTACAAGAGCCATTTAAATGTCGAGTCAATTTATGATCCACAAACATTTTTCTCTCTTTTGATTAGAACGAATGTAGCTTTGTCAGTCTTCGTGATGTTGAACGAACAATGACAGTAATAAACTGGTTTTACCACAATTATGATTTAATAATGAAAATTGTTGATGATTCTCATCGAGAGGAATATGATTCCAGTGACAGTGAAGAAGAAGATGAGGAAAGTTTGGTAAAATTAAGTTTAGTTTTATGGTACACGAAAAACCTTTATGAAATATAGTCGTGTGATGTTATTTGGCTTGCGTTCTATAAACCCAACAACTATAATTGTTGTTAATTTCCTTTTTCTGGCAAGTCACATTTACTTGAAACGATAAGTCATTGTACCATGTCCAGAACTCACATCTCAATTTTATAAGTTTATTTTGTATTCAAATTTGCTCACAGTTTATTATACTGTTTCTGTATTTGTTGTCAACCATGATAATATTCACGGTCAACACAATTATCAACACTCAAAATGATTATCCCTTTTTCTTTAGCCTTTAAATCGTATTGTATTTTCCATCGTCCAAGGTATTGGTGTTTGTTATTATGCACGACTAAGTGAAAGAAAGTCGTATTGCCGGTACATTTGTGCCTTTTTTGACAAATCATGCCCACTTCCTGGAGGTGGTAAAAGGATGGAGGATGAAATAGTAAAGTAAGATCCTTAAGTCTTAATGGACTAGATGTTTATAAAAATCTCTCTCATAATTTGTATTGTATTTTTGTGACATCTATACGTACGTGCCTTACTCAAACAAAGCCTGATGAAGCGGCATTATAACTCATTTTGTAATTGTCAATTTGAAATTATAATTGAATGTTGTATTTACGTGAAGTAAATGACGACAGTTTTCAAACTTAGCTGATATGATTCCATTCTTCGAACTTGGTGAATATATAAATAATGTTTTTTTACAAAAGGTGTCAACGAACGTTTTTGCACGATGTGGAACTCGGCCAGAGTATTGCAAGAAATGCTGCACTTTGTGAAAATGTTTTTATGATGGCGATATGTGCAGAACTACGAATCCCATTGTTTGTGGTTGGTAAACCAGGCAGCTCAAAGTCTCTAGCAAAAGATATAATATCAACCAACATGCAAGCTGGAAATTCTAACAGCGAACTGTTTAAGAATTTGAAACAGGTTAGAAAGTTTTTTCAGCTTTGCCAAACGTTTTTTCTAAAAGAACAAGCTACTTTAAGCTTCCAGCTGACTGTCCTAAATTTAATTCTTGATTTTTTACTGAACGTGGCTACACTTTTTTGCTAGATAGCTTTGTTGCTATAGTTTTGATTGAAACTTGTTGATTTTCTTTCCTGGCTGTTTTGCTCTTGTTATATGGAAAGCGTATAATAATCCATATTTTAAAATATATTTAGATTCACATGCAATCGTATCAATGCAGCCCTTTATCTACACCTGATGGCATCGTCTCCATCTTTAAACAATGTTCCCAACTTCAGAAAGACAAAGATTTGAGCAAGTTTGTCTCCGTAGTTGTGTTAGACGAGATTGGTTTAGCAGAAGATTCACCATTAATGCCACTGAAGACACTTCATTCATTACTTGAAGACGGTACAGCCACTTCTGAAGGATCTGGAAAGACACTTGATCATAACCGTGTAGGTTTTATTGGTTTATCAAACTGGGCGTTGGACCCCTCAAAAATGAATCGTGGAATAATGTTGAGTCGAGGAACCCCAAGCAAACCTGAACTTCTGAACAGTGCAAGGTTTGTAGTAGACATAGCAATTTAATTTCAATAAACTCTCATTTAAAAATATGAAATTGATCTTACATAACTGGTCACCTGTGATCTTGTCTAAAATACATTTTCAGTATGTTTTTTATGAATTCCAGTGAAAACTTTTATGACTGTTACTTCAAGAACTGTAAACGCTTATAAAACATTCTGTTGAATTTTGTAGCAACCACCACCTTAACGTATTGCAAATAACACCTGTGAACAAAACATAAAATTATTGTTTCTTTAACAAATATATAAATTACTGTTCCTGGTTATTACAAATTTTTTAGGGGTATATGTTCTTGCAATGATGATGATAATATTGAAGTAATCATGAAAAAGTTGTGCGAAGGATATTTTGATTTGTATGAACAGCAGAAAGTCTCCAAAACTCTAGAAAACGCTCAAAAAGACGAATTCTTTGGTCTGAGAGACTTTTATAGGTATGAATGTGTTTTCGTACTCTATAATTTTATTTTAAAGTACATCAAAACAATTTGTACGAGTACATTCTGTATATGTTGGCTTTAAGCTTAGCGTCTACATTTTATAATGTAGTCTTAAATTGGAACTATCTTCTGTAAAAAACACTGCGTTTGTACCTTGTTGTTTGAATAGTCTTGTAAAGATGGTAAATGGATCAGCTAGAGTTACTAATGATGGTGCTTGGATTAGTGATACTAAATTAGAGCAATGCATCAGAAGAAATTTTAGTGGTTTGGATGATGTTAATCCTGTTGAAATATTCAGTCGACATTTCCGAAGGCTTAAACATATAAAGGTAATGTCATACGCATACAATAAAAAAAGCTTGTTAAAGTTTTGGAATTTTAATTTATTCTGCATTGTTCTTAGACTCCTTCACCGGAATGTCTTCCCGTCAGTCTTATTCAAGACAGTTTGGGTAGAACAGAGAAGGAAGGGTATTTGAAATTATTCATATTTTAGTCATGTACCAAGTTACCAGTGCACAAATGACTGTTGTGATATCATAATTCTTACATCCATACGTATTAAAATTTCAGAGAAAGTCGTTATTTACTTATACTGACTGAGAACTATGCAGCATTGAGATTACTACAAGGCAACAACTTTCATAAGCACGAGCCTGAAGTGATTTTTGGCAGCAGTTTTCCAAAAGATCAACAATACACACAGGTATATATAATTTAAAATTGTGCTTTGTGGAAAGTAGTAGTATATTGCTCTTATTCTATTACATTAAACTTATTATTTTATAAAACAAAGAATAGTATTTTATATTGAATTTGTAAATACTTAGCACGGAAAGGCTGAAAGCCAAGTTAGAACACATTGTCTAATCACAATAGTTTCCTGACACTTTTAAAATTAATGATTTTGTAGAGTTTGATGCTATCAATTACATAAAATGGTCAAATTAAACTTTATGTCTCTTTCCTATGCTATAAAAATATGAAGCATTTTTTCATGTCAAAATGCTGTTATATTGCAAACATTGAAGAAACTCAAAAGTTCAAAACGTGAAACATTTCTCGTTTTCTCATGTCTCGTTTTTTCAATTTTCAATTCGTGTGAATATAGCTGCATATCAACCGTAAAACTAATGCTGTTTGTTTTGAATTTTTGTCTTTTCTATTGTTGAAATAAGTTATAACAGCTTTGATATATTTTCGATAACTTTTTCGACATGTTTGACGTTGTTAAAACACACACAAGACACCTATAATCAATTCAATAAGTTACTGGACGTTTGGGAAAACTAACCATAGATGTATAAAGCCATGTCTGCAAGTGGGCTCAATATGATGTCAATTATAGATTTGTCGAAATATTAATCGTATTAAAGTCTGCATGGAAACAGGAAGAATGGTGATTTTACTAAACTTGGAAAGTCTCTATGAAAGTCTTTATGATGCTTTAAACCAGGTTAGCATAATTAATGCTGTAACTGCATGGCGATTCGGAATACTCTAAATTTCAAAGTGTAGAGCAAACATCGTAAAGGTGTAAAAGCCAATGACCAGATGGAGCTCGTTTTTAGAGTGGGACTATGGGGTATTTTACACATGTCAATATGAATTTTCTTTATTTATCAGCATTTTTTCATTTTGCTAATCAATGCTATATTCGGAGGAATAGTTTCAGCTATAACTAAATAATAAACTATGTACCTATATCTTTTGTAGTATTACGTGTATCTTGATAAACAAAAGTACGTTGATCTGGGCCTTGGAAACCACAGAGTCAAGTGCCGTGTTGCTGACAATTTCAAGTAAATTTTTTTGTGTGATGCTCATTCTTTGTAAGAAAGATCAATAACGGTTATTGTATCTACTTTATTACATACTATAAGCACTGGAACAAATTTTTTGTTCCACTTCAATTTATTTTACCACTTCCTATAGGTAATCCATTATGGTTTTATATTGTTGGGACAAATTTTTGCCAAGTTCTGTCTCAAATGATATAAACTTCTACTTCATATTCTAGATTGATAGTGATTGCTGAAAAAGATGACGTTTACAAGCGCTTTCCAATTCCTCTTATTAATCGTCTTGAGAAACATTTGCTGGTGATGTCAACTGGCTTGACTGAACGTCAAACTGATTTGGTTGAACAACTTGAGAAGTGGGTTGCGAAATTCTCCAAAGCAAAGAACGAATATTCATCACAAGAAAGGTGTATAAGATCATTTGACAAACCATTCCTATTCAATGGAGTCCGAAAGAGCAATTTTATGGATTTCATCTATTAACATTTTGTCTTGCCAATTTAATTTGTCATACAATTTTCGTCAAATTTTGTGAAATTTCTCGTTTTTACTGAATAAGCACGATACTATTTGCATCGCACAATCAAACCTACCGACTGCCAATGTTTTTGATCGGGATTTTTTAATTGATATATAAAGACATCGATTAATGTTTGAGAATTTTTTCAATATTACCTAGACCATAAGTGTATAGATTTTGAATAAACATTCTTGACTTCGGATTGGACAGGGTTTTAACTAGGAATCATATTAGACCCAAAGATATTCTCTATATCATTAAAAATATATTTGCATGAACGAAATCACTGAACAATGAACATTATCATATAGGGTCTCATCAAGTTTGTGATAAGTTTTATTTTTTAAGTTTTGCAACGTGCAAATTAAAGTTAATAGATTTGTAACGTTTGTTGCTCCTTAGATTTAGAGAGAATATTCCAGAAATATAAAAAGTGCAGTTGAAAAATAAATGAAACAAAAATGTTATGTTAACGATCGTCAACTTTAAGTTTAGTCTGGCTATTAAAAGAAAAAAAAATACTAAGAAATTGCAAAAATAATGCTGTGGGTATGCAATAGCTAGTTGGGTTTTCAACCGGCTTCGTTGATAAGCATGTAATTTTATAAGAGTGCCAGTACTTTTGTCTACCCTTGTAACTTGTTTCGGATTGTCTTGTTTTTTATGTCTTGAATTGCATTGTTCATATATATGAAAAGAAGCAATAAATGCCATGATGATTTATACAAGAATTTCAAAACAGTATTTCTACATGTCGGAATTAAAATGAAACAATAAAACACGTATAAATTGAACTAACACCTAAATTCGTATTCACAGTTTGAATTATGCGATGCCCTAATTCCCATTTTTCTTAGTGTGCATGCGTGTTAGGAAAGTTGCAATCAACTCAAAGTTGCATCCACATGCACCAAAACCTTAGAAATAACTCAGATATTATTTTCAATTTTAGTTTATTTGGACCAGGTGATTGTTTTGTTGGTTATCACAGTGATACAGCAGCTACTGTGGTGATTCAAAATCTGAGTATGGTTACTCTGATATTGGTATGTTGGTAAAACTTTTACTATTCCAGGAATATTTCAAAGTATATTCATGGTGTAACAGAAAAATAGCAAGAATAATAAATTTATGTTTTTCTATGAATATATATGAATTGCAAGTACGAAAAAGAATTTTTTAATAATTAGTTTAAAACTTCACAACAGGTCATATATTTCACATGTCACAGTTGTGGTTTACTATATCTTTCTTCTCACTTTTTTTGTTTCCATCTGCAATTATCAATTTGCGAATATCACAGACCATTAAAGCTATAAAAATTTGTTGTTTATTAGATACTTGAAGATTCAAAGAAAACCCTTTTACAATGTGCATCTCCTGATGCAATTGCCAGACTCACAGTATCACAGTTAAAAGACAAAGCCATCGAAATTCGTAGGGAATATTACCAAAATCAACACCACGGAAGTTTGAAGGAATATTTAGTTCATTGTTTTCAAACAAAAGGCAGCACAGCAGACAGTGGCTCTCTCGTTCAGGTTTCAAATATATGACATATATATTTTTTATTTCTTCAAAATAAATAGCATGCAAAATTTTTCGTGCGATTTTTAATGAAGAATAAATGAACTTCATTTTATCATAGTATAAAACCAAACAGTAGTTTCACTCTATTGAAATTTTTTGTGTAACGCTTATCGTATTACGCATGTCATTAGCTTAGTGGCAGCCATTAAATTTTCCGACCAATAAGAAGCGCTGAGGTAACTAGCAGCAACCAATAATCTAATTAAATATGCAGCAGCCAGTTTCATAGCGACGTAGCCCTGCTGATTCTTTCTATGCAGTGATTTTACTGTTGAATTATGTTACAGATAACCACCCACTCGCGACTTTTATCGGAAGCAAATGCTCGTGCTATAGCAGGCGAAGCTGGTTTCCTAGGCTGGCAATCACGATGTATAAGTCTTCAAGAATTTCATACGGAGCAACAATTTGTCAAAACTTTGGAGTAAGTTTATTATTTTGGTTTTTTTTTACTAAAGTTTTTCCCTCATTGTAAACTCATAAATTTATATTGATTAGCGATTTCTTCATCAAACTTGGAGGTGCTGAAGGACTCCTATTGGTGCAGTGTGATGACGGGGAGAAAAATTCCAATCTTATTGCATGCAGTCGTTATCTTGTTGATCAAACACGTCGTACATCTTTGGAAACGTTTGACCCGAAACCCGTTCATATTATCTTTATCATCCAGTTGCCAAGAATTGCAGGTGGCTGTCAGCATTTTGTGGGATTTCAAGGTGGAAAATGGAAATGTGTCCATATTGACGAACTTCTTGAGGCAAATGAAAAGTTACCGCAAATTGAACTACTTGTTAATCGATCTGTTAGTGATCTTTTTAATTTAAATGTTTCCTCAAATCAAAATCTTTATCTTGAAGACATACTACTATCACTAAATGATGACCTTGAATCACCGACAGACAGTGATGTGCAGGTAAGACTAATCTGACAAGGTTCAATGAAAATGTTGTTTTATACTCTCATGCATTTATAGATCTTGGAACAAAGTGTGCAAACTCGGTAGCTAGTGAGGATATTCAGGCTGCGAGCAGGCTAATTGGTAGCCTTCAACAAAAAATAGACGATCTTTACCTATAAATTTTTACGACATTTTATTACATTTAATTCATCGAAAGTGATCTATTTAAAGATTGGTTGATCTATTTAAAGCTCAATATAGATGAAAATTAAGCATTTTTGAAAAAAGAAAAACTACCGTGATTTTTTTACGAAATAAACAAATTTATCAACCTTCCTCAGCAGTTTTCTATCGCTTTGATTAAACATTTTCTTTATCATTATTTGATTATATAGAATAATGAGGAGAATTTATACGAAGAAAATATACGTCCCACAGTCTTGCTGAGGAACTGCATGCAAACTGCTGCTGCAAGAGTCTTTGACGAATCAAATGACGTCTTGAGAGCCACAAAACGAATTGAGATATTACTGGATTGCTTACCTGCCGAAGATGGAGATGAAACAGGTTTCCAACAATTTTGCATTTTGTCTTTTCGTGGCTGAAATTTATTGTGGGACATGCGCATATACATTTTTTGTTTGTTTTAGAACTATCTACCATTCTTGTTGTTCGTATGTATAAACTGCTCCGCGAGCGTGATGAAAGATGCTTTGATGATCAAAGACTTTGGCTTCAAGAGGAAGCGTTATGTCAGGGACATCTACAGGAAACTGGCACATTTAGGAAAGCTTTATGGCAAAAATTATCGTCAATTGTGTCTCCTATTTTGTCCGAAGTTATTGCGTATTGTGATCGTAATAAAAACCTCAACTTGCTTCTTGAAGAAAACACTTGGACACGAAAGTTATGGCTTGAAATGTTAAAGGAAGACAACCTTACGGCAATAACCTATGAATCATTCATTTCACCTGTATCCGGTAGGCTACGAGAACGAGCTACTGTGTTGAGCAGTGGAGTTGGACATCCTTTTGAAGGAAAATTTCCATTCTCTTGGATAATTAAAGACATTGTTCACGTTCTTTTGTTGCAAGTGGGGGGTATGTAGAAATTTTATAGTGTTTTCCTCTATGTTTTACGGTTGTTTGGTTTGCTTTGATTAAGCGAGCGTCTTGCTATTTATTTCTAGGTTGCTCGTTCAGTGACCGTTGTAATTTTGGGAAATTTAAGAAAAATATAAAATTTTGATTGGAAAAAACTTTGCGTAACCAGGATTTGCGCAATAAAATTTACATAAATTCCTCACGAACACGTTATCACGTATGAGAAATTTACATAAACATGAGAATTTTAAATTCATTTAAAATTTTTAAAGTAAAATCATTCTAACATTTGAGAAGACTGGAATGCATGTAAAAGTGAAAGGAAACTAAAATAGGCATGATGCTGCACGAACGAACGGTGCTCATACGTGGTTATGCCAGATTATGGGTCTGAAATGCCCGTTTTCCTGGCAAACAGCTACTGCAAAGCGGAGTAATCACAAAGAGTTTCAAAATTGCTTTGCAATAGATGTGATTAATCATCAACCACATGAAATGTAAGCTTTTTTAAATATAATAGTTATATTTTCCATTATATACCTAATATACCTACCACTTAATCTTTACTTTTGCATCTTGCTCAAATTTTCAGAAAGTGGTTGTCACATCTAAGATGGAATGTTAACTCATATTGATTTAGTTCATAAAAAAGATCTTCTAGGTTGTTGTTATATTTAAAGAAATATTTGTTTTAATCGTTTTTTTCTATAGATAGAACTGAACCATCAGATGATTATAAATAAATTTTTAAATATAAAAATTGGAAGATGTTTATATAAATTAAATTAATATGAACAACCAACCCAGATTCAAACCATTTGAAGAATGTAAACTTTCACTGCTTCCCACTCAGTAAACACAACGAGCTTTGCGATTTCTGTGAGCTCAAAATAGAGAAAATTAATTACTCATCACACATTGTTTAAGTTAAAAGGAATGTTTATATTATACTTTAAGCTTTTTCAATTCAATTGTTCACCTTTTTTCAATATTTAAAACTGTTTTAATAATTTATAATAATTTGATGAACTCTGTTTGTTTGGTTAGTCTCTGAGAATATATTAACGATCAAATTTTAAAATTGGTTAGAACAATTGTTCTTTCTTTCAACCTGTACTTTTGTTGCATTTCAGGAGTTATTACAAACAGATTGTCGTTTTTAAGAAATGTTTTTGATGCTTCTCCTTTGGGAAGATTGACGAAATTCGCATTTGAAGATCCGGACATCAAGGAGGAAGCAGCGAATTGTTATTTAAATGACTTTTTACATATGATGTATAAGCCAATTGTTAAAAATGAGCTAAAGGTTTGTTAACTTTAAATATTCAATGTGCTGGCCAATGCGTTCAAAGCACATTTTTAAGAGCAACGTACGTTTTGGTCACCGATAGTTGTAAAGCAACATTTATAGAAATGGACGTATACACGTTTAAACAAATGTTATATTTCTATTTTACCAGTTGATACACGACGCTGTACTTGCGACGTCTTGGCAAATACACCAAACTTTTCATGAAAACGATGAATTTCACCTGGACATTCCTCTCATTCATTTTGCCTATTCCATGATTCAATCACGTTTGCTGAATTTCTCTGAACTTGTTCATGCATTTCCTCAAGTGGTAGAAAAACTTATGGAATCTCCATTACCAATTAATGATTCAGAATTGGTAAGTCACAAAGTTAGTTATTTGTGGAAAATTATTCCATTTGTGGAATATTGTTGTTGTAGAAATATAGACGTGATATGTAATTTTATACTCTACCCACCAATTTTTGTTTTGTCAAAGCATGTACAGCAAATTTTAATACTTTATCTCCACTTCATTACAAGTATTAATACAGTACCATTTGCCTAAAAAACTTTGTCCAATGGTATACTTTCTCCCACCATTTTAGTGCCTAGATGCAATGGCTCTTCAGTGCTGTCTGGAAGAACTGGAGCCTAGTTTAAATGATTTTACGAGTCTTCTTAAACGAAAGACGTGGTGTAATCAAGTTCAATGTCTACGTCCAATCATTCAGGTTATGAAAGCGTCAATAACGGACAGTGGGAACTCAAAAAATGTTGTTCATCTTTTGTCAGAAAAATCTGAGCAGATTTTGAAAGTTTGTTGGTAAGTGTCAATTGATCTTTGGATAAAATATGCAAAGAATTGTGTTTATGATATCATGGCTGTGAGAAAAGGAGACTGAGTACGAACGTAGTATGTTTTATTAAAGAATTTTTATACACATAAAATCTTTCATTAACTTTGTTTTTCTGAAAAATTTGGTGTAATACAAAGAAAAATGTTCAAAATATCCTTCATTAGGTCGCTATGAACTCTATGTTTTAGACATTAATTTTAACATCTACTAAAAGTTACATTCTGTTCTTACGCGTTTTATAGGATCATGTTCACACGTTTGGATGTTGTACGTATGTTTATTGAACACACTTGTCCACCTGAGGATTTGAATCATACTGATGATGGTCGTAATGCTTTGAAATTGTTAAAGGTAAAGTTTTCACGTATTAGCTTACATCCATAGTTCATTTCCGTTGAATGGAAACGCCTTTGGCTTTTATATTAAATCATTTTGAATTTTTTTTGTGCATTACGGTAGTAAGACAATACACGTGGACTGTCAATAAACTTGTGTCCAGTTGTATTTTATGCATCATAAGTTCAATAACCAAGTTGTAAAGGTTACGAATTTGAAAAAGCAAAGCCACTGATTTTCAACAGCAGACTTCCTTTAGCGCCTATTTCCTTTTCTAGGCATTAGGTGAAAGTCCCGACTTAACCTCACTACGTACTATAGTTGTTATTGAAAGATTTTTGAAAGACTGCAGTAAAGATTTGCATAAACGAATTGTCAAGTAAGTATACCGATAAAGAGTCACGGTTATTAACATTTGTGGTAATGATCATAATTTTCGTAAAATGCATGTTGATTTCTTACATTGTGGTATTAATTTTGAAAAACAAACCCAGTAACATACTTTTACTGTTTCAAGTCTTTATGTTAAAATACACTGCATTCAATAATAAATTTTGTATCATAACAACACATTTTGTTACAATTTATATTAAAGATGGTAATGACGATGAACGTTAAGATTTTAGCATTCAATAGTTTAAAGGAAAGGTATAACGACATTTGAAAAATTAAATCTTTTGAATATTTGCAATTTGTGACGTCATTTAATACCGCACATTGTAAAAGTAATACATAAATTGTCAAATTCATCGAGATCCTTTGAGTCTTATCGAGACAAACGCATCGGTTACGAATGGAAATTGCTAATTGAACCCTGAGTTGAACATGCAAGATCGTTTTGATTGTTGATGTTACTTCACATTCTTAGTGTTTTACTTTGATCTGAATATTTTATGGAAACGAATATTAAAGTCCATTGTTCGTTGATCTTTTGCATGAAATATGAAAATGTATCAGTTCGACCTTTAACGAAAACGAATTTGTTAGTTGTTAGGTTTAAACATGCAAAGTGTATAGTATATTATATATTGAAAGTTTGCATGTATTGATTCGTGAAAATTTGTGTAAGTATATGTCATTTAAATGCATTTGAATCATCCCCCAATTATTTAACAAATTCTTCCAACCTGTAATTCTATCTTGTTACTGCAATTTGTATGTTGAAAATATTGAATACAGTAAAGTGTTATATTGTATCATACGTCAACACAAATTTTTAATGTCCAATTTATCTGAAGCATGAAATACATTCCTAAACATGGAACATACAATTAATTGTATGTTCATTTTCTCATTATACTTAACATGGAACCTTAGTTGTATGTTCATTTCTGTTAGAATTTAGATTTGATGACGAATGCGCCATTTGCAAGAGATCACTTCAAGATCCTGTACAGCTACCATGTCGTCATGTGTTTTGTTTATCTTGCATAACCAATTGGCTTAACAATCATGACGTATGTCCTGCATGTAGACACGATGTTGGCAATGATTTTCAATTGCAAATTAATGAAACAATAAGGTAACTATTTTGTATTCAAAGCTTTACAATCAAAGTAGACATGTGTGTATTTAATGTATGGTATAAACGTTTGGTCATAAATTATGGCGTCTTGTCCAGAAAAACAACGTTCATTCTCCACTTGAATGAGTCGTTTTTGCTTTTATATATATGCTTATGAAATGAAAATATTGCTTTTTAGTTTATAGTTTTATTTAAAAGAACTTTTAGATTGATAGTAGACTTTCTTAAACAGCTAGATTTGATAAACATGTAATTTAAAAAGTAAAACTTTCTATTTACAAGTACTGTATTTATTTAGGCTTTCGTTGGAGTTGTGGAGAAGTTTTCGTAATCGTTGCAAATCCTTTTTCATGAATGTTGTCTCTGTTTATTGCTTTGGTGATGACTTGCCACAAGATGAACTTGTAAAAAAATTCATTGCTTATGTGATAAACGATGAAAAATTCACAGAAGATTTTTCTCCTTTCGATGGTCACAGCATTGATGTCACTCCAGTTATAAGATCATATATTTTACAACAACTTCTTGCAATCAAAGGAAGGTATGTTGATGCTGTGAAAATAAATCAAAATATTCCACCCCGTTTTAGTTACTAAAATTTTGATTACATTAAATGAGAAACGTCATTTTTTGTTTGTGTTTCTGCAAGGAAAATTAGTGATTAGTGTTATTTATGCTAAAGTTCGGGCACAATTTTGCCGAGTAATGGCGATGTCTTGCGGAAATGCGTTTCATTGGTAACATTTCTATCTACTTGTACATTGTAAGCTCTTGCTTCATCACAAGTCATCTTTATTATAATGAGAGTGTTTTTGGATTTTTATTCAATAATTTTTCGGGAAAGCACTTTTTTTCGATTGGCCATCTACGATAACTTACAAAAAAAGCGGAGAGTTTAGGTTTTTCACGAAGAAACGATCAATATGCTAGCAGAACAGATCAATTTGCGTTGTTGCTATCAAAAAATTATTGTATTGTGTTGTATTAAAAATGCTTTTTAAGGGAAAAGAAGTTTGTACGTATTTGGAAGAATATCTCTGTCGTGCTCAAGGTATTTCTACCAACAAAGAACATTTGATGAACGTTTGCGTGTTGTTTGTTCATTGTATCGAGGTAAATTACGTTTTTATAAAATCATTTTGCAAAATTTTGGGTGCTTTTATTCCTTTGTTGTTAAAGACATAATTCACTTATAAATCTATTGTTTTGTAGTAAAGTGTGTTTAGTTTTTAAGATAATGTAAAAATTCGAGTTGAATTTTAAAAAGTGCATAATTATAGCTATTGGTTTTATCTTCTTTAGGATGTTGAAACAGGGAAATTATTAAAAGCAAAACAAACTGAAGGCAGTGTTGAAATCAACATGTTGTGCAGAATCCTTGATAGAACACTGAGGAATTTTCGTACCTACAAAACCTGGACATTAACAGCCTTAAAGATGTTGCTGCAATTCGGGCTGCGTTTAGTGAACTTCCTGCATATTTCAATGACGATCTTTCCGAAAACTTAAAGAGCAATGCGGAACTCAGAAAATGCATCCAAGCAGCTAAACATTTATGTGACAATGAATATGCTCTTCAGTTATTCCTACTAAAACAGTTGGTCCATAATGATGAAAATGGTTTCGATGGAGTTAGAGAAAGATGTAAGATCAAAGAATTGAAATGGATTTTGCTTCCACAATCTGAGGTAACCACTTGTTCAATTATTAGCTAGTTTATACGTACATGTGTGGTTTGTTTTATTCTAGAAATAAATTGTATTATTAACGATGTCAATTATTTGATCTTCACATTCAAATTAGTGATTTATCATATGATATGCTTAGATAAAGCACGCTTATGTACAAGGCCACCATTACAATGTTGAAGTTGCATGCTTTCTGATACATTTCAAAGCAGTTTCAAAAAGTAAAGAACGATAGTTGTTGTATATCTGATAAAACTTTGACTTTTCTGTCTTTTGCATGTCCATATCTATAGGAGCGTGACAAAAGACCAGACAGTTTCATGGTCCATCACGACAATTATCATACAGTACGAGAAGCTATTGGCAAAGCAATAATAACATCAAATTATGAAGAAACACAGTTGATCTTGAGAGTAAGATAATTTATTTTCCTTATAACAACAAGATTGTTTTCACTTGACCAATGTATATTTATATAGCATAATATAAAATTGAGGCTGAAATCATGTTTCTTTTGATATGATATATTATATAGTTGAGCAAATCTACACTCCTTTAATGAATTTGATGTCTACGTTTACTCTATTTGTGATTTGTATTACGTGCAGGTTTTGATTTGCCTAGCTATCAAACATTTTTAACATAACATTTAAAACAACAAACTACTTCAAAGTTTCTTAGAGCATCAGGCTGCAAGAAAGGAGCTTATTTTGTAAAATATCGAATGACTACTGTGAAAATAATTTTGCCCTATATTTGTTTGGAGTTACAATCACCTGCTGAATTGTAGTAGATGTTTGTGATCTTTCTTCTGTGAGAGAAATGCAGTTAGTCAAATCAGCCATAGTAACGTTACAAACTTGTTATACTTTATTCTTTTTAGAACATGTCCTGTGATGATCGTGCCCAGTCCTGTTATATTTTACTTGCAGTTTATTGCGAAGTAATGACCAACTTTTCCACTGAAAACAAAGAAGATCGGGTTCCTTCAAAGGTATATTTATTGCACTTTATCAAAGACTGTGTAGCAGGATTTTCTCCCCTCCTGACCTTCTCTGTAATTCTGGAGATGATTTCTTACTTCTTGCTCTTACTTTCTTTACGTTTACGAATCGAATCAAATATAGTCGATATTTTAGATCGAGAAATTTGTTTTCTGTCCATAAATCTAGCAATTGCACATTTCATAAAAGATTTTGTATCATCATTACGGAAAATATATGAACATATTTGTTGAATATCTTGAAAAATACATCCTCATATGTGAATGTGTTCTGTAAAGTATGTTGGTCAGGAAACATTATTTATACTATAAAAAATTACTTTTTTTGTCATTATGTTCGTAAGAATGATTAATATAATTTTATATTTAGATTGTGGAACAACTCGATGAATGTCTTACTGGATGTCAGGTTTTAGCAACTCAGGTATTTTGTGTGCAGAAACAATGCTTTGGAATCTTATATACAGGCAGTTAAATAAATTACTCTCCAAAAAACCTTAATTTCATAGGGTAACAGTGAAACAAAATGCCAAAACATTAGATATCACTTGCACTATACAAAAAATAAAAGTGTAGTAACTAGTGGATTCGTCATTGCTTGTTGTGCTATGGTTACAGGTTGGCATTTGTTGCACGTGCACTATTCATTGCTATCAAATATTAAAAGATAATTCTTGAGCAGTTCTTCATTACTTTCTGAGTATAATTTGAGTATTTTCGATCATGCATTTTTTTGGGAAGTGCAAAATTAATTTTGGAAATGTTGTAATTGTTTTTAGAATATGAACTGATTTTTGAACACAATGCTTAACACTCAAACCATTTCAATTTAAATCTCTTTAAGCTACCTCTTGCGAAGAATCTCTTGGTGAATTTTGACAACAGTTCTCATCAGCAATTACTACAGCTACACAGTGGCCAAACTTTAAATGATAGACGTTTAAATGAAATCTTGATTCATTTCCTTGTTGTTATGAGTTGCTTTCCAAATAATCAACTTTTGGCTCCCTTCTCAAATCTTGCATTCAATCCAGGATCAATGAGGGTATGTGTTTACAATATTTATTATATAATCGTAAATATAAACATAACAGTGACCAACTTAAATGGTTAATGAGTTCTATTTTAATTTAATTCGGGAGTATCTTTTCATGACGTTATAAAGTAGATTATCCAATGGAGTTTTGAGAAGGAATGTTGGTGTTGTTCAACAACCTTAGTGGTAGTAATTTCCATCACTAAAAGCACTTTATTTAACGTAGATGTACAATTTAGTGTTGATTAATGTCAGAAATGACGTGAAATAATTAGTAAGACAGATGACAGTTTTTTATTTATGGCATTCCTTTATAAGAGTGCGTTCATTCCCACTATGCCTCACGATGATGGTCCCGAGGTCATGGGCGTTACCCAAGGCACGTGGTATGGTAAGTTATAGAGATTGGCTCTGCATATGATGCTCTAATACTTATCCTATGGCGGTATTATGTACACTTTTGTATTTTTTTTTACCCCTCCAGAATGCATTAACGGACATCGTTATGTCATCACTGAGGTAAGTTTCTTTTAACATAAGTATGTTTTTGTGCGCAATTATTTTCTTTTTGGATGTGCTACTGGTTTTACCTTTAATGTAAAATGTTTATGCAAAGGCAATATTGAAAACTGTAACACATTTTGTGTTTGGACATTTTAAACGCTTTTTTTTTCAATCAATGTAGTGTGGACGTCCAAACCAAGCGTATAATTGCCCAACTTGTGGTGTTCCTATTGGAGGTGAAAATCATCAGCTAGCAGCTAATAATAGACAGGCGTCGAGGTTCGTCTTTGCATGTTTGCATAAATTGGTTTTGTGTTTCGTAAGAATCTTAGAACTAACATAAAAAGCTTGACATGTGTTGGTTGTCCTTTTTTACCTTTTTTTCTGCCTTTGATTGGTACAATCGGGTTTAAATTCCAGCTTTAATCGTATTATGTAACTAATGATAGTTTTTTTGTCTTTGATGTTCTTTTGTCTTTGTTTGCTCGTATTTTTACGTAGTTTCCATATCTCCTTTAGTGCGGATCGAAGTAGTACTGGTCACATTCTAGGACGTGCACAGGATCAACCTCCAAGTGCACAAAGAAATTTGAACCCATTATCGTGTTGTGTTTTACGTTGTTTGACACATGTGGCTATGTTGTTAGGAACAACTCCCGATCAAATTCAGGTAAGTGTAAACGAATTAATTTCATTCCTTCACAGATTCATTAGTCATTACTGCGTGTTAAAGTTGATGCCAATTTCAATTGATTTTATTTCAATTCATGTCTAAGCAAACTGAATAAATGTGAATTTACCACATATTTTATCTACCTTCTAATTTCTAACACGGTTCAAGATTTAAAATGTCGAGAGCAAATCGATTCAATGGCTTGTAGTCCAAAGCCATCATTAGAACATGAGAATCATTAGAACATGAATTAGTGTTCTAGCTGATTCTTACACATTTTTAGTGTAAGCTTTTTTTAGCCAAACTTTTCATTATTGCAGCTTAAGATTAATGCTGAAACTTTCTAATGCTATATCTTTTCTATGATTATGCTTTTTTAGAATATTTCAGCTATTATCAAACCACCTGTTAATAACGTTGTTCAATTCATAAAAGATCATATAAAAAATGATCTACGTTGCATTGCAAGATTTGTTGGTACAAATATTGAACAAGCTGCTATGGTCATCCATCTGATTTTTGTAGAAATCGTAAAAAATAATCATGGTTTGTTTCTTTTTTTTGTTATTATGAATGAGTCTAAATTTTTGGTGAAAAATTAAAAGGTTTGTCACAAATTACAAAACAGTTTACACTGGCTGGTAAAATGCAAAAAATATACCACTGTGAAACATACCACTTCAATAGTGTTTACTGATTTGTTTTGAAACAGCATACCATTAATCAAATTCATTTACAATTTTTGAAGTGTATTTTAAAAAATCCCAATCTGACGATTTATCGTAGTTTGATTTTCTATTATATTATCTAAAATTTTATTTCTTTCTTTTCTACTGTTTTTGGAGATCATTAAAAGAAATATTTTCACCACGTTGCTCATGCATGATTTTAGAAGTTTTATGACCAGCGACCAGGTTGTGTACTGAATGGTAATAAACAAAACGTTCATTGCTAAGTAACAGAAATATCAGTACTTTGGTTGGTCGCTACTAAAATCGAGAAGAAAAATATACAATACTTTTATAACGTAATAACAGGCAACATTATATTCAAAAACAAAAATTTCATCCAACTCAGTTTCAATCTTGGGAAGCAACATTGATTTCAAAACATTTCAGTAGTTATTAGATTGGTTCTTTTTGAATGCATAATGACTCGACCCAAACGCCTCATTCCACGGCTATCCCTTAACAATTAAAGATTATCCCTTATAAAGACTTAACTATTTGTTTACCCAAAACGAAGAGACAAAATGATGGTGGGCGATCTTTTGCTGCTACTGCAAGTCGATTTTGGAACAGTTTACCTCTTACTATGCGTAAAATTTCATCAGCTACACTTTTTAAAAAGAAACTTTATGATAAAGCTAATTCAGATATGCTCATAGAATAATTTATTATTTAGTTTTTTAGTATTTTTAGTCTTGTGTAATTCTGGTTTTTAAATTGTAATTAATCTCGTAGTTTGTTAGTTTGAGGGCCACAAGTTTTTCACACTTGTTGTGTCACGTGTTACCCTCTTTTAATAAAGTTTAATCAATCAATCAATCAATCAATTCCATTTGTTTATTGATTATAAATTATTTATTGCTCTAAACTTTGAATCGTGTGATAATCTTCGTCTACATCTTCCATCGTTAGGAAATGTCAATATCTTTCAAACTGATTTGCGCAGTAAAGAGTCAAGACAAGCTTGGGAAGATGCATTTATGATTTCCTACCTTAATCCTGTTCTATCAGTAAGTTATCGTGTGTTTTTTTACCAATCTAAAGCCAAGGCAAGCAGACAAAATAAAGAAAACAACATAAATTCTGAAAATGAACATCTTCTCTTAGTGATATTGTAGTTTTTTGCGTTTTGGTATTTAATAAATATTGAAGAATTTGTGTTACAGTAACATATTTTCTTTTTAAGGTTGTTTCTCAGTTGTTGCAAGATGCCTTAGGTAAAATGGTCAGCGATGAACGACTGGGTAAGAAAAACCTTGAAAGCCGGTTTTAATCTTTCCGAATATGTTTTCTAGAAAGCAGCTTCAATTTAGAAAAACAATTCTTTTTCCATAAGTTCAACAATGTAAATGAAAATACTGTCGAGTAACATTACTTTGCATTATGTTGAGCATCATTATTTTCTATGAAAACACGATCAATATCTCTAGAAAGAAAAATGAAGCGAAATTCCCATGGAATCGTAATAAGATGATGTTGAAATTTCAAATGAAATGCAGTCACGAAACTGTGACACTTCTATTAATACTTTTAGTCTTGTTTTTTATCATCAGTGTCTAAGCAATTAGATGTGCTGTATAAAATTTTATGTTCAGAATTATATAGTTCATTAAGTTTTTCCTGTTTTGCTTCTTTATAAAAAGTTTGCAAATTAAATCAAAGAAATTCATTTTGTAAAACGTCCATTATGAGAACAAAGTTATTTTAAAATTTAATGACAATTTGCCGTTTGGCAGTTTGGCTACGTTTTACTTTCTATTCGTATATTTTTATGCTAAAGTATAATTCAGGCTCTTCTAAACATAGAGTTAGATAATTGGTCAAAACATTTTTCCATTACTTTTTCCAGGAAATAATCGGCTAATGAAATTGATCAACGAATTAGATGAACCAAGCTCCAATGTCGTTACAAAACTCGATCCTTCATGTCCTGCACTTTGGAGAAATCGTAAGAAAATCACCATTGAGCATTTGTCCTTCAAATACCAAGAATATTCTCAAGGTGTCACAGTGCCAACAGACAAGTGTGAAGTACTTGATGAATTTTTAAAAAAGGTTATGCTTAATTTCCTTTACAATGATTTTAAATGTAATGTGCAAACGTTGCTAATCTGTTACTCACTTTTTTTAATTTTGATCTTTCTTAAAACTTTATATTTAGCTAGGTGTAGCTACTTTTTTATAAGAATTACAGTTATTGCAGGCTACTGAACAAGACAGATTTAAAATTAAATGTATGTGTGCTTTTTAACGTGTAAATAGCTATTCTAAGAACAATTAATTTATTGTTAAAATAAAACAACTAAAATGCAGAAAATATTTAATGAAAATAGACATAATAAAGTAAATGGTTTGAACTCGGGAAACCTTTTTGGTTTCGCAACGTAGATGACACAATCACAGCACTACATGCAGACGAGATTGATGACTTTCACACTCACATCAACAAACAGAACAGCCAAATACAATGTACCAAAGTTGTCGAGGAAAGCGGAACTCTTCCTTTTCTCCACTGTTTGGTAAAACATGACAATCCAAAACTACGAACAACAGTTTATCGCAAGCCAACACATACTGACCGACTACTAGACCAATCATCTTACAACCCTACATCACACAAAGCCACCACAATCAGAACATTAACAAGACGTGTACAAATCATATGTGATTCACCGTAATTCACAATGACAATACACAATTGACACCCACACATTACAACTAAAAACATCACACCTAAATCACACATCACAACTAAAAATAAAAAAATTTCACTTCACACTAATTCACAATGACAATGCACATTTCCTGTACACACAAGACAATGACGTAAGAACCAGATAACAAACATGGCTAACCTGACGTTTACTCTTCATTTGACTCTGAAGATGACTACCGCTAAGGTTGTCGAAACGTCAGTCAACAACAACAAAAACAGTCATTCTCAGGACTATACCAACCTGGACGATCTACATTTACAAACATGAAAATATGTTATGATTAGTTCAGGACTTCTCAACATCAGTCTACAACAAGAATTTTTGTTACCGCTTTACTTTTTTAATATAAAATAAATTGAAACTTTACCCTGGCCCAGGATCACTAGTTAATGATTTTAAAATATACATTGTACAAACTTCTATACTTTTTCTTTTTCTAGGAATGTCATCTTCGTGCCCTTCAGTATCTTCCGGATATCATAAAGTTGCAACGTTTTCTTTTTGAAAAGTTTCATCGTTGCTTAGATCGAAATGAAGCTGAAAAATACACCATTGGAGACTTATATAAAAGAGGTACATCCAAACACTGTTTTTGTTTAAACGCGTGTCTGATTTGCTTCAGTAAGTTGCATTACTGCTGTAGAATAGCTATGGCTCTTGTTGTTCTATGGTTAATACATCTTTTTATAAAATATCCTTCCTATTTTAGCTAAACTTTATTTCTTCTCTTTTTCACCTTTATTTCACGTTTTATCAACTGTATACTTTACATTGCTGACATGCATCCCTATTCTATTTTAAGTTATAAAAGTTAGACTACTTTTGCTGCCAGTAGATCTCAACTTGCTGTTAGAAATAAATAACTTTTGATTTGTGATGTTAATGGATGCTCTGTATATAGCATGTCTGGTTAAACAAGTATTCATATTGTCAATATTAATTAAACAAAAGGTTTTCTTCCATTGTATTGACGTCTTGCACTTGAAAATACCAATAATTCTTATGCGTGTTCCTTTTCTGCTGTAACATGTTTTTGTCAAGATTATTCATCTTTCTTCGTAGCTTGCATCTAAAGTCTGTTTAATAGACAAATGTTCTCTTAGGGAGATATATAGCTAAGACGTCAAGATAAATGGAATAGAATTGAAATCATTCATAACTTTTGAAAATTGGTTTTTGTTTATTTGTCTCACATTTTGATCAATTAAATACTTTTTCATGGCAAAGAAATAGTGCTTAAATTTGATTTTCTCTTTTTCGTTTGTAGACCCTGACATAAAACAGCATGTGAAGTCATTAATTAACAGTTTCAATATGGCTTGGAAAATCATTAGATCATCTATTCCACAAGATGGTGAGTGACAAAATAAAAGTTAAGTCAAGGTTGATGCTATGTAAAGTGAATTATTTAATTTATTTACTTTGTTTACTAATGTGTTCTCTTCAGTTGTTTTAATGCATGAGAGCAACAGTGGTTGACAAATCATTACCTAATTAAGTGTTAAATAATGCATTCGGTTGAGTAATGTCTGAAATCACTTTGTTTGTATCACGAAGATTTCTGCAGTTGTCTTAATTGACTTGTTAGGTCATTACGGAATTTCAAAAGAGTTGAGAGAGAAGGAAGTTACCAACGCTACTCCGATTTCTATGTTATTGCCTTCGTGGAAAGGATTTGGAAAGTGTTCTTTGGCACTGACAAATTACCTTGTATCTTTACATAACAATTTTATTGGACGATGTAAAAGCTTGTTGAAGGACGATAAAAAGTAAGATAAACTTTCCAAGATTTTGTTAGAATTCATCACTGGTGAGAACTTCATTTAATTTTATGTTTTAAAAAAGGGCTACTTTTATTCCTCAGGCTGGTTATGTATTCTGAAATACGAATTGCCTTATAGAGCAGATTTACCCTAATAAATATTTCATTGCCATCTTTCTTGTCGTGATAACCGCATTCGCTTCTATGTACATTTTATATGGTTTGGGGGTTCCTGTGGCTTATGAGTCAGTTATTATCATTGTCAGCGGTCTTCTTTCTTGGCAGCCTAACGTCAGGTCAATGCGTAGTTAATCCTTCACTACAATTTCATCAACGATAATTTCAAGGGGAAATGGATAAAGTCTTACGGCCAGAGCGGCTAGAAACCGATCCAAACAGTGGAACAGAGGCAAAAGAATGGCTTCATTGGAAACGTACGTTTAAAAACTTCATGGCCGTTTTGCCAAAAGAAGGTTTGGATAAACTTGCAGTATTATCCAATTTCGTCTCCCCAAGCATCTTTCAACACATAGAAGATTGTGAAGATTATAAGACATGGATTGAAACACTTCAGAATCTCTTTATCAAACCGAAAAACGAAGTTTTTGTTCGCCATCTTTTAACTACTAGGAAACAAGCTCCAACAGAAACACTAGACGAATATTTACAAGCCCTGAAGTCACTAAGCAAAGATTGTAATGCATTTATTGCTGGATTACAGTCAAATGTTATACGCTAAAGACTTTTGGAAAACAAAACACTCGACTTAAAAACTATGTTCAATCAGGCTAGATCTCTTGAGTCAGCCCTGATGAGTTCTGAGTCGTATTCAACTCCAAATACACTCATCAATGCTGCTGTTCCTGCTGAGTCTTCAATGTCTACAGAGGGTCAAGAGAATATTCTTGCTGCTGCAGTCGAAACAACTTCCAGCTGCTATTTCTGGAACAATCTCTATTAATTTACACGCTTCCCATTTGGTGTGACAAATGGGATTGCCTGTTTTCAACGTGAGATGGTAAAGTTTGTTGAACAGAGCAATCTCAATGCAGTATTTCCATACTTGGATAACACCACTATCTGTGGTAAAGACCAACAAGAACATGATGCAAACCTTGAGCAATTTCTTGCGGCAGCAAAGAGGAAGAACATCTGTTACAACGACTCAAAGAGTGTCTTCTCAACTCGGAAACTTGCTATTCTTGGATATGTAATTGAAGAAGGCGTTATTCGTCCAGACCCAGAAAGGCTAAGCCCTCTGCGCAACCTACCTGTGCCTCATGATTCTAAGTCACTCAACAGGTGCCTTGGTCTGTTCTCTTACTACTCTCAGTGGATCCCAGAGTTCTCCAACCGCATTAAGCCACTAACAAGTTCAAAGTCATTCCCTCTGTCACCTGAAGCTGTCAATACATTTGACAACTTGAAGAAAACTGTAGAAGGAGCCTTTGTTACTGCTTTTGATAAAACTATACCATTTGAAGCCGAAACTGACGCATCTGAGGTAGCACTATCAACCACACTCAGCCAAGAGGGCAGGCCTGTCGCTTTCTTTTCTCGTTCACTACAAGGAAGTGAACTGAAGAATGCTGCCATAGAAAAAGAAGCACAAGCTATCATTGAGGCAATCAGGCATTGGAGACATTTCCTGACAGGGCGACATTTCATTCTGAGAACCGACCAAAATAACGACAAAATCATGCGTTGGAGGCTTGAACTAGCATGTTACAGCTTTGACATTGTATACCGCCCAGGAAAGGAGAATGTACTCCCTGATGCACTCTCCAGAGCGACCTGTGCTTCTGCACCTCAAGATTCCCTGTATAACCTCCACGAGGCACTCTGCCCCCCTTGTGTTACCAGGCTTAACCACTTTGTTCGTAGCGAAAACTTACCTTATTCATTGGACGAGGTAAAGCGTGTCACAAACCAATGTCAAATTTGCGCTGAATCTAAGCTTCGATATCACAAGCCAGAGGAAGTCCCACTTATTAAAACGACTCAACCCTTCGAAAGAATCAATATCGATTTCAAGGGTTCATTGCCAAGCAACAACGGAAACAAGTTTTTCCTGAACATAGTTGATGAATACTCCAGGTTCCTATTCGTGTTTCCATGCTCAGATATATCAACATCTACAGTTATAAAGTGCTTAACTACTCTATTCTCCCTGTTTGGCATGCCAGCATTTGTTCATTCAGACCGTGGTGCATCGTTTATGAGCCATGAGCTGCAAGCATTCTTAAGAGGAAAAGGGATCGCCACAAGTCGAACAACAAGCTACAACCCTGCAGGAAATGGTCAAGTTGAAAGATATAACGGTATTGTATGGAAAGTTGTTGAAGCGTCCTTGAAATCCAAGAATCTACATATTAAGTATTGGCAGGTTGTTCTACCTGACGCCCTCCATTCCATTCGTTCCTTACTCTGTACGGCTACAAATGATACACCTCACGAGCGCTTCTTCAAGTTTCCTAGACGATCTTCTTCAGGTGCATCGATTCCTACTTGGATGACAGAACCAAGTGCTGTACTCCTCGAGCGTCATGTTCGCACAAATAAAACTGATCCGTTAGTCGACGAGGTGGAGCTACTCCAGGAAAACCCTCACTATGCCTTTGTACGTTATCCTGATGGTAGGGAGACAACTGTGTCAACGAAGCATTTTGCACCCAAACCTCCACCTACAACTGAAGTTCAAATTCAGCCTCACGATCATGCGCCAGAAACCACAGCTGTAAATTCTCCTGCGCAACAAGAAGTACCAACAGCTACCAATAAAGCTAACATACCTACTACATCTGAACACACCCCTGTGCGGCGCTCTGAACGAATCAGGCACCCAGTTGTAGACTTAATCTTTAAAGGACAGGGTGAATGTCGTGATAACCGCATTCGCTTCTATGTACATTTTATATGGTTTTGGGGTTCCTTTGGCTTATGAGTCAGTTATTATCATTGCCAGCAGTCTTCTGTCTTGGCAACCGCCATGTTTGTTAATTAGGTTATGTTTATCGTTCATTAAAGCCTAACTTCAGGTCAATGCGTAGTTAATCCTTAACAACACTTTTTTCAGCTAAATATTTTTGACGTCTTTGTAGTTCAGAGGAGCTATTGCTGTTGAACGTTACTAAGGGGCATTTGGTTGCCTATGATCCAGAGAGAGATTTTTTGCCAATGGTCCTTGCTCACTGTGATTACTCACTAAAAGTTGGCGAAGGAGGTGAAGAAACAGTTGTGAAGTTCAACTGGAAATCTTTAGAAAGACAACTTGTCGACAGATTTATTCGGGGAAAACCTAGAATTACATCTTTGGTTAGTTCCCTGAATTTTTTCTTGTTATCCATGTTGTGCAGAAAGGGATATAAATGAATTGGATTGAGAATTTATGTTCTTGTCAGCTATTTCTGCGTTTAATTATATAAATTAAGTTTCTGCTTTTCTAGGTTGAATTATTTGTGTTCAGCAAAGATATTTGTGATGGAGCTGTTTTCAAAGCGTTGAATCAAAAGATACCTCAGGTACACTTAATAAGAAAAGTAGCTAATTTAGCTGATTTAATTAGCTCATTTTCAAGATTTTGGTCATTTTTTTTTAATTTCGTTTTTTTTTCTAACGTCTATGGTTTCTTATTCTGTTTGTAGATTAAACTTAGTCGACCAGTGAAAGATCAGATCTTAAGTGAACTGAACCAACTCACTGATGTTTGTGACGTTCTTAAATCTCTCCACAATGTCATTGGTTTCTTATCATCTGCTGGAGGAAATCCAGGAATGCTTATCAGTCAATATATGAAATCAGCATTGAAAGTTGATCCTAGAAACGGTTTAAAAAGTGGCAAGGTAGCTATACTGTTTGTAAATAAAATGAACAACCTTTGAGTTTTTGTGAAGATTAAAAACTATATGCTAAAGTCATTTTTATCAAACAAAAACATTCTTGAAGAGTTTTCAATGGCCTTTGTCTGCGGTTCAATTCGATATTAGTTTGTTAAAGCTCAGTTTTATAATGCTTGACCGAAATTAATTCTTTAAATAGCTCTGAATTTTTAATTAACTTTGGCTTATATGTCTAGCCTATTTCTCAGCCGAACAGATTATTAATGTAATATAAAGAATGAAAGCCATAAAAGTATTTTGTATTCTTTCACCGTGTGTTTATAATGGTTTCTTAAATTATATTTTAGGCAGAGCAGACTTGTCAACTTCAACATGTTGTTGCGCTTTGGAAACTGTTATCATTAGAGAGAGCAAGAATATTGACTAGACGTAAACAGGTTTGCTCGGCTTGGGTTATATTTTGATATAAATCGCGTAGTAATTCTTACGTGAAGGTATTAATTGCGCTGACAGATATAATAGTATACGTATGTTTTGCTTTTAGACGAATAAAATCAATGTCAATTAAGACCATTTCAGTCTGATTATTTTGCACATGAGTCCTGCTTTTTACTTGTTTCTCTTAAACAGGCGATAATTTATCGTTATCTAGATAAAGCAAATGTAGCTAATTTTGACTACCATAATTACATCAATAAAAAACATGTCTACTGATATGCAGCCCTTTAAAATAGTTTATGTTGATATGGACTGTATAAGAACTGTATAGATTATATAGTGCGTAACACTAAAATATCAAGCAAAAGTTGATATGGGAATATTGAAATCTTTGTGGTATTGCTATAGGAACCATTTGACGATGTAACAGATAAGATAAAGACAGCATTGAACAAAAATATGAAATTTGAATTAAGTCGTGGCTTACAGAAAATCAACATTGATCGTTTTGTTGACGAATTGTTGCAACTTATTTTACTCTTTTTGAAAAATGCACAAAACGAACAGTTGCACTGGCCGTAAGTAAAACTATCTACATAACTATTTTTTGTGCTTCTTAAACTTACAACATGTCCTTTCATATCCCAACTTTTTACATCGTATAGTTGGTCGACCGTTATCAAACCCTGATCGTATCATGAAAAAGTGTATGGGTTAATGTTACTTGTTTGCGTTTCATTAAGTAGCTAGCTTATTTTCAACTCTATAGCATTTTAGAAATACAAGCATGTTTGGAGAACACGATTTAGTTACAGGAATTTTTCTAAATACAAGATGTTCTACTGACAACCTTGTCTAACGTGATGGAAACTCGTGTTGTTGTACAAAACCCATTCATTTATAAAAAAAAACGCTGCTAAATTTATTTAAAAAGTAATGTTTGTCGTAAAACGTGATAAAACATAATTTCATAAAATTGTAACATACAAGTCATGATGGAATATGTGCGAATATCTGCAAATGTTTTGTAAAAATTTAATCATCGGAAAAATGTTAAATGTCATGGAAGCATGTCTTACATAAATGAAAAGGTTATTACAAAATCATGAAAAAAGTTTAAAGTGTACAATTATCCGCTTTTTACATTTCCAAAACTTTTCAATCAAACTTTGTCATTTAATAAGTCGAAAAAACTTATTTAACTGTATCAATAGAAAGCTAGTTGTATTTATTAGAAAAAGTTTTTTTTATATAGCTCATACCACTATAATTTTAACTTTCGTTTTTAACATATAGTTTAGCTGAGTACATCAATGCAAAGCTTGAACGAGATGGTTGTGAAATTATTAAAGATCTCGAGGAAAGTCTACCTGATGAAATTACTGTTGCACATGCTGTTGAGGCTTGGAAGCTTGCATGTCAAAAAAGTGATGACTACAATTCAAAAATGTATTGATTTAGTCGACAATTTTTTTAATGACGATAAGTTGCTTGAAATTCTCTAACTTGATAATGTTCGTTTAATTTCAAGCGAGATTTGGAAGACATAGCTAGGTATTTTTTAAACCAATTTACAAAAATCTCATCATAAAATTACATCAAATACAGAAAACAATTATCATTTATTATGAAAACATTGGAGAACAATAGTCAGTAATTAAAAATAGTATATCATTATTTCTGTCTTTATTAACCTATCAGCGTAAATAAAGTCTAAATCTACCATTTGCTCCAATATGAATATCAAATTTTTGAATCTTGGGAATGTGCCCTACAATGTATTAAACCTGTGTTATATAGCTTCAACTTGAAATGCCATATCATTTCAGGCAAAATGATTTCCTTTGATCGATGTTGACTTTTAAATTCCCAGGTAAATCTCATGGATAAGATAAAAACGATATTGAGTATTATTTACGACTGGCCCTTTTTTAACTTTCAACATATCTTATAGCTAGATGTTGCTAACCTGTTGTATAGATAACGTTTTAAGCAGTTGTTGATGACAACTATTTTGTGAATACGTGCAGCTATTAGCCATTTCCGTGTTTCTATTGTTCAGACTATGCAATTGACTAGCTGCAATTATGAATGCATGGAGTGGCCGAGGGGCTTTAATGACTTTTCGCATTTCATATGCTGCGCGACCAATGATTATCTAAGTGTTATGTTGCTAAGCCAACATGAGTACTCAAATAGAATTGGTTGTTCCTGTCGAGTAAAGAGCCAATCAAATACTTTGCCTTTAGCATGAATAATTCAGAAAGCAATAAATGAAACTCATTTGTGAATAGTTAAGAAACAAGTGCACATCGTACGAGGAGTATTTCTAAACTATTAATTACCAATGTAATTAAAAGTTTTTATTCGCTTGCAATTTTGCGCTCGTGGACTTTAACGCAAAAGGGGCGATGTCTCTAAGTGTTCCAGCACACGAAGATGAGATTTTAAAGGATAATCAATCTAATACAACAACGTCAACCTCATCCAATTCCACCATCGGTGACCAAAATCTGGATGAAAGCGTTGGTAAGTGATTGATTATAATTTTTCAACACCGGACTTTTTGCAAGATCGTTTCTTTCAAATTGTATAATCGCCAAAATCTTTCATTGCGTTTTAGAACTTTCGGTTTCGATTTCTGATTTTCTTTGTCTGTGAAGGATTCGATACTTTTAGATGTTGTAGAGATGCGACTAAATCCCAAATACCATTTAGGTGTTTGTTAAAATGTATACAGCATATATTTATAGATTTTAATTCTGTTGTAAAAGTTTTTGTTTACGTTTATTACTATTTATGTTTTATGTAAATTTTTAGTGTGTAGTGGTTTGCATATTTTAATTGTCTTAGTTTCAAAAGAAAATTTTACTGTCAAAGAAGTTATAAAAACCAATGCACTATTTGGCTTAACTTAAAAGTCATTAGGTCATCGAACGCTTTAACCAAAAGTTGGTACAGTGACGTTGTTACCGAACGAATACTTTACTCATAAAATTACCAATTTTTAGCTGAATATTATTCATTTTTTCGAAAATTAATTCCGCTCATTGTTTTTCCAGCGAATGAACACAAAATATTTGCTTGTAGAGTAAGAATCGGAGGCCTTCCTAGTAAGATATTATGGTTTGTAATACTATGGACTAAACAAATGTAAAACTCTTATTGTTTACAGCGTCTCCACCGCTTGGTGTTAGTTTTAACATAAATAAATGTTTGATCTAAAACACAATCTCTTAAGCCGAACGCACACCGGCTCATTTACAAGCAGACACGTCGCACTTAACCTACACGTTTTTCTGGTACACAAGAACAAAATGAAGACAATCTGTCGTTTTAAGTCATCTGTTTGCACATTGAGACAAACTGTGAGTTTAACAAAAGCGATGAAATCATGCAGCATAAAATATGTAAATGTTACATACAGTAAAAAAGCTAAACTTAAAATACGAAAGTGGCAACTATTTGTCCAAATGAGATAGTTGATAACTGCCAACTGTAAACTATTAAAATTTTATTTACTCGTTATAGAATTGTAAAAGTATTGCATCTGTAAGTAACATTTTTTAGAATATCATTTTAGCAAACGTGGTTGTTCCAAGAAATTTAGGAAGTTTAACAAGAACTACTGCAGAAACGAAAGCATGAAAGGAATTAGCTTGATTTCGTTTTCTTGACCGCCCAACCACCAGTGGCGTGCGGTCATGCAAGCGTAGGCAAGCGCCGCTTGCCTAAGCATTTTACCGAACAAAAATTTTTTGGATCAATCTCTGAGCAAAATCAGTTTAAATTTTTCTGTTCTAAACAATGTCAATGTAATCTTTTGTCTAAATTGTCTTTACAGTTGAAATGCTTGCTATTTATACGCGATTTACTGTCGTGGTTTTCGGTTTCACTTTGCTACACTTGTAAGATGAGTCAAGTGGATTAAATACACCTTAAAAATTTCTTATATATTAACCAAGGCAAGCGCGCTTGCCTTCGGAGCTCAATTTGAATATTTGCGCATGCGTTAATCTAGATTTGGAGGCTTCTTATTCGAGGAATATCGAAAAAAGGCAAGCGGCGCTTCTAAGGGCGCCGCTTGATAGCGATTGGTCAACAGTCTTGTACGCTCGCAATTTTAAACACATATCAGCGCACGAATAATATTCGTATATTCAACACATTGGACATCCGAATTATTCACGCCGTTAATGTTATCGTTTATTAAAAGATGACTGAGAGCGAAAGGTAATGTTCTGATTTCTAATTCAAAGTAGTAGGTGCTTTACTGGTTATTTTATTATTTTCTGCGCCCAATGTGCGTAAACAAGCAGGGGCCGCAGTCTGCAGAGATATCGAAATGCACGCAAACGTGTGTTGTGGTAAAGTATGACTAGCATTATGACCAAAACACTATGCTCTTGTCAGTCTTGTGTTGTTGAATTCGTAAATTAATGACTAAAAATAAAAAGTGCAAGGTATTAAATAATAAACACGACTCTCCGATATTCTGAAACGTACGAGCCAGTGCCAGACACATTTTGAAGAACGGGAGAACACGTTGCCATGACGTCATTATACCAAAATATAAACATTAAACAACGCCATGGCCTCAGATTGTAACACACCGTGCCAATTTTGTGCGCGAAACTGGCTGTTCTTAATTGTTATAATCACGACTGCTACAATACATTTCGCGCCTATTGTCTTGCAATTTATGTATGTAGAAGATATTATCTGTAGCATGTAATACAAGATTATGATATTGACAAGAGCTTCCTTTTGCGTAGTAGTTTTGATATTTGTATCCGGTAGATATCATGTAACTGATGTAAGGTATAAATAAGATTGATGCTCCTATAAAATATATAGCATAGGAATTTTCATCCTTTTATGTTCTACTTCTACATTCGGTATTTTCACGACACCTGTACAACATGACTGAATGCATTGTGGAATCACTGTTATCCCGCTCATTTGGATTGAGACTTTTTTCCGAGAAACAAGAGATCGTCGAAGGTGGCCGTCCCACTCCTGAGTTGCAAGGACTACATACAACATCCAAGCGAAGTGGTAAAGTCTTTATTCGAAGTTTTCAGACGTCAAATTACGACAAGTACAAATGGCTGGCTGGCTCCTCAAAATTGAATAAGTTATTTTGCTGGCCGTGTCTTTTGTTCAACTCAACAGACAAGACAGTCTGGTGCAAGAAGGGATACGATGATTTGGCCAACCTGTGTAATGCCGTCAACAGACACGAGAAAACGAAGACACACTTGTCCAGTTGCCTAATGAATGCCAGTTTTGGGCGTACACGCATCGACATGCAGCTAGACGAACAGGCCCGTCAACACATCTCAGCTCACAACTTGATGGTGCACAAGAATAGAGAAGTACTTCGCCGTTTCATTGATGTTGTTTGCTTTCTTGGCAAACAGGAACTTTCTTTCAGAGGTCGGGTGGAGCTGGAGGAGTCTGCCAACAGGGGCAATTACGTCGAATTGATAAAACTGCTAAGTGCATATGACCCCACGCTTGAACAGCATCTTCATACAGCAACCGTGTTTTCTGGACTTTCTAATCGTATCCAGAACGATTTGATTGTTGCTGTCAAGGACGTTATGTTGAAAGCAATAAAAGATGAAGTGATGAGGAGCCCATTTGTCGCTATTTCCCTGGATGAAACCTCCGACGTTAAGACCTTATCGCAGCTAACAACTATAGTTCGCTATGTCAACCCAGTGGTAAAGCTGTGGAGCGCTTTCTTGGATTTACCGATGTAAGTGAGGATAGAACTGCGGCTAGACTGAAACAAGAAGTCGTTAAAACCCTGAACGAGTACGGATGCGGCGAGAAACTGATTGCCCGAACATATGACGGTGCTCACCCCCAGCGCTTGCCTATTAAATTCGGTCACCGCACGCCACTGCCAACCACTACACAGTACGACGCAGCGTTTGCATATTTCTCTTATGTAGATCATTTTCAATCTCTCTTAACTCTAGCTATTGCTTTGCAAAGTGAACAACAAATTTAGACTAAGTAGTTTAAAAAAGACGTGTCAATACACAAATGTCAGACAATTCGTTAGGTGTGAAAATTAACTAACAGATACGAACAATAGCATCAATACTAATCAATACTGTATTTTTAGCAATATCATACAACACCAAGAATTTAAAGTGTTTTTCGTTTGTATTTTCGATATTATAATCTTTCTAACTCCATAGTAGACAGTGAGGGTGATGGAGCAGAAAGTTCTTTAAGAACTAATAGTCCTAGAAAAAGTAACAGACAAGACATTAAGCCGACGGAAACGGTAAATCATCAATACTCCATTAAATAGAAGTTATCACTGCTAATAAGCACTCCCATGATTACAAAAACTGAGTAACATATTTACCAAGAGAAATTTTCATACGATATTTCAAAATTTTCTTGAATTGTATTTATTATGTTTCTTTAGCTTACTGATCCCCTGACGCTTTTACAACAGGCAACTGAAAATAATTTATGTAAATCTGAGCAGGTAAACAAGAAAGATTACAAACATTTGCTATACACAATGTCATATGTAAGTCATGAAATCTACCATGAAAACGAATTTGTTGCGTCTTATTAGTGCACTGATTATGTTTATCTGGAAACAAATAATGAAAATGAAAACCATAACAGTGGAAAACAAGATGAAAGAAGGTGCGGCTCTTCCGTTATTCATGCATAATACAATCAATTTAATCAATATACTTTCTAATAATGAATTGAAAACTTAAGTCTATATTTTAAAAGCTCACTCACGTTAACACTTAAAGAATCACTGTCAACCACAATACAGCCTGCGCTCAAATGATCTTCGCGGCCATTTTCTTGGTTGAATCACGTTGTATCAGTTTGTAATTTGTGGATATTCTATACATCTTTTGTGAATGTATAAGAATTAGTGTCGTTTTTTGGATGAAAAAGTATTTTCAATAGCTTGCAGGTGATTTTTTCTTTAACGTATCTGTTTGGCTGGTCAAATAACTATTCAAAACTATGGCAAGCTTAATGGTTGAGTTAAAATTCATGCATTAATATAGCAAGACTTTTGCTACAATATTTCAAATGAAACAATTAGCATAGTAAAAAGGCAGTCTTTCATTATTTATGAGGTGATTTTGAAGCTTCGCTCAGTAAGTGTGAGTGAGCTTTTATACTACAGGCGTTTGTATCTCTACACTTTTCTCAAGCATTGTTCTTCATTTTCTTTTAGAGAGGCGATACAAACTCAACAAATAAAAGAAAAGAAACGTTTACTGTTATTTTTATAGCGGTTTTAACGGAAAGTTTTGTAGAAGATATTGAAAAAGGTTTCAAAGTTTTCATACGTGGAGACAAACCAGTTTTTGGTGGATGGAATAAGGGATTTGGAATACCTGTTGGAACAGAAACGTATGTATTGCACATTGTCATTGTAGTTTTATTGTTGACCGATCAACATCTGGTAGCAATCCATGGTTAGTGAAAATAGATTATCGCTGTTACTTTATAGTTTCACAAACATCAAAACGTTGTGAATTTCAGGCACTTGTTTAAAAAATGGGAAGTGTTTATTAAGAAATATAGGAACAATCAAGGTCTATTTGTTTAAATTAAGCGTGCAGGGCGTACAGTCATATTTATGTACAAGGTTTTTTATTTTGCTTTTGGCGTTTTACAGTATACGTACTTTTGTGTTTTCTTTAGAAAATTATTTATAATTTTTTCCTTCAACTATATGCATTAAATATACTGTAACGGTCCATTATGGGGAAGTAGTGATCTCTTCAAACTTTTCTAAGCGAATCAAAAGCGCACTGTTTCACCTGAATTGACACCTGCAATATAAACAACAATTAAACAACGAGCTTGGGTGGGGGTAAGCCTAAATCAACCTATCGCATTATGCAAAGTAGGAGCGAGTAATTTATTTGTTTTAGATGAATCATACAATTCATAAAGAAAAAGATTGTCAATTGTCAAAGTTTTCCTTTTTTGTTTTGTTTAATATATTTGTTGTTGTTAACATTGTTAAATTAAAATACGAGCGAGTCGTGCATGCTCAATGCAGGTTTAGTTATTTTGATTAAGTTTTTGTTTCTTTTAAATATTGTTGTATTTAATGGCAATATACGTCTTCTGTAGATTTACTTTCTGAAATTATAAATCCATTTTAGTATCAGAAACCTAAGTGAAACGAAAGAAACGGTCAGCAGACATGTTTTTTTTGCTACTCGCAATCTATGAAAAAATAGATTATGAAAAAGCAGAGTAGCCTATCAAATTAAAGCACTTGCAAGAGAATACGAGTACGAATCTGCTAATAGAGAATGAATCTTTACCATTAAAGTTAGTTTTAAGCAATATCGAAATGTAGCTAACTATATAAGAATGAATTTATATGACTAGCGAACAATTATCGAATAAAGCTGAGCATACTATCAACAACCATTTACATTGAGGTCAATGTTATCTACCAAAGAAAAGTGCAAAAGGATAACGTTTACACGTGACCAAGGTCGGAATAATTTTTGATATAATGCGAAAGCCAAATTCAATAATTGTTTTATTATTACTGAAATATTGTAAAAAAAATTTGATGTAGCTGAATCATTTTCAAAACCTCAGCTAATTTGTCTTTGTCAAACGGTTTGTATACTAGTTGTTCTGCTATAAATAATTTGAAAATATGTTCGTGTAAGACCAGTTTCGTTGCTTTTTTAGCCTTTTCTGCATCCTATTTGTTCAAACGCTTTTGAATAGACAGTTCTTATTGTTTTTTTTGGCAAACCTCGTTATTGTTTGATTTTTTTAAAACTGTCTTTTAATGCCATCTACAATTGTGCCTTGTGGAAACTATTGTTTGTAAATAGGACGTCATATACTGATATACATCAGGATGTGTTTACAGAGAGTTTACAATCAAAACTCAAGTTTTTTATTGTTTATACATACAATAATTCATTTCGCCTTAGCCTATAGATGTTTCTATGTCAGAAACGGAAAAAGTATGAGACTTATCCCAAAATAAAAATAAGTTTAATTGACTCTATTGAGCGATTTCACATAATCATACATTTAACACTAAAATGTGTATGTCAGGATGATTGTTTCGTTTTTTTAAATCAATGATGATGAATGTTTTCAATGTTAATTTTTTAGATTTGGTAAGAAACAGTTGTCGCTGAAAGCTTCCATTCAGGTTCCATTAAAATATTCAATCGGGAAATGTGCGTATAAATATGTCCTGGTGTCTTCCGATGAAGAAAAATATGAATTGTTAGTGGAAGTAGAATCCACGTTCAACTCGGATTTCGGAAAGATAAATCGCAGCCTACATGTCCCAAAAGAATACTTTGTGAAGAATAGTAAGTTTATTTTTATTGTACAATATGTATGTGTGGTCATTACAAGTAGTACAAGCATTCTATAACCAAAAATGGTTTTGATTTCATCATCCTATTTTTGAGAGGCTGATTTAGTAAGTTTTTTGTATTAAATTTTATGCAACAACTCAATAAAACGGCACTATATAGTAGCCATGTATAAAATAAGCTTAACATATTACATTTTAACAATGTGTGCAATCTTTTAAACATCGCCATTCAGCTCAATTATTAATAGGCATGTGTAGTTATATAACTAAAGATACTACTCAGGGCCGGATTAACATTTTGCGGGGCCCATGGCATAATATCAGTGCAGGGCCCTTGCCCCAACCCCTGTGTTTACCAAAATGCAATAAAAAACTGTTTTTTTAACTCAAACAATAAAACCTCGTATTTTGGCCTATTTAAACCAATACGTTGAATATAATTCCAATTTACAATCACGTACGTATAACAAACATTACATACCAATATTAAACAGACTAATATAATAAACACGATAAAAAAAGACGTAAAAGGTTTTACTGTGCAGAAGTGTTAAGCCTTATAAACGTTATGCTTACGGGATTTCATAAGAGCAAAATCATTAATCAGGGATGACATATCAATACTACGCAGAACATCATTTTCAATACTCAGAAGAGCAAGGCTATTTAGTCGTTCCTGTGTCATGGTTGAACGAAGATGATCCTTTATTAGCTTTAATTTCGAGAACGACCGTTCACCAGAACAATTTGATATCATCATACTGAGGTAAATGCGAAACACAATAACAGTGTTTGGAAATACAGTTTCCAGGTTATTTCCCACAAGAAACCTGTATATACGCAGTTCTAGGGAGTCTACGTTCACTTTGATGTCGTCATCATCATCGGATGTTACATCGACGTCATGGTCTTCACTAGGCTGAGCAGAAGATCCAATTCGAGCTGAAGAATAATGAGGTGCAGCTGCATGACTCGCATCTAATGCTCTTTTCACGAATTCTGTGTTGAGAAAGCTAGAAAACTGGAGCAATTCATCACCCAAATTGACTTCGAGGTCAGTGGAAAATGCTTTTTGCAATCTTTGTGCGTTTTCCAACACGTCTTCAGCTGGCAGATCTGTAAGCTTTCGCAGAAAGCCAAACTTTTCAGCAATGTTGATGTAAGCACTCAGTCGTTTTCGCAACTCAGCATCCAGACTATCGATTATTACAAGGAAAGTACCTGTGTGAAACTTGTCGGCTGGAATCTGCAACAAATCAGGTGCTGATCCTGGCTCGTCGTTACGACGATTTCGTTTACGCACGCGCTTGATCTCTTCTTTATATTGATCACATTCACTGAGCTCCTTTCCTTTGGCTTCAAATTCTTCAAATCTGGTTCGCAGCGAAAGGACAAACTCAATCAGCGATTCATATAATGCAACAGCAGTGTTGAGATCTTGATCAGCTAATTGAAGGATCTGACTTGTTCTCTGAAATCGTTGCAAGATTTGATGCCATAATGCTGCCAGAATTCCAATTTCAAGCTGGGCCATATCAGACGGATGAATTCCTCGCAAATGGTCTTTGAGAGATAGGATGTGTGACCCTTTCCCTTATTTGCATTACGGTTGATGTGTTGCGCTAGAAATGGATCGAACATCGATATAAGTTCTAATGTTCCCAGGTAGTTACCGTTTTTTGGCGATCCAACGATCTCATCAGTGCCGCGAAATGGTAAACTTCGCTCGGAAAGATAACGGATGGTTTCTGTTACCCGCTCAAGTACTGCCCGCCAATAGTTACGCTCATCACTGGCCTGTGTGACCAGTTCTGAATCAATACGGCAGCCAGCATCGCTACGTTGGAGTAGCTGAAAAACAGCATTACGGTGCGCTGAACTTTTCTCATGTCGTGGAATTGACTGGGATGCGCGTTTCCAGTCATTATAACCTTGTTTTCCAAAAACGATGCTGTCAGTCATGAGTTTACACGCAAAACAGAACACGACATGTTTGGATGGTGAATAGCAGAGCCAGTTTCGAGGATGTTGCTGTTTTGTAAGCTCATGTGTGTACGTGAACAAAGTTTTTTTGACATCGTCTATTGTAAGCATCTCCCTCATATCTTGTTGATGTTGCGCTGAAATCGGCATCGGAATTTCTGCACTGACTACTCCCTTGACCTGCCCAGTGCTCTCTCATATTGTCAGAAATATCAGTAGGCCATAATCCCAAATCACAAGAGTATCCATCATTGTTATCAGTGGAAATGGACGTATCACCAGATGTCAACTCCTTGGATGTGTCGCCAGTGTCGGGTTCCTCAACTGCTTCTGCCATTGTTGTCATCGCTTCATCTGCAGCAGTCAGCTCAGAAGAACCTTCATCAGCCTTCGGAGGAAACAGTTCCGATATTTTCGGCATTTTACTTAAAACTTTACTTTCCCGTAAAATTCGTTTATCCTTTGCCTTTCCTTTTGCTGCTCCAGATGCATATTTGCGATTTTTGTCGCGGTCGCGGTTGCCACCCCCACTGGTGGAACTCATTCTTTTATTGTTAACTATATTATAGCAATTAGCAAACCTAAAAATTTGAAAGTGACGTTTTAGTAATATTTACTTTCACAAAAACATAGAAGGACGATTTGACGGTTTACTATCGCACATACAGAACTGTGAGAAAATAAATCAAACACGCATACGCTTCTTGGGCCTTTGAGCTGCCAGGAATTCAGGACATTTTGAAATATATTGTTATTTCATATAAATCGGCAATTTATATATGAGGAATAAACATGTAACCAAGGAAACGTAAGAATGCACACGGCTCACGGCAGTTAGTAAATCATCAAAACTTACCAAGCGTCGCCGTCACTGCTTCAGCATTCAGCCAAATACCTTGAATATCTCCAGTTTGAATTTGTCAACAACACGTACAAGTCACAAACAACAGCAATCTCAAAAATTATCAAAATGAATCGAAAAAAGTCTGATAGTATTCAATACGGTTTGAAAGTCGAGACTACAACAATATCGAGTTGCAATCCTACTGCCAGACGAAAGACTTTATGTAATATAATAGGTGTAGCTAAATTAACGGAAACTGCAACATGTAATATGACGATACAAATGGATCTCCTATCCCATTGCAAAATATAGCCTATATTTTGCCAGTGAATCATTGATACTTGCAGTGTTACCGTTTTTGGAATTGGGCCTCACGCTTTTATATTTCAATTAGTCTTGGCCGTTTCGTTTTATTTCCCTTGTTTTCTTTTTCCAAAGGCAAGCGCGGGGCTCCCAGAAGCGCGGGGCCCGCGGCATATGCCGCTTCTGCCATATGGTTAATCCGGCACTGTATTACTACTACGTGCACGATCGTCATAGATGTTGCATCAAAGTTTAAAACTATCATGGGGAAGAACTTAGTAATACCTGGCTTGTAGGCTGTTTATATGAACCGGGCTGGAGCGCTTTACCGGTTAGCTTACTTTGCCGGGCCAGTTTATTTTTTGATTCATATGAGGCGGGTTGGCCCGGCAAGTACAAAAACATTTATTTACGCTCTATTTTGCATCGAACAGAAATTCATGAGCATGCGCACTATTATGAATTTTGTCTCTGCATGCCGTGCTAGCCCGCCTATTGCATTCACATGAACCCGTTTATGCCCAGATCCCGCCTCGCTCAAGCAAGATCCCGGCAAGACGGGCCAGCCCACCTCTCATATGAATATAGTTTGAAATTTTATGTTAATACTAAAAGAGGAGAGATCTCGCTACCGCCGGGCTAGCCCGACAAAGTGGGCCAGTCCGGCTCATATGAACATGCCTTTAGGTTGGTTGATTGCCAATTAAAAATTCAGTTGTTTGCGATAGCAATATCTGTTAAATCTTTAAGTCGCGGCAATAGAAAAAGCGCTCCGAAAATATTTCACCCGCACATTAGTTCACTTTTATTGATTGATCTAAAGAGTTCCTCAACGAAACTTTTTGAAAAATTCCTAACTTCCTGCCATTCATACTTTGAATTGACCAATCATATCATGTGTTTTTTAAATAACCAATTACGTCAAAGCTTTGTGAATCACTCCGTAACTGAAAGAAATTCGATTGAATTTTCCTCAGTATAAATGACTTTCAAATGCTGAAATTTCTTAAAATGTATGAGCTTTTGATGAACTTGTTAACTGGCAATGACCAAAAGCTATGTTTACTGGGGATTTATCGTGATTTTATTTATAGCGCCAACTTTCAACTTACTTTCTAATGTAAGCCTTTGTCCCAGTCAATGTTGTGCTTTTTGAGTCGGTGATGTTTGGCATTGTGATTAAGAACTTAAACATAAGACTTACTGAGCACTAACGGGCTACAAAGAAACAAGGCAAACCTTGTCAAAAGCAAACCTTGTTTCTTTGTAGCTCGTTTGTGTTCAGTAAGTTTTATGTTTAAGTTCCATTCAGTTTCCCCGATATAGGAGGCGTGGTAGTCGGAGCAGTTTATTTTGAAAACTGCACCTTGTCGTTCGTTGAGTTGTTCTTTGTCCTTTATGTTCGTTAGTACTTATCGTAACGTTGTGATTGGTTTGTGTGCGACACGTATTTTGTACGCGAGATAGTCTCAGAGATACTTTTAATGTAAGGTATCGTTGCTGTTGTCGCTGAGTTTTTAGTTTTGTTGGGTTCGTTGTGTTTGCAAGTGTTGCGTTTGATGAAGTCAGAGTTGTAGTTGTTTTTGTCAAAAACCCGTTTGAGATAGTTGTTTTAGTTGTGAAGAGTGTCCGGTGAATCACATATGATTTGTGCACGTCTTGTTAATGTTCTGATTGTGGTGGCTTTGTGTGATGTAGGGTTGTAAAATGATTGGTCTAGTAGTCTGTCAGTGTGTGTTGGTTTGCGATAAACTGTTGTTCGTAGTTTAGGATTGTCCTGTTTTACCAAACAGTCGAGAAAAAAAGAGTTCCGTTTTCTTCGACATCTTTGGTAAATTGTATTTGGCTGTTCTGTTTGGTGATGTGAGTGTGAAAGTCATCAATCTCGTCTGCATGTAGTGCTGTGATTGTGTCATCTACGTAGCGAAACCAAAAAGGTAGTGCATGTTTGTAATTCGTGTGCGCCCGTTCTTCTATAGATTGCATTACAATTTCAGCAACTACAACAGAAACGGATGAGCACATTGCTGCTCCATGTAATTGTTTCTAGTGTGTACCTTTGTACTGGAAGTAAGTCGAGATGAAGCAGAGCTCCAGTAGCTCCATAATGTCTTCTGTCGGTAATGGAAGTACGTCCGTGGTGTTTGTAATGAAGGTTTTTGTACAAGCGCCAGATTAAGTGGAATACTGTTGGACAGTGATTTCACATCTAAAGACACTAGTATATAGCAGTCCGGTATTTGTATAGTGCTTAGTTTTTTAATGAAAGTTTCAGTGGATTGTAGCTTGTGTTTTGATTTGCTTGTAAGTAGTTGCAGTATGTCAGTCAAGTAGTACGAGAGTTCATAAGTAGGCGAACCACAGAATGATACAATTGGTCGCATGGGTATTTGTTGTTTGTAATCAGTCCCTTCCATGACCACATTCACGCGTCCTTTGTCTGCTGGTAAAATAACGACGTTGTTGTCGTGTTTTAGCCGTTTGAGTGCTTGTTGCTTATCCTTTGTCAAATTTTTGTCACGTATAGAGGCCGGTTGTAGAGTGGAGGCTACCCTACATCTGATCTCATCTTTGGTTGTGTATGACAAGTCTCTTTGATAATCATAATATTTGTTTGATATGACAGCTGAATATGGTTTTCGATGTCAGCCAGCTCCAATGACCTTAATTCCACCTTAGTTTTTACTTCTGGTGGTTGCAATTTCTCAATTTCGAAAAAATATCTTTCCTTTTAAAAAATGGCAACATTTTTACTGAATTTAACCCGATGCCTGATTCCTGAATTCATTCAGTTACAAAGTGATTCACAAAGCTTTGTTGTGGTTGTTTGATTTAAAAATTGCGCATTATATGATTGGTCGATTCAAAAGAGGAAGTTAGGAGTTTTCAAAGAGTTTCGTTGAGCAACTCTTTAGATCAATTGATAAATGTGATCTAATATGTTGATGAAATATTTTCGGAACGCTTCTATTACCGCGACAGTAAGTTTTACACGACATTTTCTGTCTGTCGACTAGCATGTTCCAAGCGAATATTATTAATAATATAACCTAGAGATCGTTGATGGCACTCAATGATCCTGACGAATATGCACAATCTAGCTAATGCGGTTAATTAAGCCCGGTTTCCATATAACCGTCACGATCGTCAGTCTTCTGAAAGTGTGCAGGGACGATTAGAGCGATTTTATGGAAACATTTTTGAGACGATCGAAACGAACGAGGCGATCAAAGCGATTACAATCGTCTGGATAGAGCTCTGTTCTTTCCAGACGATTGGAACGATTGCGTGCGATATCGTCCCTGCACACTTTCAGACGACAGACGATCGAGACGATTATATGGAAAACGGGCTTTAATATCTGGCACTTATGGACCCCCCAATCATAGCTCTGTCGACAAAAATTGTTCATCTATAGGTTGTTTTGAACGAAATTTCAATACATAATGTCTAGCTATACGCCTAAACGACGATACCACGCTCAAATTTTATACTTAGATTCTCTCAAATACATCGACTTTGAGACAATCCTGTTGCCAACTCAAATAGATAATTGACAGATCTAGAAACAGGTTCTACCCTTTGGTAATATTTCAAAAATCCACGTCAACTTTTGTGATCGAACACCGATCTGTCCTGCAGTTATGTGTTTGATGTGGATTTTTGTAACTTCTTTTTCCGAGACTGCTTAACTATTATTGCGTGTTTTATTTTAGAAACTTTTTACAAATATGATGGATTTGTTTACAAAAACTCTGGGCGAATTCGTAAACACTTTGAGTTTGCATTAAATGACAGAGAATTATTCTTACGAAAGTTTTTTCCACAATGGATTGGGTTTGTTAACAGTTCTGAGGATGTAATACTGCGACTAGATGAGGCAATGGAGAGGCTTCATCTTTTGTACTTAGCAGTTACCGAGATGTGGATATTTAATAATGGAGTACACTCAAAGACAGAATTTTCTAAAGCCAATTTTAAAAAGGTGTAAAATTTTACTATAAAGCGTTTCTCCGTGCAAAACTGTTATTGAAAAGCAAGAATTAACAAAAAGATAATAATGCTATTACACTATTTTGATACACGAATTCCTTTAAACTACAACTTCACTAAGTCATACAAGGTAACACTTGTTGAAAACATGTTGATACCAATTGTTGAAGTTAAGAATTGTTTTAGTCAAGTTTTAATTTTTTGTTCTATGTTGTTATCATAGTATTATTTATTTCTTAAGCACATATTCTTTAAATGATTTGAAAATAGCTTTAAAAAGGCTGAACAAAACTTTGGCATGTTTCTTTCTTTAATTTCTAGTAATCTTATTTACATTCTTTGTATAGGTCTTTACTCAGTTGCTGATGCCCAAAATAAAAGCAAATCTCCTTGTTCTGAAAAATGACAAAGTAAAAAAAGAAAATAAATTTGATGCTTTAGTTTCATCTGCTATGATTGCATTTGTGTTTTGGAAATACGGTTTTGCGCCAAGCGAAAACAACGTCAGTCAAATTTTGCAGTGTCTAAAGTTTCCTGTTGACGAAACTGTTTGCGGGAACTTTTTGGCATTTTTAAACGCATTTGACCAACAAATTCGAAGGTTTGTTTGTAAAGGTGCAAATTTTTCTATTTTTTTTCTAGTTATAATTACTGGTTTCTGATTTTAATGAAAGTGCACATTTTGGGTTGTGACAAAATGATCTCACTACTTTCTTTATTTCTGTCAAAAAGACAGATAAAAAACAAGTGTTTCAGTACTCTTTCCGTCTTATGTAATTCATGTAAGATAGCAAATTATAATCTCGTCGTAGCCTTATACTAAAACGAAATAGTACTGTTCTGTTGAGGCACACATAAATAGGGCGATGGGGTGCGATGCCACCAGAGGCAAAACTAAACGTTAATTGGGGGTTGTATTCAAATCACTTTCACAGGAAATCAGTATGGCACAGCGGAATAAATGAATATGTGAATGTAGTTAATAAGGGATTCCTACACTCTATGGTGGAAACCAAACCAATAAACTTAAGAAATATGTGTTAAACACACATTTTATTCGAAAAAACCTACTTCTTCGAAAAAACTTCAGCATGCTGCCAGTGTAAAACATAAAACTGCATCAGCATGTAGATAATGTAGAACATAAAACTATATATCAATCTTTGCTTGATTTAAAGAGCAAGAAATGCAACTACATGCATCGGCACCTAATCGGTGAATATTCACCGAACATGTCTGCTGCAACTTCAAAGTAAAAATTTTTTTCCCAAACAAATTAAATCAGAAATAAATTAAAATGCAAAAAACAGATGACGTGTGATATAGAATGTGCACGTATAAGATCTTTACGAAGAATAGACATCCTTATTTTTATCACATAGACATTTCCGTTTGCGTGTGTATGTGAAGTTATTGCCAATTCACCATGTGTCGAATCATGAACAAACAGGATATTGACATGAAACAGCTTTTCCTATTCTACTATTTCACTCGCTACAAAGCACGTCATAAATTTTCAACTTTTTTATCAATGGCAGTCAATGCAAAAGTCTGTTCAAAAAGTCAGTTGCACTTGCCTCGTGACAAATTCATTTATTTCCTGAGCTAGAAACGTCCTTTATACGGCTTTATGAACGGCTAGTTTTTAAGTCTGGCATAGTTTGAATGGTAATTCGTGTGCATTTCATGTTAAATTCGTGGAAAGAGTTTAATAGCTGTGACAATTGACCCATATTGCAATCTGATATGATTCAAACAGAGTCTTAATGGTGATATTAAACGCAACAACTTTTATTTTTTTTTAAATTTGTTGCTAAGTATTGGTGAATTCTGTTTCTTATGAAGGACTTGAGCAGTGAGTATTTTCGTGTGAAAAACCCAAAGCAAATTTTGATTAAATACTGGAAGATGGCCATAGGTTGACTATATCAGTCTTTCAAAATTTGTGCGTCTTTGCCTCAAAGTGATTAAGTACCAAATACCGATCACCAAAAAGTTTTTAGATTGCAATACAAAGACCATTGAATTAATAGCTCCTCTACTATTTTACGTCTTTCTAAACATACGTGAGCTTGTTCATTATGCTAATAAAAAAACATATTTAAGTTAGAAATAGTACTTTTTGTCTACATGTGTCGTGAAATATGTTTATTCTTCTTTTCTGTTTTTTTAGCTTTTTCATTGAAAATATTCTTAAAATATTTGTCCCATTCATCAAAATGAAATCGTTGCTTCACTGGCTTAAAGCCTTACCATTGCTTCATTTTCTCCGAGGAGAATGTGAACCATTTCAAGAAGTTCCATTTACATCAACAGCTGATATCAATAAATCAACTTGGTGGGGCTTGCAAGGTTTTGATTTTAGACAAATTCGAAATTCTATCAAAACGAGGTTTGTTAGCTTTTTAGCTTTCGTTTTTTATTGATTTTTTATGACGATATTCTTGAAGATTTTGTGAGAGACTCAATTGCAAATATTTTTGAAAATATTTTTTCCATACGGGCGTCCCAGCCGGTAAATAGCATATATATATTTCCCTATCACTGTTGTAACTTGCAGAGCCACTGTCAGGAAAAGCTTTTTCCTGCATTTATACTCATTGATTATGTAACAAGTATTCTATTGAATCATACTATTTGCTTTTCTTGCCCTCCATTTTGTGACATGGTTTTCAGGACGGGTGGTGCTTTTTTCAGGAGTCAACTTTCAAAACTCCCTGTGTTTTATACTCATAGTGTTAAGTGACTGCTATATTTTCACACAGCATAAAATATGTGCATGATATGATTATACAAGAAACAAAAAAGGGTGTTTATTGTATTAACAACACTATACCATTTTTTGTATTATATCTCTATCTCTCAACGTGAATGCTCCAAATTATTCTTTGTGTTAATGTTTTAAAAAAGCTTCACTAAAGATGGCATATGTACAGCAAAGCATTTATTACTGAAAAGATTTGTCATTTATTTCAAATGAATTTTTATATTTGACTGTTTATTTTTAGTGAGTTAATAACATTGTTGCCGGAAGTGGAAAAAATGTTTCTTGTGGATCCTTTAGTGAGGCGTACTTATCTATTGCTATGTCCTTTAAAAATATTTGGTGACCTTTTGAAAATAAATCATTTCACTTGGCTTGAGTTATGCTTCACCATACGAAAATTGCTACCGGATGTAGAGACGCAGGACTTGCAAAATGTGGTGAGTGCATTCAATAATTATATATATGTTCATATATATTATGTGTGTGCTGCATAGACAGGAAGCATTATACATTTTATTAGTCGAACTGCCGTAAAAGATGATTAAAATAAGGATGCACATTAATACAGGAATAGCGTGGGAACATTATATTTTAATCTTCTTAGCTGGCTATAATCACTCAAAAGAAGTTGTAGAGGCATTAACAAACAATACTATATCAATAAACTACCGGGAAATCTTGCGTGTTAGCAAAAAACCTCAGCAAAATGCAAATTGAAACTAAGCTAAAAAGAGCAACGTACCACTTTTCATTCAGTTGTTTGGATTGCAGAAGTAAAAATGATGTGCAAATTAGTGAATATTATAGCTGCATGCCCTCAATCGCTCATCAATTTTTCACATTTATATCAATGTGAAATGTTTGGTTTAATCTTTGATATGTTTCAAGTCCTTTTAAAACAACCATTTGGTACTAATTTAAAATGCTTTTTGTATTATAGTTAAATCTTAGATTGCTATTTAAACAAAGAGAGCCTGTAACAATAAGCAAAATCGCCGCTGCACATTTTACTCATTTAGAAATTATTGACTTTTTTACTGTAGATTAAGCATCTTGTCGATTTCTTTGAAGAAATGAGTGAAGTAATTTCTCGTTTCAGGTAATAACTAAATGTTTAGAATATATTTACACAAGTAAATTTTATTGTGCTTAAAACCTTTGCTTGTGATGAGCTGAACTGTTAAAATAAAACCAACCCCTGTATTTAAAAAGCTCATGCACTTATCCTCATAGTTACTGAATGGTAAGTCTACTCAACTCGTAATTTTTCTCAGTAAAAGTATTTTCCTACCTCTAGTTGCTTAAAAATAGCCAGGTGTAGCCTTGAAATTGGTCTTTATACAAAAGGTGGTTGTTATAGAATAGCAAAAAATTTGAAAGAATTTTGAGCATTTTCCCACAAAATGAAAAAAACTCCGTTAAGATAATTTTCATCGATGTTTTGTCAGCAATCAGTAATTATCGGTACGTTTACTATGCAAATAGAATTGCCTTTGGATCACCATTGAGAAATGAAGTACTGTCTACAGAAGAATTTCAAAAAACCTACATTGAAAATGCCTAGTCAATCCAACATTAATTCAGGATAACCATATTTATATATTCCACCATGCCTATATATGCTTCCTTTGAAAATAATGTCACTTTCAAAAGAAATCACACAGCCATAGCAAAACATAACATATGTGTAATTGAATATGGTACCCTTCAACAAACAATAAATTGACGCCAGTGGAATCAGAAAAAGTAAAGCATTGTGCAAAATGATGTTTCAAAATAATTGAAAGTAAAAATCTTTAATCAGAATTCCATACATCAGCAAACGCATTTGTTTGAAAAAATTCAGTGTTAATGGGCAGGTGGCTTGCGGTTATTTCCCAATAAGTCAAAGGCCAAAAAGAATCCTTTGTCAAGTCAAATTCAACTAACCTGGCGGGCGTGATGCAACATGCAAACCACCTACATGATTGCAACAAATAAATTGCATAACATATCCGACTATTTGTGGCAGTGTTTACAAATATGACTAAGAGTTACCAGACTTTAAATTTGAAGACATTTTCTAAGATTTTTCAATGATTTACGTATACGGTCAAATTTTTTACCAACATGCAGCTAGTAACTGCACCTTTCGACGTGTTCATTAGCAAGTTTTTGCAATGTGATTTTGATCAGCCGCTGTTCTTTCATCTTTAATGCATAGTGAAACAGAGAAAGATGTTTCTCATACAATCTTCTTTTCAGTCCCACCCTATGTCCAAAAAGCAAAAATGAAGAAACAAAAGCTTTGCTTCTTACGTTGGTGCAGATTGCAAAGAATGTAAAATCCCGCCTTTTTATGACTCAAATAACTTTCTTTTGTTGCTTGGCAAAGTGTATCGCCAATGCCATTGATCTTGAGAAGAGAGGCATAATCATGGAAACAAACGACGGAGACCGTGATTCGAAGAGCACATCATATTCTAAATCAGATGTACAGGACATGTGGCACTTTTTCCAAGACATATTTGTATTAACAAAGACGTTATTTTACTCGTCTCTGTGTATTAACCTAGAAGATTGTAAAGAATCTGAATGGCTAAAGGAATTGGATGTAAGTGATTTTCAAGATAACTGTATTACTTTCACGCAGATGACAAAATTGCAGAAACTGTTTGTTTTGCATATGTATATATAGTATGTCTGGAAGTCATTTTTTTAATGACAATTATTCAGTTTTTATCTTATATACCGTTTATTAGCTAATTTTAATTACCTTTTGGCTGGTGTATCGCAACTTTTTAGCTATCGCTTTTTAGGTATGGAATGTACTACTGTCATTTTCTGCTCCAGATCTCTTTCAAAATTCGTGGCGTGAGGAATTTAAGGCTAAATTGATTGATCGAGTTAAAAAGGTAACTACTATGTAGATGTAGAAGAATCTTGCTTCAAAAACTACTCTCATTATTCACTTCTTTTTAAATTATTTCAATGCGAAAGAAAACGTTTGTCTTAATTGCTCTCTTTTTGAAGAAAATTTTAATGTAAAGGATAAACTAAAGAATATTTTTTCCCTCCCTTTTGGGCATTTTAACTCAGATTTAGCCATCTATCCAAGAATGAAAATTGCACCAAACTGTTTAAAATCATTCAAAAACACAAGTAACTAGTTTTATGAGATTATGTAAAAACTTGATGACAGACAGTCTACTAAAGAATATCGTTTGCCGTTTGCAGTTTATTTCTAATATATCTAAAACTTTATTTGACAAAATATACGTTAATTTACCGTAGATTTTCCTTATTTTAATGTGTCTGTCTATTTCACGAAACCTGGAGCATTATTTTTAATGGAAAACATTATTTTTCAGTATTGTGGTTGTTTACACTGGTCATCATTGGTATAAGCAATAATAAAAATCTGGATTCAGTTGGAAGCGAGTGTTAAAAAATATTTCACAAAATCAAAGTTTTAACAGCCCAGTGAATTGCCCTGACCAGTATCATAACTATCTGAACGTACAATCTCATCCAAATTACTATATTTTATTAACGTATTTAAAACTAAAGTCAATTATTTGACAACTCATTACATAATTTGGCCAGAATGTTTAAAGTGAAACTTGAATTTTGTAAATTAATTATTTTCATAAATTCTGGCTGGCAGGTAAGTTATTTTATTGTCTTGCAGTTTTGAAAATAAGATATTGTGTTTGTAGCATGCATGTCATTTGTACATATATTTGAATTCATGGTTTAGTATTTATCGCTTTCTTCGCCATTAACAACGAATTAAAATCAACCCATTACTCTGTCGATCCACAAATCATGTTGAGCTTCTTTTTTTTGTGCGTATAAAGAACAAACCACTCACAGTTTGGGAAATCGCATGCCAAATTATAATTTATTTAATTTTTACAATTTTAAGGAGTTGAATTTAACGTTAGAATACATTGATAATTATTTTCACAGAGAATGTGGAGGTTGAACACGCCTTCTCCAAATGCACGTCACTGATAAGTCCTGCAACTGTTCATAAGAAAATATAAATGTTTTATGACGTGTGAATTGTGGAGGGGGTGGTTGATCTTTAATGTCTAACTTTGATCTATATATCACTACAACATGCCATGTGCATGGATGCGTGATTGGAGTTATACAAAGTGTATCAACATTTTCCTGAAAAACCATTTGCGTTACATGAAATACCACTAAAATCACCTAAGGCATGATACGAATGAAAAATTTTACCCCGGAAGCAATACAACTACTATTTGCGTGGTAAATAACTCCTTTTTACTGTATTTTTTTTGGTTTAAACCTCTACAATACATTATTTTCCTCTCTTATACGTGTGAAACAATTAAGCGTGGCTATAGGTAGTGGAATGGTACTTAATTTATTGTTTCCAAAATAGGAAAGCGCAAGTGGCTAATTCCTTACGTCTATTATTTGCTCCCCACATGCACAAATTGTTGTTGAATTTCATATGTGAAATGTTTTCTTTCATATTTGAAAATTTCTATTTCATACGTGAAATATGCCTGTGATATACATGAAATTAAATGTGAAATTTTTGTTAGGGTAATGTGCATACATGGTATAATCATTAAGAAACAATTGATTTTAAAGGAATGCAATACGGCAGAATGTACGAGAATCCTCATGGCTACATCACTACAATAAAGTCATAACACAAAATAAAATAGCAAAAAATCTTTTATAGTAATAATGTACTCTTTACGACATAAACAAACAAAAGAAATTATAAAAGTCAGTAATAGTGTTTTTCACTCCAGCCCTAAACTCAGTATTCGATATTTAAATAATTTGTGGAATACTTTCATATAGGTGACACCTCTACGTCAAATACAGCTACTTTTTCTGTCAGAGAAGACAAAATTTTGCGCTGAACTTTCTACATGTTTATCTGAGGCTGCATTCGACGCTGTTGAGAAGGTTGTTAATGTAAGTTCAAACTTCAAAAGATTAATTTAAATGTGTAGCTAGTTTCTAAATTCTTTTAAGTTTTTATTATTGAATTATTGGCGAATTGTAAACGTTTTTTTAATTGTTACAACTTGAAAGATACTTTTCATTAATCTAGATGTGCATGTTTTAGCTGATGATTATATGGTTAATCGTTTGATTTTATCAAAGTACAAATTAATAAAAATTACGAGAATTATCGCATTACTTTCGAATCAACAACCTTGCCAAAAAAACACAGTGGGTGCACCTGAAATTTAGCCATGCGTATACACTGCAAAATTTTAAAAATTGAATGAGGTAATAATCAAGTTCAAAAACGCTTGTTGAAAAATAGTAATTCAAATTTCAGGTCTTGCTCTTTCATTTACTGGTAGTAAATTTTGATACTTGTGTGTTGTGATCATAATAATCTAACTAGATCTCTTGGTAAGGCGTACTTTGCCTTTTAAATATCACTGTTCAAATTATACAGTATCTTGGAAGTTATTTTATAGCACCAAATATTTTATCTCAGTCAGTTAAATGATATTATTATTGTCTCATTTTTAGTCAAGTCACAGTGGGGAAGCTTTTGAATATTTTCGCCAGGAAAATTCAACAAGCGCAATGGAGTTGCTAAGTGTTCTGCTTTATAAAGCTTGGCCTGACCAACTGAAAGAACAAGAAATTTCTTTGAGTTCAGATAGGGAGGACAGAATTTTGCTAGATCACCTTCTTACATGGTCCGTATGGCCTGGTTTTCTCAAATTCATCGGTAAGAGTGCACTGAGTCATTATAATTTAGTTTCGCGACTAATTGTAATGTCTTCAGCATGTAATTTCAATAATTTAAAGTTTTATAGAAAAATTTGCTCTTTTTAGTTTTTTCAATCTCATTTTTGTGATTTGACAGACTAAAGTTTCATCCTCAAAAACTTATAGCTAATACCCAAGTCTGCATTTTACGGTTTGAAATTTTTTTTGTAGTTCCCGTTAACATAGCATAAATCTGAAGGTGAAACAGTTCATCTAACCTTAACCCTAACCCTAACGACTTATTTATTTAATGATGATAGTTATATTAATATTGAATGTCTGCTTTAAAGTTCACTTTTTGTTTGTTTTAGGTAGTAATTCTGAAAGTAAAGAGAAGTTGATTAAGACTGGTGATTGTGGAAACTTGATTGCTTGTGCACAATCGTATCTTCTTAGTGTAGTAAGCTCTGTACGTGATGGTACTGTAACAGTTCAAGTGCTTGAATTGTTGGTAGAAAATAAAGCCCAGTATTTGAAGCTGACCGAATCTTATGAAGAAATTAAAAAAGGGAGTCCAACTCCTGAGTTCTGTTTGGAGGAAAGAGTATCAGAACTGAGTGAATTCGAAAATTTACGTGAACTGCTCGTGCATTTTAATAAACTAACTAAACATTTCACTGCAGGTAAGATGACGGTGACCTGGAAAAATTAAAATAATTTAATGTCACACACATATAAACTGTTCTATTTTTAGATAATTATGAAAGACTAAAATTAATTGCATTACAATGTTTATTTATGCAAATTTATTCTGTTGTTTATAAAACATTTAATATGTGCACATTATAATTACTAATTTTATCTTTAATTTTCTTTATCTGAGAAAATGATATTTATATATATATATATATATAAGTTTGAAAATTTGTAATCCAGGCATTGAATACATAAAAGATAAAAAGTTCAATAAAAATAAAAAGCACAATAAAAATCATTTAAAATCCGGAGAAACTTTTTATCTTTTATGTATATATATATATATATATTGATGATCAGGAGAACTGGTTGGTTATTAACGTTTATACATTTTTAAATTGTTTTTTTTTAGTTGATCAAGAGTTTTCAATCCTACAAAAAAAGGTTGAACAGGATTATCATAAACTACGCTTATGTGAAATTGTCAAAAAAAACAAAAACAGTGAGTTAGATTTTTGTTTTTTTGAAATGAGCACAAGTATTCTACTTAAGATATCCAAAATTTGTCAGATAGAAAAAAGTAGAATTTTTAAGTTATTGTGGAAGAATTACGGTGAGAAAGTCAAGAATGACGAACAGGTCGTCAGTATTAAGATGATCGAGAAAAAAGTTTGTGAAATTGAAGAGACACTCGAGACGGTGAATAAAGATTTTTTCAATGGTGAGATGAAACTGAAAAAAACTGACGAGTTTTTAAATTCGTTTGAAATGTGCTACAAATCCTTGGAAGAAGAGTTTCGAATGCTTTCAAATCACTTTGCTTATCCCGAAAAGAATGATGTTGACGAAAATCTAAGAAAGACATTGAATAAACTGAAGAAATACAAAGAACTTTTGGAAGCAGAAGAGTCTGCTATGGTGATATTGAATTTACGTGACGAATATGGGTTAAAAGGAGATTTTTCTGAGGTGAAAAATATTCCAAAGGTATGCGAGATATTAAATGTACTGTATAATATAATCACCAGTGAACGGTGGATCACAAAAAACCTAATTTTTTAAGATCTTAGATGGGAAAAAATATAAATTATAGTACATTAAAACCAATTTCTTTTACAGTAATTGTTTCAGAAGATCTTTGCTAGATAAGCTACAAAAGCATTCTCCATAAGATTTCCTTTAGTTCAAAATTTGCAAAATACAAGAACTTATGAGAACTAATGTTGTGGTTTTCGTTTGATTATCAACTAATCTTAGGACTTTTTATTTTCTTCGTGCTTTAAAATTCAATATTTGACAATAAGAGGTTGTAGATGTCTGAAGTGTCAAAAACGTTTGAATGTTAATTTATTTAGGACATTCCTTTTTAGCGTAGTGCAGGGTGTCCTGTGAAAGGATTTCAATTGAGGTTCCTTTTTGGGACACCTTGTATCTTTAGCTTAACTATGTATTAAAAAATCTGAAAACACACGATGCCATGGTATGCATGTGAAGCTATGGAAGGGCAATCACTACGATGAAAGACTTTCTTTAGAATTATCAAAAAGCCTCTGCTTTTAAGAATCACACGTGAATTGTTTTTAACTGCCACAAGCCACAACGTAGTCTGAAATAAACATTTTACTCTTTATGAAAATATTTTGAGAGTAGACGAATTAGTCCCATTGAAGGATAGTCAAATCTAATATATGGTTTTTTCTCCTATTTGAATAAATACAATTTTTAGACCTTGTATTCACTCGTGAAGTCTATTTTTAATGCTTATAAATCTAATGGATGCACTAATAAGTAAGACAGAATTACTCACAATGCCACCAGATTATACGCAGTTTGGCGCAGTCCAACTTTAACCCTAACCCTAATCCTAACCCTAACCCTAACCCTAATCCTATCTCTCAATCACAGAACAATGCATGTACACGACACACTTGCGTTGTTTATTTAGATTACATCCATGGATATGTGTATCAAAGATATGAATGACGATCTGCTAAATCTAGAGACTTGTTTAACAGAAGTCAATAGTCATAGGAAAAGTTGTTTAAAAGTGTTTGCCGAAAGTGTCGAACTGGTTCATTGGATAAGAAAATGTATAAAAGGTACACAAGTTTTTCTTTTCTTGTAATTGACTTGAGATCACTTGAAATTGGATCATTTTACTGTTTTGAGTATTGCGCCACAAGACAATTAAAAACTCCAAAGTTATTTGTACTATGATTTAGATGAAAAAGAGTTAAAGGTATTTATTGACCTGGCCATGATATCTGCCGGTGAAAGCGATTTAGAAATTGACAATATTTCTTGCATGCATACGAGCTGTTTGGGATTTGGCTCTTTGATATTTGGCTACAGTGAAGAGCATGGTTTTCGTGAACTGATGGAACTTTGCAAGACTCTCTGGCAAGTGATTGATGCCAATCCAACCATTGACAAAAAGCTAGTAAGTGCTGTCGTTTGTTTCATTTGCATGGTATCTATAGCAGATTAAAATATCTAAAAAATATCGTTTCTGGAAAGGATTACTGTAATTTTTACTGCGACATTCTTGGACTCATTAGACAATATGTAAACCGAGTTGAAATTTCGGAAATGCCTATTATGACCATATAACTTTGAAAACCAAAGCATTTAGAGGGTTTTGAAACGAATTAACTTTTATGCGCTATGTCTAAAAAAATAATTTTGAAGTTGTGTAATTTCTGGTAAGTACGTTAATGTTACCGATTTCGCAAATAATAGAATACATTATTGGAAAAATTTTTCTTTGCTCTTGCATGACATGTGGTACTTATTAATTCATACTTCTAAATGACATTTATTTTTCACCTTTAAGGAAATAACCCGAAAAAATCTTTCTTGGCTGAAGCAAATCAAAGAGTCACATGGCTCAGTTGCATCGACAACAATGCTCCTAGTACAAACTATAAATTCATCTGGTATTTACTACATTGCTGACAAAGAAAAATTAAATATGGTAACAAAAAGTAGTAGTACCCCTGACAACGTCGTGGCTCTTGTTATTCCAAAAGATAGTGATCGAGAGGAAAAGATATACACATTCGACGAAATTAAGGATATTCAAAGCAAGTTGATGCTGATTGCAGGAAAAGCAGAAAATGGAAAGGAAGAAGTCGACCAATTTAATGAGGTTATTTGCTCTGCCGTATTTATTTAGAATATATATTTATTCCAAAGCATCGTGGCCGTTCTTGTTAACGAATTTCCTCTTCACAAAATGCAATATTTCTTAAAAATGACATGAGCGCATTCGTTTTCACTGCCTGTTTTGTCTTTAAAGCATTTTAGGTTTTGATCAATTCTTCAATCACATAAATAGATGAATCTCAGCAACTCAGCCCCTTTGTTTAAAGATTAATGTTATAATAACGATTAATAGCCTTTAAGAATCCTTTAAGCCTTAACAACCTTTAAGCCTTAAGAACCTTCAAGCCTTTAGAACCTTAAGAACCTTAATAATAACGATTAATAGCCTTTAAGAACCTTTAATAGCCTTTAAGAACCTTGCTGGTAATTGCATTGCATGCATGACCATTGCAGCATGCCTGTTCATTGCTTAAATTTTGTTTTTCTTTTAACTGTGAGATCAAAGTTCTACTTGACGATTGTTAATATTGCTAATTTAATCAGTTATTCCTTAAAAACAAGTCTTCATTTTATTCCATTTCTCAAAGAAGGACGTGCTATGAGCGTATCGCGATGATTTTACTTGGGGGGTAGGGAGTGCTTGTTTTGTCTACCTGCGTATGCAGAACAAGACTTGCTTTAGTTCATGCTTCTTTTAATGTATTTCTGATGCAGGTGTTTGAAAAAATTCTGAGACTTAATGATCTTTACTTGGAACTTTGCGAAGTCGGAGAAATCACTTATCTTAGCTGGGAATCTAGTTTTTGCTGTAGTAAGCAAGAACAAAAACGAAAAGATCTTCTCTCTGATATTAATATACGTTGTAGCAAGATGGAAAGTGATTTAAAACAATGGAGAGAAACCATGAGTACGAAGAGACAGCAATGTTACGCCTTAAATCATTTTACAATGAAGCAGATTTTAACTTTGCGGAAAGAACTTTTCAAAGCTTGTGAAGGTGAAACTGCAGTCAATGAACTTCCATCTCAAATATTTGTGCTTCTTGAAACAGTCAGGAAATACATAAATCCAACAATACTTGCAAATGTACTTAAATCAGTGATTCCAGAGAGTTTTGTCTATTTAAAAGAGGAAGAAGATTTAAAAAATGTGGATGAACCTTTTGACAGTGATGAGAACAGTGACGATGATACGGATGGTGAAAATGATACAACATCACATGCACATATACAAAAACAAAATTCGTTTGAAGTGCTTACTTCTGTTAAAGATAGTTTAGAGTCCCAGGGCTATGATGAAGGGTATATACTGGCTGCTCTACAAGTTTGTGGGCGTGAAGCAACAAAGGCTGATCTTCTTGCGTGGGTATTTAACTGTAATGATGACGAAGAAAGCATCTTGGCTTTATCGCAAGAAGCAAAGCAAAATCCTCGTCTTTCTGATCTTATAACCAAAATATTTGGCACAGATTCTGAAACAAAAAATGATTATATTTTATTGCAAACCTCTCCACAATCTAGGTAAAGCTCATATTTATATAAGCCATGAGAATGTAAGGGTTGAAACGTTTCTGTCAAATACACAATAATAAAAAACGGACAGCTTATAATTAAAGGCGGTCAGTTTCATTTCACAGTGTAATATTCACTTCGTAGAAAAGGATAAGTTCGTAAAAATGAGAAACTGTTCTAAAACTCCTATTTGGTAATGTACCTGTTGTTCGTTGTTTGCAATCAAAATATCTAGTTTTTTTACTGTTTGAAATTTATTGAAATTTTTTTTTAGAAATAAACACAAAAATATTCTGAACGTTATTTTGATCTTTGTCTTTAGACTTTTGAGACATTCAAAAGACTAACAGTTAAGTTATGTTGTACGCTAAAGTTTGAAAAGTGTTTGTTGACTAATTTAGAAAAATTGGTGAAGAAGATAAAAAGGACAGCAAATATTTGTCTTTGGAAATTTTAACTGCTGTATTGGAAAAGATTTCTGAAAAAGGTATAATTTTCCATAAGAGTAGTAAGTTTTATATTAGGACACGGAAATACAAAAAACTAAGATAACAGACAAAGCAATTAATAACTCGAAAACTGTTCACTTAAAGAACTACGCGAGTCAATTGGTGTACATCTAAAACAAAAACCAATCATTTAGTTATAACTAAATGAAGCAAGGGGAAAGATTTCATTATGCCAGAGCACCAGCACTTATCATTTGGATATTAATATTCTTAAAGGCAAATTACATTAATCCAAATAAAACTAGGTTTAGTAATTCATTTTTATCTTGAGTAAGAAAAATGTGACACCAGTGTTTGCCATTTATCTAGTCTTAGGTTGTTTTAAATTATCATGTTCCGTTGAAAAGTAGAATACCATCATCTTTATCATGAGTTTACTGCAATTTCATTGCATCAATGTTCAAGAAAATCAATTTTTTAAGACAGATGACGTACTTGTTTTACTAAATGTATGTTATTCAAACAAACGCATTACATTTTATAACACATTTCTACTAGATATGTACGAATTAAGTGTCTTTTGGTCAACAGTACAAAGACAGTCTTTTTTAGTCTATTGCTACATTGATTTCATTTCATGTCTTTATCGTTTTCAGTGTACTGTAGCGTTTTCAGACAAAGGAGAATTTTCTCCTTTCGCAAAAAGTGATTTTGTCGAAGAAATCTTAAAGCATGTTCGCATTTAATCGTAAAAACTGATGAAATTGTTAATGAGGCAACTTTCTCTTTGACAAATAATTATAATTCTTATGTTGAAATATGTGTGCAAAGATTTGTTTTCTCTTTATTAATAATTTGAATATTTATACAGAATGTAGTCGAGTAGATCGCAATTTTCCACCAGTTTTCAAAGAAGGAGAACCAAATCTATTGCTTGTCTCGAAAGGTATTTTCTTATTGTCTTGATCGCAACAGCATTTTTCTTAATGACATATCTAAGTAAAAAAATATATGTAATTTTTATTGTTGGGAACATTTTACTTTTCTTGCAACAAAAAGAGTTTGAAGGATTATCTACAATTGAATATTTTTAAACCATGCAGGTGAAGTTTTTGGTTGCGTGTTGTCTCTTTTCATGGGATGTGAAAATGAAATGTTACCAAGCGTCGAAGAGGTGGTTGTTTGTGACCAGAGCACGACATCAGAAGAGGTACGATTTTATTGTAGTTTTACTTTGCATTCGTCAAATTTCTATAAACAGCGTAAATTTCTGGACTCTTTAAAAGTGAAACTCTTACAGCAACACAGTTTGGTGGATTCAAACGTCTGTCAAAAAATTTATCGCTCAATGATAAATTCAAAACCTTGCATAACAATGCTGCTGCATGGTAATGAATTTTAGAAGAATAAAATTTTCCCAATTTAATTGCTTGTCAACTAATAAAAAATGTAATAAATCCATGACTAAGCTGTTGAAGAGTATTTTGAATAACTCCAGATCCTTCCCTTGTAACACACTCTTCTGAAATCAGACTTTTCCCTGTACTTTTTGTTTAAGTTTGTTTTCTAAGGAATAAATGCTATAGCGATAAATGTTTAAGATATATATATAAGAATTCTGGTCAACATTCGACGTATATCAACACAGGATGGTGTTAAACGTGTGTTTATTTTAGCTTAAAAATGTTTAAAAAATTAGAGCTTCAAATTAAATGTTTTTTGTATAGGTTGAGCTACTTTGGCGACGAGCTGTCGTTGACGATACTGGTCGATTGTTTTGTCTTGTTAATGCAGATCTTTTGGACTTTGACGTCAGTCAGGAAGCATTACGTTTACTTGAATTGTTAACACAAGGACACCCAAGTAAGTTTGAGCAATGTTCATAGGCATTTGTCTTTACTATAATATTTGCTTATCTAAAAATCTTTAGGAATAACGAGTCTCTTGTCAGATATGGAAAAATAAAGTCAAATTTTATAAGAGTGGTTTTCCGTCATAACTAACTGTTTTACACCATGTCATGCATAATGCAATATAAAGTTTGTCAACAATAAGCTTTTCAAATCATAACATCTTTTTATACTCTTTCTTAAATCTATGATGTTCATGAAGGCAGGCTAGGCAAACCTGTTCAAGGAAATTTTATTGACACGTGCAACGGGATTTATAACCTTATGCATGCGTAACCATTTATTGAACAGATGATCAGTCAAATTGCATATGCTGAAAACAACGTGTTTAATTTTATAGAAGAAAATGTAATCAAAAGTTTAATATGCTGTCTTATAAACTGTTTTGTTTGGAGCTCAAGCATTGCATTTATTTCTTTTTTTCTAAGAATATCGTTTGGTGGTGGTATGTAGCATTGAAAACGACAAATCAAACATAGTGAAATCATTAGATCATTATCGACGCTCACTTCCTCCACTAACGTCATTGGATTGTATCCAAAGATATCTGAAAGAAAAATTTGTATATCAACCTCCTGATGATGACAATGTTTGCACTGCAGCAGCTATTGTAGATCAAGAAAAGTATGTATTATTTTAATGTCTTTAATTCTAAAGACCTCTTTGCATTCTACAAAATATAGAATTCTACTACATATCGTTCAAGTCAATTTTAATGACTTATTTATTCAACATTTTGTCTGGTTTTGCAAAACTTATCGGAAAGTAAATGTCAATTAAATGTCTCTTTAGATTATCTGTGCGTTTAATCAAGTCTTCTAGAGCAGGAATGGGGAAAAGTTTAATTGTGAAACGTCTTACTAAACGATTAGAAACAATTTCAAACACAAAAAAGAAAAATTTTCAATCAACTTTGTGCTGTACTATCCCAGTCCATGGAGTGTGTGTTGATAGTAATGCGATCACTCGTCACCTTCTTTCACATACGTTAAAAAGAGGTGATTCTCTTTCAAGAATTTTTCATCTGGATGTTTCTCAGTCGGTAAGAGTCGCCCAGTCATTAAAATGCATTAGGGGATTATGTGATTTTCTAAAAGACGTAAAAAGTACTTTTGAAATTGAAAATAGGACTTCTATCGTTATGTTTCTCTCGAAAATGTAATAGAAATGATAAAATTAAATCAGGCAAAAAGATTAACCAGTGCTTTTTGTCAAGGTATCAAAAGGGCTTGATGACTTTCTGTTTAAACTGTTGATCCTTGGATCTGTCAAAGATAACAATGGAAATATTTGGCGAAGAAAAACAACCGATTTGTATATTGTTGAACACACAACTGACAAGACATTTGCAATGCTAACATCTGAAAATTTACCTACAAGTCAAAATCCGGTAAACATTTTGAATTTTTACTTAAAATTATTTTTTAAAAAGCATTTTTGTATATGTATCAGTGTAAGTTGTAATTTTTTGCTATTATTGAAGCGCACCCAATGAGAAAGAGATGGGTAACAACAACTGATGCTATTTAGCACATTTGTTTTTCCTGTTACTGGACTGTGTAGCAGTCCCGTAGCCAGCCTGCAAATTTGCTCTTGTTATGTAAATTATTCATCCTTAGCATTATTTATTTCAATAGAAATCTATTGTTTGAAAGTGAATTAACATCAAAAAAATTTACATAGCATGGAGAATCTTTCGGGTACGCTACGCCACTGCTATGTAATGCGATTGAACAAATAGGAAAAAGAAAGCAATCAAAACTTTTTTTAATCGTTTGATTTTAGGACAAAATATTTCCAAACTTAACTATATTAAATTGACATCCAATCTACTTTGTAAAACAAAACAAAGCAGTTCAAAACAAAGCAAAGCAAGCAAATTAAAACAGAGCAAAACAAAGCGAAAAAAAAGAAAACTAAATTAAACACAACAGAAATAACTAAATAACCCGATTGTCGTCAGACATGGTAAAATTTTGCTACTGCTGCAATCAATCAGAACGCATGAATGCAAAGATACAGCCTTCTCCTGATTTGTGAAGCTTAAATGTTTTACTTGATGTTTTAGTCGTGTCCCAACCATGTCGTTATCATTGATTTAATTTTTATAAATTTAACTTAGTTATTGAAACATATACAATGAGCTTAGTTACAATCATTCAGCTATTGCTCTTAAACTCACTTGTATTCTTAGAACACACGAAATCGACCATCAAGGGGAAAGTATTCGTTTATAAAGTTTTTACCAAGCATCCATTGTCTTTCACCAAGGGAAGCATTAAGAAATATGAAGTTGCAAAGGCTTGGTAAGAATAAATAATGTTACACGTACATTACTTTGTTAAATGAACAGGCGTATCAAATCATAGGAAAAAAAATAGTTTTGTTGATAAAATATTAAAGACAACATAGCCTACAAGATTAAAAAAATTAAGACATTTTTTGATTGATTTTCTTGAAAATTATTTATATTAATTGAATCATACTAACAGATTTTATGATTACAAAAGCTACATAATTGTTTATTCAAGACTTTTAGAGATGTACTTTTTTGTCTCTCCTTCACTAAAAAATGTTTGAAAAATGTTTAGGAGATACAAGTTTCGACAAAGAGGAATTCAATAGTGAAGAATATCAACGAGCATTCCAATATTTATTGCGTATCAAGAAAGGTGATAACTTGGACAATTTTTCGTACGAAAACGATTCTTGTGCTGATGTAAGCGATCCCGTTGAATCTCTAACTGTTTTAATCCAGTAAGTAAATGTTAACACTTTATTTCAGCTTAAAATAAGGTCTTCAATGCACCTTGTATATTTTAAGCTTGTACTTATTCAATGTAATTTCATCTGGCCAAATATAATTAATTCACTAAGAAAATGTTAGCTATAAATATTTTATATGGACCAACTTATAAATGAAACCATTTTCTTTCTCTGCTTGGTCAATTTCTCTTTTCCACGTGTATAAATTTTGCATATAATTTGGAAATTAGCGATAGCAAGTTTTAATGCATAAATATCAAAAATTTATTAAATTGTTGAATTTATTCAACCATAAGTTGTATCTTCGACGCATCTCAATTTTAATTTTCTTACGCTTTTTTGTTATTTTTCTCGCTGATTTACCTTTCTGGATGCTGTTATGTATTTCACTTTTTTCAGATATTGTGGAATACATGATCCATCATGGGCTGAACTTCATCACTTTGCAAACTTTTTGAATGTTCAATTGGATGATTGTGAAAAAAGTGTATTTTGTGACAATAGTTTAGTTGAAGATAGATTGAAAGGCTTTAAGACATTTGTTGTTCGTTTTATGATCAAAATGTCAAGGGTAAGGTTCATATTTTAACATACACATTTAAATGAGTTAAACTCATGGCTAGCTTGTGAAGATGTCTTAACTTCACAGAATTAAATATGATTCCTTAATATAGAGTCAGAAATAGTGCAAGCATTAAGTAGCTTTGGTTTTAATTTCAAGAAGAGACAACGTATTGGAAGCGAATATTTTTATCTGTGAATGTTAAATCTGTTTCTCGCAATTCAAATTCTCCTTTTCAATTACCAATTCATTTAATTATCATATTGCAAAAAGACTTCCACAGTCCAGTGATGTTTTCATTTTGTTGGTATTTGCATAAATAAACGCTACTGATAGGCTAAACCACTAAGCAATAGCAATATATTTTTTCCAGGACTTTGCTACAAGATCATTGAATGATTCCAATTTGAATGTTGATGAAATTAAAGAGAAAATGAATGATGATCTAAAGCCCTTCCAAATTCGCCGAAAATGGGAATTAAGGTATATTTTCCTCAACTCATTATTGTAAATGCACTGCGCACTGGTCGATCATAATTACATTATTTATCACTCACCAAGCACTATCTTTTGAGGCAATTTAATTGAAAGTATTCTATCACAAATTATATATTAAATAAATGATTTTGAAGGATTTTGTTATTGCTATAAGAATCTATAAATTGTTTTTAGTCCTCATCCATATATTTTGTTCAACAATGATCGTAACAGTATGACATTTTTGGGGTTCTTGTTGAATGATAACGGAGATTTGCTGGATCCTGGAAGTAAAAATATTTTAGAAAAACGCTTGATGCCCGCAAAGTTAAGAGAACAACTAAAGATACAAGGGGTGGATTTTGATGTAAACTACGAAATAAGTGGACGGTTGGTTTCTTATTATTTAAATACAAATAATCAGATACATCTTGTGCACATAGTGTGCACATAAAACATATTTTTGCAAAAAGCAATTTTATGCTTATTTTCAATTACTATAAATAACTTTCGTTTCCATAGCAACAGAACTTTCTGTTAGGTGTATGGTTATTTTCTAGTGAAGCACGAATTGACGCTTTATGTCAAGTAATGGGAATTGATCATCCTAATGATCCTGATCCAACGTACGAGCTTACTACCGACAATGTGGAGAAAATCTTGGCCATTCACATGAGATTTAGGTAAATATCGAGCAGTAGAAACGTGCTCAAGCTCGGTAATCAATTACTTTTTAATCAAAACAGTTGAATCTGTCTGTTGTCGATTGTTCGTAATTTTTTGCCTCATCAACTTAAACCGTCATTGCACTTTCTCATATCTTTAATTTATTAGTCATTGCTTATGAATAAAGTATATGCAGGCCATAAATATATAAATTATTTGCTACATTAAAATTAAGTCGTCAAATAAATAGCCACAGTACATGCCTTTATTTTCTATAAATATAGATGTGGAATTCCTGTCATTATCATGGGGGAGACAGGTTGTGGTAAAACAAGTTTGATACGGTTTATGTGCCAGCTTCAGGCTGGACCTAATGGACCTAAAAACCTAATCCTCATGAAGGTTTGAAAACTTTATAATGTAGCAACTGATCTTTTCACCGGTTAGCTTTTCTTAAAGTCCTATGAACACAATATAATTACCTAAATTTTTATAAACGTTTTATAAAAAACTGTTATTCTTTGTTTTTTAAAGTCTTGTCCATGATGATTACTTATGCCCCAAAGAGTAGAATAACTTTAATTTATGTAGTCTGTCAACTTTCATGACAATTTTGCATTCATGCGTAAGTTAAAACATCTCAAAGCAGGCAGTGCAGTATTTGTCGAAACATTGTTCAATTGTGCTTAAATAGGTTCACGGTGGAACAAGCTACGAGGAAATAGAAAATAAATTCGCTGAGGCTGAAAAATTGGCTTCGTACAACCAGAAGAAAAATATTGACACAATTTTGTTCTTTGATGAAGCAAATACAACAGATGCAATTGATCTAATCAAAGAGATAATGGTTGATCGACGAGTGAATGGACGATATATCGATCCAAAATTGACTAGTCTTCATTTTATTGCTGCGTGTAATCCATACAGGAAGTTAGTTATTAATTTTAAATTTTTGTTGTTTTTTAATAATCCTTGCTGTGGAATGTAACAGACATTTATAAAGTTACCACTATTACTTTATTTAAGACACACTGATGAGATGATAAAAAAATTGGAATCAGCTGGTTTGGGTTACCATGTTTCTGCTGACGAGACTGAAGATAAACTAGGTATGGCATTACATGAGTGTATCAAAACATTTCTCTTTAAGTATCTTTGATAAAAGCCTGTAATCGTTTTTCACAATAAAGTTATAAAGTCAATTATTTTTTTAATTTCATTTACATTCTTTATAATTTCATCGTAATTGCACTATCAGTATAAAAATTATCGAAACACTTATGTTCTATTTGTAGTGTGATATTTTTGATTTTCAGGCTCCATTCCTCTCCGCCAGCTCGTGTATCGTGTCCATCCTTTACCAGAAAGTATGATGCCTCTCATTTGGGATTTTGGTCACCTGTCAGATAACACAGAAAAAGTTTATACCAAACAGATAGTTGAACGATGTGTAACTGTTCAATCAACAGTAAGTTTGAATGTTAACGTTCCTTTTTTAGTTATAAATATCAATCGAGCAAGGAACTGTTTAAAAACAACACCTACTTCCTAATTATTCATCAAAGAGTATTTAGTAAGTTAATGCACTAATTAGCTATTAATGGGTAAAATAATACTGTTCTTTTCTTAATAAATGACATTCAGAGACACATGCACAGTACAAAAGTGTTTCATTACGTGATCATTAGTATTTAAAGAAAAAATACAATCAATCAATCAAATTGCTAGTTATGAGCGTTGAACAACATTAACATTTCATTTTCTTTCAATTTAAGACGTCTACTTTATCAAATGGAAAAATATGTGGAACCGATGCTCAAATTTCATGTATTGCTAAAATTTTGTCAGCCTCCCAAGAATTCATGCGTGAGCAAAAGGTTAGGTGTATTGCTTCTTGATACGGAACTTAAACGACAAATCATTAAAAACATGACAAAATTTGTTTCCCTTTTGCTTATAGAATGAATGCAGTTTTGTCAGTCTTCGTGATGTTGAAAGGTCAATGACAGTTATCAACTGGTTCTACAACAATTATGATTTGATGCAGAATAGTATTAAGAACTCTGAATATCATCTACGTGATCGAAAAGTATCTTATGATTCCAGTGACACCAACGAAGAGGAAAGTGATGAAGAGTTTCAGGTAAGATTTTCTTTTCATATATACAAAGAACGTATAAATTAAATGTTGGTCACGTATTTTAATAGCTATCATTTAACTATCAATGCAATTATACACGAGCTACAACTATCACTAAGTGAATTTTTCAACAATTCAACGTTTATCTCAGTTTGTTTTTTAACAAAAACATGCATGTTTGAAACTAATATTCCAGCTCAACATATATACTAAAACAATGACACTTGGTTTTGCCACGGGCGCTCTGCCATTTAAAAATTTCTTTTGTCAACCTTCTGAATGGCTACTTTTTTTAGCTAAGTTTCATTTTTTTCGTGATTATTGCCACAATGCCAATTAAAGAGTTAAGCATAATGTATACAATGTTATTTTCCAACTATTGCAGCATATAGTTTGTTACTCTGAGCAGTAGCTGATTATTCATTAGGTTAGTTAGGCTTAAGCTTACAGGTTCGCCTTTTCTCGAGGCCAGTGGCATAATTAGTTTATACTTTTTGCTATTCCGGATTAACTATAAATGTTCCTGATTTTTTATGCTATTAAAAACCGTACGAGCGATTAATTATTGATGAAAAATGACTTTCGTACTGTCTACTGTTTCAATGGGCTATGGCATTGTTTAAACTATGGGTTGCTGGAAAAAAAACACATGCTGGGAAATGTAAAAACAAAGGAGGGTTAGGACGGCAAGAGACTCATCTTATTGGGCGAATGTAGATATCACCTGCAAATATTTTCAGCCTTCAAGTCCCTTAGTTATAGTAATCCACCACAGAGTTAGAGCTTATCACTGATTATATTTTTACATGTTTAGCTTAAAAGATAAATTATTGTCTCCGTAAGCCATCATAAGTGTCATGTTGTCAGCAATTAACTTCATTATTCCTTTTCCTTTAGCCTTTAAATCGTTTTGTATTTTCCATCGTCCAAGGTATTGGTGTTTGTTACTATGCACGACTAAATGAAAGACATGCGTATTGCCAGTACATTTGTGCCTTTTTTGACAATTCATGCCCACTTCCTGGAGGTGTTAAAAGGATGAAGGATGAAATAGTAAAGTAAGAGTCATTTATATTATGCAATTTTTACCGTATTGTCTTCAACGACAATCATAAGTTAATTTGTATTATAATTTTGCTAGTGGGATAGCCTTGCCTTGAATATAAAATATTTGCATATAGCAGAAGGAAATTCTTTGCTAGCTACGCTATTAACATTGGTGACTTTTTTGTTATCCTTTTCACAATTTTAATTGGAATATGTACTTATATTGACAAAACACGAAAGTTGTACAAACGTAGCCGATACAATTTTACTCCTGGAAATTGGTCTACAACAAAGTTATGTCTTCTCAAAAGGTGTCAAAGAGCGTTTTTGCACGAAGTGAAACTTGACCGAAATATTGCAAGAAATACAGCTCTTAGTGAAAATGTATTTATGATGGCGATATGTGCAGAACTACGACTCCCATTGTTTGTAGTTGGTAAACCAGGAAGCTCAAAGTCTCTGGCAAAAGACGTAATTTCAACAAACATGACAGCTGGAAATTCTAGCAGCGAGTTGTTTAAGAATCTGAAACAGGTTTAAACATGTTTTTTGCATTTTTGTAGAATATTAAATATAAGATGTGGCTTTTAAATATTTGTGAATCGAAAAGTCTAGTTTTTATTGAAGGACGATTCCGTTAAAGCAGGATACCTAATTGGATGTAGTTTTGCTCCAAGCAACATAATTCCTTTTTTGACTTTCATCTCAGTTTCCTAAAGCTGTAAACATTCTTCAAATGCAATTAAATTCAGAATCAGATTCATCTTATCTATCGCTTATTTCAATTCGATTTTTTTCCTTTTTTTCAAATGTTAACATTCAGATTCACATGCAATCATATCAATGCAGCCCTTTATCTACGCCTGAAGGGATCATCTCCATCTTTAAACAATGTTCCCAACTTCAGAGAGACAAAGATGTGAAGAAGTTTGTCTCCGTAGTTGTGTTGGACGAGATTGGTTTAGCAGAAGATTCACCATTGATGCCACTGAAGACACTTCATCCATTACTTGAAGACGGTACAGCCACCTCTGAAGACTCTGGAAAAGAGCTTGATTATAACAATGTAGGTTTTATTGGTTTATCTAACTGGGCGTTGGATCCTGCTAAAATGAATCGTGGAATAATATTGAGTAGAGGAACACCAAGTGACGTTGAACTTTTTCATAGCGCAAGGTTCGTAGCAAAGATAATGATGAACTGTATTGTGTATTCCTCGGGAGTCTGTTGTTTATAAGATAGTTAACTTTCAGAATAACAGACATGAAATGAGTGTTGAAATATGATCATTTCAAACTTCTAAGGAATGGTCTAGCGTAAACGATTATGTGGAATTTTGAATTATTCCAAGTTAACTCAACATTCCTTTAAAAATATATAAGCTACTGCTGTATTGTCTTTACATCTATTCTGATTAAATTTTCTTTAGAGGTATATGCTCATGTGATGATGTTGATTATGATATTGAAGAAATCTTGAAAAAGTTGTGCAAAGGATATTTTGAATTGTACAAAATGCAAAAACATTCAAAAACGTTGAAAATTGCCCAAAAGGATGAATTCTTTGGTCTCAGAGACTTTTATAGGTATGAAGCAGTTCAATTGCTTTCACTGAAATAAAATTATGTTGGCTTTGAAGTGCATATAACGGTATGTTTTATCGCCTTATATGATAACGTCTGACCGTTGAACTAAAATAGATCTGCAATCAGTGATTAGTCATAGGGTTTACGAAGCCATTTTTCCTTCATTTTACTGATGTACCCAGTATATTAAAAAAATTTAAAATTTAAATTTTTTTAAATTTTAATTTTAAAGCATAAAGATTTGAGGAGCATAATAGACAAGGACTATATCAAAATCTGTCACTCCTGAATATCGAATATGAAATCTTAAATGTACTTGATTTTGAAAAGATTACGTCGTCATTTATACTGTCTAAATAAAAGTGTTTTCTCATAATTTTTTTGAATTCAAGTTCAATGTATGACGGCAGTTTATTTCATTCATATGCAATCGCCATTTCTTTGCAGACCATAAGGTACACAAAAAACGATTACATCAAGAAAACATAGCATTTTAACAAGTAGTATTTAATGATTTTGTACCACAACATATACATATCACATCACAAGTGAGAAGGATGATGACGGTAACCTTTTAATTGATCTTAATCTACAGTTCCTGCCATTAATAATTTTATGAAATTTTTTAGCTCATAAAAGACCAGCAATTATAAAAATTGGCACAAACTCTATGTGTTCTATAAAACATTTAGGATAATTTCTTCTGAGATCTATTGAAAAGAGCTCTCTGGTAAAGCAGCATCACAACCATCATTTTCATTGCAGATCTATATTACTTTTTCTGGCTGTCTTTATCAGTTGCAAAGTATAAAAATACATAAGTGCAACTTTGTGTGAAATAATTAAAGTTCACATAAATATATATTTAACTTTGAAGTTCAAATGGGTTCTGTAAAATTTTTTCTATCCTGAATTCATGACTCCAATGTATAGATAAAAATTGTATGTTTAATCGTTATTGTGCAGAAAGTTTACCCCGTCCGAGTTAAGCACTACTTAGTTAGCTTTTAAACACCTTCAATAGTACAATTGCCAATTGGTACAATCGATAACTTCCCAAACGAGCGTCGTCTGCACTCTGAATGACCTTCGGTCAAAACATTAGAGTAAGCATTTTTCAAACAGTTCTATTCATTTTCATGGCTTGCATAAATATTTGGACCTTGTGCATTGTGGTAAAGCTGAGTTTGACTGTGAATAAGACGTTTTTGTTCCAAAATCTTATATACTTTTTTGTAATATATTACATACAGTGATAAGCCATTGCAAACTAAATTTCGCTCCTTAAATAACGTCAAATTTCAATCTTAGTCTCAATTATCATTTAAAAATTGCAATCTATTATAACATATACAATAAACCAAAGAAATAAACAAAGCTTAGTGAATACATTTTAAAGTCTTTGTGCCAAATTTTTAAAATTATTTGCAATTTAAGCTTATGCTGTCTGTTAGCGACCAGTTTTTTAATTTAAATTTTAGCTTTTGTAAGAATCACTACATTCAATGTACTTCTATTTTAACAGTCTTATAAAGATGGTAAATGAATCAGCCATAGTTAATACGGAAGGCGTTCAGATCGATCATACTGAATTAAAGCACTGCATTCTGAGAAATTTTAGTGGCTTGGATGATGTTGATCCTGTCAAGATCTTTAGCTGTCATTTTCGAGAACTCGAAAATTTAATGGTAATGTACGACTAATAAAATTTTGCAAAAAGTTTGCTGAAGCTTACGAATAAATAAGGTAATATAGATTGAATATTTCCTTATTTGTTTTTAGTCCTTTATGCTGTATTCAAATTTTTACAATATTTAAAAGTGACCTATAGTATTTCCTCAATTGTTAATATTTCATTCTTTAAATATTAAGCTAAGCCCACTTGGGCAATCCTGTGCACATTTTGATTTCAAATTCAAAATTCATGCAAAATTTGCGGGAGTAGAAAGGAATTTGTGCTTGAAAATAATATGTATCAACAACGACATAAGATTTACAATTTGTTTTGTACAGTTAACCTGCACATCAGGAAGATACCAATTCTTTTTACAATGTGTTTAGAGTCCTTCGATGCAATGTCTTCCCATAACTCTCATTCAAAATAGCTTGAGAAGAACAGATAATAAAGGGTATTTGTAAAATATACATTAATTCTTTGTGAATAGGCAGCTAATCATTTAGTCAAAACGGATAGCTAGGTAACTATAAAAATTATTATATCCTTCGTTTTTTGAATTTCAGAGAAAGTCGCTATTTACTAGTTTTGACAGAAAACTATGCCGCATTGAGATTACTTCAAGGAAATGATTCTCAAAGTGAGCACGAGCCAGAAGTTATTTTTGGCAGCAGTTTTCCGAAAGACCAGCAATACATACAGGTATATTTTCAACAAAAATTGCGCTTCATGTTGAGTTAAAATAATCTTGAGGATGACTTGCTTTGTTTACGTTTCGCTGGCAGGCAGATTTGGCCTAATGCTTTCAGATAACTTTATAGCAACAATGCTTAACCTTCCTTTTGGATTAATCTGCCTGCCAACAAACCGTAATTAAGGAAGTCATTTATACGTAATTTTAGAATAGATATATAAATTTTGCAAATCAAATTTATGTTTAAATCATATTCATTGCAAATTATATCGAAAATGCGCGTACTTTAACGCCTAGTTGTTGATGTAGGCATTCAGATACAAAATTAATCTTAGTTCTGGGTCGTTTTGAAAAACAAATTTTGCCTTAAGAAAGCTATACTTGCAAACACAGTTTTGTTTTTCAACCAACTATAGATTTGTCGGAATATAAATCGTATCAAAGTGTGCATGGAAACAGGAAGAATGGTGATTTTACTTAACTTGGAAAGTCTTTATGAAAGTCTTTATGATGCTCTAAACCAGGTTAGCCCAATTAATGTTATAACAGGCATGAGGAAGTTATAGAAGAAAAAATATACAAGTAAAGTAGCAATGAATCGACAATTGGAGTCTAAAGAATCCATAATCGGAACTTGGGATGAAAAAACATAGTTTAAACAGAACCCCAAAACCCCTGGGCTTGGGCTGGTCGAGTTGACCATTGGTTTTTAACCAATCACAAAACTTGAATTTGCACTTTTTGTATTGGATTGCATCCCGTAACGTTGTTGATGCCCTCGATTGCCTGCAGTGACACATGTGTTGAATGAAAAAGTCAATACTTACAGATTACAATTGAAGTTGGCTAATACTGTGATTTGTAAAATGAAAGAAACAGAACAAAATAAACTTTGTCTATGTATTTACCCATAGGATTATGGAACGCGATAAGAAAGATATCGTAAAATTCCGCCCGCTTCTACAGCTAAACACATTACAATTATACACCAGAAAGAATTCCGCTCGCTGCCTTTCTGTAAAAAAACAAAAACATTTATTTCCCTAAAAATAAAGCATCGACATTATGGACATCATACAATCACGTCAAGTATAACTACAAAAGACTAATACTTTTATACTTGCTTTCTCTTTTATGACTCCTGGTGTTTTTATAGTCTATGGAGGAAAAGTTTTAACTTTAATTCAATATATTATAACATCAATATTTTTTTTAGTATTACGTGTATCTTGATCAACAAAAGTACGTCGATCTTGGCCTGGGAAACCACAGAGTCAAGTGCCGTGTTGCTGAAAATTTTAAGTAAGTTATTCCAAAATTCCTAAGCGCAATTAATATTTTTTAATTTACATTTTTAATATCTTTTTTTTTGAAAGTTTAGTGTGTAATGATTTGTGGCAAATATTCAAACAATATACCTGCACTCACATAGATATATAGTGTTATCTTTCTCTGGGAGCTGTCAGACTATGTGTTTCCTGTTTCATTGAATTTTCTTAGTTTTTCCCAAAAAATTACATTTTCTTGTCTATTGTCAGTGCACATTTCTGATTCATGATGTGAAATAAGGAGAAGCATTTTAAATAGCTTTCATTTTTATAAATGAAATATATTGAATAAATTCTTAGTCCAATCACTTTTAGAATCAAATATTTTCGAAAAGTCACCCCATACTGTATTTTATCTTCCGGTGAATAGGGAAAAACCCGCCGCGGTTAATATAATATTCATAATTATTGTAAACAACGACAACTTTACGATCATGACTCGAAGCAAACCTTTCAATTGCACAAAAAATTTTAAGCAACCGTGTCAGAAGTATTGCGCAACCATGTCAGAAGGTCTTATTCTTGTCTTCTGATTCGTTAAGTTACTGTTTTGAGCCCGTTTCACGCGCTGACCGGGTCAGATATAAACGGAATTCTACCATTCATGGTAAAACACAGTTTCTGACCGTGTCAAAGACCGTGTCATGCCTGCTGTCTCATAGCCTATGCTTCCGTAGCTATTCGTTAGTCATCGCTAAGCTTTCGTACTATATATATATGTTTTTATATGTTTCAAATGACGACGTTTCAAGAAGTAAGTGGCACGAACTAAATTACTAAAATCAAAGCATAAGCATTAATATCGTAAAAATGAAGAGAATCATTCTTAAGCTGCTTTAGATAATCTACTGTCACTTTAAAAGTTCTGTTTAATATAACTGTCACTTTGGAAAAGCTTCATTTTCGCTCTATAGGCATTGACCATTGCTAACTTATTCTAGCAATTTTCTTTTTTATTTGAAAATTCCAGTTCTCAGTATTCTACTGTATTCGGCCTGTACATCGCATTTTGGCATTTAGCTAATTTAAAAAACCTCAAAACTTTATGAAATTAGTAATCGAAAACTTTTTGTTTAATTTTCATGTTCTCAGAGATTGTAGCTAAGTAACAAAAATATAAAAAAGTACAAGTGCTGAAAGAATGAAAATAGGAGCTAGCCCGTATGGTTTGTACCCATTCACTATTGCTTTCAAACCAACTATGATATTGACCGCGTTGTGTATAATCGTAATGTCGGATCACACATTTTTTCAAACTATGATTTTGTCGAATTATGCTTTTTATTTTAAGACAAAACGAACAATCAGAAAGCATTGAAAAAGAATTAAACAAGCAAAAGAAACATCACAGTGTTTCAAGTTTAAGTTAACCAGGTTATTTGAAACGTGGGATTATAAAAAAAAGATAATATTTTGAGTCAGGACTAACATAGGACATACCATGCTTAATGATATAAATTTCTTCCGCTTTTTCATTTTTAAGTTTATATTATCTTTTAGATTGATAGTGATTGCTGAAAAAGATGACGTTTATAAGCGCTTTCCAATTCCTCTTATTAATCGTCTTGAGAAACATTTGCTGGTGATGTCAACTGGTTTGACTAAACCTCAAACTGTTTTAGTTAAAGAACTTAAGGATTGGGTGGAACGTTTCTCCACGGTGAAGCTCGAAAATTCAGCACAAAAAAGGTATACTAGATAAAAAATATTCCAGTTAAATAGATTCAGTAAGAGTACGTTCTTGAATTTCACTAAAATCCATTCGTGATATATTATCATTTTGTTCAATAATTTAATTTTTTTATACAATTATGTTTCAGGTCTTGTTTTGCATGTAAGACAAATTCTCATTTCAATGAGTGCTTAGATATCAGCCTTAAGGCGGGATTCTAGGAGAATTGAGGTTTTAACTTATAGATATTATTTAAAATTTGAATAAAGGGTGTAATTTACTGGAGCAATAATACAAATTGTTGAAAAATTTAAGTTTCTTCTCAACATTTGAATTTTCATTCTTTAAGGTGGCCAACTTGAGTTAAGGGCTTAGCTAAAGCAATTCAAAGAATATATGCTTCAACGGCGGTTGTTTTTTACTGTTGAAAAACCTTTAAATATAAGAAAATCTATTAAAAACGACCAATCAGCACAAAAATCAAGTGTGCACAGTAATATTCTTAAGTCTTTCTATCTCAATGTACCATTTGTTTACAAAGTTACGTTTTAATTCAAATGAAGTAAATGAGTAATAATCAGGATATAATTTGTCATTTTTTAGTTTATTTGAGCCAGGGGATTGTTTTGTTGGTTATCACAGCGATACAGCAGCCACTGTCGTGATTAAAAACTACAAAATAATTATTCTGATCCTAAGGTAAGAATTATTATGAATAAATGAAGAATTTGAATCGTAGAAAATGTTATAAGTAAGTTTCTTAACGACACATTTGAGCATGCTGAAACATGTTTACTTTAAAACATCTCTGTTCATACAAAATGCTTTGTAAAGTAAGGAAGTTAATAAAATGCTTTTACACAAAACAAAAGTTCTTAATTACTCTTAACATTGAGATAATAAATAATCGTTTACTTAAAGTAAAACGTGTGAAATTGCGCTCTTTTGCATGCATGACGTTTCATCTAAAAGTCATAGATTTTTTCCTTTACCACTGTTCGAGGTAGCGATATTCTTCAAATAAAAGTTCTATACATGCCAAACTGTCAGATTTCCCTTTATTGAAAGTCATCGTAATCATTCGTATTAAAACAGTTTGTGCTGATTGGGTTAGTAGCCATTGACTATGTCCTTGTAGTTCACTCCCTTTTTATCCATTCCTGTTATTATTGATTTATGAATATCACAGGTTTATGACTAATAATACATTCGTGTTTAGATACTTGAAAACTCAAAGAAAACTCTTTTACAATGTGCATCTCCTGATGCAATTGCCAGACTCACAGCATCAGACTTAAAACATAATGCCAGCGAAATCAATGATGAATATTACAAAAACCAACAACACGGAAGTTTGGAGAGATATTTGATTGATTGTTTTCAAATAAATGATGATACTGCAGCCAGCAGTTCTCTAATTCAGGTTATAAATTATGCTTTTGTGTTATATAAGTTATTCTATTGAAGAAAATATAAATAAATTTATTTGATGAAATATTTACAGGTAACAACACACTCGCGACTCCTTTCGGAAAAAAATGCTTTGAAAATAGCAGCCGAAGCTGGTTTCCCAGGCTGGAAATCTCGATGTATTCGACTTCAAGAATTTCAAACGGAGCAACAATTTGTCAAAACTTTGGAGTAAGTTATTGAAGTGTATTTTTAATATTAACATTACGTTCATATTTTTAAAGATTTTGGAGTTGGAGATAATTTATAAATGCTTATATTTTCCAAATTTCAGCTGTATTTTATAAGGATATTGACAAAAATTTACAAAGTGTAAGAAACATTGGAGTAGCCAACCCAAAAATTTGTCCATGCTTTGTTTTTGGTGTCCACTTACTGTAAAAAACATTAGATTCCTAATTTAATGAATAGTGTTAACGATTTCAAATTTATATAACATGAACAAATTTGCAGGCTAGCTTCCTCACAAAAGTAGAAATATTCATTGGTGTTTTCGTTGTAATAATACTATGTTATAAGTTATTGCTAACTCAGACATTCTACATTTATTAGTAACTTTTTTGTCAAACTTGGAGGTGCTGAAGGTCTTATATTGGTTCAAAGTGATGACAGAGAAAGAAAGTCCAATCTTATTGCATGTAGTCGATATCTCCTTGATCAGACTCGGCGTTCGTTTTTCGAAAGGTTTGAAGAACATACGAAACCGATTCACATTATTCTTATTATCCAGTTGCCCAAAATTGCTGGTGGCTGCCACCATTTTGTGGAGTTTCAAGGTGGAAAATGGCAATGTGTCCATATTGACGAGCTTCTTGAGACAAATGAACAATTGCCGCAACTTGAACAACTTGTTAATCGATCTGTTAGTGATCTCTTTAATTTAAATCATGGATCGCAGGAAGACAGTGACACACAGGTTAGTCAATCTTGGCAATGGCATTGAAAACGTTGTATTTTTTTAAAAAATTTTGACAAATGACGTCGTCATTTATGACAATTAAGACATTTCCTATTTATATTTGTAAGCGAAACTTAAATGAATACTCATTTAATTCGTGCTTAATTTGAGGCATTTATCTGGATGTCTCACTGTAAAATTAAAAGAAACTTGCGGTTTGTCAAATTTTCCTAGTGATTTTTAAGGAGTGGGTAACATGCACAAACAGAAACGATAACATTTCAACAAAATTCAATATTGCATTTCTGAGCATGGTCGATAATATAGTGTACATTGATACAATTTAGGCATGCACAAGCTTAAATTAATAATTTACTAGTTAAATCCACTGCTTGCGACTTCTGCATGGTTTTGGAATACAAAACTTCATCAATCTTATTGAGAATGTTAAAATAGTAATGTTACGAACTTTTATTCCTTAACAAAATAGGAAAAAATTGAGAATTCGGATGAAAAAAATAAACGTCTAGCGATCTTGTTGAAGATTTACCTGCAGTCTGCAGCTGCTAGAGTTTTTGAAGAATCAAATGAAGTTGTGAGAACTACAAAGCGAATTGAGATATTACAGAAATGCTTACATGAAACAGGTTTGATAAAATTTGAAAATTTCCTTTTTTTGAGGCACTGAAATTTACGACCAACAATACGTAACTTTATATTGTCCTAGAGCTATCAAGAATTCTTGTTTTACGGATACATAAATTGCTGCTTGAGCGCGATGAGAGATGTTCATATGAGCAAAAGCTCTGGGTTCAAGAGGAAGCACTGTCTCAGGGACATCTACAGGAAACAGGCACATTTAGAAAAGCTTTATGTCGAAAATTATCGTCAATTGTTTCTCCTATTTTGTCAGAAGTTATAGCTTACTGCGATCGTAATGAAAACCTCAACTTCCTTCTTGAAGAAAACACGTTGACAAGAAAGTTATGGCTTGAAATGTTAAAGGAGGACAGCATTACTTCAATGACCTATGAATCATTCATTTCACCTGTATCCGGTAGGCTTAGAGAACGAGCAACTGTGTTGAGTGATGGAGCAGGACATCGTTTTGAAGGAAAATTTCCATTCTCGTGGATAATTAAAAAGATTGTTCAAGATCTTTTGTTGGAAGTTGGTGGTGCGTATATGTAGAAGTATACATCCTTTTTTACCAGCTATTCGGTTTGCTATGAAATTTGTTATTTGATGCCATTTAAAGATCACAATCAATGGAGAAAAAGTGGGAAAATTTTCAATGCTGCATGCTTTTTTCTGTTTTTATGTTATATTTTTTTTAAATGGACAATTCACTTTTGAGTTTTAAATGGGTTTTATTCCAAAAAATTTTTTCTCAAAGGTTTTTTATTTTGTAGACATTAGGTTGGCAGGGATTAAGCGCATTTGCGTATCTGGTAAAGCAAGCATCACTAGCTTAATGACAAACACATAAAGCATTTTATTTTCCATTAATTCTCTTTAAACTTGAAAAATGTTTTCTCAAGTCTTTCTTTCAAATTTGCGTTTTTTAGCTACAGTTTAATATTTCAAGGGATCCATTTTAACAGAAAGTTCTTTCTTAGTATTTCATCTTTATCTTAAATGAATATTTATGTTAGTTATTTTAATGTATCTTTACGAAAGAAAACGCTTCTACATATAGAGTTGAGTTACAAAACAGACTAATTTTTTGAAGCGCTTGCAATAGTGTAAATGGATGATAATTATGATATAATTTTGCTTCAATATTTATGTTCATTTTATTTAAAGATTATCCAGCTTGTATTATTTGCAAAAAAATATCTTGTTGCAATCGAATTTTTGTAATTGTTTTATTTTGTAAATATCACAAACTGGAGGATCTATAAATAAAACAAATAGGCTGAAATAGCTAAATGTAGCTAAAAGTAGTTCCTTGCATCATACGTTCTTCTTTATACTTTATTGCATTTTAGGAGATATCACAAAGAGATTGTCGTCACTAAGAAATGTTTTTGCTGCTTCTCCTTTGGGAAGATTAGTGAAATCAGTTTTTGAAGATCCGGATATCAAGGAGGAAGCAGCGAATTGTTATTTAAACGATTTTTTACACATGATGTATAAGCCAGTTGTTAAAAATGAATTGCAGGTTGGTTAAATTTGTAAATTCTAGTGAACTACAGGTTAAATTTGTAAATTCTAATGAACTACAGGTTAAATTTGTAAATTCCAGTGAGCTACAGTTTAGATCTGTAAATTCTAGTGAGCTACAGGTTAAATAGCTAATTACCTACAGTTCTTATATATGACAAAGCAGATGATATATGCAAAGCATAGTGGTAAGGAAAAAGCACTCTATTTTGCTTTTAAAGTGAGTAATTAAATTCATTAATTTGTTTTTACACTTCGATGATGCAGCCATTTTTTATATTACTAGTTGATATACAAGGCTGTACTTGCAACGTCTTGGCAAATACACCAAACGTTTCATGAAAACGATGAATTTCACCTGGACATTCCTCTCATTCATTTTGCCTATTCAACGATTCAAGCGCGTATGCGGAATTTCTCTGATCTTGTTCATGCGTTTCCTCAAGTGGTGAAAAAACTTATGGAGCCTTCATTACAGATTAATCAACCAGAAGTGGTAAGTCATAACATAAACTACTTACAAATTACTTTTAGTGTAAGATGTAGTTGACATACTAAAAATGTATGAGAATGTTTGAATGTGCAGGGAAGGAAAAAGCATTGAGCACTTTACTTCACTTAGTAAAAAGCCTCTCTCTTTATTTCTATATATCTCTCTCTTGTTCTTTTATCTTGAATTTCTGGAAATAGAAACTTGTACCATTACACTCATTGTTCCTTCTCTGTAACATTATCAAACCATTAACAACTGGTCTCTATGACTTTGTGTCTAAAAATTTAACATTTGCCATACATTGGCTTTACTTATCTTTTGCTCTCCTGAAGAAGATTTCTGAAATTCGTTTTTGTCGTCTTAAGCTATGCTTCCAGTCTTTTCTTTATCGCCACTGTCTTTTAATCCTATGACATCAATGATATGACTACACTGTTCTTTTTTTCCATGCCACCAACCTTTCATGGGTGCACTTCTTTATATCTTTTACACATTTTCTGTTGCGCTCGTCTGTTACTCTTAATTAAGTCAACCCTTTTATCTACTTTCTTTTTCCTTCTTTTAACCTCACTGTTTCATCATCTCTTCCTTTCATTGACTAATCTTTCTGGCCTTACTCTCTGAATCTGGCCTCCATCTTTTACGTTTAGCCTCTAATTGCTCCATCCCGCTTACCACAACATAATCTACAGTTATCATAGTCCTTCGGACGCGGATTTAACTTTGTGTAATATATTTCTTTAAGATTGATACTAACACACTTCTACCACCATTTTCTAGTCATTTTCTAATAATTTAGAATAAAGTCAAAAACTCGACATAAACTTCTTTTATATGCTCACTTTCACAAAACATAGTCATGACTAAATACCTTTATACTGTTTTCTTTAAGTCCTTCAAACAATTTCCAACTTCATATCCTCATTCCTCTTATCAAACTGATCTTACATATCATTTTATGCTCTTTGTTTAGCTTTTTCTACTTCTATTTTGACCATTTGGTGTATCTTCTTGTACTCCTTCACTGTCTTTATTTTGTTTGTCCTGGCTTGGGATTAGCCCAAGGGATCATTTAGAGGTTGCATTGTAAAAAGCTAAAGGCTTTATAATAAATTAATTTTCATGTTAGAATTCTTTTGCGGGGGTGTATGGTTATTGTCAGCCTTTTATATAACTGTACACTTTCTCTCACCATTATAGTGCCTAGATGCAGTGGCTCTTCAATGCTGTCTAGAACAATTGGCACCTAGTTTAAATAATTTAGTGAATCTTCATAAACGCAAGACGTGGTGTAATCAAGTTCAATGTCTACGTCCAATTAAAGAAAATGTGAAATTGTCAATTAAGGAAAGTAAAAACTCAAAAAATGTTGTTCCTTTTTTGTCAGAACAATCTAAGCAGATTTTGGAACGTTGCTGGTGAGTGTTGGATTGATTTTTTACTAAAATATGCGTTGTTTTTGGGTTTTTAAAATCGTGTATACGAAAATGAGATTGAGTGCGAAGATAGTTTGTGATATTGTAGCAATAGTTAAGTAAAGAGATATAACATGTTTTATCAAAAAAATTTTCATACACTCATAGAAATCTTTGATTCAGTTTTATTTTTTTGAACTTTATTTTTAAGCGCATTATTTACCAGAATACAAGTTGATCATCTTGAATTTTAAACTTTAGTTGGAAAAACGGACTAGCTTACGTTAACCTTATATTAAAATCTCTATTCTGTTCTTATTTCAATCTTTTCTTACGAATTTTGTATATAGCATCATGTTCGCACGTTTGGATGTTGTGCGTATGTTTATTGAACACACTTGTCCACCTGAGGATTTGAATCATGCTGATGATGGTAGTAATGCTTTAAAATTGTGGAAGGTAAAGTTTTAATTAAAATAATTTATTGCCCTTTTGTCGATTGATCATGCTTTTATTTGAAAACGCTTTTCAAAATCAAATTTTCTAAATCTTTTTCTCGATACAAGAAATAAAAGACTTTTTTAAGTAGAATAGCTCCCCGTCTCCATGATACCCTTAAACCTCCTCTGAACATTCGAGAAAAATACTTTCAATGAGGTTTTTATCCTTTTAATTTGTATAACATTGATTTTAAATGGTCCCAAATTCTTAGAAAAGCCATGGTACATTTATCGTACAGAGTTCGTTGTACTCCTTGTTGTCATCATTACTTTTCTTTTTCCAGGTATTGGGTGAAAGTCCTGTCTTTACTTCACTTTGCACAATGGAAGTTATTGAAAGATTTTGAAAGAATGCAGTGAAGAATTACAAAAACAAGAAATGAAGTAAGTATTCTAACGAAGAAGCAAGACAAAAAGCATATCCACATTTAGTTAATAATGATTTTTTTACAAGAAATTTTTATTTATGATGAAAATTTCAATCTCAGATAACGCTAGGATGCGCGCTTACCTTCTCACTTAAGTCAAATTGTGGGAGCATGCAAGAGACGTACGTCAAATTTCAATGCGTACGAAAAATTATTTAGAGACAAAAGAATTTAAAATTTTAATTTGCATAACTGTGCCAAATTTAATGAATATTAATAAATGTATTTGAGAAATATCTGTTTCATCGTATCTTACACGATTAATATTTTGTAAGTTCGTTTTTTGTATTGAGACTATGTGCACATCGCTATATATTGCCGTATGAAGGCTAATATGCAACAATTTTAGATGTTTGTTTCTGTTGTATTTAAAATTAATAAATCATAATCTTAGATTTGATGATGAATGCGCCATTTGCATAAGGTCACTTCAAGATCCTGTTCAGCTACCATGTTGCCACGTGTTTTGTTTATCTTGCATTACCAATTGGCTTAAAAATCATGACGTCTGTCCTGTATGTAGACACGATATTGGCAACGATTTTCAGTTGCAAATTAATGAAACGATTAGGTAACCATTTTGTTTTAAAGTGTTTCTATATTACTCGTTTGCGACTCGTTTTTGAATTAATTTAATTGAAATACCACGTTTCAGAGATTGCATTTCTGCAACTAGGTGATAAATTAGATTTTAGGTGAGATTTTATAAAGGTTCAGAGTTAAGATTTTCACCTATTATTGTAATTTTCTGCGAGCTTTTTCATTGATACGTTAATGAGTTATGATACATAGACAGTTGAAAACGTATAATTAAAATGCATGATGTACTAATCATGGCGAACATAAATACGTCAGTCACGCAAAGAACCGAAAAGGTAAAGGAATATCAATACACGTGTGTCGTGATAAACCCTTAATTTGAGTATGCATGTCACACGTTGAAGAAAGTAAAAGAAACATAGTATTTCTTGATGTGGCTGCATTTGGTAAACCTTTATAGCATAAGTGAAGACAAGCAATTCATCAATGTGAGCAAAATTATAAAACTTCTCGACAATTTTTACATAAGTAAAATTTCAGACATTAAATAACTAAATTAATGTGTTAAACCTGTAATTGAATGGAAATCATTCTTTGCCAATACTTTTTTATTATTTTTGTATTGTTTTGTCAAGAATGAATAATGTATTTTTATTTTTAAACCCTATACAAAACCTATACATGCTCGATCTATACAAGATCTCACTCCAATAATTTTTGGTAAAGAGCTTATAGTTTTATAGATGGTTAGATAAATGACATGTTTTTCTTTAATCGTAGATATGTGTAAAATATTTACATGGTTTCTACCATTAAATAGCAGATGCATTTTTCAAATTGAAGCTCTAAAAATTGCACATAACAAAGATAGCAATAAGTCGAAAATTAAGACATTTCTTCTTAGCGATCTATAATTTAAAGGACTTGCCTTAGCTTATGTTAGTAATAAAAGTGCGTTTACTTATATTTGTTATTTAGAGTTTCTTTGGAAACATGGAAAAGCTTTCGTAATCGTTGCAAATCCTTTTTCATGAATGTTGTCTCTGTTTATTGCTTTGGTGATGATTTACCACAAGATGAACTTGTGCAAAAATTCATGTCTTATGTGATTAAAGATGAAAATGTGACTGAAGATTTTACTCCTTTTAATGGTCACGGCATAGATGTCACTCCAGTTATAAGATCATACATTTTACAACGTCTTCTTGCAATCAAAGGAAGGTGTGTATATATGCTAATGAAAACAGGAAAAGTTGACAGCATTTAAAGGACAATAAAAGTGGGAGGGGTACAGAGATTGAAAAAACCAACTTTGCATGCAGTAACGTGATTTTTTCGCATGTTGTATGCATTGACAATTAAAAATTCAAATGGCATTTCTCATATTTTGCAAGAGTTTGGTAATTCTAAGTTAGTGGAATATGTTTTAACTATTAGAGTTCAAATTTGCTTCCTGAATAGGTTTGGAATCGGATATAATAAACTGTCCTTTTTGAATGTGCATTTGTAAAAAATTCATTTTGTGTTGAACGTATGATAGACTTTAGTAAAACTCTAAATGAAAATTCCTAACAATTTTAATAGATCTTTTTAGATTAACTTTTTGATAAAAAGATTTTTTGTACAATTTATAACTTGCTTTTTATGGCCATATACAAAAACTTTCCACACGATGAAGGGTTTTATGTGATGAGAATTTCGTCAAGAATTGTGTTAATTGTCATCGAAACATGCAGTGTATATATTTTTATAGAGAAAGTGAAGTTTGTGAGTATTTAGAAGAATATCTCAGTCGTGCTCAAGGTTTATCCACCAACAAGAAACATTTGATGAGCGTTTGCGTGTTGTTTGTTCATTGTATCGAGGTAAAAATCGATATTATTACATTGCCTAACAACTTTATCAAGTTACGCTTTTTCTTTTTAACTTGGTAAGAGAGTGCAAAAATCTACATAGCCTAATTTGAAGTGTGTTGGACTCTTATAAAACTGTGCTACATATAGAGCTCTCTTCATCATTATTTGTTCGTATGGTTTTTTTATAGGATGTTGAAATAGGGAAATTATTAAAAGCAAAACAAACTGAAAGCAGTGTTGAAATCCAAATGTTGAACGATATCCTTCTTAAAACACAAAGTACTTTTTGCAATGGTGAAACCTTGGACATTAAAAAACTTAAAGATTTTGCTTTAATAAGGGCTGCGTTTAGTGAACTTTCTACATTTATCAACGATGATCTTTTCAAAAACTTGGAAACCTATCCTAAACTTAGAGAGTGCATCCAAGCAGCTAAAAATTTGTGTGAAAATCGATCTTTTCTACAGTTGTTCTTACAAAAGCAGCTGGTTCTTAATGATTCAAATGGTTTAGATGGAGCTAAAGAAAGATGTAAAAACAAAGAATTGAAATGGATTTTGCCTCCACAGTTAAAGGTGACCACTTGATTACTGTCTTGTCTGTATTTAAGTTTTTAAATTCTTAACACTAAATTCTGTGATTGACCAGATTAAATACTTGTTTCATAAACACTTGATCATCCTGCAAAATAAACTGAGACATTTGTCATGTATGATTTGTTGAGATTAAAAAATGCCTTTAGCTTTTTGTGCTTTCATATAGGAGAATGACAAAAGTCAAGACAATTTTCTAGTTCATGGTGAAAACTATCACACTGTGCGAGAAGCTATGAACAAATTGATAATAACATCAAACTCGGAAGAAATGCAGTTGACCTTAAGAGTAAGATAATTATCTTTTTCTTCACACTACTAAACATCGCATTTTACATGCGTCGAATGTAAAACAGCAAAAGAAAATGAAATCATTATTTCTGTTTTAAGTCTATGTGGGAATGACATTTATTATCTTTTGTTTTAAATGCATTCGGCTTATGTAAAATCAACGTTTGAAACGGGCCTAAGAATTTTCCGTTACGCTTTCAAAGACCATTTTAAGAGTAGAGGAGCTATATACTTCTGATTGAAACTAAAGACCTTTGCCTCTAGCTTAGGTGGTAATATACAATTATATAGCATTGACTATGAAATTAAAAATGAGAACTAATTTGATGTGATGACATATATTATAATTTGCATAACATGTGTTAGTTGAGAATACTGATCATTTAATTTAATTTGATGTTTATTTTTACTTTTTCCTTATTTATTGAGTCAAACGAGTCTTTGTTGTAATAAGTAATGCTTTAAGGCGGTTTAGCCCTTCAGAAAAGTCTGATTTTCCCAAAGTTTTTCGAGATAACATTGCAAATAATTTAAGTAACAGTTCCTCAGTGTTACGAAAATATTAGCGAGTTGTATATGAAAAAAGTTTAATTTGTAAAATCATATGAATATGCCTCATCCTAAGGATTATGCTTGAAAGTACACTGCAGTGACTATTCTTTGACATCAATTTTTTATCCTGACTAAGTTTTTCACCTTTTAATATCATATTTATACTAAATTGGAAATCTTTGTGAAATGTCTGTTATAAGAGAAGAGTACTTCTAAATCAAATTGAGAAAAGATGTTATAATTTAATTGTCTTTGTTTAAATTTTCAGAACATGACCTGCGATGCTCAAAATCAGTTTTGTTATATTTTACTTGCTTTTTATGGCGAAGTTAAAACCAAATTTCCATCCGGAAACGAAGCAAATCGCATTTCTTTTGAGGTAAATTATTTTGCATGTTATGATAGATAGTGATGTAGGATCTTCTTTCCCTGTCATTGTTTGTTTTAATTGACTTAGATTGTGCTTTATTTTGTGTTTATATTAAGGAATTGAATTAAGCCAAGGATTTATTAATTCACCAATGACAAAGCTAAGCATTAAGTTGGATCATTTAGCATTTAGATAGATCATTTGAGCCCAAGCTTATGGGCGATTTTGCAAAATCTTCGCTAAGAACAAATACGTCGGAAAACATCTTGTAATTACTTGCACCATTTCATAATATAGAATGAAAGATTAGTGGATAAAAAACTTCTAAAATCAATGGTGAAGCCAGCTCGGTTTTTTCTCGAACAATGCAAATATTTTAATGTTCAATCAATGGAAAAACAACAAATGGAACTAATTTTCAAAAGAAATGAATTATAATTTTGCTGAAAATCTCGAAGTATAGTTATAAAAGATTGGGCAGGCTATACCAATGCAAACGAAAGGTGTTGATGAAAGCATTCTAAATTTGGTTTATGTTTTACTTTTTATGTCTGTTTTTCTTTATTTTATAATATTAATATACCTATTTTCATATATTGTACAGAAGTTGTTGCATAAGATTATTTTACGTAAAAATTTCATGTTGATTTTATTATATTTTTGCTCCTGTTAATGATGAATTTGAATTTTATTTTAGATCGTGAAGAAACTTGAGGTATGTGTAACTGAATAGAAGGTTTTTACAACTCAGGTTTTTACTGCAGAAAAAATACCGTATGATTTTAAAAATTGCATTGCATAAAGTGCAAGCAAACTTTTAGGAAGTTTTAAAATTTTAACTTGTTGGAAATCGTTTTTAAACATGTTTGTTTATAACTTCCCAAACATGTTAAAACGTCATGTTAAATATAAGTAGATAGAGTAGATTCTTGTAAGTTTTGAATAAATTGCTGAAATATAAGCTCGTTTGAAACACAATTTCTTCTTGATAATCAAGCAATATATTTTTATCTGTTGCAGCTACCTCTTGCAAAGAATTTATTAGAAAATTTTAAAGAAAGTCCTTATAAGCAGCTGCTTCACCTACAACCTGAGGAGGAAAATGCAAATGTTAGACGTTTGAATGATATCTTGATACATTTTCTGGTTGTTATGAGTTGTTTTCCAAATAATCAACTGTTGGGTCCATTTTCAAACCTTGCTTTCAATCCAAGATCAATGAGAGTATGTGTTCACAGTTTTTAATATGCATCATATGACAACTACTATTGCTAATTACCTAACAAAAAAACGTATTTTTTGAGTTCAATTTTATAACGAAGAAAGCTTCTTTCACCAGCAGAAAGTAAGACAGTACAAACAAAACCATTGTGTGTGCATTTATAAGATTTATTTTAATAGCTACAATGCAAAATAGCTAAAAGTAATTTTTTAACTAATGTACTGCACCTTGGATAAAACTTGTGGTGTGTTTAACATTTTACATCCTGCTAATTAACGTAGACATACACTTTTAATGATTACAATAACAGATTACATTTATATATTTTTGTTGACTTTCCATTTCTAAGAATGCATTTATTCCCACCATGCCTCACATGATGGTCCTGAGGTCATTGACGATGGTGATAGTACATCGTATGGTAAGTAATAGAGATAAATTCAAGATCAAATGCTTAAAGAATAATATTTCATGATATTGTGTACAAATTTGCTTTTGTTTTACTTTTCTAGAAAGCATTAACGGACATCGCTATGTATGTTATTGTGTTAAGTTAGATTTTATAATAATTTGCTACTGATTTTACCTTAAGTGTACAAAGATTATGCAAGTTCAACAAATAAATCAAAGGAAGAATGATTTGAAAATTGTTATCCATTTTGACTTTCTACATTTAAAATGCTTTCAATATTTATTTTTCTTGACAATGTAGGGTGACGAAACGTATAATTCACTAAAATGGGGTGTTGTAATTGGAGAGGAAAATTCTCGGTTAGTAGATATTAATACACAAGCTTAGAGGTTTGTCATTGCACGTTCGAATGAACTTAAAACTAATGTTTTACTATTTTCTATTTTTACCATTTAATATATAGTTTTAGTTTAATAAATAGTTGAGCTTCATTCATGTTAACATTGCACATTAAATTAAAGTTTATATATCTACTTTAGGAAAGTTCAAAATAGTACAGGTCACATACTAGGACGTGTTTATGATCAACTTCCCACAGCACAAAGAAACTTGAACTCTTTATCATGTTGTGTCTTGCGTTGTTTGGTACATTTAGCCATGTTGTTAGGAACATCAGACCAAAGTGAGGTAAATCCAAATGAGTGAAATTTATTTGGTAAAAATGGGTACACAATATAACTCGTGGATTGCTAAAATTAACACAGGTCGAATAATATACTTACATATATGAAATATATACTAATCACACATAATGATTAGTTATAGTACATTGTTATAGCCTTGATAAATGGGGTGAAATATAAATAAGTACATTTAAAATTCGTAGAAAACATTGGCACTTAATTAATTTATAGGGCTGAACTTACGTAAACGTGTCAATAATAGTTACAAAATGTAACCAATTCCTTGGTTCAACTTTGATTTAAATTGAAGTTTTTTGGATGCTGGATTTCACTTTTTTCAAGACTGCATAGTGAGTATCTAGTGTATAGGCGACCAATAAAAAATTATCAGCATATATAGTTTTTATATTTCATTAATAGATGCCAATTTAAGAAACTTCTCCGTTTCTACTTTAAGTATTAACTTTTTGTTTTGTCGCATAAAATTTTTGTTGATTGAAAACAATGTTTAACATTGATAATACATAATTTCTTTATCTTTTCAAGGAAATTTCAGCTATTATCAAACCACCTGTTGATGATATCGTGCAGTTTATAAGAGATCATATACAAAATGATCTATGTTCCATTGCAAGATTTGTTGGCAGTAACGTCGATGAAGCTACTGTTATCATCCATCTGATTTTTGTAGAAATCGTAAAAAATAATCATGGTATGTTCCTTTTTTCATCAACTACTACAAATAATATTTTAATAAAAGGAATATAGTTTGTAATTCGTGTTAAAATACAGATTTATGCCTTCACGTCAAAACCAAAGTATAATTGTAAAAAAAATAATAATACCATTTCCTGTGGCTTTGCAACTGCATGCATGCAGTATAGAGTCTCGAAATTCCTGACAGTCTCGTTAGATTTACATAATCTACAAAAGGCAAGGGATGAATCAAATGACACGCAAAATATGATTAATTTTCTCACTACCAATTTCGTTAATTATGAGAACGATATATAACGCAGACAATGGGCTACTTTCTGATTACTTTTAATAGCTAGCATGTTCGATAACGCAACATTAATATATAAATTTCAATCGAACTTTCAATACCTATACATTAAAATAACCGAAGTTAAAATATTCCAAAAAAATTAACAAAACAAGAACATTTCATAATTGTAATGCAGTTTAAATATTTTACTTTAAAGTATATGTTCTTCAGGGACATTTGTGTTTTAGAACGTTTGTCTCAACTACTAAAGAAATATCAGCCAATGATCACAAGCTAAAAAGAATTTCAAATAAAATCCTTTTTGATATTCGTCTATACGTTTCATTTGAAGTGGAAAACAGTCATAATTATACTTAATATAATTTTTGATGCATTTGTCGTCGATAGGAAACATCGATTTCTCTCAAACTGATTTGAACAGTAAAGAGTCAAGACAAACGTGGGAAGATACATTTATGAATACCTACCTAAATCCTGTTCTATCGGTAAGCTCATCTGGTGCTAATCTTTACACAACATAAAAATTCTGATTTTGACCATCGCTTTTAGGTATAATTGTTATTGGTTTTAATAAAACTCAACTTTTGTGAAAAGTCCTCCGATGAAGATCTTTTGGGAGGATTGTGATAAAATTTTACAGAAATGTTTTTATTTTTAATTACGCAGGATGAATGTGTTTCTTTTACAGACAAACTGAAATTTTATATATAGCAATATTCAACACACATTCTTTTTAGTCGTTTTCTATGTGCATTGGTCAAGCTGTAGTAGTTTGGAACGCCAGTTTTTAAAAAATGCAAATTCACTGAGCACGTTTCGTTTTGTGACGAAATAAGATGACTATCTTCCAATACTCAATTTCGTTATCTTTTAACTCATAATTTTCACAAGCGTAAAAAGGTTTTAGGTTTGAAAGTCTATGGTGTTATCCTAGACATTTTCGTTTTTGGATTGATATATTTTTTAATATTTCTCTTGCTTTTAAATTTTAGTAGCTAAAATGTTTATCAGTGTATCATATAAAAATCTGTGAGGGATCTTCGTGTGCGCATATTCTTACTGGTCGATATTTTAAGAATATATTTTATTTTGTAGGTTGTGTCTGAGTTGTTAAAAGATGCCTTGAGTAAAATAGTCAGTGATGAAAGACTGGGTAAGAAGAATACTAGTTGTCAGCCACATTCCTAGTGGTTCATGAATTGTTTTAATTTTAATATTACCAAATATTCTTCCCTTTGCGACATAGGGTTGAGAGACATGACGCCTTTTGTTTCAGATACACATAGCAATAGAAACTAGTTAGAAAACAAGAAACCTATTTAAAAAGCCAGATATTTTTTCATAATTTTGAGACAAATTAAAGTAAACTCACTTTACAGATAGCGTATAACCACCCTTCCATGATAAATGATAACAGCATTGTCGGTCAGATGGAAATATCAATACCATAAACTAAACAAGACGTAATTTAGCTATAATTCCTTGGATGCAATATAGAAAAGTTTTAATTCATTAACTCTTTTAATTTAGTTTAGAATTAGTGTTATATCAATTGGATGTTTTATATTATATTTTCAGGGTCTTCGCTGTTTCACTTATTTAAATTTTTTAAAATAAAAATAATGTTAAGCAAATTTTAATATATAAATGTAGTATGACACATACGGAATACCTCTATTATGACATTATTAATCAAAACATCTTTTTTTCCAGAAAATAATGAAGTCATGAAACAAATCTACGAAATAGATGAACCAAGCTCTCATGTTGTTACAAATCTCGATCCTTCGTGTCCAGCACTTTGGAGGAATCGCAAGAAAATCACCATTGGATATTTATCTTTTAAATATGAAGAATATTCTCAAGGTGTTACTGTGCCAGCAGACAAGTGCGAAGTACTTGATGAATTTCTAAAAAAGGTATTAATGTTTCCTTCAATTTTTCATTATTACTAGAGAAAATGTTAGATATAAATTTTAAAAATGTGCTAATATTTAATGCAGCTTTGTTTTACATTTTTAGCTTTGTCGAACAATAAAATTAAATCTATTTTAAATATAAATAAACTCTATATAAAGCGAAAGTTGTTAGTGAATAGAAACAATTTTTGAAAAGATTTGTTTTTAGTCGCGTTCAAAGCACTAATAATAACTTTTAAATCTTTTCTTCATGTTGCTATACAGCAAAATCATGAAACGAAATTAAACTTGATTGACAAAAAAATTTCATAACGGAAAGGTTTAATATACAAATTTGAATAAATAATGTCGATATATAAAAAGTTTTAGTGTCTTATATACGCTAAATATATTTATTTTTCAATAGCCATTTCCTTAAAGATTTTGTCATACATCGCACATTGGTTTTAATTTATTTATTTGTATTCTCAGGAATGTCATCTTCGTGCACTACAATATCTTCCCGAAATTATAAAGCTGCAACGATTACTTTTTGAAAAGTTTCATCGTCGCTTAGATCAAAACGAAGCTGAAAAATATACGATTGGACACTTATATAAAAAAGGTACGGCTATACACTGTTTTTCATGAAGAAATGGTTGAATTACTACTATCAATTCTATTGCTACATTATATTGCATTTACAGCTTTTCTTTTATCAGTAATAAAATGTAAAACTAGTTTGTGCTGCTATAGCAAACAAAATAGCGATCAAGAGTAGTCAAATTTACTTCCAAAATACTTAAGCGTGGCTTGTGACGTATGGATGCTACGTAAATAGCATGTCTTGAAATCACTTTCTAATGCCTATAACTTCATAAAACTAAATGTGATAGTCATTAACTATATCAGTTGACCTAATTATATGATCTAATAATGGATCTAATTAACTTTATTCCTCTTTTGTGCTCTTCCATTGTTGGCACAAGTAATGTTATCAAGAAAATTGTAATAAATGTATCGTTATAAATTGTGATTCACCTAAATATTCTTAATAACTAATGCATAATGTACATATTGATGCAAAATAGAAATATTTCGTTGAATTTTTTTCGACTTCATAAATACAACATACCAAAAAATAATTTGTATCTTCCATTACAGCTGGTTTTTTTCTGTCAATATCATACATCTTTTTCACCTCTTCAAATCAATAATAAATTATATAATCTCCATTTTCCAATATAGATAATAAATTTAATCTACTTTTGAGTTATGATCTATGATCTAGTGTAAACCAAATATTTTGGATATATCAGGAACAGAAAATATATCAGTTAGAAACCCATAGAAACTTAAAATTTTATTATAGTGAGTATTTCTTTGCATCTTAACAGACTTATTCTAAAATACTGTCGAAAAAAAGTATTCTATATTTAGAATGGTTTTGGATGATTTTCACGCGTTTGCTCCTGAAAGAAAGTAGTTGCTCTTATTTTGCTTTCTGTTTATCTTTTGCAGACCCTGACACAAAAAAGCATTTCACTTACTTAATTGATAATTTCAGAAATGCTTGGAAAATCATCAAAGCATCTCTTGTACAAAGTGGTGAGTCCTAAAAGAATTAAGTTATGGTCAATTTAGTGCATAGTAATTTATTTAATGTATTTGTCAACAATTCGTCGTCACCAGTCATCTAAAACATGAACAATATTGATTAATCAATCTTTCTCAAACCACATTCATTAACTTAAATTCAACATGCCTGACTGTTTTTGATAGGTCTTTACGGAATTTCGAAGGAGTTGAGTGAGAAGGAAGTTACCAACGCCACACCGATATCTATGTTGCTGCCTTCGTGGAAAGGATTGGGAAAGTGTTCTTTGGCACTGACAAATTATCTTGTGTCTTTACATAACAATTTTATTGGACGATGTAAAAGCTTGTTGAAGGAAGAGAAAAAGTAAGATTAACTTAGTTACTAAGATTTGTTGCGTTTTTTTAACTGTGACGAACTTCATTCAATTTTTGTCAAAATTATTTGTAAAAGCTGATTATAATTTATAAAATTATACATTCTTCAATCCTAATACCTGATAAAACATGTTTTTACTCGTACTTCTTCATAGTATTCTTTACTCTTTTCTCTATGATGAATCAATCTTAAAATCTTTAAAGTTTAGAGGAGTTGCCACTGTCAAACGTTACTAGGGGCATTTGGTTGCTTATGACCCAGAGAGAGATCTTTACCGATGGTCCTGGCTCACTGTGATTATTCACTAAAAGTTTGTGAAGAAACTGAAGAAACTGAAGAAACTGTTGTCAACTTTAACTGGAAATCTTTAGAAAGACAACTTGTCGACAGATTTATTAGAGAAAAACCTAGAATTACATCCTCGGTTAGTTTCCTGAATTTTATTTAATTGTTTATCATGTACAGCGAAAATAGAAATACGAATGCATGAATTGCACTAAAAATTACAACTTATTAAGATGGTTCTGTCAAAAGTGGTTGTGCTTTATTTTAAAATGTATTATCTTTTTAGGTTCAATTATTTGTCTTCAGTAAAGATATTTGTGATGGAGCTGTTTTTAAAGCTTTGAGTAAAAAAATACCTCAGGTAAAATAATAAGACAACTAGTTAAACTATTAAATGGAAAAACAGACAAAATCCATTATTTAATATTCCTCTTTGTAAATTGGTAAATTGAACAAAAGGAAATTTTTTGTGGCCATCATTAATACAGTATTTTTCTTTGCAGCTAAATAATATTTGGGTAGTTAATGCGAAATTTGATGCTCAATTATACATATGGTTGCCTTGTTATAATATGTGATGCATCATAACTCATATAATATCAAACATTTCGATTAAAAACATGCAAATCGTATTAAGGGTTTTGTACTTTCCTGTACAGTTGTGCCCCATGATTTTTTTCATGAAAGTCGTTTAAATTTTTTTCTTTATAGGTTACTCTAAGTCGACAAGTAAGACATCAGATTTTCAGTGAACTGAACCAACTACCGGAAATTTGTGATGTTCTTAAATATCTCCACATTGTCATTGGTTTTTTATCATCTGCTGGAGGAAATCCTGGAATGCTTATCAGCGATTATATGAAATCAGCATTGAAACTTGATCCTGAAAATGTTTTAAAGAGTGGAAAGGTATGCATCTCTAAAATAAAAGTACTAAAAACCATTTGCTAATGAGTGTTTCTTTTTTGTGTTTCTTTTTCTTATTCACCAAGAATTTTTTTGTAAGAGGAATGGTAAATAAATCAGTTATGTAATCTTACCCCGTTTGTTGTAATTGTTTTGATAAATATATTTTAGGTAGAACAGTTTTGTCAGCTTCAACATGTTGTTGCGCTTTGGAAATTGTTATCCTTAGAGAGAGCGAGAATATTAACTCAAAATAAACAGGTTTGTTCTACTTGCAATAATCAGTAGCGATATATTATGTGATAAAGTTAATGATATTAATTTAACTTTAACTCTATTTTTGATGTCCTAAAATTATTTAAGAAATAAGTATATATTTAGTGTATGTGCACAGGCTTATGGAAATTGAGAAATTCTTTGCTGATCAGTGCAAGCCCGAGACCAAAGGTCAAGGGTTGCACCTGCTCAAGAGTTCTCACAAGATGGATGTATGGGTATTATTTGAATATCTTATAGGATCCATTTGATGACGTAACAGATAAGATTAAAACGGCACTGAAACCAAAACTGAAGTTCAAATTCTGTGGAGGGTTGCAGAAAATCAACATTGACCGATTTGTTGATGAATTGTTGAAGCTTATTTTGCTGTTTTTGAAAAATGCAACTGACGAAAAGTTACAAATGCCGTAAGTAATCAAATCATTTAAATCACGTGCTCTATTAACTTGTTTACTTAGTGTTTTTTATGCATATCTTAACTTTTTGTATGGTACTGTTGGTTGATCATTTTATTCGATATACTGAACCCATGTTGTATCTCAAAAAGTGTTTGTCATTTAAGAAATTAAAATGTTTATTGTGTTTGTACGGGCTTATGCAAACCGAGGAGACCTTTGGGAGAACTTAAGAGAAGATCAATGCAAGCCTGAGACGGAAGGTCAAGGGTTACACATGCTCGAGAGTTCTCACAAACGTCTCCGAGGTTTGCATAAGGCAGTGCAAACACGAAAACATCTTTTATTTCTTTTATAAAATGAAACATGGTGAAAAAGACAAACATTTTAATTTTTCCTCTATAATGCATTCATGATCACTTTGCAAATTCTCTTTGGCTAAATGATTGTTTTGATTGATTGGATTGGTTGAGCTCAAATGTGTTTTGGGCAGGCTAATGCAAACACGGCTCTAGACGAATCACCGCCTGAGTTTTATTGTTTTTATTTCATAATAAGGCATCATGTTGCTTACCGAAAAAAATGTTATGTTATTTACTTATTTTGAAACTATTGTGTTTAACTAACTGGCGGAGGCATACATGACTAAAGTGATTTCGCCATTTCGTCAGGCAAAACTTAGTAAACCTATAGGAAAGAAGTCGTTTTAAAAATAATCGAATAAATAAACTTTTTAGGTATTTTAACGTAAAATATTATCACTTATAAAACTTTCGAAATCTTATGAAATAGTTTAATAATTATCTACAAAATCATATCACATTCTTTTTTAACCGAATTAGCTATATACTTCCCATTTTTTTCGGGCACATTCAAGTCCTTGCCCCTCCTCTCCCATCATTCTTAAAACCCAAGTTTCGTCCCCGATAATTCATGTCGCTAAGACTTGTATATGATTTTTTTGATAAAGTTTAGCTGAGTACATCAACAGGAAGCTTGAACAAGATGGTTGTACTCTAATTGAAGATCTTAGAGAGAGCTTACCAATGAAGTTACTGTGGCACATGCTGCTGATGCTTGGAGGCTTGCATGTGAGAAAACTGAAGGGTACCACTCAAACTCTTTTTAATTATGTCGACAACGGAAGATGGAGTCTTTTTTTTCATAAATTGCACCTAAAATGTCATTACGTCCATATTAAACTAGGACACATCAAATGACAACAGTTAGTACTATAGAAAGTAACGTAAACCAATATAATATTCATAACTATACGCAAATGTAGTTGATTTCCTAAAATGAATATGTTTGATTCACTACTGACGATCAATTTCTAAAAGTCAATCTTTTGCCCAAATACATATTTTAAAATGTAAACACTTTTTAATCTGTTTCTGCTTTTTTTTTCGTAAGAAAAACCTTACTATAGGCAACAGTTTATCAAAATCTCTATCTTCTCAGGGTAAATGTTTTATATTTATATTATAATTGAACACATAAACTTCTTATGTAAATCTCTTAACTTTTTGTAGCCATAAATGTAGACATAAAGATAGAAATAAAGGTAACCATAAAGGCAGAGGACGAAAAGGTAGACATAAAGATAGACATAAAGGTAGATATTAAAGATGGACACTAAAGTAGCCACAAAGGTAGGCAAAGAATAGACAGAAACGTAGAAAAAAGGTTGATACAAAGGTCGACAATAGGATAAATGAAAAGGTACACGAAAGGATAGATAAAAAGAATTGGCAACAAATTTCAACAGTTGGTAAATGGATAAAAGAGAAGATAAGAACTATCGCTTATGATTACGAGGTTAAATAGATTACGTTTCCCGTGTTACATAATGTTGAACTTTGCATATATAAGTTTAAGTAATGGGGAATTAAAAAACCTTATTGCCTTGTTGTCATCGCTCGTAAGAACGCTTATATAGGTAAGTACGCTTCGATTTTCTTGATGGTAATCATCGTCAGGGTTGGGCACCTTTTATTATTTATTTGGCTCGTAAACAGTTGAACGGGGCTATACACAATAAAAAGTTACTCCATTCAGCAAGCGCTGTGAGACAACGAGTGCTACAACACATTGCCAATCAACCTCGCGTTGCTTGGTTCGATTCCTGCCAAGGTTGGTAAAAGATGATGCCTCAAACTGAGCTTAGTAGGGATGGGCCCTTGCATACAGATTTTTGAAGAAAATTTTTGTCTTGAAGATACATCAGTAAATCATGCATGGAGAATAATCTTCGACAATCAGACGTTTTTAACTTCACATGCTTTTTATTGATTTTCTTTTGTGTATTTGTTCAATTTTATAGTGGCTGTTTGTAAGATAGCGACGCCATGCACTGGAGTTCGTTTACGCTCACTATAATAGATTTTCAAATAAATTTTCTTTATCTGTCTTATTTCATTATTTGCTAATATCGAAATGAACAGTTGGACAGAAGCATTTTATTATCAATATCACTTTATTTTGATGATGACTCATCTCCCATTGATGACTCATTTCTGTTTTACAAGTATTTTCTTATTTATAACTCCAATAAGAATAAAATCTTGGCACTCTAAACTCAATGGTCACGCCACATCTCTACAATGTCCTTTCATTACAGTACGGTAAGGATTGATTGTAAAATGATGAAGTCGTCGCTTGTAATTCTAAACTTATGTTTTCAATGTATTAATTCACGACCTTCTACACTGAATGTAACGATAAAAAAATAATTTACATAATTTTTTCACATTTTCTCCAAGACTCTATAGATTATATAAATACTATTAATTAATTCAAAGCTTGCAGCGCATGGTCTGTTCCAATGGAATGGCGAGAGTTATCGCTTGTTTGAACTATTTAGCTACTGCTAAGTGATTTTCTGGATCGCCTATGAAAAACTATGAACAAATTCTGCCCCATTTTATGGAGGTAAGCTTATTTCGAATCAGAGAGTTTAGTTTGATCATGATGCAAAATATATGCGAAACGCGATAAGAATTGGCTGCTTTGCCTCGTCTGGCAAGCGATAAAGTAAAGAACAAAAAAGACAGGACCAGCATAACCTAAATTATAAATTAGTAGTAGAAACACTCTTAAATGCTTTTCACTAAAAAGACTATAATCCATGAATTTTCACAACAAAGACTATTGTTCACATATTTTCACGCCAAAGAATATAATCTATCCTCTTTCATCTGAAAGACTATAGTCCACCAATGAAGAATTCACCGGAAGGAAAATGCACCTAATTTTCGCTAAAACAATGCAAGTAAATAAATTTTTTTCACGAACCTATGAATTATTTGTTTCAAAACATTTACAGTGCTTATATATAATCAGTGCTGTAGAAGGGGGGGAGGCGCTTGGGAGAGGAGCCCTCCTTCGACCTTTGAAATTGGTAATTTTTCATAAATTCATGGCTTCAGCTTCGTCAAAAGAGCGCCCTTTAAGAAATCTAGTTCTACAGCACTGTATATAATATAAATGGAAGACAACAGCTCAATGTTTATCTCAACAGGAATTTATAAAGTATTTCAGAAGCAGTCTAGAATATTTTCATGATAGTTTAAATAGTTTATATCTTTAATGCATGTGTTCTCCATTTTACGTCGGCGCAAAGTCACCTACTTCAAGGCCCAAAACGCCCACGAAGATGAAACTTTTGAAAGATCGACAGTCTAGAGCAAATGGAGAATGTCAAAATATGGCGAAGATCAGCATGATGGCAGCGTGAATGAGATACACGCAGAAAAATATCAGGTGTATTGTTTGATAAAAGAGTATAAGCATGGACGATGAGCAAGGCTTACAAAACAGTTGTTAGAACAGACAATTCCAATGTGGAAAAGAAAGGAAGCAGAACTAGAAGCTGCATAGATTAAGATGCCATGATTTCCTTTAAAAGCGATACGTTAAGACAGAATCAAAAATGCAAACATAAGATATTCACACCATTCACAAAAACTCAGAAAGGTCACGCTTTTGTCATTTACAGAGATAAGATAATGAGTGTATAGATAAAAGAAGGCCGAGTTTAGAACTGAACGGTAAGAGACCTAGAGACCTAAATTGTGCTGGTTTTGGTACTGAATGTTGATCAAAATGCTATAAAGCAGAACAATCGAGTATGTTGCAAAAATTTCTTGAACGAAAATCAGATATTGGATATACAAGGAAACCGGGTTATATTTCAGCACCTGTAGAGAAGAGCGCGGAAATACATTAGGGAGCTTTAGCAAAGACTGCGAATATGATTAGGAGTACGAAGTACGTATTTTTGGCGCAAAAATATTGTTGCAGTAGCCGTCATCAATCAAAACTTTCACGTATTTCGTATGCAAAATGAAAGAAAAACAAGCAGTAAAATCGTACAAATATATCGTACATAAAATGCAAAATAGGGAAGATTTCTCTCTATAGAATCCTATTTTCTTGCCAAATCAATATTACCAATTCATCAATATTATTATTGACCAATAGAGCCGTAGCTGCTTCGCAAAATTCGGTGTTTTCACAGTAAAATGCTCGTTCTGTTGTTTACAGCTAAAACAAAATTTTGAGGAAGCAACAACGACAACAAACTTCCTAGTTCCATTCCCTTCGTACTCCTTGTCGTAGTCGTCTCTTGCTCAAGCTCTCTATTAAAAGGAGAGCAGTGGGTACTGTGCTTTAAACAAAACCTGCTGTGCATCGTCAAATTGCAAACCAATTAAACGATCGGATCCCATATAAATGTAACCCATTTTATGAAAATTTTCATCTTCATTAGACAACATCTTCCTTTATGCGTTTTTCTGAAATGTTGGATGCTAATGTTGCTCTACATTTTTGCAGGCGTGACCTCTGGAGCTCCCCGAACGAGACATGTCATTGAAACGAAGATATACTTTTTAACACTAATTTTAAAAATTTGCTTTAATTTAATCAACGGCAATTTTACATTCCTCGCAATTTTAAGTATGTAGACTGTTGCTAATTTTTGTTAGTTTATCGTTAATCAAAAATCATATCGTTAATTATTCACTGTTCATTATCATCAATTATTTTCATTAATTTAACAGCAAATAAAGACTTGTTCTAATTGTGTTCTAATTGTGTTCTAATTTTCCTCTCCTTCGCGTTAACGTGATTATTTGTCAATTAATATAATAACACTTTAGCACTAAAAGAAGCAATTCGAGCTAATTTATATCACGTTTATATTGTACTTCGTTCATTTAATATTGCAAAGTTATTTAACACCAACACCAGTTATCTTCCGCACGGGGTTTAAAAACCAAGGTGTCCAGTTGCAATGCGATATGTGATATTTTAGCGCATTCACAGTACGACAAACAAAAAGATTTTAGACAGTGTACCATCTTTAATAAAATAAGAAACGAAGTAATAATCAGCGAACGGCTAATTTCCGTGAACATTCGGTTGATTGTCTATTTTTGAAAAACTACTGATTTGCGGCCGTGATTTATGAGTAGTGCAAATCAATCGACTCATCTTTTCTTAGCTAATGCTGTGGGCAAACATCACAAAACAAAGCGTGTTTAGCATAAAATGTATTTATTTTACATCTCAAATGAAAAAAGCCAATACTAAACTTCTAAATCTTCTTCATATATTGCATCGGAACTGACAGTGTCCGGGATGTAAAACTCAGAAGCAATTCATACAATGCTCATGACACTGCTACAGTGATATAAGCATAAGTAAATAAAATGGCGACACTTAAAATGCAAATTTAAATCGCAAAATACAAAATGCAGAAGTACAGTTCACAGTCAATGATATGCCAGATTTGAAAATTCCAAACTTTTTCTACACTTTAATTGAAAAATAATTTCGCAAATTTAAGATCTTTTGAATAATGAAAAGCAATACATACTGCCGAACATGATGAATCATATCACGAGTTTAAATTCATATTACAATACCAAACAGACTTAAAACAATGAGCTTTGACATACCTTCGAATCTTCCCGATCTGTAATCCTGAGCACTTCTAATGTCGTAAAATACCCCCAAAAAGCTATAGCAAACAGTGTATGCTCAGTATACAGAATGAATACAAGTCTATCCAGTTCGTAACTGAATATTTGACGTAACAGCTAAGAAACTCTGGTGCATCGGACGGACAATATAATAGGGGAGGGGGTGTAGATCTAAGATTTATGCGAGATAAGGATACGGCTAGGGTTAGATATTGGCTTTCAAAGTTTAACTTTTATCATTTATTAAAATTGCTGTCGGGCATGTAGAGACGGCGTTTTTATAAAAAAGTGCGGAGCTTGCGTGACGTAGGAACCATTGCGTTTTAATCTTAACTATGCGGATCGTATTTTTGTATGTGAAACGCGTGTTTGACTATAAAAGAAGGCGCACAAAAATTATAATGCATTATCAAAGAAGTGTTTGTTTATGCTTATTTGACCAAGAATTATGATTGGTTCGAAACACATTCAATTACATAATGCTATAGAAATGCTAAATAATGTCATTGCTGTTGTCTGAATGCTCACCAAAACTGACAGAGAAGCAAAAGATCTTCTACACGACAAAATTAATATACTTTGGCATGAAGTTCTTGTTTGTTTTATTTTTCAAATTTATGCATAGGGAAAGAATAAGCTTCGAGATGTTTAAGGAAACTCTTGTTAACTCGAAACAAAAATTTGATATTATTGTTACAGCAAAAGTCATTGCTTTTGAATTTGCTAGGTCATGCATTCACAACAAATTCATGTCTGTCTAGTCACAAAATGTTAAAGAAGAATGCTGCAGAAATCTCAATTTTATTGACAATAAGAACATTTGCTTTTGGTGTACGTAGCTAAATATGACAAAATCAAGTCATTTCTATAGTGGTTCTCAAGTGCCACGTCAAATATATTCTTGTTTTGCTGAAGCCGAATTCCTCTCTTTGTTTTTGACGCAAAACATGCCGTAAAAATTAAATATAAAACAATGTGGTTATCTAATACAAGTTTAATCACAGTATCACCTTCAGCCTCGAACAAAGATAGAATATTAGCAGGCCTACAGAAGGAAAGCTTAAACGAAGCAGGTAGTAATTCTATAAGTTCTGTACGATTTCACTGTTCATTAAGAAACTACATTACATTTTGAATGAAATTTATCATTTGGGACATTTTTTGGTCGGCTTCTTTGAAGAGTGCTCTAAAGAAAATTTATTACATTATATGGTTATTCTTTCGCTTCGACTAAAGAAATGGAAAATTAGGGAAAATGTTAGTGAATGATGGGAAGAGTGCAATATGTTTTGAATTTTTCAGCTATTGTAAAATGAATAATGCCATTAAATAGCACCGAAATTGGCTGCTAATTTGCTAATTGCTATAAAAGTAAAAATATTTTGTACCATATATCCCGGTTTTGGTGTTTTAATACTGTCTTATCAACAAACACGTACAAAAGCGCCGCTTGCAAGATTCATATTTATGTCACGTAAAATCATCAACTAATAGCATGATTTTTGATAATCATATAACTTGTAAAGCGCAAGAAACTTTATTCTGAAACTGCGATTCATCTGAGCACTCTCCGCTATATGTTCTATTTACTCGCCGGGTGATTTGATGTGAAAAAAGTTCGAAAGATAGTGTTTCATTCACAGTGTATTTGATGAATTTTGGAATAAAAATGAAGGAGACAGTCCAAACATTTATAGTAAACATAAATTGCTGACGTACACGTAGTACGAGTGCTCTCACATAGAGAAATCCAAATGACTTCATAACCGAGCAAAAACAATAGAAATTCTATGAGCTACAATACAAAACCACAGTAGGTCATTATTAAATTTAATTAATCTTGCCAATGTAGTCATAACAAAATATAGTACTAATTATGTAAAATTACAAATTATGATGTATATGAATATACTTAAGATACTGGAGGAAGAGCCTATTAGTGTAACTAAAATATGATTAGTTTCTCAAAAACGTTTACGCTGCAGTTAAGTTTTGATTTTCTTTACCGTATTGCATCTTTAAATCAATTTCGTTATGTTGTAAATCTTTTTTCAAGAGGTTGAAGCAGTAGTTGTTGCAAATCTGCTACAGTGAACAATAGGGGGTTAAGCAATAGTAGAAACCTGTGTTTAGATAGAGCAATTTATTTGCCGTTGTGAAACATGAGTGGTTTTATGTTGGTGTTAATGAGATTAAAATCAGATGCATAGGCGTAGGAAAGCTTCAATTTTGGGAGGTTAGGGGAGGGGGAGGGAATAAACTTCTTGCCTGAATTTTTAACATATCAAAGAGCCATTGCAGTAATTTATGATGACATGCAGCTTTTGTGGTTAAGATCATTTGGTCGAGTGATATTCAAGCCCTCGATTTGGAAGTGGTGCAGTTGCTAGCTGCAAACTGGGGGCGATATTGAGAACCTTTTAGTGTCTTAGAGTATTCATGAAACTTTTCACTCCTGAATGAGTAAATTGTGATTTTTCCCATTCTAAGGACACTTTTAAAAAAGTAATAAATCATGTAACACGATTACATTCCTCTTTCGTTAACTAGCCCAAACAAACAGCCTATTCCTAATTTTTAGATGGGGGGCACCCTCATTCTTATTTGCTTGGCTACTTAATAATCACCATAAAAAAGCAACATATATTAGTTCCTGTTTTTTCAAGACTTCAGCAACATTGATACAATACGAAACACGCCTTCGTAGCTTACTGCAAATTTTCAGTTTTCAGTTTTTAGTCTTCATTTTTTGCGAAATTGGAGCTTAAATTCAGATTTTTTTGATCTAACAGAAGTAGAAGTTTTTGAAACATTTCCTATAAGTTAATGACAATCAGTTGCAAAAGTATCAACTGAGGCAGTTTTGCTAACTGATACTTGCATATGCTGAGGTAATATTTCAGGGTTTAAATATATTAACAACACTGTTCTGTTTAACACTTGTTCACAATTTATTTCTTTACAACGGAGTCAATACTTTAAATTATCTAAAACATGACAAATATAAGGAACATATAGTTAAGAGCATCTGGAAGTTAGCTAAAATCATACAATATAAGAATTTTCCAACACAATATGGCATTGGCATTAAATACAATTGCACAAGTTTGCAATTTCTAAATGAACATTTATCGAGTGTTCGGGATATGACTAAATTTGTCTGAATTCTAAAGCACCAAATCCAATGTCAGACGAAATATCTTTTTTAGTGTAGCCTGTCCGTTGATAAATTTCACATTGTTCCTTCTTGTTTCTGATTTAAAGACGTTCGTTAAGCGCTTCTCCGCTTCCGTTCTTTACAAATAAATAAATACGAATAACCTTGACCACACGGCCACGGCACAGCATTTCTCACACAGGTCTCGATAGAATTGTACACATTTGTTGTACATGAAAAAGCACAAAAATATGTTGATTGTATGTTCCCATTTCAACACGATGCTGAGGGTAGGTCTTGATTGCCTTTATTAACCACAGCTTTGATTTGGTCGTCTCAGGATAAATATTTCAACTTTTCAAATAATAACGCCAAGATTTTTGAGTTGTACATTGCTACCCTTTTTAGTGTAGCAAGTTTATCGTGTAAGAAAAAATGTAAGTGAACAATTCTTTATAGCAACCAGATTGTTTCAATAATTTCACCCAAAGTAAAATAAGCATATATATTTAGACACAACCATATGCATATTTTGATTGTTTTTATGCTTGGGATGGCCTTATTCTCTACCAAAAGCTCTATACATTAATACGCTGCATCACAAGGTTACGAAAGCATAAATGTTTAAGCTTTCTCCGAAGGCGAAACTATAATGACATTTTTTATTGTATTTATGATTCCATTTATATATCATGTGTCACTGCTTTGAACGTCCGTTTACTTTATTCGTATAAAGGCATGAGCATCGCTGCGTTTACACATCTTGGTGCCCAAGGAATTTTCTTATCGCGGTACCCCATGACGCATTGTTACTACCTTTTAGCATGAATCGCGGGGCACATGGCATATTTGCCACTGTGCGATATTGGCGCTGGGCATAAGACGATAAGTTTGTTCACGCTGTACAACTAATGATAAACATTATATTCTATTTGGCCGAAAAAGAAGCACGAAATGGTAAAACGATAAATAACATTTTTTGCAAAGTATCTTAGTTTTCTTCAGTAAGTGAAAAGAAATATTGCAACGTGTCTTTATGGCAAAGTGTGAAATGTTCAACAATAGTTGATTCAATTTTATTACATCACCATCAACCTTACTGAATCGTGCTTATGAGAAACTGCTTAGTCTTAAAAGAATTGTGTTTATTAACATGCATGTTATCCAATCAGTTTAATGTGTGTTCTTTGTTTCAGATACTCAAAACAAACGAGAAAGGGGGGATAAAGGTGAGCCAGTTCATCGGAATAGATATAAAATTTCAAAAATGTTAATAGCTAAATACATGTGCATGCAGCTGACTCAAACCTACACAAAATATCTCTTTTTTATGAATCGTCTTAATCAGAAGAAGCAAATCGAAAGAAGCAAAAAGGTTTGTTGCATAAATTTTACAATATATCGACTAAGAGTGTTTTTTGTACTTGTGCTTAACATAGTACTTATACATGTATGATAATTGAATATCTTTATGATCGTTTTTCATGTTAAGCAAATGCCAATGAATATAGTATGAAAAGCAGCTCCGCAACACTGTAAAATTCACTCTTGCTCTTTATAACAACCATCTAAATGCATTTTGTGAAATGCAAAACTAAGTATTGTAATGCCTAAGTGAGTATTTATATTTTTTTTTAACATGACCAAATCAGGAGAAACTTCAACGAGAACAGGTTTCAAATTCTAATACATGTTTTTTTGTATTTTGTTGGGCATGGAAAATCTCTAACGTCTTTATCGTTCGCAACTTTTTAGCAGACGTCAAAAAGCAAAGAGAAATCAGTAACTTTAAACTAATGACTTGTTCTCACACTTGTTCTCACAAATTATATATGTTCATTTTATTACTTTATTATTTCAGAATGTAACAGATGCAATGAGGTGGGGCACACCCTTAAAGAGTGCCCTACCAAACCGCGTCGAGGAACGCGAGGTAGCCGGAGAGGCCGCAGCGGACGGCGTGGTCGTCCCCAATGGCGTGGCAGCGGAGGATGGCGTGGCCAAGGGCGTGGCCAAGTAGTCATAAATGACTTTAAAAGGGAAAACAATTTTCTTTAAACATATACCAAACAAAAAAGATTAAAAATATGCTTGATCAATTAAGTAGTGAAGTGTACAAAAAAAGAGCTTTTTAAACTATATTCAGAATAAAAGGAATAAAAAGTAAACATTGTGATTCTGAAACTATTCGATCAATCAAAAACAAATCTTATTTAAACAATGCGAAAAAAAATGATTTCCTTTTGTTATCTTACATTGTTCTTACTATTTTTTGCTGGGAGTAAAGACATTATCCATAAGAAAAAAAAGTTTAAAAAAAACTCTAAAAAAATAAAAATATTCTGAAAAACATCTTTCCTATGTCCAATCTTTATTACAAACAACTATTCATTATCAAACAATAAATTCGCCCTGACGGGGAAATTTAGGTCCACGTTGTATTGCGACCTTGTTTTTGAAGCACTGAAAAAGTATACACGAAGAATATATATACAATTATATATATATATATATAACCCTAACCCTAACCCTAACCCTAACCCTATATAGTCGTATGTCACTCGTATGTACTCGTATGTCAGTCGTATGTACTTGTATGTACTCGTATGTCAGTCGTATGTACTTGTATGTACTCGTGTGGTGTTTTAGTCACGATCTTTTCTCAAGCTGTAGAATTTATCCACAAATTTTGCGCCAGGATAATAAAACCATATTTGTAATCCTCAGAATAAGATCTTTAAGACGATACTAAACACAAGTATATTGCAGCGTGTTAACTTCTTCAAAATATTACTTGGAGCTTATAAGGGTCTGCCTGCAGTCTAAATAGCTAACAAAAAATGAGTTTGTTGAAGAATACTAAAATAGTTATGCCAAGCAATGGGATTTGACCTCAGAATAGACTGCCGGTCTTGTTATCCTGTATGAGTTGCATATGGTAACATATATAATGACAAATAACAGTTGAACAGAGAAATATTACTTTTTGAGAAATATTATGTGCATGCATTCCTGGAACTACAAAACATTGATGTTAAACACAAGTTTAATGGTGGAATTAACCTACATCAACATTATCTTTGCTTAAATTAAAAAAAAGGCAAGACAGATGCTATTCGAAAACGTAAAGTTAATAAGAATAAAGACTTTGCTACGACAACATTGTTTGGGGGGAAACAGAAAAAAACTTACAGACGTCGAAGACTTGAAATTTTATTATAAAGTCGATGGTTTTTTGCCCTTCATTTTGATCATGAACAAGGAATTGTTTTGTCCTAAACAACATCCGAATACTTAGTGACGTTAAGTAAGTCTACGTTCATTAATTAGCAAAATATAATCAGAGCTTTTGTGTGTCTGCCTGCAGTCTAAATAGCTAACAAAAAATGAGTTTGTTGAAGAATACTAAAATAGTTATGCCAAGCAATGTGATTTGACCTCAGAATAGACTGCCGGTCTTGTTATCCTGTATGAGTTGCATATGGTAACATATATAATGACAAATAACAGTTGAACAGAGAAATATTACTTTTTGAGAAATATTATGTGCATGCATTCCTGGAACTCCAAAACATTGATGTTAATCACAAGTTTAAAGGTGGAATTAACCTACATCAACATTATCTTTGCTTAAATTAAAAAAAAGGCAAGACAGACGCTATTCGAAAACGTAAAGTTAATATGAATAAGGACTTTGCTACAACAACATTGTTTGGGGGGAAACAGGAAAACACTTACAGACGTCGAAGGCTTTAAATTTATTATAAAGTCGATGGTTTTTTGCCCTTCATTTTGATCAAGAGCAAGGAATTGTTTTGTCTTTAAAGTGTTTATATTACGAATTTTAGCCCCCCTTTTTTATTAGCTAAATTGAAAGACCTTGTTTCAGTGATTTTAAATCTGCAATTATAATTGAAATTGGATAGGTGAAGGTGATTTTACGGACGTTCAAAGTCACGATTTTCAGCATTTTTTTGCCAACTTTTTTATCGGTATGCTAATGACTTGTGACGTAGAAAGTTGAACACATATATCAACATGGCGTATTCTACTAGTAATCGTAATAAGAAACGCGGAGGAAAACGCTGTGTTGCTGGCGGACCTAATCAAATTAGTCGCGCCAATGATTCAAAAACCGAAGAAATGTCGATGCATCTGTTTCCTAAAAAAGAAACAGAGCCGCTAAGACATAGAAAATGGGTAAATTTTGTGCGTAAACATAGACCGGGTTTTGAGGCTTTCTCTACCTCGTGTCTGTGTTCTGCGCATTTTAAAGATTCTTGTCTTGACCTTAATTTGAGCGTGGAAGTCAAGCCCAAAAGAAGGTTGAAGAAAGATGCTATCCCAACCATTGACGTGGCTGGGATTCCTGAACCATTACAGGACGAAATAACCGATCGAAAGCGAAGACAACTAAGTTTACGCTTGTTTATGTTAATTTTTCTTTTGCCATATGTAAATTCGATATAAGTTTTGTAGATTATTCGACATACTCTCCATAAGCCATCGCTGAAGGAAACATGCTCTCTCAATGAGGAAGTACCATCTACTAGTGAGGGAGCTGAGCATGTTGAAGTATGCACTGGGGAAGCAAACGATTCGCCATTTAAACGACGTGCTATTTTCCATTTTTGCATTTATGCTATGATTTAATTCCATATATTTTTTCTTTTGTCTTTTTTCCCAGACTGACATTGAAGAAAAGATTTTCTTTCATTTAATTCTTTCAGCTTAACCTCTCAGTAGTTGCACCAATTTGTTTTTTTATTGTTTACTCTTGTTTCAAGCCATTAAACTGCATGTCAACTTATATAGTGCATCCATGTATCTCCTATTTGGTTTTTATCTAGGCATATTTCTTGACCATTCCAAACTCAGCAAAGAAGGTCAACAGTCTCTACAGTGCACAAGTTAAAAGACCTTTCCATCATCGCCCCTCTGATGGTATGTAACCTTTTGTGTTACCACTTAGATATGCTTTCCGAATAAAGTGGTAAACACAAGCAGGTAAAGGCCGAGTATTCTCCCGTCCCATAGACCCACAACACCATCGCATCAACCATCTGTATGCCACAGCTCTCAAGTACTTGAAGTAAATAAAAAGGTTGGACAAATTATTGTTGGTGAAACAATGTTGATGATAACATTGTTTCTCATACAATTTACAATCTTACTTATTTAATGATTGTGATGCTTGGCGGCGATAAGCACGTCCATTCCTATCTCTCAATAGTGGCCCGACGTTATCAAGGACAGCCTCATGAATTAAAGGGTCAAATTTCGCATGTTGTGTTATGCATGATATTTTCTCAATGCTGCCATCGAATGTCCTTTTCTGCAAAGCTGGTCCTATTTCCTTACAGCATCTCTACTCTAATGCACCTTCTAACAAATCGGTATGACAGTATTGACAATTATACCTGAAACGTGGGAGCATTGTGGTTTATAAAGTAACTTTATGTATATTACAAACAGGAGAAAACAACAACTTACCATTCACCGAGAGGAATTACGCCATCACTTCGTTGTTCTAATGTCGCAGGGAGAATTCCATCGGGATCATCTGGAGTATGCACTTGATCACCATCGCCTGCGAGCGGTTCATCGTCATATGCGAAGTCTTTTAAATGCTTGACATAACCCACGGATTCCGAGCTCGAATCAGTTACGCATTCAGACATCAAATTCGAATTATCTGAGCACTGATTTGAGGCCATACTTTCCGGAAAACTTGTTTTTTAATATTTTATTGAAAATACTATCATTATTTGTTTTTAAGACAAGAAAAACGACAACAAAATAACCTCCTATAATATAATATTATATTGACGGAAACAGACGTGTTCAACTATCTACGTCACAAGTATCAATATGGCGTCGTAAAAAATTTGCAAGTAGTACCGACTTTGGAGGCAAAATTAAGGAACTTATATTTATCTCTTTAAGTCCAGCGACATGTCATAGTTCTTCAAATAATCCAAATTTTCAATTAAGCTCATAAAAAAGGGGGGCTAAAATTCGTAATATAAGCACTTTAACAACATCCGAATACTTATTGATGTTAAGTAAGTCTAGGTTCATTAATTAACAAAATTATAAAGTCGATGTTTTTTGCCCTTCATTTTGATCATGAGCAAGGAATTGTTTTGCCCTAAACAACATCCGAATACTAAGTGATGTTAAGTAAATCTACGTTCATTAATTAACAAAATATTAATCCGAGCTTTTGTGTGTCTGTTTGCAGTCTTAATAGCTAATAAAAAATGAGTTTGTTGAAGAATACTAAAATAGTTATGCCAAGCAATGGGATTTGACCTCAGATTAGACTGCCGGTCTTGTTATCCTGTATGAGTTGCATATGGTAATATATATAATGACAAATAACAGTTGAACAGAGAAATATTACTATTTGAGAAATTTTATGTGTATGCATGCCTGGTGCTACAAAACATAGATGTCAAACACAAGCTTAATGGTGGACTTAACCTACATCAACATTATCTTTGCTTAAATTTAAAAAAATGCAAGACAGACGCTATTTGAAAACGTAAAATTAATATGAATAAAGACTTTGCTATAACAACATTGTTTGGGGGGAAATAGGAAAACACTTTCAGACGTCGAACACTTGAAATTCATTATAAAGTCGATGTTTTTTCCCCTTCATTTTGATCATGAGCAAGGAATTGTTTTGTCCTAAACAACATCCGAATACTTAGTGATGTTAAGTAAGTCTACGTTCATTAATTAGCAAAATATAATCAGAGCTTTTGTGTGTCTGTTTGCAGTCTAAATAGCTAATAAAAAATGAGTTTGTTGAAGAATACTAAAATAGTTATGCCAAGCAATGGGATTTGACCTCAGATTAGACTGCCGGTCTTGTTACCCTGTATGAGTTGCATATGGTAACATATATAATGACAAATAACAGTTGAACAGAGAAATATTACTATTTGAGAAATTTTATGTGTATGCATGCCTGGTGCTACAAAACATAGATGTTAAACACAAGCTTAATGGTAGAATTAATCCGCATCAACATTATCTTTGCTTAAATTAAAAAAAATGCAAGACAGACGCTATTTGAAAACGTAAAGTTAATATGAATAAAGACTTTGCTATAACAACATTGTTTGGGGGGGAAATAGGAAAACACTTTCAGACGTCGAACACTTGAAATTCATTATAAAGTCGATGTTTTTTCCCCTTCATTTTGATCATGAGCAAGGAATTGTTTTGTCCTAAACAACATCCGAATACTTAGTGATGTTAAGTAAGTCTACGTTCATTAATTAGCAAAATATAATCAGAGCTTTTGTGTGTCTGTTTGCAGTCTAAATAGCTAATAAAAAATGAGTTTGTTGAAGAATACTAAAATAGTTATGCCAAGCAATGGGATTTGACCTCAGATTAGACTGCCGGTCTTGTTATCCTGTATGAGTTGCATATGGTAACATATATAATGACAAATAACAGTTGAACAGAGAAATATTACTATTTGAGAAATTTTATGTGTATGCATGCCTGGTGCTACAAAACATAGATGTTAAACACAAGCTTAATGGTGGACTTAACCTACATCAACATTATCTTTGCTTAAATTAAAAAAAATGCAAGACAGACGCTATTTGAAAACGTAAAGTTAATATGAATAAAGACTTTGCTATAACAACATTGTTTGGGGGGGAAATAGGAAAACACTTTCAGACGTCGAACACTTGAAATTCATTATAAAGTCGATGTTTTTCCCTTCATTTTGATCATGAGCAAGGAATTGTTTTGTCCTAAACAACATCCGAATACTTAGTGATGTTAAGTAAGTCTACGTTCATTAATTAGCAAAATATAATCAGAGCTTTTGTGTGTCTGTTTGCAGTCTAAATAGCTAATAAAAAATGAGTTTGTTGAAGAATACTAAAATAGTTATGCCAAGCAATGGGATTTGACCTCAGATTAGACTGCCGGTCTTGTTATCCTGTATGAGTTGCATATGGTAACATATATAATGACAAATAACAGTTGAACAGAGAAATATTACTATTTGAGAAATTTTATGTGTATGCATGCCTGGTGCTACAAAACATAGATGTTAAACACAAGCTTAATGGTGGAATTAACCTACATCAACATTATCTTTGCTTAAATTAAAAAAAGCAAGACAGACGCTATTTGAAAACGTAAAGTTAATATGAATAAAGACTTTGCTATAACAACATTGTTTGGGGGGAAATAGGAAAACACTTTCAGACGTCGAACACTTGAAATTCATTATAAAGTCGATGTTTTTTCCCCTTCATTTTGATCATGAGCAAGGAATTGTTTTGTCCTAAACAACATCCGAATACTTAGTGATGTTAAGTAAGTCTACGTTCATTAATTAGCAAAATATAATCAGAGCTTTTGTGTGTCTGTTTGCAGTCTAAATAGCTAATAAAAAATGAGTTTGTTGAAGAATACTAAAATAGTTATGCCAAGCAATGGGATTTGACCTCAGATTAGACTGCCGGTCTTGTTATCCTGTATGAGTTGCATATGGTAACATATATAATGACAAATAACAGTTGAACAGAGAAATATTACTATTTGAGAAATTTTATGTGTATGCATGCCTGGTGCTACAAAACATAGATGTTAAACACAAGCTTAATGGTGGAATTAATCCTACATCAACATTATCTTTGCTTAAATTAAAAAAGGCAAGACAGACGCTATTTGAAAACGTAAAGTTAATATGAATAAAGACTTTGCTATAACAACATTGTTTGGGGAAATAGGAAAACACTTACAGACGTCGAACACTTGAAATTCATTATAAAGTCGATGTTTTTGCCCTTCATTTTGATCATGAGCAAGGAATTGTTTTGTCCTAAACAACATCCGAATACTAAGTGATGTTAAGTAAATCTACGTTCATTAATTAACAAAATATAATCAGAGCTTTTGTGTGTCTGTTTGCAGTCTAAATAGCTAATAAAAAATGAGTTTGTTGAAGAATACTAAAATAGTTATGCCAAGCAATGGGATTTGACCTCAGATTAGACTGCCGGTCTTGTTATCCTGTATGAGTTGCATATGGTAACATATATAATGACAAATAACAGTTGAACAGAGAAATATTACTATTTGAGAAATTTTATGTGTATGCATGCCTGGTGCTACAAAACATAGATGTTAAACACAAGCTTAATGGTGGACTTAACCTACATCAACATTATCTTTGCTTAAATTAAAAAAAATGCAAGACAGACGCTATTTGAAAACGTAAAGTTAATATGAATAAAGACTTTGCTATAACAACATTGTTTGGGGGGAAATAGGAAAACACTTTCAGACGTCGAACACTTGAAATTCATTATAAAGTCGATGTTTTTTCCCCTTCATTTTGATCATGAGCAAGGAATTGTTTTGTCCTAAACAACATCCGAATACTTAGTGATGTTAAGTAAGTCTACGTTCATTAATTAGCAAAATATAATCAGAGCTTTTGTGTGTCTGTTTGCAGTCTAAATAGCTAATAAAAAATGAGTTTGTTGAAGAATACTAAAATAGTTATGCCAAGCAATGGGATTTGACCTCAGATTAGACTGCCGGTCTTGTTATCCTGTATGAGTTGCATATGGTAACATATATAATGACAAATAACAGTTGAACAGAGAAATATTACTATTTGAGAAATTTTATGTGTATGCATGCCTGGTGCTACAAAACATAGATGTTAAACACAAGCTTAATGGTGGACTTAACCTACATCAACATTATCTTTGCTTAAATTAAAAAAAAGGCAAGACAGACGCTATTTGAAAACGTAAAGTTAATATGAATAAAGACTTTGCTATAACAACATTGTTTGGGGGGAAATAGGAAAACACTTTCAGACGTCGAACACTTGAAATTCATTATAAAGTCGATGTTTTTTCCCCTTCATTTTGATCATGAGCAAGGAATTGTTTTGTCCTAAACAACATCCGAATACTTAGTGATGTTAAGTAAGTCTACGTTCATTAATTAGCAAAATATAATCAGAGCTTTTGTGTGTCTGTTTGCAGTCTAAATAGCTAATAAAAAATGAGTTTGTTGAAGAATACTAAAATAGTTATGCCAAGCAATGGGATTTGACCTCAGATTAGACTGCCGGTCTTGTTATCCTGTATGAGTTGCATATGGTAATATATATAATGACAAATAACAGTTGAACAGAGAAATACTATTTGAGAAATTTTATGTGTATGCATGCCTGGTGCTACAAAACATAGATGTCAAACACAAGCTTAATGGTGGACTTAACCTACATCAACATTATCTTTGCTTAAATTAAAAAAAAATGCAAGACAGACGCTATTTGAAAACGTAAAATTAATATGAATAAAGACTTTGCTATAACAACATTGTTTGGGGGGAAATAGGAAAACACTTTCAGACGTCGAACACTTGAAATTCATTATAAAGTCGATGTTTTTTCCCCTTCATTTTGATCATGAGCAAGGAATTGTTTTGTCCTAAACAACATCCGAATACTTAGTGATGTTAAGTAAGTCTACGTTCATTAATTAGCAAAATATAATCAGAGCTTTTGTGTGTCTGTTTGCAGTCTAAATAGCTAATAAAAAATGAGTTTGTTGAAGAATACTAAAATAGTTATGCCAAGCAATGGGATTTGACCTCAGATTAGACTGCCGGTCTTGTTATCCTGTATGAGTTGCATATGGTAATATATATAATGACAAATAACAGTTGAACAGAGAAATATTACTATTTGAGAAATTTTATGTGTATGCATGCCTGGTGCTACAAAACATAGATGTCAAACACAAGCTTAATGGTGGACTTAACCTACATCAACATTATCTTTGCTTAAATTAAAAAAAATGCAAGACAGACGCTATTTGAAAACGTAAAGTTAATATGAATAAAGACTTTGCTATAACAACATTGTTTGGGGGGAAATAGGAAAACACTTTCAGACGTCGAACACTTGAAATTCATTATAAAGTCGATGTTTTTCCCTTCATTTTGATCATGAGCAAGGAATTGTTTTGTCCTAAACAACATCCGAATACTTAGTGATGTTAAGTAAGTCTACGTTCATTAATTAGCAAAATATAATCAGAGCTTTTGTGTGTCTGTTTGCAGTCTAAATAGCTAATAAAAAATGAGTTTGTTGAAGAATACTAAAATAGTTATGCCAAGCAATGGGATTTGACCTCAGATTAGACTGCCGGTCTTGTTATCCTGTATGAGTTGCATATGGTAACATATATAATGACAAATAACAGTTGAACAGAGAAATATTACTATTTGAGAAATTTTATGTGTATGCATGCCTGGTGCTACAAAACATAGATGTTAAACACAAGCTTAATGGTGGAATTAATCCTACATCAACATTATCTTTGCTTAAATTAAAAAAGGCAAGACAGACGCTATTTGAAAACGTAAAGTTAATATGAATAAAGACTTTGCTATAACAACATTGTTTGGGGAAATAGGAAAACACTTACAGACGTCGAACACTTGAAATTCATTATAAAGTCGATGTTTTTGCCCTTCATTTTGATCATGAGCAAGGAATTGTTTTGTCCTAAACAACATCCGAATACTAAGTGATGTTAAGTAAATCTACGTTCATTAATTAACAAAATATAATCAGAGCTTTTGTGTGTCTGTTTGCAGTCTAAATAGCTAATAAAAATGAGTTTGTTGAAGAATACTAAAATAGTTATGCCAAGCAATGGGATTTGACCTCAGATTAGACTGCCGGTCTTGTTATCCTGTATGAGTTGCATATGGTAACATATATAATGACAAATAACAGTTGAACAGAGAAATATTACTATTTGAGAAATTTTATGTGTATGCATGCCTGGTGCTACAAAACATAGATGTTAAACACAAGCTTAATGGTGGACTTAACCTACATCAACATTATCTTTGCTTAAATTAAAAAAAATGCAAGACAGACGCTATTTGAAAACGTAAAGTTAATATGAATAAAGACTTTGCTATAACAACATTGTTTGGGGGGAAATAGGAAAACACTTTCAGACGTCGAACACTTGAAATTCATTATAAAGTCGATGTTTTTCCCTTCATTTTGATCATGAGCAAGGAATTGTTTTGTCCTAAACAACATCCGAATACTTAGTGATGTTAAGTAAGTCTACGTTCATTAATTAGCAAAATATAATCAGAGCTTTTGTGTGTCTGTTTGCAGTCTAAATAGCTAATAAAAAATGAGTTTGTTGAAGAATACTAAAATAGTTATGCCAAGCAATGGGATTTGACCTCAGATTAGACTGCCGGTCTTGTTATCCTGTATGAGTTGCATATGGTAACATATATAATGACAAATAACAGTTGAACAGAGAAATATTACTATTTGAGAAATTTTATGTGTATGCATGCCTGGTGCTACAAAACATAGATGTTAAACACAAGCTTAATGGTGGACTTAACCTACATCAACATTATCTTTGCTTAAATTAAAAAAAATGCAAGACAGACGCTATTTGAAAACGTAAAGTTAATATGAATAAAGACTTTGCTATAACAACATTGTTTGGGGGGGAAATAGGAAAACACTTTCAGACGTCGAACACTTGAAATTCATTATAAAGTCGATGTTTTTCCCTTCATTTTGATCATGAGCAAGGAATTGTTTTGTCCTAAACAACATCCGAATACTTAGTGATGTTAAGTAAGTCTACGTTCATTAATTAGCAAAATATAATCAGAGCTTTTGTGTGTCTGTTTGCAGTCTAAATAGCTAATAAAAAATGAGTTTGTTGAAGAATACTAAAATAGTTATGCCAAGCAATGGGATTTGACCTCAGATTAGACTGCCGGTCTTGTTATCCTGTATGAGTTGCATATGGTAACATATATAATGACAAATAACAGTTGAACAGAGAAATACTATTTGAGAAATTTTATGTGTATGCATGCCTGGTGCTACAAAACATAGATGTCAAACACAAGCTTAATGGTGGACTTAACTACATCAACATTATCTTTGCTTAAATTAAAAAATGCAAGACAGACGCTATTTGAAAACGTAAAGTTAATATGAATAAAGACTTTGCTATAACAACATTGTTTGGGGGGAAATAGGAAAACACTTTCAGACGTCGAACACTTGAAATTCATTATAAAGTCGATGTTTTTCCCTTCATTTTGATCATGAGCAAGGAATTGTTTTGTCCTAAACAACATCCGAATACTTAGTGATGTTAAGTAAGTCTACGTTCATTAATTAGCAAAATATAATCAGAGCTTTTGTGTGTCTGTTTGCAGTCTAAATAGCTAATAAAAAATGAGTTTGTTGAAGAATACTAAAATAGTTATGCCAAGCAATGGGATTTGACCTCAGATTAGACTGCCGGTCTTGTTATCCTGTATGAGTTGCATATGGTAACATATATAATGACAAATAACAGTTGAACAGAGAAATATTACTATTTGAGAAATTTTATGTGTATGCATGCCTGGTGCTACAAAACATAGATGTCAAACACAAGCTTAATGGTGGACTTAACCTACATCAACATTATCTTTGCTTAAATTTAAAAAAATGCAAGACAGACGCTATTTGAAAACGTAAAATTAATATGAATAAAGACTTTGCTATAACAACATTGTTTGGGGGGAAATAGGAAAACACTTTCAGACGTCGAACACTTGAAATTCATTATAAAGTCGATGTTTTTTCCCCTTCATTTTGATCATGAGCAAGGAATTGTTTTGTCCTAAACAACATCCGAATACTTAGTGATGTTAAGTAAGTCTACGTTCATTAATTAGCAAAATATAATCAGAGCTTTTGTGTGTCTGTTTGCAGTCTAAATAGCTAATAAAAAATGAGTTTGTTGAAGAATACTAAAATAGTTATGCCAAGCAATGGGATTTGACCTCAGATTAGACTGCCGGTCTTGTTATCCTGTATGAGTTGCATATGGTAACATATATAATGACAAATAACAGTTGAACAGAGAAATATTACTATTTGAGAAATTTTATGTGTATGCATGCCTGGTGCTACAAAACATAGATGTTAAACACAAGCTTAATGGTAGAATTAATCCGCATCAACATTATCTTTCCTTAAATTAAAAAAAAGGCAAGACAGACGCTATTTGAAAACGTAAAGTTAATATGAATAAAGACTTTGCTACAACAACATTGTCTGGGGGGAAATAGGAAAACACTTACAGACGTCGAACACTTGAAATTCATTATAAAGTCGATGTTTTTTTGCCCTTCATTTTGATCCTGAGCAAGGAATTGTTTAGTCTTAAACAACATCCGAATACTAAGTGATGTTAAGTAAATCTACGTTCATTAATTAACAAAATATTAATCCGAACTTTTGTGTGTCTGTTTGCAGTCTTAATAGCTAATAAAAAATGAGTTTGTTGAAGAATACTAAAATAGTTATGCCAAGCAATGGGATTTGACCTCAGATTAGACTGCCGGTCTTGTTATCCTCTATTAGTTGCATATGGTAACATATATAATGACAAATAACAGTTGAACAGAGAAATATTACTATTTGAGAAATTTTATGTGTATGCATGCCTGGTGCTACAAAACATAGATGTTAAACACAAGCTTAATGGTGGACTTAACCTACATCAACATTATCTTTGCTTAAATTAAAAAAAATGCAAGACAGACGCTATTTGAAAACGTAAAGTTAATATGAATAAAGACTTTGCTATAACAACATTGTTTGGGGGGGAAATAGGAAAACACTTTCAGACGTCGAACACTTGAAATTCATTATAAAGTCGATGTTTTTTCCCCTTCATTTTGATCATGAGCAAGGAATTGTTTTGTCCTAAACAACATCCGAATACTTAGTGATGTTAAGTAAGTCTACGTTCATTAATTAGCAAAATATAATCAGAGCTTTTGTGTGTCTGTTTGCAGTCTAAATAGCTAATAAAAAATGAGTTTGTTGAAGAATACTAAAATAGTTATGCCAAGCAATGGGATTTGACCTCAGATTAGACTGCCGGTCTTGTTATCCTGTATGAGTTGCATATGGTAGCATATATAATGACAAATAACAGTTGAACAGAGAAATATTACTATTTGAGAAATTTTATGTGTATGCATGCCTGGTGCTACAACACATAGATGTTAAACACAAGCTTAATGGTGGACTTAACCTACATCAACATTATCTTTGCTTAAATTAAAAAAAAGGCAAGACAGACGCTATTTGAAAACGTAAAGTTAATATGAATAAAGACTTTGCTATAACAACATTGTTTGGGGGGAAATAGGAAAACACTTTCAGACGTCGAACACTTGAAATTCATTATAAAGTCGATGTTTTTTCCCCTTCATTTTGATCATGAGCAAGGAATTGTTTTGTCCTAAACAACATCCGAATACTTAGTGATGTTAAGTAAGTCTACGTTCATTAATTAGCAAAATATAATCAGAGCTTTTGTGTGTCTGTTTGCAGGCTAAATAGCTAATAAAAAATGAGTTTGTTGAAGAATACTAAAATAGTTATGCCAAGCAATGGGATTTGACCTCAGATTAGACTGCCGGTCTTGTTATCCTCTATTAGTTGCATATGGTAACATATATAATGACAAATAACAGTTGAACAGAGAAATATTACTAATTGAGAAATTTTATGTGTATGCATGCCTGGTGCTACAAAACATAGATGTCAAACACAAGCTTAATGGTGGACTTAACCTACATCAACATTATCTTTGCTTAAATTAAAAAAAATGCAAGACAGACGCTATTTGAAAACGTAAAGTTAATATGAATAAAGACTTTGCTATAACAACATTGTTTGGGGGGAAATAGGAAAACACTTTCAGACGTCGAACACTTGAAATTCATTATAAAGTCGATGTTTTTTCCCCTTCATTTTGATCATGAGCAAGGAATTGTTTTGTCCTAAACAACATCCGAATACTTAGTGATGTTAAGTAAGTCTACGTTCATTAATTAGCAAAATATAATCAGAGCTTTTGTGTGTCTGTTTGCAGTCTAAATAGCTAATAAAAAATGAGTTTGTTGAAGAATACTAAAATAGTTATGCCAAGCAATGGGATTTGACCTCAGATTAGACTGCCGGTCTTGTTATCCTGTATGAGTTGCATATGGTAACATACATAATTTCAAATAACAGTTGAACAGAGAAATATTACTTTTTGAGAAATTTTATGTGTATGCATGCCTGGTACTACAAAACATTGATGTTAAACACAAGCTTAATGGTGGAATTAATCTGCATCAACATTATCTTTGCTTAAATTAAAAAAAAGGCAAGACAGACGCTATTCGAAAACATAAAGTTAATAAGAATAAAGACTTTGCTACGACAACATTGTTTGGGGGGAAAAAGAAAAAAACTTACATACGTCGAACACTTGAAATTTATTATAAAGTCGATGTTTTTTTGCCCTTCATTTTGATCATGAGCAAGGAATTGTTTGTCCTAAACAACATCCGAATACTAAGTGATATTAAGTAAATCTACGTTCATTAATTAACAAAATATTAATCCGAGCTTTTGTGTGTCTGATTGCAGTCTGAATATCTAATAAAAAATGAGTTTGTTGAAGAATACTAAAATAGTTATGCCAAGCAATGGGATTTGACCTCAGATTAGACTGCCGGTCTTGTTATCCTGTATGAGTTGCATATGGTAACATATATAATGACAAATAACAGTTGAACAGAGAAATATTACTATTTGAGAAATTTTATGTGTATGCATGCCTGGTGCTACAACACATAGATGTTAAACACAAGCTTAATGGTGGACTTAACCTACATCAACATTATCTTTGCTTAAATTAAAAAAAATGCAAGACAGACGCTATTTGAAAACGTAAAGTTAATATGAATAAAGACTTTGCTATAACAACATTGTTTGGGGGGAAATAGGAAAACACTTTCAGACGTCGAACACTTGAAATTCATTATAAAGTCGATGTTTTTTCCCCTTCATTTTGATCATGAGCAAGGAATTGTTTTGTCCTAAACAACATCCGAATACTTAGTGATGTTAAGTAAGTCTACGTTCATTAATTAGCAAAATATAATCAGAGCTTTTGTGTGTCTGTTTGCAGGCTAAATAGCTAATAAAAAATGAGTTTGTTGAAGAATACTAAAATAGTTATGCCAAGCAATGGGATTTGACCTCAGATTAGACTGCCGGTCTTGTTATCCTCTATGAGTTGCATATGGTAACATATATAATGACAAATAACAGTTGAACAGAGAAATATTACTAATTGAGAAATTTTATGTGTATGCATGCCTGGTGCTACAAAACATAGATGTCAAACACAAGCTTAATGGTGGACTTAACCTACATCAACATTATCTTTGCTTAAATTAAAAAAAATGCAAGACAGACGCTATTTGAAAACGTAAAGTTAATATGAATAAAGACTTTGCTATAACAACATTGTTTGGGGGGAAATAGGAAAACACTTTCAGACGTCGAACACTTGAAATTCATTATAAAGTCGATGTTTTTTCCCCTTCATTTTGATCATGAGCAAGGAATTGTTTTGTCCTAAACAACATCCGAATACTTAGTGATGTTAAGTAAGTCTACGTTCATTAATTAGCAAAATATAATCAGAGCTTTTGTGTGTCTGTTTGCAGTCTAAATAGCTAATAAAAAATGAGTTTGTTGAAGAATACTAAAATAGTTATGCCAAGCAATGGGATTTGACCTCAGATTAGACTGCCGGTCTTGTTATCCTGTATGAGTTGCATATGGTAACATACATAATTTCAAATAACAGTTGAACAGAGAAATATTACTTTTTGAGAAATTTTATGTGTATGCATGCCTGGTACTACAAAACATTGATGTTAAACACAAGCTTAATGGTGGAATTAATCTGCATCAACATTATCTTTGCTTAAATTAAAAAAAAGGCAAGACAGACGCTATTCGAAAACGTAAAGTTAATAAGAATAAAGACTTTGCTACGACAACATTGTTTGGGGGGAAACAGAAAAAAACTTACATACGCCGAACACTTGAAATTTATTATAAAGTCGATGTTTTTTTGCCCTTCATTTTGATCATGAGCAAGGAATTGTTTGTCCTAAACAACATCCGAATACTAAGTGATATTAAGTAAATCTACGTTCATTAATTAACAAAATATTAATCCGAGCTTTTGTGTGTCTGATTGCAGTCTAAATATCTAATAAAAAATGAGTTTGTTGAAGAATACTAAAATAGTTATGCCAAGCAATGGGATTTGACCTCAGAATAGACTGCCGGTCTTGTTATCCTGTATGAGTTGCATATGGTAACATATATAATGACAAATAACAGTTGAACAGAGAAATAAGACTTTGCCTTGACAACGTTGTTTGGGGGGAAACAGGAAAACACTTATAGACGTCGAACACTTGAAATTCAATATAAAGTTGATGTTTTTTGCCCTTTATTTTTGTCAAGAGCAAGGAATTGGAAAGTAAAGTTAAAGATATCGAAAAGTATGTGGTAAAAAGAGCAGGAGTTGGCGTCCTAGAAAAACTTTATTGGGATTAAACAATATTTTGAACATGTTTAAATAGGCTTTGAACTTAATTTATTCGGCAGCCTTTGAAGCTATAACCTAAAAAAGAATTTTGGTCTGACAACTGACGTTTTTACGTCAATGTCGCTAGACATATTCATCATTGTCTGGGTAAGCTTCCTGCCTTTGCTTTTGCAAATAGACTTCCCTAGATGCTTTGCATGAGGTATAAGGCAAAGCTGTTTGCTAATTTAAGGCTGCAGTTTTTCTAACATTCGTAACAGAAGGATCAGAAAAAAAACATTGAAACAAGTGTGGAGAAATTTTACAGAGTAGAACAAAGCTAACGGAAAAAAGAGACGGTAACTTTTTTATTTGACTAATACATTCTTTATCAATTTTAAGCTCATGTCATCGTTATTTGCAGATTAGTTTTATAATTTATTATATTTGTAATGTATGTGAAATTTGATTTAAATCTACGGTTGTTAAGTAGAATGCTCCTATAAACAAATATTTACAAAACTAGTTATAGCGTTTATAGCTCTTTGCTAAAGTTGATCGCTTTGAGCACAAATTTAATATTTTGCATCAAGTTATCGAAACGAAAGCTTATAAACTATAGTGCCGGTCTACATTGAAGATTTACGGTCTTTTAAAGTTCAAGCCACGAACGTACATGAGCCAATCTGCGAAAGGAAACTCTGAAGTCAATGCCAAAACGATAATATGAATATTGTTGTAGCAAAGTAATTTTTTGCATTCAAAAAAGGTTTGATAATACACTGGAAAAAAGAAAGGTTCTGGATGTCCAGTCAAAAAAGATTTGTCTCTGTACTCATAAAGACGTGTTCTGAACGGCTTTCAAATTTGCCTCATTTGAAAATTTACATTGATCATTCGATTTATGAGGAGAAAGTCGAAATGCGACAAGAAAATTGCACTGTCCTGAAATTTTGCTTGTTTTAATCTGTCGATCGTTATTTTTATTAGAAGATTTACTTTTAATTGACCTCAATGATAATGGGTAAAATGACGAAGTTTTACCCAATTATTCGAAGGAAAAATGTTTGAAACAAGATGGATTTTATGGGCTAAATTGCATAATATCCATCCACTCGGATTCGTTGACTGCAAATCCACATTTTCAGCGGACTTGAATACACAGTGTATATATTATGCCTCATTCATCATTCTGTAAATTCTACGTATAACAAGAGAAATTCGATATGTCATACAAAAGATTAAACTATCATCAAGCGTATCAAAGATTTTCTTCCAGAACAACAATTATTTAAAGTTAGGGTTAGGTTATGGGACAGGAGTATGAATAGAATTTAAGTTAGGGTTTGTTACATGGTAAGGGTACGTGTGTTTTGGTAAGTGTTACGATCTCATTTCAAATTATTGTTTTGGTAAGAGTTAAGGATTTGGATTAGGAGTTGTGGTAGTGTCAGGCTTAGAGTTAATTTTCGTTAAGGGAGGAATTCAAATCATGTTTCGCTTGGGTTTAAAGATAAGGATAAGATTTAAGTAACGTGATATTAGTTTGCTATTTTGCATTTTTAAATTGAAGTCACTGCATTTCTTCATGCTATGTTTTCATGCTAGAAAAAAGCTAAATGTGTACGCGCGTATCCGCGTACTCTAAAGAGATCTTACGTTTAAGCGAATGCAACGTCAGCGACAACTACCGGGGAATGGAATGGTCGCGCGGTTGACGTTGCCGCTTCCCGATTAAATTTAATCTTACCATTGCATGTACTCAGACTTTTGTGTGTAATTACAGATTCATTAAAATTTAATACGCCAAGTCTTAGGGAAATTACTATGTTCGCTCATGCTTTGAACGCAATAGATGATGAAGAATTTGCTCTGCTATACGATGTAACTAAACCCAAAAGCCCTAGGATACCGTTTTGGCGTTATAAAGACTTTGATGTAGATCGAATGACAGATGATGAATGTTAAGCAGAATTTCGCTTCTTCCGAAATGATATTTACAACCTTCCTGAAATATTGGAATTGCCAGGGGTAATAAAATACTATAATGGACTAAAAGTAGACAACATTCAGGGGCTATGTATTTTTTTGAAGAGGTTTGCTTATCCGTGCTGATATGTTGATGTGATTCATAGATTTGCCAGACCTGAACTTCAGTTGAGCATGATATCCAATCAAGTTCTGAACGTAATTCATGAACGATGGCATCATTTGCTCACTGATCTTAACCAGGCGTGGTTACAACCAGAAAATTTAGAGGAGTTTGCCACAGTTATACACCAAAAGGGTGCAGCTCTTAGCAACTGCTGGGAGTTCATCGACGGGACTGTTCGTCCTGTTGCACGACCAGGTCGATTGCAACGTACACTTTATAATGGACACAATAAAGTTCATGCTATTACGTTTCAATCCATTGCAACACTATGATAGCTAATCTTTATGTTTAATAAAGCATCTATAATACGATTACGTCATCTTATTGTCCATCGCATATCTGCGTATCCACTAAGCACAATGCTTTCTGAATAGACTGGTATTCTGCAGATCTTTTCCCAATCCTCTTCCTAACCCCATTTTTTTTTCTAGACACAACACTTACCCAAAATTAAGTATAAGCCTAAATGAATGTTCTCTGAATTTTATAGAATTAGAAATAATTAACCATAATCCAACTTATATTTAATAGTTCTCTCGCGGACATGTATGGGAGTCAAAGCAAAAATTCTTACCCGTCCCGGTTCCTTTGAGAAGGCACGCACTTTCTTTCAGCATTATTTCTGGGGCATCTTACTGACTGACTGACTGAATGACTGACTGACTCACTGACTGACTTACTTACTCACTTACTCACTCACTCACTGGTTTACTGACTCACTCACTCACTGATTGACTGACTCACTCACTCACTGATTGACTGACTCACTCACTCACTGATTGACTGACTCACTCACTCACTAATTGACTGACTTACTCCCTCACTGATTGACTGACTTACTCCCTCACTGATTGACCGACTTACTCACTCACTGATTGACCGACTTACTCACTCACTGATTGACTGACTTACTCACTCACTGATTGACTGACTTACTCACTCACTGATTGACTGACTTACTCACTCACTGATTGACCGACTTACTCCCTCACTGATTGACCGTTGACTCACTCACTCACTAATTGACTGACTTACTCCTCACTGATTGACCGACTTACTCACTCACTGATTGACTGACTTACTCACTCACTGATTGACTGACTTACTCACTCACTGATTGACTGACTTACTCACTCACTGATTGACTGACTTACTCACTCACTGATTGACTGACTTACTCACTCACTGATTGACTGACTCACTCACTCACTAATTGACTGACTTACTGATTGACAGTGGTGTGTATGAATTTTCAATTTTATTGTCTTGCCTTTTTCTCCCACTATTCCACACCGAGCATTAAAAACATTCGTACATTTCTTATGCTTACTCAAGGTGTTAATTAGTAATTCCGGCATTTTGCCTTACAAAAAAAACCTTAAATTAAAATTCCTCGATGACAATGGGAGTAGATAATTATATCTTATGTTTTGTTCAATAAACCGTACCAATGATAGTTAAAGTCGCCTCTAAACGAATGACTATTTTCTATACGTGCATGTCTTTCTATTTCTAGAATATGGCCTTACTTAAAGAATTTGCAATAATGACTGTGTTATTGCATTTAACAATGCCATCTACAGTTGAGTCATCATTTGCCGTAGATGGATGCTTCTCGTCTATTCCAGGAAGAACCACTTCAAGAAACGTTGGACGTTTCAATTCCAACCACAAATGTCAAAAGGTATGTAAAGATCTCAAATTCATAATTGCAGCGACGAAAGGTCATCTATGCCGTTGTGGAAACATATATCCTGAAGGAAAAAGAGTAAAAGATTCTCGTTGTGCAACATCATGTCGATCATATGCATGGTCGTCTTGTCACGGTCCTAGCAATTGCTGTGGCGGTCGTAATGCATATTCTGTTAGTGTTGTTGGAGACTTTGATGTAGCAAAACATGTTCTTCAAAGATTGTCTGTGAAGTGGCAGAAGAGCGTATCCTACAGAAGAGATATGAAAGGTCTCGTTCGAGAACCTACTCGTCGACATCATATTGATAACTGGTGGAGAAGTTTTAACTCAAGAGGATGGTCAACGTGTGGGTATGGAAGATACATGACTGGAATGTACAGAAATAAACGAACCAAGTCCGATCCTATTTACCGACTTGAACAAGTGGATTGTTATGATGCCCCTGGATATCTATATTCCCCATCAGGAGATCGAGAATGTTATGCGCATAATTGGTATAAGACATTTGATAGGAGAGGTTGGGCATTTTGTAATAATGGTTACTACATGGCTGGGCTCTACAGATCATCTGGAAATAAACTGTCCAATATTGAATTAGCTTATTGTTGTCGTCCTAAAACTCAAGTAAAACAATGGGGACGCTGCTTGAGAAAGAACAACTGGAAATCGTTTGACAGAAGAGGATGGAGTTATTGCCCATGGGGTTATTACATGACTGGATTGTACAGAAATAAATGCAACAAGTTGTATTGCTTGGAAGAGTACTACTGCTGTAAAATGGGTAGTTACATTGGGCAAAGGCTAGTAGTAAGATTAAGAGACAAAAGAGGCAATTTGAGGAAATGCTCCATGGACCCAAGGGACAAATCAATAACAGCTTCGACCTTTCAATGTACAACTTTGTCAGGTTCCCATTGGGGAATTTTGAATTTAAACGCAAAAAACTTTATCTTGAAAAATAAGACACCATTCAGTGTTGTTAAACTTCAACCAATTCCTAATTTTCGTCCAGTTGTTTGCTCAGGTTTTTACAAAGAATATACTTGTAAGAAACGTCTTTCAATAACAATTTCCGAATCCTCTACGTTTATCACCACTTTTGGTTTCTCTACTTCAGTTACACGTGGTTTTTCTGCATCAATTTCAAGTGGGGAACTTATAAAAACACCAGTATCGGCCACATTTTCCAAAGAAATATCTAAAACAAAGTCCTTCTCCTGGGGATCACGAAACACAACAACAATTTCGATAACAGATACAACAGACGTCTCAATCAATGTCCCAACAAACGATGAAATTACAATTAATCTCATGAAATCTGTTCAGGATCTGACGTACCAATGGAAAGCAGAGTTTGAACTTAATGGATGGTATTCTATTGAGTGGAATAAGTCTGGTGATGAGAAATTTCAAGCAGTGAATACTGTATTATCAGGTCCCCAAGAAAGAATAAATGCATTTGGTACATGGAAATATCCACGCACTGCTCTCATCAAAGTGTTGATCACTGACAAATTTGGGAAGCTAAGAAAAGTTAGTTGTGAACACAAACCAGGCAAAGCTAAACAATGTCGGTTGTAAGAAAGAAGTTTGCTTGTAAGAAACATTTTGCATTTTCTACTTTATTTTACAAAGTTCAATTAAACATTGGCTGCCTTGTTTAATAAATGAAACATTTATAGTTTAGGAAAAAAAACGTTTGAGTAGTTAAGTGTGCTTGTGACTAAGTATCAATATTTACTGAATGTTTGGTCTGGAAAATGATTGAGTTATCGATGTTGATTGATGTATTTTTCTTTTTGTATCACAAAATATACTCTTGTCCAATTCTGAGTGAAAATAGCTACTTGACTTTTGATTCACACTTGTGCGTTAGTCGGAATGGGGAAGGAAATTGTCATCGTATTTCAACATATAACCACTGGAGATATTAGATTGCAGACGGGTGTTGGGCAATACGGCTACATAACCGAAAATGTGTATATTTTTAGACATTGAATTTTGGAATTCAAGGTAAGCCTATATGCTTAAAATATGTTGGCGAGAAGCGAAATGAGCCATTTTTTACTATTGAATTATTGAAGCAACAATTATTAAACAGATCTGAGCAATAAATTTAACTTATTTTTATGAATAATATTATTTACGAATGAAAAAATTCTTCTATCCTTTTTAGAGCACCATAGTGACTGACAACGCAGTGTTTAGTGCTTCTTTTTTAACAGAAAATTACAGAAAATAACTTGGCTTCGAAAGATATCCTAATCTGAAACTTTGTATCTTTGCTACTGGACAAGACAAAATTCGAAATTCATATTTTTGCAATCCATCAAGAAAAAGGCCTTGAATCAAAATGCAAAGAGGTGGTAAAACATTTCCTATGGAACAAAATACTTTTTAAAAAAAAGTCAGAATCAACTTGGCACGATAATTTCATTAAATTTTCTTACATTGTTTTTAAGTACCAAATATAAAATAAATTTCGATTAGTTGAGAAAAGAGGTTTTTTGTTGCGCTGTACTACGATGACTAATTTTGTGCTTGCTACCATGAAAACAATTTTAATAGGTTACTGCGATTTTCGGAACCTATAAGTGGACATATTGTATTCAATTTTTAATAATTCTATTAAAAATAAAGTTCCACACAGAAATTTTCGACTTTGAATCATGGCAGGGAAAACAATAAGCTTCTGCTGTTGCCGATTTGTTCATCTTAATATTTTTACGATGTTTGAAAAAGTATTCATTACTATGATATTTTATAGTTCTTTTCTGAAGTAAAGCTCTTTGATTAAATTTGTTTTAAAATTTACATAAAGGGCCAACTAATTCAGGTAGATGTATGTGATCATCGCTCTCATTTTTCATATCATCCACTGTTATTGTTTGAATTATCACTTTCCCATCATCCCATGTTTTCACTTTGAAAATATCATCTCCGTCTTGCTTGTACAATGTTTTTTCTAAATAACTATGAAAAGGTTGTTGAATTAACTGTGTACCATGATTCATGAGTAGAGTGTCATGTTGGAAATAATGTAGCTAAGTACTTGCATACCATTTCAAGCACGTTCCTGTTTGTGTTGCAATACTCCGATACGACCTTCTCCCATCAATTACGTCACATACAGATATGTCATTTGAGACTTTCGACTCTTTCCACCTTCGATGATGCAGAAATCGCCAATTTTGAGAGACGTGATAAGAATAGAAATCAAATTTGCGGGGAAGAAATTTACGCGAGAGAGCATGAGCTACAATAAAATGAAAAATAATACTTTTGCTAAATAAAAATCGCACCTTATAGACTTTCCTTTTTCTTCTAAATTTTTTTTTAAATTTGCATTTTCAATTTCCAACAAACGAACTCTAAAATACACTTCCAATGTTTTATTAAGTTCATCAGAACAAATTTACCATCATAACTGTACTATTTAACCCTTTATATTTTTCAAAGATATGCAAAACATTTAATAAATTTACCTGGTCTCCAGATTTTCTATTGTCCATCTTCGTGCCTAACTTTGTGTTTATCTTTACGTCTACCCTAATGCTTACCTTTTTGCTTGCCTTTGCATAGTTACCATCTTCATTTTTTGCAAAATAACACCATAATGGCCAAGCTTTTGATCTTTAATAAGCTGTTAATATATTTACTACATATGTTTATCAAGTAAAACAAACCATCCTACTTTGTGTAATAGAAGATTCTGCAATGACAAAATTTTTCAACGGTCATCAAAATCGACGAGCTTTTTTGTTGCATGGAAGGTTGAACAGTGTTATATACAGTAAAAAATCATCAGAATTCAGTGAGGCTTGAGTGACGAAGTAGTCCAAAGCAACGCCTATCAACCTTGCGATGCTTGGTTTGATTCTGGTGACAGTCAGCAAAAGTTGATGTTGACTTATGTATACTAATTGCATGCATGCCCCATGGAGTAATAAAACACTTCCGTCAAATATAAGATAAATCTAATGACTGTTTACTATCCAATTCAATAAACTGTTGTATAGTGCTTCAAAAAAATGACAATAAGTGTTGATCATCATAAATAAATTTAAAGTTACTTCCATACATGTATAGTATAGCTGTAGTCCATATTCTGTTCAAGCAAATTTCGAAAATGGTAAAATAAAATGATTTTTTCTCAAATCCCGATGAGCTTCGCCGTAACTTTCTTCTATATTTATTTCAAATGATAATTTATGATAAAGGCATGTTGTCACTTAAAGCATAATGTTTCATTGTGTAACAGTGAGTGCTCCAGCTCCACCACCAAATCCATAACCTTTCGGTCCAAATTTTTTACCATAACAACCTTGAACAGAAAAATATCATTAGATTTGTCAAACTTACAGTGAAAGATTGAAAAAGATTTTATGCATATTACAAATTTCATGATTTTGAAATTTCACCTGAAAACCTTCATCGAAGAGGGTGTTTACATGAATCCGGAATGAGTTTCGATCCGGAATGAGCTCATTCCACTTAAAAGAAATGTTACTGCATGTTTACATGAATCTGGAATGAGTCACAACTCGATCCGGATCGAGTTCATTCCTATTTTCATTCCGGATCGAAATTTAGTTTTAATCTCATGTAAACGCGAATTGAGTTTCATTCTGGAATGACATTGTGATTAATGACGAAGCACGCATGCGCCGTGCGTAGTGTCTTCTGGCAAATTGAAGCTCGTAAGCAAATACAGTGGCTAAATGGGCTAAAATGAGTGCGAAGAAAAACAACAATTAGTTTCATGCAAGAGTTAAGCTGTATTAACGCAGGAGCAACAGGAAAAAAAGGTTTACTATAATGTTTATGTTCTCCATCTTCCAATTTCAAAATTCCCGCAAAATGTCAATCCTTGTGTTGATTTCCCATGTAAACACGGATTGACATCACGTTTCGATCGGGATTGAAAGTCATTCCGTATTCATGTAAACACCACCTAATGAGATAATTTTTCGACTTTATAGCTACGATACTTGACTTCAATGAAATCAAACTCTTGGCAGATCATAAGGTTTCCTTTCTACAATGGTGTTAGCAATTGTTTTTTAAAACTCCGTGAAGTTGAGGACTTATTATAAACTTAAAAACACCATGGAAATACACCTAGCACCGGAATACATTTAAAATATATTACATCAAATCTATAAGTACAGAAAATCCATAAAATAAAGAAGATCATTCCTATTATTCATTTCTTTATATAAAACTACTGTTTTTAAATGTCAATCAACAAAAATTATTTATAAGTCGGAAGTACTTGACAACGTTAAGTCCAAGACAGTCATTGAACGCAGCAAAGTGATTGACATTACCTTGGCAAAAAATAGCAGAATCTCGGCTTTTTAGGTGTCCAGTATCCAGTCCTTTTTTACATTCAAAGCATCTGAGGCAACGAGCGTGAAAAGACTGTAGAAATTCAATTGGAAAAAGAAACATTAAAACAAGGTCTCATTAAGAATATTATTTCATTGCGCTGAATGCAGTACATTGTAAGGCAAGTAATCATGGGCTGCAACCCTCCCAATACATCCACGAGGTCCATTTTTTAAAAACACAACAGAAAAACGTAATATCTTCTCTGGTTGCACCTCGCTTTAACACTTTCGTTACGGTCGTGGTAGTTGCACCAAAGATGTTGAAGAAAAGTAGTTTCTTTCAACATCATGAAATAATGCAAAAACTATTACTTTAATCACAAGAGATTGTAAAAACACATAAGAAAGGATAAGGCGTGTATACTCATGTATTCAGTTGTGTCCGACTGATTTCTTTAGAGAGCCAAATCACTTTCTAAATAAAACAATCGGGCACAAATGAATACATCAATAACCCCAATAACGTTCTAGCTACAGCCCTGACTGGTATATTACATACCCTTCCAGCAGCCAGTTTCTTTTCTGCAGCGTACACTCTCTTGCCACACCAAGGACAATCATCGGGACCACCAGGTTTAGCTTTACCATCAAATACTGCTGTTTGAGGTTTTGCTTCAGCAGGAGCTGTTGATTGAGATGACTTTACTCCAAAATCCATAGATAGCACTCCAGCACCTTGACCATATCCATATCCATGTATTCCAAAGTTTTTAGTATGACATGAGTGACAGTACGGTTTCTCTGAAAAACGTGGAAAACATATGGCCATGATGAGACACAATGGCAAATTGATAAAAATGAACATATTTGCAAGTTATGTCAGTTTTTAACTTCGAAGTTTTTAAATGTTAAAAAATTGCTTAACTAGGCCTAGAAATATTTAAGAAATCTGCCAAAAAGTAAATCAAAACCTCTTGGACAATAACAAGTATATCCTTACTTCGTAACAAAAGAATTGGTTGGGGTTAAATGCTGTTCTAAACAGCGTGTATAATGGCACAAATATAAATAAGATGTTGTTAAACTTGATATTTTTATCGGTTTCATACTGTTTTCAAAAGGCTATTTCATTAAGGAAAAGGAAAACATATTTACTTGTTCCATTGCTGTCCCCACTTTGCATTAAAATAGTTAAATTATTAGGAAACAGAATGTTTACTAATAGCCTATTTTGATTATAAAACATATGTATGTACAACAAAGCTGAGTGGACTTCTAAAGAATCGCATACTTTATTGCATGCGCGATTGTACCAGGGGAGTTGCTAAAATTCAAAATGACGTTTACTTGGCAACATATAATAGTACTCATAATTTTTAAATGTGCCCCAATATTATGGTCCCAGATTTCATTGAGTTATAGAAACACTTGTGAAAGTTTGAGAGGAACTCGAAAATGCTTGAAAACACTTGAACATCGTGCTCGCCCCAGGCCTTCTGATTGGGAGAAGCAAGGAAGGAATTTTCCCCAGGCCCCCAATCTAACAGGGGCCCTCATTTACACAAATGAAAATTTCAAAGTTGAAGTTCGGAGCAAAAATACTTTACACTTTTTGTATTGTCAGTACAATTTTTGTGTTAACACATCATGCATAGAAGATCCACGTTACGTTTTAAAAAATTGCCAGAGCATCTTCAAGCCAATCAAGCTTTGACTATTATTAACCATATTTATGAGAAAAACTTGAGTTCTTGTATCCCTAAATTTGTATCTGTTTGCGAACATTTTTATCTATTGCAGATCTCGTTGCCTCTACGAAGAGCGGCCATCGAACTAAAGCTCCATTTTATTCTTACATTGTTTGACAAAAATGACGTCATGGGGACCCCCAATAGTTTTCTCAGCGGCCGTGCTTGCACGCAATTTCTCGTTTCTCCTAAACTTTCCTGCGTGTTTATATAACGTTATCTGCAATATTTTATGTTGAAGTATCTTGCATTTTTAAGTACCATTGTTTTCAAATGACTAAAATGTAATTATTCAATAAATAGAATAGTTTTTACCATCATGCATTGCGAGAGTAGTACTATCCAATTGTTTTCGGCAAACGGTGCATCTTAGACACCTTTTATGAAAATCGTCGAATCCCTCTGCTCGTTCAGCATAGTACACAGGTTTTCCACAAACTCTACATCGCTTTGTGCCGCCAAAAGAACTCTAGAAAATAAATTTACTCCCGTAAAGAACAATAACTATTTTGTGATGGGAAAATTTATTGTTAAAATGAAAGGCAATAAACGAGCTCATCATAAAATTTACAGCAAGTTCTCAACTTCAACATTTGAAACAGAGCTTTTCGAAACCTTTTCCTTTATCTAGAAACTTCAGGGGCAAAGTACGAATTAGATTAAACTTGGCCTTTAGGGACGCGGGAACGTCGATAATTAAGGGACAACATTTACAAATAAGTGATTTTCTTGGCTGCTTTCTTTTGAAATCAAGTGTTTTTACGAGCTGTGACCATGAATATATGACTCTCCCCCCCCTCCCTACACACAATTATCAACGTTTCGGCGTCCCTGTTTGCTTTTCATCACGAAGATGATGAATTTGATCCTGCCCTGTATGATGTCTACATATAGGAGCTACAATCTTAGGGTAAAGAGTTTATGAACAATGTACTGAAGGTTTGAGAAATATTGGCAAGCTGTATGGTATTAGGCCTTCAGTAAATGGCACCGACATGTAAAATTCTTTTGTCTCTTTCATTTACTTATAGATTACTCCTGATATGCAATTACAAATAAATATTGAAACAAATCATTTGAAAGGTTGAGGTAGTGTTTCTAAATTGGCATTCACACTTGCTTCCTAACAATATTTCCATTAGTAATCAAACAAAGAAACGTTTAAAGAAACAGAAAATTACTCCGCTTCTTCAGTATGGTTCAAAGGTCATAGTGTTGTGATGAAAGCTATTTAATATAAACACGATACAATAACAATAATATATTTAACTCAGAATGTTAATTTTTCTACCTTTACTGTTCAAAATATTCGTTTTCTACTTAAGTCATTATGAATAAATGATATATTCACACTCAATTTCATTGTAAATCAAGTCAAAATAACAATTGTTATTCCTCGATTGGAACGCTAAGAATTCTACTAAGATTTATTGATCATACAAATCTTTAAGCTTGCTCCAGACTTTCATTTCATTTTCCTCAACATTGTATTTAACCCATGAGAAAGACGACGATGTGTGAAACGAAATACTATTGATGAATTGTCAATTGAGACTTGGCGTCATGTTTACATTCCAACATAAGTAGTTGCGTGTTTAGCCTGATGGAAGAATACACGGGGAACGGACAACAGAAGAAACGTAAAACAAGAAAAATAACCAGGCGGTAGTTATTATGCATGATCTCAAATTGGTGATGACGAGTATACTTCAAATGCTGTGTATACCAATACAAAAATACACGAACATCATAAGATGAAGGTCGTTTGACATTTAAAGATAGACGTACATTCATTGGATATTTATACATCTCCATTTTATATCCAGCAAAAACAGCAAAATTTTGCATGAACGCAGCGTTTCAAATTTATCTAGATTTACATTTATGAGTAAATTCACCTGCGGTGTAGGCATATCATGAATTTGGTCTTTCACTTACTGCCAAACTGCAGATTTAAAAAAAAACTCAATGGAAATGCTAATATTATGAACTTTATAAAGCAGGACCAAAATTTGTGGGGTGGTTACTCTCTTGAAGTGCAACTTGCGAGATAGTAACAGGCGATCTATATTTTTAGATGTAAAACTGCTGCACGCTTGGAAAGCACGTTGATATAAATTCGTAAAATTCATTTGAATAAATGATGTATATCTTACTTTTTATTGGAAGACATGAAATAATTTACAATTTACTCTGACGTGGTCTATTTATAAATGACTGTACTTCCGTGTAAAAAATTACGTAATTTATATTTAACCGACGTATTCGGTGTTGCATTCGTCTTGCAAGACATGTTTATTGCAAATCCTATTTCAAGACTAAATAACCATCGCCATCTTTTTTTAATGCATTTGTACATAGTTAAATTGCATTCGAACTAAACAACCAATAGTTTGAGATGCATTCTATTTTTGTTATGTAAACATATATTGTCCGCCTGCCGTTTGTCCGGATGCGCGTTTCTCCGGTGGTCCATTTGTCCGGTTGACCGGTTGATCGTTTCTCCGATTGTCCGGTGCTCCTATTTTCCACCTACCTAACCTTAGCGAAGTCAAACACGACTGTTGAGTTACAAATACACAGACTGTAATAATCAAATAGCAAGATGATTACAGTCAACACAAGATACATTAATAAAAGTTATTCTAAATAAATAAATAAATATCTTCCAATAAATCAAAGTACTGTGACACAAGGATGACTAAGAGTGCACTCAAAAACAACGTGATTGTTTGCGTTTCACTCATAGACAGAAGAGCTAATTGAGCTTCGAATGTCAAATTGAAATCAACTAAAATTTGTCTGTAAAATCTTTTGTAAAAATTTACTTTATATCTTACCATGTTTATTCAGCCTATAAGATATCTTCGAAGTTTAATCTGATACTTTGACGTTCGAGGGCAATGACAAACTAAATTGGCCGAAGAATATGACAATGTTGTTAGGTATGTCCTATTAGGTATGTCAAAGGTGCGGCTTTTGCTTGACCATATACGGTAAAGATATTTACAATATATTGCATTGTCAACGTCATTGGACATTTCCTTATGCATGTTCATTGTACCCACATAATCTTAAAATTTGAATATAAACTGCGAACTGTACAAAGAACCTAACAAAATTGGCGAGTTCAAATAAACAGCAACAGACAGCAAACTAAGTTTTTGACTTTTAGTTAAATACCTCTTCTACTAAAGAAACCAAACATTCTTTTAAAATTGTTGTTGTTAAGTACAGTCATATAATGATGAATAAAGTCAGCGATTTATCATTCAAAATATGTGCATAAATTAGGAAATCAAAGACATGATAAACAATCATGGATTAAAAAATGAAAATATATAAAGTATGCTAAAACTTTGTGTATAACAGTGACGTACATTGATGAATTTCAAGGCAAATCAACTACGCATAAAACGATTTGAATTTTTGACCGATGACTCCCTAAATTATCAAGTTTGCTACTTGCTATGACACTAGCAAGTAAACTTTTGCTTCATTTACACATAATACGGTGTCCCAAAAAATGTCTCCCAAAAACAAATTACTCATCTTGTGTTGAACGCTGAATGCATAACTACACCGTTAATGACAATTCAATTCAATTCCCTTAGGTACAATTACCCGTTTAGATACAATAACGCTCAAGAATGATTTCTATATGAGGGGAGGGCGAAAATTTTTTGAGACACTCTGTTTTTGTGCCTTGAGATGAAAACTGCGTCATTCTCTGTAGTTTGTTCTAGAAGGAAAATAACATTCATGCGTTTGCATGTTCATCTAAACCAGTGTTCACATTTAAGGCCTTATTTGATCAAAAATGTCTAGTTTAGTGTCATAAATGGTAAATATTCGGTCGATGAGACAAAGTAAATCGTTTGAAATTTGAATATTTGTTTGCTATCAAAACATTTCATTGAAAAAATTGAGTAAAATATTTGTAAATATATAAATTTAAGTTACCTTATACGGTCAAACATACGCCCCTCCTGCCATATGGTTAATCCGAGCCTGGATACAATAGGAGTCTGCCTATACAGAAAGTTGAATAGCTTTCTAGTGAAAAGAATTATTGGAAGTTATATGAATATGCCTTGAATTTCAACGCTGTTTCAACGATGACAGGCGTAAATAAAGCACATACGACCACCACGACTGACCTGGCCCACACAATTATAGTTTGCTCCTTACCATTATTTTTGTGATGAGATTCCTCTGGAGCCATTAGTATTAAGACGGAGGAATTTAATGTCTAATTTCACTTAGCTTCGACGTGTTGACCCGACTGCATCAAAAAAGCGTTTTCAAATAAGCACAATCTTTAATACAAGGCACATTCTAAATTGTGAAGTCAAAAAATTCAAGCCATAAGTGTTAATTACTATGAATTGTTAGCGTTATCTGAACAAGCCATGACAAAGAGTAAAAAATATTAATTGTTCACAAGCAGGCTAATGATTTTATCACCGTGTTCAAAAGAAAAATAAATATTTTATATGAGGTCTTGTAGCTGGGTTAACATGCAAGTTAAATTCCTAATTCAAATTTCTTTCAAATTTAGTAGTTATATATACTCCTATTTTGGCACAACACTCTTTAGCATTTATATGCAATGTCTTTCACTCATTCCTTTAATGAAATCTATATTTAAAAATTAAAGCAACTTCGATAATTTAATCAACTTCCTATTGAGAGCAAATCGTATTGACACAGCTCAGCATGGACTTTGAGTTATTCATATATAGTTTATCTGTTTCGCCCTCTAAGAAACTGAAGCCACGCACACGAGATAAAATTGGCGCTATTTGCAACAGCCTTATAATGGTGTTACATCAATATGTAAAAAAGAATTTTTAACGTGTTCTTCTTCTACAATTTACCGACACAATTTTGCGATATATGATACAAATTCTAGAGTCATCCATAAATAAATTGGAACTTGGAAAAAATCGGATTATGAACTTGTATGTAGTGGAAATTGCGGAACGGAAAGCGGGAAATCTTTAATATAAAAATATCGAAAAAAGAAATTTGAAAAAGTTTCAAATTAGTTCGATGGATATAGTAAAATGAATTATGTAAAAAAGAGCAATGTAACAATGTAACAAATAATTATTGATGTTTTGTAACCAGCTTAATTCCTAAATGAACAAAGCAGACCATCAATTACATATAATTAATTATGTAACTATATAGTTCATGCATTTTCATGCCAAGACTATAACCAGCTCACCTTTTTCTGAATAAATATTTGACAAGCAGTGCCTTATCCTATAAAAGTCTATTATTTTCCTGCAGAATATTGTTCGAAGTGTTACTTGGTGCATTAGTAAGTTCTAATTTTGTCAAGGAATATGAGAAGCGACAAGACAAACAACAAGATGTAGCTAACGATGTGTAACGACTTGCTGGTGAGTAGCGATTTAGAATTTAACGAAAATAGTCAAACCAAATACGTTTGTAAATGATGATCGTCCGGGTTAATAAAGTCCAGAGAAGGACTGTTTTTGTTGTTGTTGACTGACGTTTCGACAACATTTTGTTTTGACTCTGAAGATGACTACGGCTAAGATGACTCTGAAGATGACTACGGCTACGAAGTTTTGACTCTGAAGATGACTACCGCTATGGTTGTCGAAACGTCAGTCAACAACAACAAAAACAGTCCTTCTCAGGACTTTATTAACCTGGACGATCTACTTTTACAAACATATAACGATACTCCCGGGTTCAAATCATTTACAAACCAAATACTTTGGTTCAATATCACTTCTCTTTCCACATAGCACGTTTCCCAAATCTCGATTCTCCTGATGAACGCTTTCCTCTTTTTAAACTTACTCAGAATGTGTCATTAGATAGCACTAATAAGCCGTCTGCGACTCTGCATGGAACAATCATATGCTAACGATGATTTATTTCTTCACGTTTTCAGCTTTCACGCAATTTCTTTATTTTATGTGAATTTTTTGTCTTTAATATGCAGAATCAAAAATGGATCAATTTTCAAAACATTTTCTTTTACGACATTACGTTAAGTCTTATTAGACATAGTAAGCAATTTAATATGCGAAGTGGCATTGCAAATGACAGGTTATGTATGCACGCCAATAAAAGCCTTTTAAGGGCTGATTTCATGGAGCATTCTCAACCAGTTGAAATTTCAGCCTAGTATTTATACAAAAAAATTGTTGCATCAAACGCGTAATTATATGGCAAATTTTTAGCCCGATGTGTTGAGTTCAACCAAGGTGCTAAAATTTCAAACCTGTTTCAACCAGTATTGAACTCAGCAGTCAGCACTTGGACGAAAACTACGCCATGTAATGGTTTTTGGCGCGGGGCTGAGTTATTAAGCACACGTCGTCTCATTGTTGTCGGCAACACATAATTTTTATGTTTTATATTTTGCGTGTTTAATAGATTAGATTCCAGTTAATTTCTATCCTCAAAAATGAGATTTTCAATGTAACCGCAATCAATGTCTCTTAACTCAACTCTCTTAACGGAGCTCAGTTCAGCGCAGAAAATTTGACCTTATTAAAAATTTTATGCTTGGCCACAACAATTTCTCTCTTGGGTAAAAAACAAACTAAATACTCAATAGGAAAATAAGAGGATAGATCCTGTGAATATAATATGGACTTGCGAATCCACGACCACGAAGTATGGAGATTACACACGAAGTTTTGAGATTACAGACGAAGTTTGGAGATTACACACGAAGTATGGAGATTACACACGAAGTTTTGAGATTACACACGAAGTTTTGAGATTACACACGAAGTATGGAGATTACACGCGAAGTATGGAGATTACACACGAAGTTTGGAGATACTCAAACTAATCAGTGCAAATTCTAAGCCAGTTTTTTAAGCTTCTTCAAAATGCTTTTGCAAAGTCACTTTCAATTTTTTAAATGCAGTGAAAGTGATAAACTGATGATAATTGCGACAGATGTGATATTCATTGCTGTAAAGTTAGTAACTGAATTTTATAAAGAATTGTAAAGAACCACCAAAACACAGCAGATTCTTCAGATGCTGTGAGGCCTTTTCAATTGCGCTATTTTAAGAATAGCAATGTGAGATTGAAAACAAATGAAAACTTTAATTTATCTTTCATTTCTTACGATTGATTTAGATCGTACAAAACTGAATTCTGAGGAAGAAAAATGGCTCGTGGAAACCAATTGATCTTTTAATTGAAAGAGCCATTATGACCGTGTTTAGATTTCATAAAAACTGGGTGAATTCTAAATTTACAATTGAGTAAGGTGTTACACAGTTTGTGGGTGAGAAAAAAATGATTTCTATCTTCAACTCAATATATATTGAGTTATTTGACATATAGCTGTGTAAAGTAAATGGTTTGAACCCTGGAGTATCGTTACATGTTTGTAAACGATGATCGTCCAGGTTAATAAAGTCCTGAGAAGGACTGTTTTTGTTGTTGTTGACTGACGTTTCGACAACTTTAGCGGTAGTCATCTTCAGAGTCAAATGAGGAGTCAACGTCAGGTTAGCCGTATTTGTTATCTGGTTCTTACGTCCTTGCAGCGGTAGTTGAACCAGATTTGTTGCCGTATGCGTCTGACGTTGCTTCCAAAACGTCTGTAGTTGTTAGCAAGTTGTTCGCTCTGTCTTCCAAATGCGGCTAACCTGACGTTTACTCCTCATTTGATTCTGAAGATGACTACCGCTAAGGTTGTCGAAACGTCAGTCAACAACAAGAAAAACAGTCCTTCCCAGGACTATACCAACCTGGACGATCTACATTTACAAACATGTAAATATAGCTGTGTATTAAAAAATTATTTCAGATTTTTTAATTATTTGCTTTACTAGCTATATGTATATGTTATTTTAGTAATCGTTTTCATTGTCAAGTTGCAAAACGGTAAATGAATGCTGCAAATCTGGAAAAATAGATACTTTATTTTCTTCGTGTTCAGCTATTTGACATTCTCTATGATGTTGAGAATTTACTGTGCGCGGTTTAGAAAAGGTATAAATTTTCACGTATTTAACTTCTTTCTAACTAACTCTCTTGTTATGAAAGTGTTTAGCTACTTTTAGTAGATATAAGTAAACAAGCAAAATGATGTTTTATTGAAATGACCAGATGTTCTCTTTGCTTCTTCATTTATGTTTCTATGAAATTACATGTGCATTAAATCATTCTCAAATTTCATTTGCTCATTTCAACAATGAAAACTGGTGGTTTTTCAGTCTCAGATACCTCTTTCTTTGGCTGAAAACGTTTAAATAGTGCTTTGAACATCATCACCATCCTGCAAACCTTCATTTGTGTGAGACAGAACAGTAAGTGTATTGATATTTTGCTCTTGTGAAACATTTCCAGACATTGAAGAATTTTCCATTTTTTCTGCCAAATCATACGGACTTGAACCAATGATTGATAAAATCACAGGAAGGACAATAAGTCCATGAAACATTCCAAATATAATAACACCAAATAATATCTACAATATTAAATTCGTATCTTTGCGTCAATGAACAATAGAGCTACTCACAAGGTTAACTTCCTTTTACTTACCTTAAAAAATGTTATAAAAACGTGAGATTTTGAGAAAACTAATGGAGCAATCGCTAAAAATGTACTAAAACCACCATTCCATACCGCTGGGGCGATATCGCGATATATTTTAACTGTTCTTTCTGCACCAAAAAAATTCCAAGATAGAAACATAAAATAACACAATGTCACACTACGCAGACATTAGGTAAACATTTCAATTGCTAAACATATTTTGTTACCTTTTCTTGTACCAGATTTTGTCATAAACGTGTGTCCAACGTGAGATGCATAATCCACAGACAAACCAATAGAAATTATAAGCACCACAAATGAAACAGTTTCAATTGTTAAATCCCAAAAGTACATCATTCCGGCCACATCTACCTGGATGATTAAGTCAGGATGTATCAAAAAATTAATATACAAGTGATGCACAGGAACGTAAATTCAATGGGATAAAAATTTGAAGGTCATCTTATTTTCACAAGATAATTGCATTATAAAAAAAAGTTGTTAAGCTACTAACCACTGTTAAAATAACACAAAAACATACAAGCAATGATGTCAATGGGCTAGCAATAAACACAAAGTTCACTATGAAGATGGCAGCCATAGCAAATAAAATGTTTCTAAAAAGTTCTTCAGCAATCACCTTGAATAAACAATGGAAAAAATATCAACTATCAAGCTTTAAATGACTGGTACACTCAGTCCAAAATTAACTTATTGTACCTTGGAGGTTTCAGCAAACAAAACCCATTCGCCATAAACTATGGGATCCAAACTAAAGCCAATACTTTCAATTATGTTGCGAAGTTTTATCATTCCTTCAACGCGATATTTTGATTTTCTAAAAACTTTAAGAAATGCCCGTGTTCTAGCTGCCTGTATAGATAAAAAAGTGCGTTTTCACTTTAAAAAGAACATTATCACCGAATGTGTATCAATAAAAGGACTTCATACTACCTTAATGACTTTCATACTTTTATTCCATATTATATCATTTCTGTGACGTCTACCATCTTTACTATTTAGAAATATTTTCAGTTGTTCATAGAATTTGTTTTTTGTAGAAACCGTCATAGCTAACAAAAAAAATTATATTGTGTCACTTATATCATACCTATATAGCTAGAATATGTTCACGTTGAATGAACATTTTATTTTGTGAGTTGCTTCATGAAACACGGATATGTTAAAAATAATTGCTACTGATGACTTACTTAAATTGTCTAGGTATACAGGTTTGGTTTTCTTTAACCATTGAATATATTTCTCAAACCAATTTACTGTTGTGTTTGATGCCAAGTACTGCATTTCACTCCTTAAGTTGTTATTAAGTTTGTGTAAAAGTTTTTGTTCTTTGAAATAATCAATCTCTCCTGTAAAAAAAACAATAAAATAATCATTCTTTCTTGCTTCAAAGTAAAAGCGATAAAGGCGATAATTACTGCTAAAATGTTGTAAATCGTCATTGGACGTACCGGTATAAAAAGCAGTTGGTTGACCACCTTCAAGAAATTTCTTACAAATGAAAAAAGCATTATAGATTTAGGCATAACGGATCATTGCATGTTTTCTAGTGTTTAATGTTTAGCTTTAACGAAAGACATAAAATAATAAACTACCTCATCATTAATTTCCATATAATTTCTGACAGACGTTCCAGTAGGAAGAAACCATTTGGCTTCATACTGTTGCTCTAATTGCATTGAGCCATAAATACTTCCACCAAGAACTACAGCAGTCATTACGAATATGATGATCTAATAAAATATGTAACGTATATCATGTTAATTGCTCATGAGATAAGTCACCATGCATCAATTTGGCCAGCAATACAAAATCGTGAAATATATGAATAAAAAAATTGTGAACTGAGTTGCACATTAATGAAAAATTAACGAATGTTTTACTCAAAACACATTTGTTATACATTATTACATACAATTACGATTCGTATAAGCATTGGCGAAGCCAGCTCAAACTCTTACAATGCAAAAATTCTTTAGAAAATAAATTTAATTTAGTGTTTTTCCAGTGATTGAACTGAAAAATAGTTGCATTGTAGTAGTGAAAAACGGGCAGCCTTAGCTACTCCTTATTAAGTAAGGATACCTTTACTGGTAGCTTGACAACCGCCTGTTCAACAATCTTTTTATAAAACAATTGCAAATACAATTCTTCCCATATCCACTTGGCTCATAATCCTGAGTTAAAATACAGCAACAAAAACAACCATCGTCACGTCTACTATTTTTGAAAAGTTTATAAAATTATATAAAGTGAAAACTTTGAACCTCGCGCTACGGGCTCGGTCTATACAAAAAAACTTCTGTTCGAGATTTCTCCGTAAAGACTTCGAGCTCGGTTATTAAGGGCTTAATAATGTTTATGTCCAAAATTTACATATAGCAGTACTGAAACTTGCAGGCTTGCTCGGGGCTAGTTATGCGACTGAATTAAAGAATATTTTGGTAGAGTAATTTTTGTTTTTATTGCAGTTAATCTATGATATAAAGAACAAGATTTTATTCAATAAAATTAAAAACACACATCGCATAATGTAGCGCTTTGTGTGACTGTTCAATATAAGTGCTGACTGCTTGTATTTTTTATACCAATTTGACTTCCGCATGGAAAATCTACGATTAAAGAAAATGAATTATTTCTAGTTACCGAGCCATTCTAGCGACTCACAATGCAACATATATGATACATGTCTACCATCTATACACGTATTTACAGTTTTCCATGCATGCAAAGATATATTCATTCATGTCATTACGTGTTTCATTATTTTATATGTTTATACTCTATAAATATTAATAAATAGTCGTGATTGAACTATTGTACGAAAAGTATTATTGCTCGCCACCAGTGCTCGCTACTATTAAAAGTAATATTCACAAACTTCAAAGATACGTTTTCACTTTATTTTGCTTTTTTCCTTCTGGCATTTGCTTTTCCGCAGATGAAGGATCTCTCCCTTCTTCATTGTATAGAGCAAATGCTGGGTTTTTGTTGGACATCGAGTGATCTCTAGGGATACTAACCACGTCCCTAGACAACAAACAGTAGCAATTCTGAGCAGAAACTATACACAATCAAACAAGTCTGCAAAGATAATTTGCTCAAAAACTGACGATAGGTAGAATAAAAAACAGCAGACCAATCTCATCAACTTTAAATATAGCGCTAACAGATTTACTGCAAAGCATCATGGTGGAAGATCCTATTCTCGCGTAATGTAAATGCGACTACCAGAAACCTTTAAGAGGTGAAATATATGTGGGTTCCGCGTGGTGGCATCGTATTTCCAATAAAGTAACCATTGGAAGTATAAATGATTTAGTTTTATAAAAAAATTACATAATTGAAATGCATTGTTAGCACAGCAAAATAAAACAAGCGTCACAGTCTTTATTTTTTGAGATTACACAGAAGTTAAATAGCATTATGCCAATGATGGCATAAATCTCATGTTGACGAACTGACATTGCCAAATGAAGACTTACGTTTTAGCACGTGACTCTTGATGGACATCATCATCCTCTTCAGGGCGTACATTTATGGGCCAGCGACACAAGATGGATAGCCATACTGGAAGGAAGCACAAACCATGAAGTAGACCAAGAACAACAATCCCAAGAAACATTTTGAAGAAAATTCGGAAAATTTCTGAAGACGCAAAAGCTGTTACAACCATTCCTAGGAACGTACTGAAACCTACAGAAAAATAGCTTTATAGAAATTCCCTAATTGGTAAAATTATAAATTATATAATAAATCTTCAATCGAATTCAATTGTTTAATGGTTTAATAAAGTTTCTGTTAAAGGACTGGGTTAAAACACATTGGCAACGGAATTGACACGGCATTAATGGTTAAGTAAAAACATGGTTAAGTCTAAGGCCTTTTTACCATTTGCTCAAAAACAACTTCAATTATTTAAACTACAATCTATGAAGCGATATTTATCAACTGGAGCTTGAAAGTAGAAAACTTACATAATTACTTGTAAAAACCTACCACCCATTATTACACTTGCTCCTGTCGTCCTAAGAGCTTCGATAACTTTTTCTTCAGGAGTGCTTTGCGTGGAAAAGACGAATGAATGAGCTACATGAGCACTGTAGTCAACAGCAAAGCCGATCGCCATTACCAAGTTGATCATTGAGATGGAATTTAATGAAACATTATAAATATACATGAAACCTACAAACAAAGTAGAAAAAAGGAGTTCTTTGAAAAATAAAGAATTCAGAATAATCATCTCATTGGTTTAAAATGTGGCATTATTGCGACCACCTACCTAACAGCTCAAATATCAAAGACACAAATCCAGCCAGCACTAGAAGAATGACCAGCGGATTTACCAAAAAGAAACTGGTGGCAACAATTATAGCGAGAGCAGCAATGACAAGATTTCGTATGGTATCATCTTTGATGGAAATAAATTGCTCAATAAAGATGAATTGATAGGCGCTTGCAAAAATATCAATCTTTAGTTTCTTTCGTAAATCTTTACGAAAAGACTGCAAAGCTTTGCGAAGGGTTACAGAATTTGATGTTCCATTCATATAACAATAAAACCGCGATGAAATAATCGTTGTATTGTCTTTATCAAAGAAGATGTCTTTCTTGAACTGTGGGTTACTTTGCAAAAAATTTTGAAGAGAATCTGAAAATATGTAGAAACAAATCACAAAAAATGTCAATTGTATAACACGTGAGGAATGCTGAAAAAAAAGAGAAAGAAATCTGAAGCATAGTGACAGTCCCTCACTTTTTCTGGTGGATTGTTATATTTGAATGCACATGCAATTTTAAACGTCTTACCCAGTACATTTTGTGTAGTGTTTTGTGTTTTGTTTTGCCATTTCTGAAGTTCTGTAAACCATGAGACAACATTAGGGCGAAAATATTTGTTCTCCCTCACAACTTTGGTCAATTTACTTAATTCACTCTGAGTGGAAGGGTCGGAATAATTCACTCCAGGCTCCACAATGAGATCAACAGGTATATCAGTGTTAAAGTACTTTTCGACTGTGTCTAGGAATTTTATATATATCGAGCCATCTTTAGCTAAATCTCGACGATCGAAATCCTCGTTTAAAAACGTAGTGCCATAAATACCAGCTCCTAACAAGGCCATCGATGCAAGAGCCACGATCACTTTAAAAGGTGGTTTCATGATGACATTTCCCCAGTACTCCATAAGTTTGTTTGATGTTTGCGGTTGAGGCTCGTCCCAAGATTTCCCAGCTGGTGGTTCTGGTGCTTTGATAAAAGGGAACATATCCCGGCGGCCATCAAGCATACGGCGGCAATCGTATGACATAAAAGCAACAAACATTGTCACTACAAAGACAAATGCAAACGAAATAGAGAATGCAGCGAATGTGCAGAAGTAAACAATGGATAGAAATCTCGAAGAAGCACCAACAGCAAATGCCAAGAAGTCTGTTAATGTTGTCATGGTGATTGTCGGACCAACAGTCTTCATGATCACCCTAAGTCGTTTGGAAATGTCCACGTCTGGTTGAGACCGATCAAACTCATCCACTATAATAAAGACATCATCAATACCAACTCCAACTATAAGAAATGGTAAAATTCCAACAATACTGACAAATGGCGTCTGTGACAATAATGAAAAACCAAAACCAGTTAAAATACCAAAGCCAACGCACAGTATACCAGAAAAAGCTAACAAACCATGACCTGTCAAAGGATTACGGTACTTGGCCAACATAAAACACGCAAAACTTATCATTAATGTGAACGTTAATGAGACGAGCTTTACATCACTTCCAGTGCTTTCTGAGATTGCATCATCAATACTACGTTCCGCAGTGTATACCAAAGATCCACACTCTAAAGGGCGATAACTTTTCATTTTCTTTAAAAACTCTTTCTCCCAATCCTCTGTTGATTTATCTCGATCATCACCAACCATAACTCCCCTGATATCGTAAACGAGTCTCAAGCCTTGTGCAGAGAAAATCGACCCGTTTCTGTACACTGGTTTCCCTAGAATACGTGAGAAGAGCCCACTATTCAACTTCGACTTCTCATTCAACCTTGGCAACAAATTAGTAAAATCTGACGTGTAATTAAATACCCAAAATGGCTCTTCCCGTTTACAGTAGCTCATTTCTGCTAACGGATCGCTTTTTATGTTAGGAAGACAGACGCTTTTGTACCGTGGAATATGAGTAATATTCTCGTGAAGTCTAAATGCCTCCTGAAAACACTTTTCTGTCAAAATGTTTTCTCCTTCTTTTCGCAATATAATTATCTCTGCCATCCTAGTAGGGCGGTAAAAATTGTATTTGCTGGCCCTTTTCAGATTCTTCACAGACTCACTATCCTTTGGAGCATACAAGACCTCCGTCCTGTTTTCCACTTTGAAGAACGCAAATCCACTGCACGAAACAGCCAAAAGGAAAAAGGCCATCATGACTGTTTTCAAAGGATGATTACCTATTTTCTCGCCAAGAAAGGCAAAGAATTGAGAGATTGTTTTGTTAACGAAGCGACATAGTTTAAGATATGCTTGCCAGGGATTGGAACGCTTGCAACAAGAAAGTCTACAATTTAAATGAAACAAAAAGATGAGTTTTTCCAGTAAAGCAGAAAGTTTTATGAAGATACAATGTTCCAGGTATATAGTAAAGAATTTTAGAAAACAAAGTGGCTTTAAGTTATGAAGAGAACTTCCATTAGTTCATGTCATACTAATTAAACTATAACTAGGCAAATCATAACGTATGAAAATGTAGTAATGTTGGAAGAGGTATGGCAATGTAGAAAGATTGACTTTAATATTAGAAGGGAGTTTATAAAGTCAAACTATCGATAAATTCAATCTGGTGTTGAAAGAAATGGTGGTAATGTCAAAAATAATGTTGTAATGATAATGTTGGAGAGACGATTGATGTTGAAAGAAGGATTTACGTGTTGTTATGAAGATCGTAACATTTAAAGAGACATGTTAATGTTAAAAGAAGGATGTTGTTGTTGGAAGAGAGATGGCAATATTAAAAGAGGAATGTTAATGATATAAAGAGGCGTCAAAATTTTCAAAGGAGGGTGAAAGGGGATGTTGGAAGGAGGGATGGTTATAATACATTCATGCTAATTATATCTGTAAATATATATCATAAGTAGACTTTGTAACTTGTTTCGAAGAATAAGAAAGACAGATAATATTACATGGTTTCAGGAGTAAGATGGAAGCGCTTATGAATACTCCAGTAGATGTGAACTTCTCGACAACCAAACAGTTCTCCTTACCTGAAAGATGGAAACGTTAGAAAGAAACCACGCAACTATACCTCAAATTAAACATAGCCAAGAGTACCGAGAAAGAACAATAAGCAGCGTTTAGGTATGCTTGGGCACAAAACGATGACAAAAGAATAGATCAGGATGTAGTGGAACTTTATATTGCTGTCTAAGAACTGCAATTTCGGTTCCCTCGAGGACACACTCGAGGACGAACTAATTTTAGTGATAGAGTCGCGTATGGAATAAAATTGGATCGTGTAAGAAAACGGTTACTACGAGAATGAGAGTCAATATTGGACAAAGCTTTAGAAGTTTGTCAAATAAGTAAACAGTTCATAGAACAACTTCGAGCACTTGACGTTTAATAGGGGGTCGAGGTTGTAAGAAACTACTGATACGGAGACTCCATATGCACAAATTAAAAAAGAACTTTTAGCTGTTGTGTTTGCATTTGAGAAGTTCAATCAATACACGTACGCTAGATCTGTCGAAGTTCTAACTTATCATAAGCCATTAATCTCAATCGTGAAAAAAACGTTAACATCAGCACCACCTCATCTATGAAGAATAATATTACGATTACAACGGTACGATTTAAAATCGAATTATAAAGCAGGAAATAAAAATGATCACCATCGATAACAGATAACGATGACAGATACTGATGGCAACACTAGGCAGATGAACGAAGAGTTAGAATTTTATGTGCATTCGATAACCAATAAAATACAAGAATTGGAAGAACGAATGGAACAGATTAGGAAAGAAAAAGCAACGGATAAAACCGTTTGAGATCCTTTCAGTGACAATCCGTAGATGGTGCCCAGAAACGTGGGAACAAACACCTTGTAAAATCCAAGAATATTGAAACTATCGTGTTGAGCTCTAAGAAGCAAATGGAATCCTTCTGAAGCAACATAAGATTATAATTACACGTAGTAGGAGGAAATAGATGCTACAAAGGATACACATAAGTCATATAGGCATAGGAAAGTCAGAACGACGAGCAAGATATATTATATATTGGCCAAGAATGAATGAGAAACTGAACAAGTCGTATCCAAGTTTCAAATTTGCCAAGAATATCAGATGTTCACCCTAAAGAACCCATGATTCAAGGAGTAAACCCTCATAACTTTGGGGAATAGTTCCAATTGAATTATTCCAATGTGAACAGAAAAACTATCTGGCCATAGTGGATATATTCTCCACACATCGAAAAACCAAGTTGAAGAGCACCAAAAGCAGAACTTTTGTGAATCATACGAAAGCTGTACATTTACAAGACTTGGATTGACTCTAAATCAGTCGTGAAAAGCGATAGTGGTCCTCAAAATACCACCACCAAACGTAAACAATAAGCGCGGTATTAGAATTTTACTACGCGAATTTACTAATGATGAAATAAAAAAAATAGATATGTTATTTACCGTTTAGGTCGGTCTGCACGACCTTGGGCAGTTTTTAAGACCTCGTGAAAATATTTTTTCCGTACGGATCTACCAGCGGGTACATAACATATATATATATTACAGATAAATATACTAAGAACATTTAGAAATACGAGTGTTGAGGAAATATTGATCATTTAATAGCTTATGTTTATTAATCGAAAAAGCATGCGTGCGCAACTAACAATTTTTACTATCCACTCCTCCACATTAAAAATTGTTCTAAATTGTGACGTCATGCCGGGGAAAATCTTACCGTACAGACGCCAAATTCAGATGTTGACCAGTACATAGGTCGCATTACAAGACTGGGTCGAGTAAAATTGGATTCATGAATAGTGTGCTGCCTCGCTGATACTCGGCAGTAAAAACTGGAGCTATAATATATGCATGCTAATTAAATCTGTAAGTGTGAATAGTATTATACATGTAGGCTTTGTAGCTTGATGAGGAGAAAAAAAAAGACAGATAACATGACAATGTTGATTTTAAAAGAACTCAAAGAAGGGAGGTAATGTTGTAAGAGGGGTGATACTGGTAATGTTACAAGAAAGGTTGATAATTTACGAAAATCAATGATGAATAAAAAAGTCATATTCACAACGTAAAGTATAGAAGGATGATTGCCTACTGAATCGATTAAATTTTCATCACTCATCACAATTAAGTGTAGCAGATACAACAACCAACAATTGCTTACCTCGACATCTTTCGATCACAATATGAAAAACACTAAACTAAAGAGAGAAAAATGCAATCAAACATCAGAATTTGTACAGCAGATGATTTTTTTTACGTGTAAATTTAACATTTACCAGTCTAAGGGAGTTTAGATGGTCTGTCATAAAATGGCTTTAAAACATAAGCTGAAAACTGAGTAGCTATCATCCAAAATTATTAAATTTGGATTTGCTCAGAAAAATCGTTAATGTCGTCGGGTCTGTACTGGTAATGACGACAAATAAATAGATAGTAATATGAAATCACGTTTGCGCTTGGTTCCGATAGCATTCATAGTTTTTAAGAGTCGATGTTAAATTCACTTGAATGTGCTCTATGAATCAACGCTCTATGCTGTCAACAAAAAAATATGTCACCGGTGCTTTGGATATTTAAGATTTGTGTTTGCTATACCTATCCAAATATACATATGTTGGATTTAAACTTTAAAGTACTTTATTGTTGTAATCGTGCATAGTTATATACTTACCAACCGTCAACACTTCAAGAAATTACTCGTGTACAACTAGATATGTTGTTATAACTTCACACTAAGAAGATATTGAAAAGCATTATCATATGTAAAAGTCCGCATACATTAGAAGTTGAACGGAAAGTGTTAGTTATACTTATGATATAGCCCAATGTACCCAGTATGTAAATTCTATAATTAGAGGCCATTGGCATTGCCGTTGAAAATTCCGTACATCCACTTCAAGTTATAAACACATTTAGTTTAGGATCAGCTATGGATAAATGACAAGTAAAAATGGCTACCACTTTTTCTTGCGCACAATTGGTCTTTTACTCGGCAATAATATGTTGTATAAACACTACATGAGATGTATCCAAATAAATATCTTGAATTAATGGTTGATATTTGATATGACTGTTCTCCAGGTAAAGCCATCAGCCAGGGGCTATAAGATGCACGTTCTTTGTAATCAATAGAAGCATATCTCTATAAACATCACGTATTACATCCATTAAAATCAAGTAGATCTATTAACTCTTTATTCGAAATATTTATATTGTTCAATATGAAAGGCGTCTGTTAAATCTTTGTTCAAGACCTCCATTGGCTTAATTAATAAAATTTTATTAAAAGCTCAAGACGGAATGTATCCATTGGATATTCATGCTGAAATCTCATCGTATTACAGTCGAACACAAGAATAGGAGCATATCTTATTAGCGTTATGTAAAATCCAGATTCATATAGGCAATGTATGTGTGTTTGTTCAATGTATCCAAATATAATATAAAACTATATAAGTTATACACTAATAATTTATACATTATTGAATACATTGTTAGCTTTTCATTAATACCAAGCATACCACTAACCATTCAAAATTTACTTGAATACAGCTCTTTGAATGATAATGAGCAAAGCAAATTTATAATCGTGAGAAAGTGCAAGTTATACATATAATTAAACCATATCTTATAACTTATGAACTGGGTGTTTACAGTTTCAATTGTATGAGAACTTTAACGGCCCTTCAAACTAATAACAATTCCTCTTTTATTAACAACGCATCGTTGTGTATATTTGGATAGGTATATAACAAACACAATTGTTAAATATCCAAACACCATTGACATATTTTAATACTGACAGCAGAGGACGTTGATTTATAGGGCACATTCAAGTGGACATACATAGAAATAAAGACTTCCTGAGAATTTAACATCGACTTCTTTCAAACTTTATCATTCAAAAAAAGTGTTTTTATACGCGCGACATTTTACCCGCGACACGCGACTTTTTACCCGCGACCAGCGACAGTTAGATATAATATTTCATTAAAAATGAAATTAATCATTCAATCACGTACATCCGGTTTTTCATTATTTTCTCAAAAGCTTTTTCCAACTAAGTTACCAAGAATATGGAAAGTTTCGTCGTTAATTTTTTCAGTTTCATATTGCATGATAGCAATGGCGACTGTACAAAGACTTTTGTCTTGTTACTTCGTAAAAAACAAAGTGTTTTATTCTTATACATTCTCAAGTGATGATGATTCAAAAATAGATTCATCACAGTACATTTCAAAAAGAAATGAATGAATAAAGTTGTGTAAGTTGTACTCTTACTCGTATAGTCATCATCTTAAGTTCTAAACAAAATTTGCTTGACTACGAGTACGACAGTTTGTTTATCAAATCTAGATCTCTCACGGTCCAGTCACGTAGCGGTAGTCGTTTTATAGTCATATCTGAAACTCTTTATTGTGAGGCGTGCAATATTAAAATTTCAGGCCAGCAAAAATGAAAGGCAGGCCGGTAAAATTTTATCTTGGGTGCACAGTTTACATTTTACGAACTTTTCAGTCTCTGCTCACTCATTTTCATGTGGGGCTTCAACACAATACTATTTGAAGATGTGTTTTAACTCAACTAATTGCTTAAGATTAAATATCGAAGTAGAAATGTTGCCATTGATGAAAAAATGAATTTTCCAGCGACTATTTAGTGAGCGCATGATTCTCTATGGCTGTGTGCGAGTGTGCTTTCAGAGTACATGCGTATTTTCTCTTCTCTTGTTTTGGTTATTAAGAAATACATTTACTTATAAACCGATGTATGAAATTAAAATATATTCGAAAGAAATCGTGCCAAAAATATCACATTATATTCAAAACTAGAAATTATTAGCTACGCCTCGATAATGCGTAGATCTGAACACTAAAAGCAATTCAACAGCTGTCAACATGTACGACACAAATATAGACATCGTCACTTCGTTGTCAAGCAGCATTATAAGACGGTTTAATTTCGCTAAAATAAAAAGTTATACTAACCTTCAACTTTCGAGGGCATAAACTTATACCGGAAAGACTCTGCAGTTGACAGATATGAAATCTACTCCTATAATATTAAGTAGGCATTTCAATTGAAGTTTGTCAGCTGTGAAAACAATGCAAAGCGAATGTCTGGTATCACATTTGAATTTATGATAAAGGATATTTTAAATATTTTATATGAAGTATCACGTATCCTATTCGTGATGACGGTGCCGATTTTATTTGTTTTGTCTAAAAAAATATTTGAAATCGGCTTTTTCTTACCAAACTAAGTGAGTCGCTCCAAAATCAATCCACTGAAGTGATCAAAGTAATTTCCTACATTTATTCAGTAGATTTGATTTTTACGTTTAACAGTTTACTAGTTTTGTATTTTAAAGTTATTTGTGTGTCCACATAAAAAAATAGTAAAAGCAACTATTTATATTAGATTGAGCCATTAGACCTTTCTATATATGCGACAAACGCGTGCTTTATATATTAAGAGCTCTGTTAAATTACTTATGAGGAATACATTAAATTTTAAGTTAAGTTAATTTTTATTCTTACAGCGTAGACATTATCATTTTTTTATTCTCACTATATTGACATAAATGTACTTAGATATACGATAGAAACTTAAATATTTTGAATATGTGCTTGCTTCAAAGTATTGCAATTAGTCGGTATAAAAGGCAGTTGTCGTGATGCTAAATGGCGCAGCGTGACATCAGTCTGTACGTGATGCAGCCAAATATTTTACAGTCAAACGAGATGTTTTATTACTTTGAACCACGCAATATACCTGTCAATTTAGCAACAATAATCTCAAAGATTATAACAAATGTAGCTTTTAAATGTTTCTGCACCACAATCGCACATTTCAAAATGCCTCGCCGATAAGTTTTACATTTTTATTCGCCTCTCTTATTATTTCATTCGATAGATTGCAAATGTAAGGAGCAGCTTTCTTTATCTTATAGATTATGTCATAAAACTTTTCCAAAGATTTGTCTGTGAAAAAAACATGCATATACGTTCGCCTAAATTTGACAACACACTCTGATATCTGTTTGCCATTACCTCTACAAGAAAGTATTTTTTCACTTCATCACAAGAAAAGTCTCAACTTGATGGAGTGTTTACAAGTGACGTCAAAGCAGCCATGTTGGGGGAGGTACATGAAAGTGCCGATGCTCATCCATCGCGCTCATTAGAGAATATTATTTAACGTAAATTCTTTTCACTGTATGGAGTTTTCCCCCAATATGACAGCTGATGAAAACACTCTATGGAGCTATTTATAATTGCGTTTGGAATTAATAAATAATGCTAAGTTTGAGTTTGAATACCGGTTTCGATTCATACCGTTCTGAAATCAGTCGGATCGGCTAAAAATGCGGTACGACTTCAGACCTCTCTGAGTGATTTTTGTTATGGACCCACGTAAACATTTACCATAAATTATAATTCGACCGACACGAGCTGGTAGCGGTTTGACTTTGTTCCGGTCTCCTGTAGGCAGGCCTTATTTGTTTGAAATTTTCATATAACCAAGTTGAAATTACTTTTAAGAGTTAAGAAATTTGGAATGTTTGGATAAGTCATCTAAACACTTAAATGTTTCGAATACGTGCATGTTTCATTTTATGAATAATAATGTTGGGCACCAGCCGTACGTGTTTGTTTCATTTTTGAATAGTACAATGCCGACGTGGCCGACATTGTTTGATAACTCCGTGATACTATTCAAACGAACATTTAAATGTTTGTACTTTGTACGAATATTTGAATGTTCGAATGAAAGTTTCAAACTTTTTTTCGAAAGCAAGTTGAAATCGACAGTAAGCCAGTAAATCAAAAGTAGATTGATCATCATGAAATTGTCAAGTTAAAATCTCAAGCAGGATTCGTTGTGACAGACTATAAAGTGATTTGCCTGACATTGTCAGCAATTGGTAAAAAATATACAACAGCACAACTACTTGTATAATTTTATTTTTTGTAAATCAACCAGTTGAGTAGCTAAGTGTAAAGTGTAACAAAAGAAAATTGGAAAGGAAATCTCCTTTGATTTGTTTCCTCTAACCTCAGAAGAACATGATTTGATTTGTTTTGCTTGTGCTTATGACGCAAGTTGCAGTTAAAACTAGGCTTAACAAGTATCTTTGAGACAAAATTATTGGTCTGTCGAGTACAGTTTACTGAATATTAGACGTAAAAAGAAACGCCTTGTAAAGTGTTGATATAAAAGGAGAGGCGACTATTTAAAAATTTCTGCCACCATGCATATTTGAACTCGATTGACATAAATTTAATTATAAGAAAGGAATTTCTATATTTTGAATATGTGCTTTTTTCGAAATATTGCAATTATTCGGTATAAAAGGCCAAGTCAGGGTTATATTGTGAATCGCGCAGCGTGTGATAAATTTTGTGCGTGATAGAGCCAATTATTAAAAAAAATCCACAAATATACAAGCCAAAATGATATGACGAAAATTAAAGTCTTACTTATTTTAAATTTTCAAATAAGCAGGCTTAATGATATTGCCTGACCCTTCAGCTTAGAATATTTTTGTCAATTCATTGGTTCCCTGATGTGCTACGGTGGCATGTAGCTACAGGGTTAAAGAATGTAGAAGTTATGTAAGTTAAAAAGTAATAATAGTTTAATTAGATCTATTAATATCACGTATTAGATCCATTAAGAGCAAGTAGATCTATTAACTCGTTATTCGAAATATTTATATTGTTCAATATGAAAGGCGTCGGTTAAGACCTCCAATGGCTTTATTGATAACATTTTATGAAAAGCTCAAGACGGAGTGTATCCATTGCACATTTATACTGAGTTCTCATCCTATTAAAGTCGCACACCAGAAAAATGAAACGTGATGACGAGCAAATTACTTTGAAGTGAGAAGAAAAGCCACACGTAAGTGAAAAAAACATTTTTCCCGATCATTGAAACATGCAATATAGCTTTCTTTTTTAATCTCTAAAAATTGCATTTTTTCACTTCCACGTCACTCATTAGCACTAATATTGAGCTATCAAATACGTTGCCTCAACACAAAGCCATATTTTAGCAGTAAGTATTAGGCAGATTGGTTTGCCGAATGAATCAGCGAAACGCATGAAGCTTATTTTCTATATTAAGGTTTTGAATTTATGTCGGTCCACAGTGATTAGTCTAACGTTATGTGTTTTATAATGCAATGCTAACAAAAGATTCTAACTAAAGCGTGACATTATCAAATGCTACAATTTTCTAATTTGTATCATATGGAGGAAATAGTTTACATTGCAGATGATGCAGCTTTTAACATTATATAACGCTGTTAAAATAAACTCACCATTGCATTAATGTCCAAAAATGTTTTTTTTGTCATTGATAAATATCCAAAAGCAGTTTGTTGAAATAAGTGAATGGAGGAATTTACATTCTAGCTACAATGTTGTAAGCTGCACAAAAATCTAATGAGATTTATTCAGAGTTTATTAAAAGTTGATAAAAATCTGCGTTGGTGATCTAAAATCCCATTGTAAACAAGAGAGGACCGCTAGGAGTAAATACTTTTAGAATTCGTATTGTCGATGAATCTGCTCCTCAGCTGGTTCATCAACACTCTTCATTTTGAACATTTTAGCTATTTTACAAGCTACAATTACAATAAATCACTGAACTATTTCTACGTCATCTGTTAGAGTTAATCATTTACATCGATTTATACTAACGGTAATTACTGCAAAACATTAGTCGACCTTTTCTTTTAGCTACGTCATTAGCAGTAGTCACTCTTTCATCGTGTTTCAACAAAAAAAAGACTTAACTGAACAAAAAAATAACTTACAAAACGTACTTAAAACAAAGAAATGTTAAAGGGAAACAAACTTAGCTAGGACAAATTTATTGCTATGAAAAGAATGCAATATCCCACAGGTATTTTCTAGGTACATCGTTCCGGTCACAAACAAAATACAGACGCAAGCAAAAAGGAAGCATTGAAAACGAACAAAGGCTTAAAGTAGCCCTGCCAGTAAAAATTTTCTTGGCAATACGAAATTTGTGTACGATTTTAAGCCTATTTGAGGAAAATTTTTTGAATTTGGTTTAAATTTGGTCAAATCGTTTGATTTTTTAAGTGTTTATTCACATAAATTGTATATTCTTGTGAGCCATGTCCATGATCATGAACAGTCTGAAACTAGTTAATTTTCTGACGTCATTAATTCATTTGCTATCAAATCACTGCCGAGGCACAGTGTCTATAAGCGTCTATATAAGCACCTAAACGCATTGTCTTTGCACTAGTAAGAGCAGAAAATGGTAAATAGTCGCGTTGCAGCTAATTGTACGAATAAATAAAGCCTTAGTTCTGGTATAACTCATCACACCATACCTTTTTATTATGATAAAAGGCCCAAGACTAAGTGGAGACAGAAAATCTGGGATGATTTCATAATTCAAGAAGGCGCGTATTTGAGCCTTCCAGTGTTTCAACACTTTGTTCAGCTCACTTCGGACAAGAGGATTTTGAACGTCGATTTACTAGTTCGCTCAATCAAAAGAATGCTAATTTTCCTAGGCTTAAAAGTGATGATATTGGAACTTATGTCTTTCTGACCATTTATGCCTAGGGGTCAAAGCCGAGTCATTATCGCCCACGTTCTTATTGCTTTCCGAGTTTTCTTTCACGTATCCCCGGTATAAAGTTCTGTCCCAATCAACTGAACACTTGGCAAGACATTGTCCCCTCGAATATTTTAAATAAAAGGGCTAGTATAAGCAAAATTTACCTGAATGCCGACTACCTTGAATGACGTCAAAATACTTTCTAGTGCCAGTTTCTATTGTATTATATAAAGCGACGGCGATGATAATTTGTTTAATTAATTTGAAAAAATGTATCAACTTTTGTTTTGTTGAGGCTTGAGAAACTTTCTTCAGCAACAAAATGTTTGTACCTTATTTCTTGGAGGATCATTGAGTAATATCTCTTTGGAAAACATCTCTGATTTTTTTTTGTTATTGCAAATCTTGCTAAAAGTTCCTACAACCTATAAAAATATTTTTGTGCTTTCCCCAGTTAAATATTAGTAGTAACGGGGCATGTATAGGCTAAGACAAAGTTGCGGGCCTTTAAGTAATATCTATTTCTTCCAATAAGTTTATTGCAGAGCCCTTAGTGGCTAGTTAATCAGGACTCAGTGAGGCGTTTAATAAATTCGAGACATTTTTGCCTCCTTTTAGGAGGCAATACTTCAAGCTTAAAAATACAACTATTTGTTAAGCGCCACTAGTCATTCCTGTTGAAATTCTAAGTTAGGCCAAACTGGTTGTTTAAATTTTAAATGTTTTGCGTAGTTATTAAATAAGAATATTGTGAAATCAGCCGAGAAGATTTATCATGCATTGAATCGTTTACTGCAAAGTATTAGCGAGCTTTAGCAAAGACTACGAGTACGAATTACGTCATTTTGGCGCGAAAACATTGTTGCGACAACAACAACACGTAGCCGTCATCAATCTGAGTACGATGTTTTGTAAAAAATTCGTAGTCGCGACTACGATGTCTTTTTAAGCAAAGAAAGTAGGTATATTTCTTCATTCTGTAAGAAATTAGTTTACAGTACTATTTTGGAGCATCAAGGCTTTAATTTAGAACCTTTTTTGAGCGCATATGTACATTTAAAACGAAAATACAACCTGCGAAACTTTCATGTATTTCTTACACAAAATGAAAGGTAAACAAACAATAAAATAGTACAAATATATCGTACATCAAATTTAAAATAGTGAAGATTTTTCACTCTAAAGAGTCCTATGTTCTTGCAAAACCAGTATTGCCGATTCTTTGATATCATTATTGCCAAATAGAGCCGTAGCTGCTTCGCAAATTTCGGGGTTTTCACAAAAAAGGCTCGTTCTGTTTTTTACAGCTAAAACAAGATTTTGACGAAGCGACAACGACAACAAACTTTCTCGTGCCATTCCCTTGCACGGTCAAACTTCGTACTCGTTGTCGTAGTCGTACTCTTACTAAAGCTCCCTATTATTATACAAGGCAACAGCAGCTCGTCCTACACTGTCCAAACATACTGTTGATCACTGCCTAGAACTCTTAGCAGTAAGCATTTGCTATAAACTTGTTATCAAGCAAAGAATCAAGAAAGATTGACTTCATTGTAGTTTTTAAAGTAGGCTGGCCAAGTCTTGTTTTGCTGGCCAAGTCTTGTTTATTTTCAAACTTTAACATCATGGACACTGATTGACTGCCTTCAACATTTGTTGTCGACTACAAAATTAAACAATGGAAATGGGTGTTAAAAGTTATTATGGAATATTTATGTTATTGCTCTTTGAGTAGAGTTCATTGATTTGTTGCAAATCGAGCAGACACATGTTCAGGCTTATAATAAATTAAGGGGCATTATAAAATTATAACTATAAGTTACTATCGCAAGGAGAAGAGCTGCCCCGTCCCCCTTGTCAGCAAAAAATTACACGGTACAGTCGCATTCCTTAGAACCACCTCTTCGTATACAGCAATCTAGGTGCTTTTATACGTTATGATTGGGTGATTTTAATGATAGAAAAGAAATTTTACATGTGGGTCTATTTAAATTTTAACATTGCATTTGCTAGATATATTTTGCCATGTTTAGAGCTTTCTTTCTATTTAAGGCAAGTTCACGCTCTCCGATTTGTCGGATCCGATTGTTTTGGTTCCGTCTTTTGATTGCTTGATCCGACGGTTCGATAATTTTGTTGACATTTATATTCATTTAAATATTTATAGTCATTTGAACACCCATTTGTATCGTCCAGTACATTTATTGACATATTTTTCTTATTTTCGTTCTTGTTTCAAATCTATGCAATGTGAATGGTTGGTTTCCTTCGATGTTGTCGAATGTTTTCTTATTCCACTACAAAGTAAGAACAAGGGTATTCATATCTTCAACATATTCATCGATATTGAAGTTGTTCACATAGGAACTGGTTGAAAACTTTGTTTCGCTTTATGACAACAGAGGTATTTTAATTCGCATATTTTGATGATGTAGATCTCGTAGAGTTTGATGATACCGTTTTCCACTTACTATTGTTCATCAAAACGTCTTTCTGATTATTTTTCTATGCCGATTTGTTTTCTTTCTTCACTGATATAATAAAACGTAATTTGAAATTATTAGAGTGATTTAGCAAACACGACGATTCGCCTAAGACATTAGGGACCTTACGATGCGACAACGGCAACTGCGACGGCAACCTCAATCTACTCTGAAGGGACTGGATCGACTAGTTGCCGTTGCCGTTCTCGTTGTAGCTAATTTGTCCTTACGATAAGGCGACGTTCGTAAAAGCGCGGGAAATCTTTATGTTGATAAAAGCTTTCGCTAAACAGCTAGCTTCCATATTTATATATTTTCCATGATGCCGTGCATCAGAGACGCTCTGTTACTTTCTCATGGTGATGGTTTTCTTGGTGTAGATGACTGCATGTTGCTATACGAAATATATAAACCAAAAAACCCGAATATGTGTTACAGAAAGTACGACAAGTTTTCCATTCACAAGTTTTCTGACGATGAGTGCAAAACAATTTTCGATTTTATCGCAACGATATATACCACCTACGCGACGTAATGCAGCTACCTCTAGAGGTAACTTGTTATAATGGTGTTCAAGTCGACGGCATTGAGGCGCTTTGTATATTTTTGATGAGGTTTGCTTATCCTTGCCGCTTTGCAGATCTGGTGCCAACATTTGGAAGACCCATTCCACAGCTATGCATGATAACAAACGAAGTTATCAACTTCACATATGAGCGATGGGGACATTTGTTGTCTTCTTTAAATCAACCCTGGCTTTCTCCCTCCAATTTACAAATATTTGCTGATGCAGTACACAGCCAAGGTGCTCCATTGGCAAACTGCTGGGGGTTCATAGATGGTACAGTCAGACCTGTGACTAGACCAGGAAAAATCAACGTACTTTACAACGGTCATAAACGAGTACACGCCATAAAGTTTCAGTCTATAGCAGCCCTAATGGACTAATTGCTAATTTGTATGGCCCAGTCGAAGGAAAACGACATGACAGTGCCATGCTGGCAATGTCTGGTATCTTGAATCAAATGCAGCAATACTCAATGAATCCTGAAGGAGATATACTTTGTGTGTATGGGGATCCAGCTTACCCTCTTAGACCACATCTTCAAGCTCCATACAAAGGGGCTGGGCTAACAGCAGACCAACTTGCATGGAACAAATCTATGAGCTCTGTCAGGGTGGCAGTAGAGTGGGTGTTTGGTGATGTTGTTAACTATTTTAAATTTGTAGACTTTAAGAAAAATCTTAAAGTTCACTTGAGTGCAGTGGGGAAAATGTATGTTTGTTCTGCCTTAATTCATAATGCACGCACTTGCCTATATCAGTCAACAACCTCCACTTATTTTCAGCTTGATCCACCTGCTTTAGATGAATATTTTTTTGACAATGAATGAAAAGAGGTATTATAAATGCTGTATTGTGCTGCAATGTTTACATAAACGTTTGACATGTTTTAACAGAGTACAGAATGAATAGACCAAAACAATAACTAAAACAACAATATTTAATACAAACAATACAAATAACAATGTAAGTTAGACCAAAAAATTAGTCCTAATCCTTCATTATTCTTATTTATGTTTATGTTTAGAAATATTAAATGTCTTATAAACACTGTCTTTCAACAGAACAATGATATGCAAACAAAAAATCAAATAAAACACAATGATTTTTACGGTTTTTAGTTGAATTTTGTTGCAAACTTTTCAAATATAGCTACAAAAGAAGCACTTTGCTGCTGCTGCTGTAACATCATACCTTGAGTCACTTCAAATAGCTGTTTCATCTGTTGTTGTTGCATCATTTGGGAATTAGTTAACTGCATAACTTGTTGCTCATTCTCCTCTTTTTGGCGTTCAGCTTCAAGCCTTCTAATGCGTAGTTCTTCCTGCATAAGTTGGTAATGTCGTTCACTTTCCGTTCTTCTCACCTCGACTTCATCAGCTTTCATTTTTATATCAATTTCGCCTTTTTCTCGCAGGTATCGCATGACATCCGATCCACTGGTCCTTTTCTTCTTTTTAGCAGATGGCTCGTTATTTTCTTCCTCGCCATTCCTCTTTTTCGTTTCTTTGAACGTTTCCATTGAGCAGCGACGCATTTCTACAGCCTTTTCAACTTCTGCCTGAGCTCTCTGTTTTTTCTCGAACGTGAGTTGTTCATTTAAATGATCAGCTTCCTCAAACTGAGCTATGATGTCCTCCATAGCCTCGTCAAGTTCACTCTCTTCGGGTGAAATACCACTGGCTCTTTCTTCTGATTGTTTTCTTTTGTATTTCTTTTCGAGCAGTTGATATCGATCGCGAACAGATCTCTGAGATACATGGAATTTTGGCATTTCCAAAGCATTGAGCGATTTAGCAATGTTTTCCCAAATTTGGCCTCTTTCAGTTGATCCTCTTCTGTGAATCCATGGTCTAAATAGCAAGATTTCTCGTGATAAAGCTATATCATGGCTTGAGGACCATTTCATAGATGCACGTGAAGCAACAGTAGTGCTACAAAGAGATATTCAGAAAAATATGTAAGCATTTTAAGCCATAAGTAGCCATTTAAGCATAAAGGCTGAGTCAACCATAACCTCATTTACATATATTAAGCCAAAGATAACAAAACTCACCTCGCCATTTGACAATCGAATGATTTTTGCAAGATTTTTGCTTTTTTTTCTCTGCCGTTCTGAAGCGACGCCAAAGTTGTTGTTTTCACGTCGGTTCCGTCTTTTCAAAACGTGTAAACAACGTACAGATGGTGCGTGCGCATGCTCAGTTAAAAAAAGGGATCAAACTCCGGTGCCGTCGCAGTTGCCGTTGTTGCATCGTAAGGTCCCTATTGTAAAAATGGCGCGGCATGCGCCTTTTATTTCCGGTTCAGTCTACGACGGCAGTCGTGTTGACGACGACGACGTGACAACATAAAATTTGACGTCGTATTGACGACGGCTGACATAAACTAAATTTTTGGAGAAAAAATTAAGAAATAGCTTTGATATTTGCATGTTAAAAGATTATATAGGCCTACGTATATTCATTTAAGAAAAAACTGCGAATATTTTATTTCCTATTGCGAAAAAAAACAAACAAATAAACAACGCGGGGTCTGCTCTAATTTCGGGGGTTTCCTCGGAGTCAAAACAATTTTAATCACAAAGCCGTATGTCGATGATTTTAGTTTTATTTATAATTTTATTGAAATTAATATACTGCAGTATATTTTAGATATCAAAAAATTAATTTAAAATGATCGGAAAACACGATCCAGCAGGAGAAATGCCGAAATGGATGAAACTTGTTTCATACTATCATTTGACGAAGTCCTACAAAAGGTTTGCTAAATCATAAATACCTTACGACGTGGTTGCGTCCTAGACCCAGGTCCCTCGCAAAAATTTGAGGACGTCTTAGACGAAACGTCGTGTTTACAAAATCACTCTATTACGGTATTAGCGATGTGAATAACAAAGTGTTGTTAAATAAGTAAATTTTTAGCAATCTTCCATAAACGTCATTGCAGATAAAATTTTGGTAGCTGTAGTAGGATTCTGTAACATTTCTACATTTTTTAAGAAGCAGCAGCATCATGTATTCTCCAATTTGTTTCAAAAAATGCAGGTCGACCTTGTACCATCTCAATTTTCTGCCATTATAAAGCCTAGAAGACAAACTTTGCTTGAATCAAAAGTTTGTAGAGCGAATAAAAACGCAAAAACTGTGATTTTGTAATACAAAAGTATACTAAAGTGGGACCGATACCCCCCACGAAGGTCATAGTCAAATGAGCCAACTTCCGGCACGCCGTGTACGCGCAAACAAAGGCACGCGTTATAAAAGCCACCGGTTGATTTCCGGCAAAAATATCTTCCGTGATTTACATCTTACTTCATTTCACATTTCAAAGTAATTTTAAAGATAAATTCGTTACTATTTCGAATGAAAACATTTTTTTGATAAGATGTTTTTATCTCCAGCATATTGTCTGTTGAAGAGTATGATTTTTTGTTCACTCAACCAATAAATCATGCATGTTTACTGTTTACATAAATAGAAACAGGCAATATTATACAACTGTAGTATAGTTTCCACTATATCTTTTAGAACATTTTGATAAGACCTTACATCCGATGATTCTGTCCGTCTACGATTAAATGATCTTTGATCTATGAACGCAGATTTGTCGCAAAGAGCAAGCGTTTTATCGTATTTTTCGTTAAACTCGCACCATGCGTTTAAATTCTTGGTGATTTTTGACGTTTTTATATCCAGACCGATATTTTAAGTAATCATAAAAGGTCGAAAGAAAATGAATGCATACTTACATAAAATTTTCCTCATCATGTGACCATAAAATGCAAAATAAATAAACAAGTGATTCCATCTGCTAGTATTCTTCACAAATTTTTTCTCTTCGTTACAAATGTTTATGAACCAAAAAATACCTACGCAACTTAACATTTTTTATATTATCCCTCCCCACATTAAAAAATCTTCTAAGTTGTAACGTCATGGCCTGGTAAGATGTTAACAGACACACGCCAAATTGAGATGTTCACCACTTAATAGGTCGCATTAAAGGACTGGGTCGATTAAGTAAAATGGCTATCAGAATAGTGTGCTGCCTCGCTTACGATCGGTTGCAAATATGCTAAATATCCTGATCTTTGTTGTCTGGCCAAGAGTTGCCTTCATCATGCATATAGAGGGCATGATGAAATATTAAGACAGCTTTTGTAATAAAAGCAATTTTTGCAGTTTTCTTATAATTGTACATGGACACACCATTATATAATCTTAGGCTCCTCATTAGGTTACTCAATATATGATTCAATGACTGTCTAAACGTAATAATAGAAGATGAGTTTTAAAGGTTTTAGATGATTGCAGATTTTGAATTAATAAGAGTTGACTTATGCTTCGACGGTCCCAACAAAGAATTATTTGATTGGAGTGTTTCTCGAGTTAAATCAAGAAGTTATATTTTGGAATGACAGTCGGAATGTACATGTTTGATTTGACGTAATTGACTTGCTACATTACTGTATTAACTTGCGATTTGGCCTATGTATGTCTGCTTATTTCAATGGTGCTTACAAGCAAATTATTATTATTTTTTTCGCATCACTTAGCTCAGAGACTTGTTTTTTTGTATAAAGCTGCATCTTTAGTTCACCGGTGAAGATTTTTTTTCTAGTTATGAGATTTTATTAGATTTTATTATGCTAGTTATTTTATTTGCTATTTTATTTGCTGGTCCAGTAGCTAAACAAAACTGGAAATAAAATGCAAAAACTATTTCCAGAAAGATGTAAATTTGTCCAAGTCATTTATAGCAATATTTGTAAGGTAATACCTTATTGAAACAATCGTTTTTGTGGAAAAAAGAAATTAACAAACAGTGATAAATGCAGACGTTTTCGACATTGATGTGTTGAAATTTCTTAAAAATGTTTAATAACCTATAATGAGACTGAGATAAAAAACCAATCGAAGAGCTTCAGAACGTAAACAAATCTATGTTTTAAAATGTTATTTACCAAAAACCTTGTAGTTTTTTTCTTTCTTAGGACCGTATAAATCCGAGCTCAAACCTTTACCATTTGTTAGTTCACCATTAAATCCCAGTATCAAAAACTCAAGAAAAGACTGGAAAAGAGAAAAAATCCGATAATTTTCCTTCTGTATCTTTGCCAAATTTCCCGTTAATCTTTTTTTGGTGACTTTATTTATTTTTTTTAATCACGTAACGCAAAATTGAACTCGAGTGATCTGACACTCAGACACGCGTGTCAGGATCTCAGATCACGCAAATTTTTGCGTGTTACATAAGGTAGATTTGCAGTTACCTTTAGCTCAATATGGTAGCCATTAACTAAAAACAAATGAACTTTTGTCATTTCAACTTAAGCTGATTGTTGCCATTGGTTTCATTGTTGATAATGTGACAGGAAAGTTTCATCACAGGTTGTGGCGTTGTGGCATAGTTTTTAATGCGGTGGCCAAAACAAATTTTGCGCCCTTTTCATCTTTTCTTATAGCTATAAGTATTTTAGTTATTTTTATTTTACAAAACACAAACATGAATTTTCATAAAAAAGAAAGTAACTTAGCCATCTCTACCGTGTTAATTTTATTTTTTTATTTCTTCATTATTTTAACTGAGTAGAATGCCAATAAAGTTGTTAAAACAAAAGCAAAATTTATCTGTGAACAGTATGCATGGTATGCAAAACAAGCTGCCTTTACTTAGAGAGTAGGAAATCCATTTTCGTCTTGTTCTATCATTGTGGAAAAAACTGATGTCGATTCAATTCATTTTCAGCAGATTTTGAGATGCCTTCGCTTTCGTTACGCTCATTTGAATTGACAAAGCTGTCAAATTCAGGGCAATCACTAACAGAAACATTGCTATTGATTGATTTGAAAGTATGCTCATTTTGATCGTTTACATCTATCGACTCAGATTTTTCTCGCGCATTCACTTGTTTAAGATTCTTCACTGATATTCGGCGTTTCCTTGAGTTTTAATTCTAACTCCTTTGTTGTTTCTGACAAATGCATGGTCGGTTATTTTGTATAGGTTTAAAGTAATCAAGCAAAACTCCCTAAGGTTTTGCAAATTCTTCTTTTCTAGCTTTCTTTAATTTTCGATACTCAGCACCCGACTTTTTTCTCTTCGTGGTGTTGAAAGAATTAGACATTGCAGTTAGTCTTTAACAGTGCACCATGATCCATGATGCACATTACATAATAATAGATTTCCCAACGCAAATGGAATTATAAAATAAAATGTTTGTGACTTTGTGAATTACATCTGTATTGCCAGCAATGGAAGCCCAAAAAGAAAGTTTTGCATTTTGAGACATTAATTTAATTGGTCTTTAAATGTTGTTGCTTAAAAAATATTTTAATTTAAATTAAGCATATGCTGTTATGCACATTCGATAACTGCGGATAAATGAGCCTTGAACAATTACGATGCACCTTTAAGTGATTTAAAAAAGGTTTACCTTATGATAACTTGATTTACCACTGACAAATGTGTCGTCGTTACGATAAAAATGTAAATAACACAATACGAACACTGCAGTACATGCTGTAATATCATTAAGTGCTACTTCATGTTAGACTATGCATTATGATAGCAATCTACCGATGACTGCACTACTGTCATAAAATTAAAAAAAATATATTATTACGCTCGGATTAATAATAAGATACAATGCCAGTAACGATTACTGTCTGTGAAGGAAGCAAAAAATATTAATTAAGTTAGGCAAAAAATTACTCATTTTTAGGCCTTGTTGCGCCCCTTGAGAGGACAATTTGGCCGTGTATGCATAGGCGAAACTAGAACGCTAATTGGGGTGGGGTGGGGGTGTACATATTCATCTATTCAGCTCTGCCCTACTGCTGATTTCTTTTGTCGAGGATGTTAAATTCAATAGAAATCAGCAGGGCAAAGCTGAATATATGAATATTCGCCCCCCCCCCCTCAATTAGCGTTCTAGTTTCTCCCCTGCATGTATGTTGTCTACAGTCATCGTGACAAATTATGCAGGCGTTGTGGCCACAAACAAAACATCTATTTCTAGAATGCTCGTCAATAACTTTATTCTTTAATTGACTGTTAATCGACCCCACTGATAAGGTTTCATTTTGGACTGTCTTTTTCCTTTCTTCCCTAATTCCCTAAAGCTAACTTCATTCACTGAATATATAACGGTGAAAATAACTGTTCTGTTTCAAATGCGTTTTTAATTTTTTATAGCCCAAATTTAAAACTTGATGACTCGTATTCACTTCAGTGCCCCCAAAATCAACAGTTGGTGGGGTCCTGGCCTCCCTGGCCCCCTTGCCATCACGCTACTGATCACAGCAGTTATATTAATGATTTTTATGATTTTAGAATTATTTACCTACCATGGAGGAGAGAGATGAGGCCACTACGTCAAGTAGAAATGAAGAGAGCAGGTTTGCCAAGATATCTGTTGTTTTCTCTCTTTACCGGTACATTTGTACATGGTAGATGATAAATCGTAAAAATGCTTTATGACAAACAAATATAGTAGCTAAAGTTGAAACTGTATTTATTGAAATTCAATTTTTATCATCAAAACTAAACGACTGCAAAAAAGCCATTTTTGACATGAAGAGCCAAAAAGTCAAATTTAACTATGCACAAACATTGCATACAGTATTACGTTCATTTTTCAAAAAGAGATGAAAAAGTTTCTTTTTTGAACAAACGCACTTTTAACACTTTGTATTTGCAGTAAACAATTTTAAAGAATCGGTATTAGGCAGCCAAAAATTTCTCACCAGTATCCGATTACATATTTACACGGTAGCTTAATCAATATTAATTTAATTTAGTTCAAGGTAGTTTAAACAATGTCAGTTTTGATTGTTTAACTACCTGCAAATAATTCCCGATATCTATAATTCTGACGTCATATTTACAAATAATTCTTGATATCTGTTGGTATGATGTCTTATCTACAATTAATAGTTCTACTCTTATTGATGCTATTAAAAGTCGGTTTTATAAAAATCTAATAATAGCGATGTTTGCCAGAGTTTTTAAAAATGCAACAGCCTTTAAACAAAAAGGATGCGGAAAAACACAAGGCGGTAAATTTGAACATGTTTACAATGTAAAGCAGAAGAACTTGAATAAGCCGACTGACGAGGACGTTTTCTTATTTTTCTTCAAACGCATCTAGATTAGACACATCCAGCTGTTACAACTGGTATTCGCACTTAGGTTCAACATCAGAGTCATTACCAAAACGTTTTTTCTGATAGAGTAATGTCTCAAAAACATTTTTTGTAACAATTTTTCATATGGGAACTTTTTTGGGCGTTACTGCCTGCTTAATGTAAATAAATGTGTTTTTGCCATCAAGTTCTGACTAAATTGGCTGAGTGGACGTGGCTGCGCAATGAAACTGAAAAATGGTATTCACTTCACCTGTTCCCCCTGAAGTGACAGCTTTGCATCACAAAATCAATTCTCGAATTTGGAGTTCTCCCTGCACAGTGTTATGTGACATTTTCTTGTCTAAATTATAAATAGAAGTCGATTCTGCTTTCTATAGCAGCTTATTATACAAGTCTGCCGAAATGCATAGATGCATTTAATGCGTAACTGTCTTAATTTTTGTTTTTAACAGTCCTTTAATAAGCTACTCAATTATCATACTCAAGCGATACGCTACACATTAACACAACCAAGTTTTAGTTTCATAACACGTGTAAATGTACCTCATCATATTTGCATGATGGATTTGGATACCCAGGGAAGAAAACCTATTAAATATAATTATGAAATAAATTATTAAATATAAAATTTATTATTGAAGCCATGTAGCTATAAATGTAGCCATTGAAAGCCATGTAGCCATTGAAAGCCGTGTAGCTATAAATCATTTCAATTGTCCGACTTATCGCTAACAAGAAAGTCGTATAAAAATGGTATAGAAGTATAAAAAATGCAAGAATGTATCCAACCTTCAATTATAAATAATATATTGTAATATAAATATTTTAATGATTTCATATTTATCGAAAGCACCAAATCAAAATGGGTAAAAACTGTAATTATATTTAATTTCTTCCCAGTTAACTTCTTAGAAACTTTACGAGGCTACTTGCTAGTGATATGTCTACAATATTGTTCTCAATGCAGTCAAACGTTCATTGATATAAAATTTTTTATTGAACGAGCATTCTGCTGTCTGTCTACAGCCTTCGGTTATAAAAGAAATTAAAGGGATGTAGCACTATATAAACACTATATAAATGCATATATAAAAAAGCGAAAATAAAGTAATATGATATAATGCTCTATGTAATAGGTATAGTGACTGTTTTTAAAAGAATTTTATATTGGTTAATGGTTAAAGGTTAAAGGTTTTTATTATTCATCTTCAGATTAAAAAGTACGATGAATTTACATTGAATTTCTATATTTTCATACTATACTAAAAATTACATGTTAACTTTATTATATATATATTTACAAGATCTAGCAATAAAAGATTGTTTATGACGTTTGGTCCGAGATAAAATACTATAAGTTTTGCTTTTACGCAACTTGTGCGAATTTTCTTTGGGATAAGGTACTAAAAATTTGCATGGATGATCAGGTTCCTCTATAATCCTTTTGATCTCTTGGATAGTTGCTAGTTCACGTCTGCTTTTTAAAGAGGGCAAGTAGTTTTTATCTAGTTGTAAAATTTTTAAACTTCTTCTTTGTACACGTTCAATTTCTTGCTGTAAAAAATGTGGAAGTCCTGCCCAGACTGCCGATGCATACTCTAATACTGGTCTTATTTTTGATGTATATGTTAATAATCCAACATCTGAAGGTAATTGAGACTTCCTACAAAGTCGAAGATGATATAGTCTTTTATTTGCCTTGCTTGTAATTTGGTGTACATGTTCATTCCATTTAAGATCATTTTGACATGTTACGCCAAGAAGTTTGAAATTAGTAACTCTTTCTATTTCCTCTTCTCCAATAAATAGGGAGGGTGGTTCTTGTATTGAGTCCGTAAAGCATATCCACATATCCTTTGTTTTTTTCGGATTCAGAGCCATTCGGTTATTATCAGCCCATTTCCGTAATTCGTCGATTACTTTTTGCATGGAACTGCATTCACCTCTTTCGACAATCTGGTTCTGAGTGCAATCATCCGCATATTTACATGTATTAGCATCTATTTCTTTAGGAATATTGTCCTCTAAATCATTTATATATACATTAAAGAGCACTGGTGATATGACAGCGCCTTGTGGCACGCCCAAAGGGCAAGGTTGGATGGATGACATGGCTCCTTGTAGGTTGACTTGTTGCGTTCTTCCTCTCAAAAAACTTCGAATCCATTGCCAGAAAGACTTATTAATTTCCATAGATGCTAATTTTTGTAGTAATATATTGTGATTCACCATGTCAAACGCCTTTCGAAAATCTATAAATAATACGTGAACTCCCTTTCTACCTAAATGAGAATTATCTGTTGCATTATACCAATTTTGTGTCATAGCTATTAGAGCAGATACAGTAGATCGGCCATGAGTAAAGGCATATTGCGCTGGAAGTGGTCTTGAGTTGTTATCAACTGCTTTAGGATATTTCAGTGTGCCATGATTCTAAATTTTTTCATATTCTGTAGTTTCCTCTGTCAATAATACAAGCGTTTTCAAAGTCAATTTTATGATAATTGTCCTAAGCATGTATAGCGATGTTTGACCCCCGAGTGTTTCCCAATTTGATACTCATCATGTGCTCTTTTTTTCTTGTAAGGAAATATCTTCCTGTCTCACCGATAGAACTCTTATCGCATTCTTTGCAAGGTATTTTATAGATGACATCGGTTTGCTATTCAATTGGTGGTCGGTGTTTGTGTGATGGGAATTCTTGTTGTAATGTCTTAAGTGGTTTGTTAGTGACTCTTATATCGCATTCCTTAAGTAAGTCCTTTATGTATGGAAGAACGGCATAGCGTGGAAAAGTTTTCCTGCCCGACCATGTTAAAAAATACGCGTACTAATTCTTCGAGAGATGGCGTCTTGTCATGTGTCATTTTGTTAGTTATGACTGAAATGAATTTGTATAAGTAGCCGTTTGTCTGTAATGCGTGAGTTATGCGTGTCAGTTCTTTCTGTAGCAACTTTCTCCTTCGCACGTTAGCACAAAGCAGTTATGCGTCCGCCGGTTCGCTATGGGACTGTATACTATCTAAAGCTAGCGCGCAGTCAAACAGGGGCGGATCTAGAATTTTTCAAACATCAGTCATAAAAGGTCGGAGGCGCTCCGCACCTGAGGGGTTTGAGGCATTCTCCTCTGAGAAATTTTGAATTTCAGATCCTTGAAAATGCCATTTTCAGCGTTTTAGAGCAATACAAAATGTATTTTGTGGGCACCGTTTTTGCGTAACAACAACACATTTTGCTTAAGTTTTTTTCAAAAAAAAAATGAAGTGAACAATACTTGAATGTTTTGCCAAATATTTAGGCTCATTATCATGCCAAATATATGGCTCATTAGCATGTCTTGGAACGTAAAATTTATTTTACAATAATGCTATTCCAAGAAAGACAGTGTCTTCAAAAATTTCTACCATATTGTCAGGCACAGACCCTCTCCCCCACCCAGAGACCCCAATTCAAACCTCTATGTAATGAGTTAAGTTAGAAATTTGGTACTACAAGAGACAGTTCATAGATATAGAAAAGCTCAGACTTCAAACCATGCAAGTTTATTGTAACCCTTTACCCATCTCCACATACAGTGCCAGCAAATTCACCTTTTGAGAAAAAACTCAAAATATTTTTCAGCCAAAGATTAAGCAAAAATTATCAGAGTGAAAATTTGCAATTAAGGACATCTTCATGCCATCAATGTTTATTAGGCATTTCACTAGACTATTATCTTCTGTAAGTATATGCAAGGTGTGCTATATAGCAGTCACTAGTAACATTGTATTAACAAATGCAAATAGAATGTAACCAACATGTCTTTAATTATATAATTACATGAATGTTAAAATTGGTTCATGTGTCATGCTTACTGGTTATGATAAATATCTTTTCATATGATCAAAGCTCCTTTAAATGTAAATCTGAAATAAAGCAGTTATGCCGCCGCCGGTTATCTATGGGACTGTATACTTACTATCTAAAGCTAGCGCGCAGTCAAACACAATTCTCAAAATGTCATCAATTTAATTTTCTAGTCAAAGTTATACATCAATTCCAATTCATGCTCCTTACTCGTTCACAGGCATCAACAAAAGACAATGCCGTCTTAATTTGTCCCTTCTAAAATACTCAATAATCATAAGTTCCTTTTTCCGCTTTAACGATAAGTTCCTAGTCTCAAATAATAATCATAATTTATTTACATAATTTCCGACACACTCCCCCCTTTGAGCCTTTAGGGTCAAACATAACTTTTGTCCGCCAACATGCATCCATCCACAGCTGCAGCTTTTCTGGGTCTCCTGTTACTTCCTGCCATGCTCTCCTTTTCTCTATCCTCTAATTTCTCTCTACCTTGCACTCCGTTATCATGTACCCTTACATCTATCTCAAGTGGTTACAATTTTTGCAGAGGCCTGCTTATATACTGAGGCCTTCCTTTACTGACAACTCTGACTTCTCCTCCTCTGACTATATCATCCTTTCCTACGACTAATCTCTCAATTCTCGCTGTTCTCCATAACCCTCTTTTTAAACCTTCCTCAAAAACAAGAACGACATCACCTACTTTTGGACAAAAACTACCCTTCACTTTTCCGACCTTATGGTATTCTCTTAATCATGCTAAATACTCCTTCCTCCACCTTGACCAAAAATGTGTCCTCAATTTCGCTAAATATATAAACCTACGTTTTATCTCTCCCTCATCTTTATCCCTAATAGCGTTTTGAACTTCCTCGTCAGGAATAGATGCTAATCGCCTTCCAAACATGAGATGGGAAGGAGTCAGTACATCCACATTTACTTCATCATCGTACACATACGTCAATGGTCTGGAGTTTAATGTACCTTAACTAATGTCGTCAACAGTTCTTCCCTATTCAATTTAGCATTACCCAATATCTTCCTCAGACAACCTTTCACCAACTCTACCATTCTTTCAAAAAATCCACCCCACCAAGTTGTCCTTGCCAAATTAAATTTCCACACCAACCTATTACCTTCCAAAAATGATTTCACCTCCTTACTATCATAAATCCCCTTCAATGCTTTCTCAGTTGCTTTAAACGTCTTGGCATTGTCCGAAACCATTAGCGAAGGTGTTCCCCTTCTAGCAGTGAACCTTCGCATGCAATTCAAAAAACAACGTGCACTTAAACTATCCACTAAGTCAAGATGAATTGCTCTTGTCACACAGCAAGAAAATAATGCAATGTACACCTTAACCATCTGCCCACCTTCTTTTGCAAACAATGGTCCCGCAAAATCCACACCTACCTTAGAATAGGGAGGGAAATATTGTACTCTAAAGTCTGGCAGATCTGCTTGCACTGGTGTTTTGTAAGCCTGGCCTTGATGCCTTCTACAAATCATACAATTACCAATCATCCTTTTCACAATCTGTCTACCTCGAGGCACCAACAATTTTCTGCGTAGCTGAGCTAAGGTCGCTCTCACCCCACTATGGGAGCCTTCCTATGGCAATCTTTAATGATTAATTCTGTTAAGTGGTGATCCTTAGGCAATAAAATTGGTTCCCTCGCTTCTAACTCTAACTCTGAATTGCCAAGTCTACCCTTACATCTAATCATTCCATTACGCTCCACTATGTTCAATTGTCTGACTATTTGCTCATAATCACTCATTTCCTTACTTCCTTCTGAGCCCATTTTATCAACACTTGCTCTGCGATCACCAGCTCTGATACTCTCAATGCTCCCGTATTTCCTGCCTCATGCTTAACTTTTGCCTTCAAAGACCTTTACAAGTCTTTCTATATCACTAAAATCCCCAACCTTCACTGCACTCTCTACTACCTGTGTTGCAACTAATGCAATCCTTTTTACCTCAGCAAGACTTTCCTCTATATCATTAACCTCTTTTGCCCTTGGCCATTTGCACTGTGGACCTGACAACCACCTTTGTCCTTTCCACCAAAGCTCACTTACCTTTAATTGTGATGCTGCAACTCCCCTAGAACCTAAGTCAGCTGGGTTCTCTACACCTGGTCAATGTCTCCAATCATACTTTCTGCTCAATTTTCAAAATTTTGTTAACTCTATGGCGTGCAAATTGTTTCCATTCTCCCTTATTACTGATCCAGCACAATGCAGTCATACTGTCTAACCAATAGTATGTTCCAATAAACTGTACGTATCCTCTCAACGCTGACTTCACTGTGTCCATTAACACTGCCAATATCCCAGCCGACATAAGTTCTAATTTGGGAATGGTCTGCGATTTCAATGGCACTATCCTCGTTTTCGCAGTAAGTAATTCTACATGATAAGCCCCATTTAGTTCTGTTACGAAATATATTACTGCACAGTATGCTTTCAGGCTGGCATCTGCATACCCATGCAAGTAACACTTTGTCTCACCAATCAAACTACCATAAACACATCTCGTCACTACTAAGTCCCTTACTTGCTCCAACTCTTCTATCCACACCTCCCACCGTTTCCTCCTGTCACCATCCAACTCTTTATCCCATTCAATGTTCTCAATACACAACTCCTGAAACAATAACAATAACACAAACTATGATTGGGCTTACAATACCCAACGGGTCAAATAATCCTGAAGTCAAGTAGTCCAAATTACTAGGAATGAGTGTTTTTGCTCTTTCAGCCAATTTCCACAGGCAAAACACAAATTGATCTGATTTACACACCCATCCCAATCCCAGTACCTTCTCAAAACTTCCACTACTACTATTTTCCCCAACAGATGCTTTTGCTTAAGTTTGATCATCAACCACATTCTTTATAACTACATCTACCTATCTCCCTTCTAAATTGCTGCCTTCTTTCCTTTCTATTTCTTTAAGAACACTCTCATCATTAATGAGCCACTTCCTAAGCTTAAATCCCCCTGCAGCCATTCGCTTACTTGCTGTCTCATATAACATAATTGCTGCTTTCCTCGATTGATCGCCTGACACAAGGTCATCTACATAAAAGCTGTCTCTGGGTTTCCTAACAAATTCTCTATCTACTTCCATGAATGAGTCTAAATGATACTGTAGCGTTGCATTCAACAAAAATGGAGAGCAATTAACCCCAAACACTACTCTACAAAACCGGTATTCCACAGGTCTTACCCTTTCACTATTCACATCATCAACCCATAAAAATCTTAGGCAATCCCTGTCCAAAGTGTCAACTGCAATGTTCAAAAATGCCTTTTCAATGTCTGCCACTAACGCAACTCTTTTCTCCCTAAACCTAATGAAAATGTGAAATAACAATGGTGCTAAATTGGGTCCCACATGCAAACAGTCATTAAGCGAGGAATCTTTTGGTGACTCTTTACATGACGCATCATAAACAACTCGCACCTTGGTTGTCTTCCCATCTTTACGAACAGCTGCATGATGTGGTAGGTAATGTATTTTATCGGCTCGCTCTAATTCTATGACTGGTTCTATAACACCGCTACTCAACTGATCCTTGATTGTCTTGTCATGCTATCAAAAATGTCTGGTTCTTTCTTCAGCCGGACTAACTGACCTTTTAGTCTTTTCAAGCTTACATTAAAGTTTGTAGAATCAAATCTATGTATTTCCTTCCAAGGCAATTTAACACTGTATCTTTTACCATTAAACACAATAGAATCCTTCAAAGACTCGTGAATCTCGTCCTCTTGAAATTGCGATTGACATTCATATCCAAATTCAAATTGCTAGAGCTTTCATGAGCAATGAAGTTTACTTGAGTGTGTAAGTTTTCTAAATCGTTTCTTGCTTTCATGGGCTCGGAGAACACCCAACCTAATTTAGTAGACACAGCCACCGGTTCATTTACCTGTCCCCGAACAGCATTTCCTTCCTGAAACCACCAAAGATAATGAGCTCCGACCAAAACCTCAATTTCCAAAACATCCTTATCCTTGTAAACATCTGAAAGCCACAGACCTTTTAAATGAGAATAATCCCTTTTTCTCAACTCCACATGTTCATTTCTAAGTTGAGATACACAGTCTACACTATATGCTTCAATATTCACACTCTCTCCCCCCGTAACTGAAGTCAACTCTAATTGAAACACTTCTCGCAATTTACCTTCAGCCTTCTCTTGACCAAATGATTTGATATCTACCTATTCCTTTCTGATAGACTGAATGCCTGCTCTCTGTATTATCTTTCTTTTTCACAAATGACTTGTGACTTCCTGAATCAAATAAGACTCTGACTCTAACACTTCCCTTATCTCCCTTAATAAAAGCCTGTGCTGTCTGTAATTCTACCATACAATGAGATCCCAAAATAGAATGGTTGGTTTGAACATCGCCGGAAAGAATCCCATTGGCTTCACAATTGACCTTCCCACATGCATTACATTTATTAATATTATTACAATTTTTACTGACATGTCCTTTCTTCAAGCAAATAAAACATCTTCCGTACTTACGAATCAGCTGTTTTCTCTTATTTACATTAAGGACTTTCTTACATTCCTCCGGTCTGTGTTCTCCGAGACAGTAAACGCAGTTTCGTGCTGCTTTATCGTTTGTTGACCCCTCGTTGCGACCTTCGTGTTTTGCTTGAAGCGCTGACGCCGACCCGATTCGTCTATAATGTCTCGATCTTTCTCGTTGTTTCTCCCCGTCATTTCCCTTGCTCCTTTCTCCGATCGGCTTGTGAGCTTCTCGAAGCTCTAACTCTTTAAGAATCGCATTCAACGCATCTTTCATTGACCACTCAGCGAAATCGTCAATCGAAAGGCGTCCGGTAATTTCGCAATAACTTCTGGTACTACGATTGCTGAATACGCGGCTTCGTCCACTCCTAGGGCCTTTAACCCACGGTAGTTCGTCTCGCAGGTGTCGTATAACCGCCGTAGCTGGTCGACATCTCCTTCGTCCGTTATGGATTTAACATTCATCAGCTCTTGGATGTGTGCTTTCTGGATCACGTTCTTTTTGCCGTATCTAACTTTCAATAATTCTACTGCTTCGTAATAGCTCGCCGAAGTTAACGCAAATCCCGATATTGTCGATCTTGCGGGTTCGAGTAAAAGACTCCTCAAGTGCGCAAACTTGTCTACGTCCGCCAATCCATCATTGCTATTCACCGCACTGTCGAACGAATCCCAAAACTTTTGTCATTCCAGTAACCGTCCGCTAAATTTCTTTACTTCCAGCTTTGGGAGTTTTGCTCGAATAACTCTTTGTGTCTCACTACTCGAACTGCTATTCAATGTGTCGTTCAATGTCCTTGTTGCCGTTTCAACTAGGGGAATGTACTCCTTGATGATATCGTTTGAATCCAAAATTAGTCTCTCGAATTCCGCTCGTATCTTATCTGCATCTTCTATTTCTTTACAAAGTTATACATCAATTCCAATTTCCTTACTCGTTCACAGGCATCAACAAAAGACAATGCCGTCTTAATTTGACCCTTCTAAAATACTCAATAATCATAAGTTCCTTTTTCCGCTTTAACGATAAGTTCCTAGTCTCAAATAACAATCATAATTTATTTACATAATTTCCGACACTTTCGTCTCACCTTCATCTGTGTTAGGGAGCTTAAGAGAGATCTGTGTATTAATGTTCTTACAGTGCTGGCTTTATGTTTTTTGTCATGGTGTCAATGAAAATCAAGGTACTTGTCTGTATGTGTGGGCTTTCTGTACATTTTTTAACATGGTCGAGCCGGAAAAACATTTCCACGGCTATGCAGTTCTTCGATACATAAAAGGACTTACTGAAACACTAACACGCCCCTTGCAAAAATATGATATAAGAGTCACTAACAAACCCCTTAAGACATTACAACAAGAATTCCTATCACCCAAACACCGACCACCTATTGAATAGCAAACCTATGCCATCTATAAAATACCTTGCAAAGAATGTGATTGTAGTTATATCGGTGAAACAGGAAGATGTTTCCAGAGAAGAAAAAAGGAACACATGAGGAGTATCAAATTGGGAAACACTCGGGGGTCAAACATCGCTATCCATGCTTGGGACAATAATCATAAAATTGAAAACGCTTGTATTATTGACAGAGGAAACTACAGAACACAAAAAGATTTAGAATCATGGCACACTGGAATAACCAAAGCAGTTGATAAAAACTCAAAACCACTTCCAGCACAATATAAAATTCTTTTAAAAAAACAATAATTATGCCTATCACACAGAACATTTCAGCATATTACTTTATTTCCGCTTTTTTATGCATTTATATAGTGTTAAACACTGTTAATTTTAATGAGTCATTTCAACTCCAAAAGTGGAGTACAATAAAAAGGTGCAGAATGTCTCCTTTTTTGGACTTAAATTTTACTACAAAATTTTAACTCCATTTTTGGAGTAAGCGTAACTCCAAAAGTGGAGTTAAAATAACTCTTCTCTTCTTACGGAGTTGTTTTGTTATGTAGAAATTATAACTCCCTGTAGTTAGGACAGTTTGACAAAACACACGAAGAACAATTTTTTAATTAACAAATATAATAACGACAAGAAATGCAGTTTTAAAAAAAATAAAAAAGATATGCATAATAATTATATCTAAAACGTCAATATAGCTATATAAAATACCATCTTTCTGTAAATTTATGGCTGCTCGATGAATTACTTTAATTCTTAACAAATACATTCCCTTCCGAGGTGGGATATGCAATATTAAATATATAATAGCAGCTCACTAAAATTGCCAAACCTTGCACTGGCAAAATTGAGCTATTAAGTTTTGAAATAATTTCCCCTCTGCAGCAATGTATAAAGGGACAGACAGTTCATAGTCCCTCTGCTGACTAGCTTTGGAGTCAAAGACTTCATTATAACTTCATCAATTGATTCCCCCTCCTGTATGCCAAAACCAAAAAAAAATTATCAGAAAAAAACAACAAAAAATACAAGATAAGAATGCCTTACTCAATTAGAAACAGAGCAATCCGGTGGCTGACGTACAAAAATAAATCTTTCACTAAAATAGAGGGACTGCATGTTACGTCATAACCGCCATGTTGGTGGTCAAATACAAACGAATATTTCATTAATGTATTGTGGGCACCAGCCATCGTGGGCGAGCCCCGTTGTTTGATAATCCCCTGGAGTTTGGTTTCAATCCAAGAATACTTACTGAGCAAATGTGAAGTAAGCCTGAATGTTTTGTAGTATGTTCTTTTATCAAAAGTGAAAGAACTATTAAGCAGCCGAAAGCTTGTTCAATAAAAAATTTTATATCAGTGAACGTTTGACTGCATTATGTATAATCCTGATATCGCATCACGCATTTTTTCTAATATTGTTGTCGTTAATGACATACCCATCATCTTAATAAAGTAAATGGTTTGAACACGGGAGTATCGTTACATGTTTGTAAATGTAGATCGTCCAGGTTGGTATAGTCCTGAGAAGGACTGTTTTTGTTGTTGTTGACTGACGTTTTGACAATCTTAGTGGTAGTCATCTTCAGAGTCAAAACTCTAACCCATCATCTCTTATAATGACCAGCTAATTGAGTCCTTATATAAAAGTTAATTATAGAAAAAAGTATATATAACATCCAGTAGCTAGCTTTCCAAATATTCATTCATATAAAAAAGCCAACAAGGAATAAAATGATAACTTTGAACTTTAAAATAAAGAACAAATAGTAGAATTGTGGCAAAAAAAGGCCATTGGATCAAAGAAAGCAAAAAATTTAGTGACGAGATTAAATGACATAAAATTTTACTCGTGAACACTAGAAATAAATTAGCTATGATATACATTTTCTTTCTCTTGCATTTAATATAATCGAATGAGTAAAAAGTTTTATTCACCTAGTAATGAAACATTGCACATTTATCTACGTTCATACGCGAGGCAAACAAAAAGTACCGTCCTTGATAGTTGGAGGCTTCCTTGTAAAACCCATAAACTGGGAACCACAGTTTCATTCGCTGTTCTCAACTTTTGGATTCTATCTTGATTTTTTTTATAAATGCTTGCCAAGTACCAAATCTTTTTGGTTTTTAATAAGGGGTAATTATCTGCCGACGATATCACTCAAACGAAGATCTTTAGAAAACCGTCATTAATACATTTAAGAAAGCCACAATAAATTTAATATTATGCTATATTTTTCATGTACTCAGTTGAATAAAAACAGATTTAAGTTTTGTTGATGATTTATATCTATAACAGCAAGACTTTTTTGTGTTTATATAGATTGCAATATATTGTGTTGTCGTTGCAAATCATCTCTCTAATTAGAACACACATGCTACGTTTTTAACTGAAAATGTTACATGTTTGTTGATGTCTGACTGACAATGCACGTAACCGTCAAACTATAACGACGGAAGTTTGTATTTTTTTTACTAGTTTTTATCGTAAAAGGAATTTGATACATTTCAAGAAAATAAAAATGTCCTGGAAATGGTCAGCAGAGAGCCAAAACAGACAATTTTGTGTAGATATAGATGCTAATATTATTAACAAAAAACAAATGAAATAAAAACCCGTGACATAAAGTATTCGATATTAATCCATATGCCAAATAACTACAGTTTGTTTACTGGCAATCGAAACCTAGTCCGTTCAAACATTGTATTCACAAACGCACGATATTTCAGCAACAAATTCAATTGCGGAAATTGACTTTGCTTATTCAATTAATATATCTGAATTTCAGCGTTCAGAGAAGTGATGAGCATGAGCTTGGATCCTTTTCGGAGACTCGATCAGAAGTCAAATATGAACTCTTCGGGATGTTTTTACTATTGCAAAAAGGAATTATGCTTCTACTCGAACAAGCTTTCAAAATAATCGCAATTTTTCTTTCACGAAAACCACTTCATGTAATATCCTTTATTGTTCTGGTTGCCATAGCACTATCTACAGGATTTGTCAAGCTTGAGGTTGAAGAAAATGTAAAATATTTGTTTTTACCTGAAGACAGTCAAGCATCACAGGACATTAAGAAAGCAAGAAGCCTTGGGTTTGAACTAGAATTTCGAATGGAAGAAATACTCATTTTGCCACAGGGAAACAGATCTGTTCTCTCATATGAATGTTTGTCAGAGATGTTGTCTTTGTACAACATGGTAGCAAATATATCGGGATATGATCAACATTGTTATAGATCCAGCCAAAATACAGGATGTGTTTCGACAAATCTACTTGAAATCTTTGATTTTCAAGCGAAAAACTTGATTAACGTCTCTTCAAAAATACATGCAACGCTAAAGAATAACAGTTTTCTCATGGCAAATGGAAGAACATTAAACGAGAATTTCAACACTATTTTCGGAAAATCAGCTTCGCCTCTTACAATTAATTCTACGAATGGCTTACGAATGGTTTTTTTTATGAATGAATATTCAAGAAAAAGTAAACAACGGGAAGACATTCTTGAGTGGGAAAAAAAGTTTCTTGAGGTGTCTTCTTCATTTTCAAAGAACACAAAGTACTCCAAAATATATTTTGCAGCGGAAAGAAGCCTTGATGATTCGGTGGATGATAGTACTAGGTCTGATATTGCATTATTTACAATAACATTTGTTATTATGGGGTTTTTCAGCGGTATAGTGAACGGCAGAGGTGGTAATTTACAATTCGGACATCAACTCTTAGGTTTTGCTTCATTGTTATCCATATATTTAGGTATATCAGCTTCATTAGGATTTTTGATGTATATTGGGGTTCCATTTGTAAGTTTAGTTGGAGTTCTACCATTCTTGATTGTTAGCATTGGTATTGATGATGTATTCATTATATTACATGAGCTTGATGTAATGTCTCGTCAGGATATCCCAGCTTTATATATGCTTATAGGTACTATGGTTCGCAGTGGTCCAACCATCACCATAACAACGCTAACAGACTTAGTTGCTTTTGCCGTAAGCTGCCGTTCTCTTTTCCCAGCAATCCGCTTTTTCTGTACCTACGCTGCTCTGTCAATAGTCGCAGCATTTTTTATGATTTTGACAGTTTTCGCTACCTGTGTTTGGTTTGATATCAAAAGAATCAACTCTCAACGCATGGATATTCTACCTTGTATCATTGCATCACCTAGAATAATTCGTTGCTCAGAATCTAGGAAACATGATTTCACCTTCGTTCTGACAGGACTGGGAAAATTCATAACAAGTAGATTGGGAAAAATGACTGTTCTGATGGCGTCCGTGCTTCTTCTATCCGCTGGAATTTACGGAGCAATTAATATTGATCAAAGATTTAACAGACAACTTTTAACAACTAAAGATTCACAGTTTCGCAGATTCTTGGACGTCTACGAAGAAAGTTTTAATCTCAATATAGAGGTCAATCTAATTTTTCCTGGAAAAAATCAGACAAGTGGCGAAATTCAGGACATGTACATGCAGGCTGAAAATGTTGTTAAAAATAATAAACATTTTACTGCGAGATCTGTGTCTTGGTTGCGTGAATATTTGTCTTGGGCAAAAGAAAATAATTTGGACGTTAACCAAAGTAAGATATTCTATAAGAATTTGAGGCATTTTATTGGATTACCAGAGTACAGGCGATTCTTACAAGATGTTAAGTTCTCAGAAGATAAAAGCCATTTGACAGCATCAAGAATGTTGATATATTCCAAAAGTAGCCCAGACTCCATTTTCCAACGAGACATGATGACCAGTCTTAGAGATGACTTAACACTCAAGCGTGTGAACGCATTTGCTGCGTCGTTGCAATTTATATACTTTGAGCAGTATGCCCATGTTTTAAAAGAAACAATCACAAACTTAATTGTCGCAGCCATTTCAATTCTCTTAATATCATCAATATTTCTGAATCATTTCTCTGTCATTTTTTGTCTTTTTTTGGGATTTGTTGCTCTAATAATTGAACTTCTCGGAGTGATGTACTTTTGGAATGTATCATTAAATTCAATCTCCATGATTAATCTAGTCATGGCACTCGGCTTTTCTGTCGACTACAATACTCACATTGCTTATCACTTTCTTACATCTAAAGCGACGTCACCTGAATTACGTGCAATCGATGCCCTACACAATATTGGTGGAAGTGTTCTTCTGGGTGGCTTGAGCACCTTTCTGGGAATGTTGCCAACAGGCTTTGCTTCATCAACTGTATTTCAAATTTTTTTCAAGATGTTTGTTGGAATTGTAGGGCTTGGTTTGCTTCATGGCTTGGTAATATTACCCGTTTTCCTCACAATTATAGGAAAAGTCTGTGATTTTCGTGAAAAAAATCTCAATTCATTTTTACAGAAATGGAGACGTTTTCGGCACAAGCGCAATATTCAAAAAAATCGTCCTTCTACCTTAAAAAAAGACACTCAAGTAACACAAAGAAATATTCCAATTGCAGTTAGTGGAATAGGTTGTCGTTTTCCTGGAGGAGCAAATTCAAAAGATGCTTTTTGGAACATGCTTGTTGAAGGTCGTGCCGGTCATGGATCTTACCCTACAAATAGACCAACTTCTAAAAAATATATGGAAAATTTCAACCCAAGTAAAGATGTTCCAGGCAAAAATTATGTTGTCAGTGGAGCTTTTCTAGACCACGTCACTGGCTTTGATAATCAGTTTTTTGGAATATCTTCAATCGAAGCTCAGTCAATGGATCCCCAACAGCGCTTGCTACTACAAGTAGTCTATGAAGCAATTGAAGACGCTGGCATTCGCTTGGAAGATTTGCAACAATGCAAAACAGGTGTTTATGCCGGAAGTATGAATTTAGACCATAGTTCCTTTGTTTTAGGTGACTCAAATATTCGAAATATCGATCAGTTTGCTTCAACAGGATCTGCTTCCTCTATTATTGCCAACAGAATTTCGTTTTGTTTCAATTTAACTGGTCCAAGTTTAACTGTCGACACCGCCTGTTCATCTTCTTTGGTGGCTCTTGATTTGGCTTTTAATCATCTTCAAAGTGGTGAATGTGATGTAGCTATTGTTTGTGCACCTAATTTAATTTTCAACAGTATGCATTTTCACTTGGCAAGTTGCAAAACTCAACTGTTAGCTCAGGATGGTCGTTGTAAGTGTTTTGATGTTAAAGGAGATGGATATGGTAGGGGTGAAGGTGTAGCTGCTATAATTATAAAATCTACAGAGTCAGCTTTAGATGACCGTGACGAAATTTACGCTGAAATTCTTGCATGTGGAGTAAACAACGATGGTCAAACAGAAAGTACAATTACTTCACCGAGTGACATTGCTCAAGGCCATTTGTTTAAAAAAGTCCTTGAAGAGTCAGGTCTATCGAAAGATGACATACAATATGTTGAAGCTCATGGAACTGGTACAGCAGTAGGTGATGTTGTGGAGATGGCGTCATTGGCATCAGTTTATGGAAATAGCAGCAATCGAATACTTCGTGTAGGCTCAGTAAAGTCCAATATCAATCACACAGAATCTACAGCTGGCCTGGCTGGTTTGATAAAAACCTGTTTAATGATAAAAAATGCTCAGTTTGTGCCAACTATTAATGTTCATGAGGTAAAATCGCAACTTAGATTGCCAGAAAGAAAAATGATGGTGCAAGTTTGCAATGAAACATGGAAAACCGACAATGGTGCTCCAAGAGCTGCTGCAGTCTCTTCGTATGGCTTTGGTGGTACAAATGCTCATGCTATTCTAAAAGAAGTTACCAAGCTTCCAGCTGTTGTGATGCCCACTCGACAGATAAATCATCGTGTAATGACATTATCTGCTGCTTCAAAAAAGGATTTAACTGAAATGGCAAGGAAAATGTGTGGTTTACTCAAAACAATAGCTGACGACGACGAACTTTGAAAGATAACATTTGCTACTCTTTGAATGAAAGGTACTCACTTCATGCACATCGTTTAGCTCTTGCTTTTATCAACATCCATGATGCAGTAATGGTTTTAGACAAATTTTCTAAACAAGAGATTGGTTGGGAAAAATTATTGGCAGTTGGTCACATTACGAATAACCACAAAAAGTTTGTTTTCTTGTATGGTGGACAAGGATCTCAGTGGTATGGGATGGCAAAGGACATGATAAAACATGAACCCGTATTTAAAGAAAGCATTCAAAAAATTGATGTTCTATTAAAACAATACAATGCTACATGGTCCTTGATGCACGAACTCAACCAGCCTGAGGAATTGTCTCGTCTTCATGAAAATCCGATCGGACAAACAGCATTGTTTGCTGTTCATGTGGCAATAACTGAACTGTTTAAATCTTGGAATTTGGTACCATCAGCTGTTATTGGTCACAGCCTTGGTGAAATATCAGCAGCTTGGGCATGTGGTGCTTTGCATTTAAGGAAAGCATTGCAATTAGTTTTATTTCGATCACAGTTACATGAACAGTGTTCTACAACTGGTTGTATGGCTGCCATAGGCCTTTCATTTGAGGAAACAAGAAGAATGTTAAACGTGCTTAGATTAGAAAATAAAGTTGATATAGCAGTCGTAAACAACCCTGGAAGCGTTGTACTTTCTGGTGGAAAAGATTCGATGGAAGAGGTAGAAACTCATGTTTCAAGCACCATGGATAATGTATTCTTTAAAAAGTTACAGACGTCACGGGCTTATCACAGTCAAGAAATGGAGGAAATTAAAGAAGCATTTTTCTTAAAACTTTTGATTTTAACGTTCGCCAAACGGAAAGCACCATACCGTTTTTCTCCACTGTGACAGGGACTCAATTGTCTGGTCAGCAACTTTCACTTGAGCATTGGTGGAAAAATATCCGTCAAACAGTCTTACTTGAGCCCGCACTAAGAGCAATGTTTTCCGATGGATATCACTTCTTTGTGGAATTGAATGCAGCTCCACAGCTTTCTTATCACGTTCGACAAACATGGTCAAATTATCAAAAATCTCAGTCTCACAGAACAAACAACTTTGCAGTGATTCAAACAATTCCAAAACGTTCAGTAAAAGAACAGCACTTATATTTTCTTCAGAATAGTGCTTGTCAGCTTTTTGTAAACGGCGTTTCTCTTTCGTGGCATAACGTACAAGGCTCTGGAACAAAAACGTTTTTCCGGCGACCAACATATCCATGGCAAGAGACTGAAATTTGGTTCCGTGAAGAGCCTCACTCTGAGTGTGTTAACTTCCTTGCAAAAAAAACACAAGAAGAGTATGAATTAAATGCATCCAAGATAACATTTCATCCTCTTCTTGGCAAAACAGTCACAACTTTGGCTTTCACTGGTTTGCAAGCATGGGAATCTGATATCACCCTACATGACGTAGCTTACATTGCCGACCACAAGTTTGTAGACCAAGATATTCCTGTCATACCGGGAGCAGTATTTGTTGAGATGATCCTTGCTATGTCAATTCATGTTTCGCCAGGTTTAGCACCATATATTGAGAGTTTGAGCTTTGATAATCTGCTCTCGTTATCCAGCAAAGATTCCCTTCTATTTCGCACTCGTCTTTTGCCTTGTAAATATGAAAGAGGAAGCCGCCAATTTCAAATCACAAATGTTTACGAGAAAGACAATGAGGTTTTGCTTTCAGTTGGATCATTAACAACAAATGAAAACTACGATTTCAAAGAAAAAGGTAGTATATACTTTCTTTCATGGTAACCTTTACTTCAGAAACGTTTTTTTAGTCTTAACATGAATGATAATAACATTTGAGCCTCATTTTTGATACTGGTGCAGCTGCAGCTCATATTTTCTACTACTAGTTTCAACTAATGTTTTTAGAGACTCAATCAATCTAACTAAACTTAGCTAAAAAGTGTTTTTAGCTAATTATGATAAGTGCAGTTCCCACACATATTAAAAAGACACACTTTTCATACTTTTCTTTTCCTCAATTTTGGATTTCTTTATTCCCATGTTTTCAATAATTTTATTATTGCAAGTTGCAGAAAACCGTCAAGGGGGCAATGATCGTGGAGTTGAAGATTTCAAAATTGGAATGATGAGATGGAGTAGAAAAGTTTTTGAAGATGAACGTCTAAAGAAAGGTTTCAACTTTGGAACGCAGTTTGACTTGATTAATGATGCATGGCTTAGTGAAACGAAAGCCCTTGCTCTCATTTGTCCTACCAAAGAAATTATTGAAGAAGCCTCTGCTTATGTTATTCATCCCGCCATAATTGATGCTTGTTTACAAACAACGCTTCTCTTCAATACAATGGAAGGAAAAATTGTTCCAAAGAAAATCACACATTTGACCATGCTTCGTAGACCTCGTCATTTTGAAAATCTGTTTGCTTATACAACAAATAATAAATCAGGTTTCAAGATTTTGTTGATGGACGGTAATGCAAGACCAATTTTAATAATCGAAAAACTTGTTTTTGCCAAGATTCCATCAAATGTAAGTGAAGCGAATTTTCAAAATTTGTTCCTGAGTTCACAATGGGAAAAGATGAGCTCTGAATTACCTGAGTGTATGCATCATAACGTTTGGCTCATCATCAAAGATCAATCTACCTTTGGTGAGCAATTTATCCGAAACATCCCAGAAGGCGACAATGTGAAAATTGTTGAAAAATTAGATTCCCTTTCTGAAATACTTGATGAAATCCTTGTAACGCTCAGTGCAGACCAAAGGCTGCTTGTGCTCAATTTTTTGCCTACAGAAACGAGAAACTTTAATGCAATACCGTCCAACTTTAAAGAAATTCACCCTCTTTCCTTTGAGAGTTCCCTAACTGTTTCTCAGGAAATTTGTAAGAGACAGGCTTACGTTAAAAGCATTCGAATTATTTTTGTTACTTCAGGTGTGATAACAGTTGTAGGCAATAATGACGCAAATGACTTTTCATCATTTCCATGGGCATCGTCTGTGTTTGGTTTTAGAAGAAGTTTATCTGAAGAGTTTCCGCAACTGACTTCAGCTGTCATAGATTTATCATGCAATCCAAGACAGAAAGATCTTCAGTTGATGGTAAAAGATGTGACAAGTGAAACAATAGAAGAGGAAATAGCATATAGAAATGGAGAGCGTTATGTCAACCGTGTGAAAAAGTTAAACGACTGGGACAAAGGAGTTTCGAAAAAGAAACTGTCACATCTAAAAAAATGGAAAGATGCAACCTTTCAAAATTGCATTGTGGTCTGAAAACCTTTTCTTACAAAAAACGACACAACAAGATGTAGATAAGGAAACACCGACCATTGAAGTTTACTATGCCAATCCTGCTCTTCAAAAGCCTTGGAAAAAAGCAAAATATCTGATTATCTGAGTTTTTCTGGAAAATTAAATTCCAAGAAAATGGATTCCCGTATTGTAACTGGTTTTTGCAAAGTTGGTGACCTTGAAACTTTCATGGACGTCGAACAATGCTATTTCGTAAATATCAACCCACATTTCAACATTCAACAAGCAACTTTATTCAGTTTTCCCCTGGCTTTGGCATACCATCTTCTTAAAAACGTTTTAGCATTTTCAAAAGAAGAGACTGTTTTGATATATCATCAAAATCAAAATATTTCTTACATCATTGCATGTGTGGCGATGTCCATCGGTGTTCGGCCCGTATGTTATGTAAACGAAGTGAAAAACACAAAGCTCATGAAAAGCGATAAAGACTTAACAGTTATTACTGACAATGAAATTGTAAGAGACGAGTTGGGAACAACTTTTTTCGACGCTATATGCATTCTTAGCAACTTAAATAGTTTTGTTACTTGCAAAGTTGTAAAACACCTAAAACCTGGAGGTAGCGTGGTTCTTGTGAATGAAAATGAAGAGGAAAAGATGAACTTGGCTATTCATGGCAGTGACATCAAAGTTATCATGAGCAGTCTAAAATGTTCCATCACAAATTCTCAGTTCTTTTCACAAACTCTTGATAGTTGTTTTGCAGCTTTAGAAACTTCACGACGTTTGCAATATGTGCTAAATATACCATACTGCGATGAAAGCATCTTTGACATAATGGGTGAATCCAGTAATAAAGTTTTCAATTCTTCTGAAAAAAATCAAGATGGCCTCTACACAATATCAATGCAACCTGAGAATCTTCCAGAAAGTTTTAATTTTTACAGTCTTCCAATGGATGAAAACGGCTTTAAACACGATCGTGCTTATCTTGTCGTTGGAGGTGTTCGTGGATTTGGATTTGAAATTGCCAAATGGATGATTTTAAATGGCGCAAAAACAGTCATCTGCACCGCTCGCTCTCCTCCTAATCAAGAAAAACTTGCTGAACTTCATCGTTTACAAACAGAGACCTCCTCGATTATTGTGCATCGACAAGTAGATGTCACATCGATAGAACAGATGAAACGTCTGGCAAAAGAAATGGAAAGTATGCCTCCCTTAGCTGGAATTGTCTTCTCTGCGATGGTTCTAGCTGATCAATTACTTGGTGAGGCTGACCTAGAAACATGCAAAAGGGTTGTGGAAACGAAAGTGAAAGGTAAGTTTTTCTTTGCTAAAAAAGTATTTTTAGTGACAAAAATTTAGATTCAAAGCATGTACATTTCTGCAGAGAAACTCGTTTTTTGTATAATTATACAAGCACGTTATTCATCGCTTTATTTTTTGTCATTTTTCGACAATTACTCATCATTCTTTGGCATTCACTCTCACAAAGTTTCAGTCCTTGTGAAAAAAGCTACAAAAATATAATTTATGTTTTCCATCAGGCGGTATGGTTCTTCATGAGCTTAGTCTTTCAATGGATCTTGACTTCTTCATCACATTTTCATCAGTCTCAGGAGTTCTTGGAAATTCTGGTCAGATAGCATATGCTGCTGCAAACACGTTTTTAGATGAACTTTGTGAATACCGCTTGCACAAATTGGGTCTGCCAGGTTTGTCGATTGCGTGGGGACCAATAACTGGGGCTGGCGTTCTCCAAAGAAATGCAGAAATTGTGCCGATACTTGAGTCGAGCGGGTTTTCTCCTTTGCATTATACTACAGGTAAATTATTTGGCAAAAGTACAGAACATACTTGAAAAAATATTACGGCAATTCGTTCAAAATAGTTGTTCAACCCTAAACATTAGCCAACAAGTACACTAGAGGCATCTAGTACAAGGTGTAAAGAATGTATGAAAAATGCATATCAATATGCTGTTGGAACTTGGAAGTTTGGTCAAGCAAATTTCCAGGCAGGGGCGTAACTTGACCTGGTGTGCATATTCATATATATTCAGCATATATTCAGTTGTACCTGACTGATTTCTCGTTGATTGGCCATTTTGCTTGAAATGACGCTTGCCATATAATCAATTGATTTCAAACATTTTTTAGCCATCGACTGTTTAGAACGTCTTCTCTTGGGGGATGGAACAATTGCTTCTGTTTGTATATGTCCAATAAATTGGGAAATTTATCTAAAAAATCATCCATCTTCGCGGCTACAAATTATCAGAGAATTAGAAAATGTTACCTCCGGAAAGCATGAAATGTGGTCACTTGAAGACCTCGCTCTACAACCATTGGAATTAAGAATAAAAGAAGTTACAAATGAAGTTCAAACTTTGTTGGCAACGTGGTCTGGAATTGATGAAACTGACTATGATATGAATATTAGCCTTCACAAATATGGCATCGACTCAATGGCTGCTACAACAATAAAAAATAAACTTCAAATTAAACTTGGGGTTATCTTTGAGGTTTGTTCATATGACCTAAATTTTCAAATTTATTCATTTTAGAATGAAAATTAGTAATAAAATCTATTTATAAAAGTCCGATATTTACAAAAGATGCGTTGCGATTGTCCAAATGCTTGTTTTCACGAGGCAATTAGTTTTACCTTATTTTTGATGTGTTTTGTCTTTATTAGTCCCATTATTTCATTCAACCTAAAACAAGTGGTGTAACAATTATCAATGATATTATGGCGCAAATCGATGAGTTGATTGCAAAGAAAAGACAGACAGCAAACAGTGATGACGTAGACGGAACAGTGAACATTAACGGAACTAGTGATGAAAACATTGAAGGCTCACTTATTGAGAAAGAGAAAGTGATCTCATTATATTCTTCAGATGAAGCTAAAATAAACGTATTTATCATCCATGGTAGCCATAAGTCTGCTTTGTCATTGGCTTCGTTTGCTTTGGGCTTTCAAGATCAGGTAAAATTTTCAAGACAGGCACAATAAGACACAGCCAAAGTATGCAATGAAGACTTTTTCCTTGCTATCATTTGTTTCTTGTTACTTTAAGACAAATGTTGCACTATATGGCATTGGAATAGACGAAAACTTTTTGAGACATCAGATTATGGCACAGTAAACACTTTGGCGAAACTATATATTACATTAATTAAAAGTATTCAACGTCTAGGACCATACTACTTGGGTAAGTTTGACATTTTATATTTAATTGTTTTGTCTTTATCCCACTTAGTGGTAGGTTTGTCAAATGACATACAGCTAAATAACCTTTGGGAAACTTCTTACCCTGAATTACTATCGTATTTACTTTGTGTTTCCGCCTTTACTTGTTGTAGCCCATCAAAGTAGCGTAGTCAGCCCGTTTATTTTATTGTGCAATGAAATCCTTTGCAGGTTTTGTTTTTGTAAAAATAAATAATTTTCAAGCAAATAAAGGAATGTTTTTTACAGTGTCCGTCCACTTTATTAGTACAACATAATTTCAATCTGCTGCCCCACAAAACTAATTCGCACACTTTGTTAAAAGGGATTGCTCAGAAAGTCATTTTTGGTTCTAATGGAGAGATTGAAAAAATCAGAAAAACTCTCTTCGCGCATTGAAATATTAGTTGCAGGAAAAATTTTAAAAGAAAAATTAGTCATGCTGAGCATGACAGCAGCCGAACCTCGATTTAGTTCCACTGGTTATTTATTTTACGGCCAAATTAGAGTAAATTGATTGTTATTGTGAAAAGATAACTAACTTTATATCTTTGATTTCAGGGAAAAATTTACAAAACTAATCCTTTGTTAAATATTACTGCTAAATAGTTATGAGAATGTTTTTGCTCTTTTAATTTAAGCGGGATACTCGTTTGGTGGAACTGTTGCTTACGAAATGGCAAGTCAGTTGAAGAGAAACAAGGAGACCGTTGTAATGCTTTTGATGGTTGATACATACGCCTGGTTTCCTAATTCTCTATTGTATGCAAGAGATTTCTATTATAATCAAGCTGAAGTCAACTTAGAAAATGCAATGGACATTGTGGTGAATATATTTTAAACATTAAAATATCATATAAATTACATATATATGAGCTGTCCCTCCTTACAACATAAAATACACAGCATGCATTTTTGCTTGCTGATAAAAGGGCTAATTTTATTTAAAAAACCAAACTTTATAAATGAAGGCAAATCAATTACAAAAGCTCATGTCCATTTGTGATATTTTTCTTTGGATATTTATACCTGGTTCTATATTGATTTAGGTTCGACGACTGATAGAGGTTTCTGCTTATACGTCACTGGGTGTAACAAAAAGTCAAGTTCATGATCTTTACGAGAGCTCCGAAGATTACAGAGCTGTCATTGATGCATTAGAAGATATTGCTAATAAACGAAACATAGAGTTCTTTCTCAGAAGAAATGTCGACACTATTGTTTTTGAGTTGAAGTCAGCTAAAGAAGCTCATCTCAGTTGGCAACCTGCAAAGGTTTGTTTGGAGTTCAACAATTTTAATGAATGGTTTTCAAATGTTTTGAGGTTGCAAAACCCTTCAACGCAACATGCTAACGGCACACCAAATAAACGTGATCACAATTTTATTTTTTGAAAGGCATGTTTTGACGAGAAGATAACCTTCATTAGTTGTGATCAGACGAGTTCAAGCATTCCCTCAGATATTGAGATTTGGAAGGATTTGGTAAAAGAAATGGATATTCTTTACGTTCCTGGAACGCATCATGAATTAATAGATGAAAGTCGTGGACAAATCTGCGGCACAATAATGATGACAACAGCTGTAATGCAGTATCAGTCCTCATTTAAAATTTTAAGTTTTCATCCAGCACGATTTAAGCATCAGGAACGATTAATAGAATCATTGAAGAGGGGGTTTACAGTCTGCAAGCTTGGTACATCAGGTATGTAGAGGGCTGGTAAAAAACTTTATTTCCAGTGAAAATTTTACTCTCAGTTTGAAGATTGTTTGATAATTTCTTTATAAACTCAAAATACAGTTTTTCAAGTTCTCGTGAAAGATTTCTAGGTTTCAATGTACGTGATAAATATTTCTCGTGAAAGATTTCTAGGTTTCAATGTACGTGATAAATACTTCTCGTGAAAGATTTCTAGGTTTCAATGTACGTGATAAATAGTTCTCGTGAAAGATTTCTAGGTTTCAATGTACGTGATAAATAGTTCTCGTGAAAGATTTCTAGGTTTCAATGTACGTGATAAATAGTTCTCGTGAAAGATTTGTAGGTTTCAATGTACGTGATAAATATTTCTCGTGAAAGATTTCTAGGTTTCAATGTACGTGATAAATAGTTCTCGTCTCGTGATAAATAGTTCTCGTGAAAGATTTCTAGGTTTCAATGTACGTGATAAATATTTCTCGTGAAAGATTTCTAGGTTTCAATGTACGTGATAAATAGTTCTCGTGAAAGATTTCTAGGTTTCAATGTACGTGATAAATAGTTCTCGTGAAAGATTTCTAGGTTTCAATGTACGTGATAAATATTTATGACATATATTGTTTTGAAAAGAATTTCTAGGTTTCAATGTACGTGATAAATATTTATGACATATATTGTTTTGAAAAGTCTTCATACAAAACTTTGCCACGTATAAATAAAAAGTAATATTTCTAGGTTTCAATGTACGTGATAAATATTTATGACATATATTGTTTTGAAAAGTTTTCATACAAAAACTTTGCCACGTATAAATAAAAAGTAATACAGGAGATTATATGTAGCAAATATTTTTCGTAAGTTATGGGTAATTTTAAAATTGTGCCTGCCATTAATTTCAACTTTTCGCAACAAAATTTAACAATTGTTAAACTTAAGACAACAAGATTTGAGCATATTGTCTTAGCATTTCAAAATGTCGACAAGCGAGGGTATGTTGTTGTTTTTTTTTTCAGTATATTTTCTCTTTAAGATGTCTAAGATTAATTTGTGTACAAACCTTAACCTACATAATTAATTTAGACAACTTGTATATGGATTTGGTTGTCAGGGTTTCATTAACCAAGCCAACATGCACATTAATATAATGTACACGTATGTGTTGCGTATTGTGATGTGATCATGTGTGAAATATATTCAATGTAATCAGAATATTTCAACTCAATTTGATTGAAAAACATTCTTTTGCATTTAACTTCAGACATGCAGGCTGTAGAAAAACATAAAAAGAGTCTGTCATGCTTTACATTAAATTTATATGTTGTAAACACATTTGATTTTGTTATCATCTGAAAGAATTAAACATTTGCCTCTATGTTTAATTTTTCCTTATAAGAAAATGTAGTTGATAGACAAATGTAGTTGAACTGGCAAACTAACTCTTCAAAAATATAATATCGCGTAACAGTGCTTTTATTGCACTGTTACTCAACGGATTGTCTTACTTGAACATGGTTGAATAATTTTTTTGTCTTTGATGTTCAGGTTTATCAAAGCCAGTGAAAGGAATTTTGCAGCTAAACTCTGAAGAAACAACATTAAACTTTGATCATGTCTTTTTAAGACGACATCAAACGACCAAAATTTTGCTAAAAGGTAATGAACTTCAATATCATTATGCTACATTTGCACATTGGTCATCTTCAATCTGCATCAAAAACTGGACTAGTTTTAAAGTTATTTAACTTTAGTTTGCAAATTTTGTCGTGCAATGTAAATTTCAAAACATTATCATTATTCATTGCTTTAAAAATCTGTTGTTTTTAACATGAGTGAACATAGAAAAATTTACATAGCACGACCAAATATGCGGGATAGCTACGCCATTGATTACACTACCAATCAGTCATTCCTTTGCAACACTGCGCTGTTGCTGTGAGCCTGTGATTAAGTAACATTATCATTTCTTTCTAGCTGCCCGTTTGTATGAGTTATGATTGCTAACGGATTTTTTGTTCTTGTAGAGCTATCAAACATACTTCCAGGCAAACACGTTCGAATTATCAACAAACATCATGGTAACAAAGACTACATAGACTTTTTGGTATGTCTGCTTGGTAGAAAAGGGCAAATGTATGTCTTCCAGTGCAAGGATTTCCAACAGATGAAGAAATTTTTCGACGTATTTCAAGCCATATTTGGGGTGAAATTTTTGCGTTAATCAAATGCATTTTTCAGCAGCACTAAGCACTTTACTCTATTATATCTATCAATTCATGCATTTTACTGAAGAAAAACTAACGAAGCATATCTTTTAATTTATACACGTATTAACACACACGCATATTGACATAAATATTTACACACTTACATATGTATGTATTAATAAACATTATATATTTATATTTATATATAGCATGTATTAATTGATATATATTAATATTTTTCTACATAATACTACATAAATTGTTAATAAACAGTATTGTCACAAAGAGAGATGTCATGATTTTGTGATTTTGAAATAATATGGGTTTATATTTTTATAAAAAGATATTTTCAGGCGTAATGCCACGTTTTGAATACTTTATACACTGCCACATGATCTACAAAACCTTTGACATATTACTTTGCAAGATCCAGTAGCGTTATTTTATCAACGTTTTTGTCCCATGATTGGCTGAAGCCAAAATACATCTAAAATATGTCAAACTCCCCCCTGAAATATTACGTGTTTTTTCGGGGGCCGATGTGTGTTTTGCTTCTTGGCGTTAGAAAAACGTGAAAAAATGATTTGGCGTCGGTTTTTTCTCACATTTTGTGTTTTAAAATTGCATCTGACAGACTTAATTCATACAATAGCAAGATATTTTCGAGGAGAAACATATTCAGCAAGAATTGAGGACGATCAATCGACAAACTAATACAAGTCTACAAGAGGGAACTGAATGTTAAAAAACATGAATAGCTACGATATAAAACATATTTGAATATTCATAACATTTTATACAACTTTATTGCGTATGATTCATGGCTCTTTACGTTTAAATAATGCTCCAGTGATGTATTTTGTTTGATGACAAACAATTTTTTCCTTGTTTATTTCATTATTGTTTTTGTATCATCTACCAAGCTTATCGGCCCGCCGTGATATCATTGTTTTCATTTTCTTTTTCTCCCAGTATTTGCTTTACACAGGCAAAATAAGAATGACGTGTTTCTTATTTGAAAAATGTTCTGGATTTATATGCATTAATATCAATAAAATAGCTTTTCAACGACTCTTACGAAGAGCGTTCACTTTTCTTTATGACATTGAGCTGTGTGTTTATGTGTATTTTCGTGGCATGAAAAATCCTTCTAAAAAACACATTTTTCTCTTCGGCAAATTAGTCGTATTTTTAACGTAACCTTATAGGCTTGTGTATTTAACAAGTGTAAGGCATAACTTAGATTTTTCATAGCCTTACATTTTTCCCTCGAAATAAAAAAACATTTTTGAGAAATCCTTATGGAAACTTTTACTACTGAGTGTCGCTGACGTCATTTAAGAGAGGTTTGTTTGTTTTTCTTTTAACAATATTTACGTTAATTTTTAAATGCATTTTTCTCAATCGCAGAAAGTTAAATCGTTTCGAAACTTTCCAAACAGATGTATTTTACATTGTTTTGACTATTTCCTGAGTTTTGACATCTTGAATTTACCGAGACCTTTCAATAACACATAAAAAGCAGTAAAAAACGCGCGGTTTTTCAGAACGTCAATGCGTATTGTCATATTTTTTCCAAATTTTTTTGAAACTTCTGCCTTGTTAACTATGGAAATATCAAATTTGATTATCATACTTCTGATAGAAATTGCTTTTAGGTGATATAATTGGGGTTTTCGTGCCAAAATTATCTAGTCAAAACAGAAACAATTTTAGTAAAAATCTTTTATAAAGGACTGGGTCTACCTACAAAAAATAGCTTAAGCCCTGATTTACCATTCCAGATATATTTACTTCAATGGGTATAACGCTGTGATACACAAAATACGAGCTTTATATTGTTAACTATAACGTTTCATTGTTGCCTGAGTCACCATTTTATTTTCATGCTACATAACTTGAAATCAATCAAAAACTTATTGTTTGTAATGGCTTAAAATCGTAGAGCTTTCAGATCTTGTTCTCCAGGTAGATTGTGTACTTTGGTACTCAGAGCACTCTTAATGAACTTGTAACCAAGTATAACGATAGTATCATTTGCCCTGATTACATTCTTATCTTCATTGATAACGACTTTGTAATGTAACTCCATTCCGACGACCTGATCTCCACACTTCTGTATCTTATAATTTAGAGCATTTGAAATTAGATAGACACTGGAAATGAAATGAATGTATTATAATATTTTCCATTAAGCGTTCTCGGCAAATGCGCAGAAAAAGTACAAATATAGCTGTTTATTCAGAGAAAAAACTATTGGCAACAACACTTTTGGACCGAAGCGATGAATTTACATAAATAAAGCGATATAACCACCATAAAAAAATTTCGAAAACATGAAGATATTTGTATCGTTTGCATTAGAGGTGTGTTTCATCGCAACACTTTTCTTAGAAGTAAAAGTATGAGAAACATGTCGTATGGTGGCTAATGGCGGAAGTATTTTACTTTAAAATCGCTTGGTATGTAAAATACGACAGTAGAGACTTTTATTTTTTTCTCAGTTACCAAGTCAGATTATTTTTGCTTGCACATAAATTTACTTTGAGAATACCTTTCTTCCTTATGCTTTATTTACCTTCTTAACTTGATTCCAGCGACACAATTCAGTCATCTCTTCACTACTTTTAAATGCAGATATCATCTTCTGAGCAGCATTTGTAAGAAACTCCAAAGCTTGCTCATCTTTGAAGATTGTTTCAAGGTGATTGGTTATTTCACTGATGTCTTTTAAGTTGCTGTATCGTATAACCATCGAGTCTTCCTGTGAATAAATCTGCTCTATGACGTTCTGTGTTATCAGAGGCCGCTGTTCTCTCACTTCCTTCTTCGTTTGTTTTAGTTGTTCATAGACATGCGTATCAAACGACTGCAATTGTGGTTGTGAAGAAGAGGTACCCATTTTCACCGTTTCAATCAATGTTAAATGTGCAATGCGTGACAGTTATAAAGGCATAACATGCAATATAATGCTTTCAAAGGCTTCTTTGTTTGCGCAAAGGATCATGGTCTATCGGCTTTATTTTGGGTTTGTCACCACTTTTATTTGCACTTTGACATGGTTGGATCAGAGCGCAAAGAGGAAAGTGTTCAAAAGGCTGGAGAAAACGTTCAAGACGATGGTGAGATGAATAAAGGAAAAGGACGCAATCGTTTATTTTAACAGCAACATACTTTTTATTTCCGGAATAAAGGATTTCATTTGAAAACATTCTTGGAAATGTCATTTCAAGAATTTGTTTGTTTCCAAGAAAAGACGTCGTATAATTGCTTGGAAACATTCGAGGAAATATAATCAAACTATAAAAATCACAAGAGAAGCCAGAATTCCTTTTGGGTTGATTTCTTGCGATTTATGTATCTTGGCGTTTTAAATGTACTATGTATGTAAACATTTATTGCCACAAAACAGTAGGATTTTTACGATGGCAATTTGATTAATATCTTGAGATATTTTTGAATATTGTCAGTAAAACAGAGGCACGAGATTACAAGCGTAAGCGAAACGATTTTCGGCGATTAAGCGAAATTGCTTTCATCGAAAATTACATTGTTTGTGCTACATCATTTCAAGACACGACGATCAATACGGATGATCGTCATGTCCTTTTACTTTTCTTGCAGTATATAACATAATGGTTACGCGTGTGGCACCTACGTAGTGAAAAGGTAATTTCTGAATTTCGTAAAGAGCAAACCCTTAACCTCACAAAAAGATGTTTTTCCTTGCGTCGATATGGCTGTTCAATGCTATAGAACGAATAAGCACAACTTGACTCGCTGACAAATTACAACACATTTTAACCCACCGCTAGCCAATGTTTAGCACAACAAAATAAATCTAAAATTGTTTAAAATCATTCATTCCACAGTTTCAATAGAATTACTCAGTATGAAATTTGTCAGCTTTCTCGTAGTACAAGCGTATTTGTGTCCTATCGTTGTGTTACGAGCACAAATTGCCTTCGATGTTTGTTGACCGCGAACTATGACCATAATTCCTGGAACGTTGTCTGCATGAGCACGTGCAGTTATTCCATGGAAAACGATACAACTCACTTTCGCAAAAATTAGAAACAATATACATCATCTTCTAACCAAATGACATGACTGGATAAAATTAACAAATGGACGTGTTAAACATGTGTCAAGGCATGGCTTTAGTTATATGCTACCACCCCTCTCTTCTATGGATGAGCCGACAAGAATAACCTTATATTCAGTATTGCATTCAGCAGACGATTTAATTCACAGTGTTATCTTGTAGATGGGCGTGTAGTTGGAAAAAATTTTTGCCGATTATTTGTCGATTAGCAAGAAGTAATCAACCGATGACCGAATATTTAAAAAAATGGCCAATTAATCGTCCTTTCCGATTAGATATCGATTATTATATGGCAAGCGTCATTTCCGGCAAAATAGCGCGCTTTGATTGGCTCAGAAACATTTTTAGCCGTCCATTATTTTCCCGTAATCGACCCCAAGGTCCAAAACGCGTAATTTTACTGTCAAATGTAAACAAACTTTGTAATGCAAACAGCAAAACGCAAAATAAAGAAACGAAAAACCATTTACGAATGTGAGTCGAAGGAAAAACACTTGGAATACAGTTTGACTATCCAGACGATACAATTTGAAACGATTTATTTTTTATGGACGAAAACTAGAAAAGTGAAATCCAACCGGTAAAAAACAGCAAGGACGAGAAAGAAAGCTTCGTCTCAGGTCAAATAATGCCATATAATAATCCTTTTAAGTTTTAATAACCTCACTTTCTCCGTATTTACTGAGAATTATCGAACCTTTGCCTTTTTGTACAAACCTCGCCCTACGGGCTCGGTCTGTACAAAAAGACCTCGGTCCGTTATTTCTTCGTAAAGACCTCGAGCTCGGTTATTAAGGGCTTATTAATCAGCTCACTTAATCTTTTCCATACAAGCCTGGACATGCAACATTTATTACATGCATTATTCGACTAATAATAAACACTAAAACAGCAAACTAATTTATGATGAACATCATCTTTAATATCATAAGCAATTTAATAAAATGTTCAGGAAATTAACCACGGAAGGCCATTCTTGACTGCAGTTTGACAACAAAGTCATTTGTGAATGTGCAGCAGACCAGCTTAAATTAAAACCCGACCGAAGGGTCGCAACTAAGCCAAATATTCTTCACTTTGACAAACACTGACTCCAGCTAAAACTTCCATCCACGATTATAACCTCGCCAACCACCTCTTCCACGACCGCGTCCACGAAAACCACCACGATTAGATTTAGTTGATTTGACATTGCTATCATCTGCACTGGCTCGCATACCCGGTGGGAGATAGTACTTCATTTGCGGTTTTTTCCCATTGGTCGTCTTCTTAGGGGGCGGAGCCATGTCAAAAGTAATGGGAGTTATACCAGCTCTTTTTCGCCTAGAAAAAAGTTAAACGATTCTATTTGTAATACCGCGAACTGGAAAAACTTAAAAACCATGACCAAACGACAATTTAAAAAAAATATAGGAAAAAACAAATTCCGAAAAAAACAAGACATTTTGAGATTACAAAATATGAATCAAAACAAGACGAGAAGTGAACTGGAAATTTTCGACTTTATTTCAAAGTCATCCTCGGACAGAATGAGAAATCACGGAACACCCTAGAAAAACGCAGATTGATGAGTCAAGCTACCATGTTTCATACCATTCACCAATGCCTTGTTGGCACTCAGTTTCCTGATGAAGTCACCAAAAATTAGCAGATTATTCAAGACTACCGAACTGTTCTCTTTTTAGCCAACTATGGTGTAATAATGATATTTATAAATTTTCACTTTATCCTAGGACTACTCTCAGTTAAAACAATTTATGTCCGCAATAGCTGGCGTAAACTTTATACCAGTTTAAGAATGTTGTCCATTCTCTAAATTAACGTGTAAATATTTTTTTATTTATTCATTTGTTATTCTTTTCTTATATTCATTTTATTACATTTACTATTTTAAATTCTTTGTACATACATAGATTATATGATTATACGTATATGTATATGATTAACTTCATCTCTTAGTATAGACTAAAGCTTTTTTTAAGAGTACATTAATAAAGATTGAGAATGGAGTATATTCACGTATAATAGAAGGATTGCTAGATAAATTGCACGCGTGCACAAATGAACAGTTTAAGGGGCTTGTGCGAAGTACACAAGTGTTTACGAATCTGATGATTATCCATACTTGTAAGTGGAGTACAAAAAAAGAAATTTCCATTCCAATATGATACCATATTGTGTAAAAATAGGGTTCAGAGCTCGAGAATGTGACATCTCCTAGAAGAGTATGAAAAGCCAGGTTACTTCACCTGTAGCACGAAACTTACTTTTCTTGTAAAGCTACGTCAGCTGTATCTTCCTGTTTCGTCTTTTCTTCTTGTTTTGGATTTATTGTAGCATTTTCCGAAACAGACTCCTATAAAACAACTCCTCCAATTAGTCCAAGAGATTGAATTAGTGTCACATCGCTTTAAAGACCATACAATATTTTTTCCTTTTGCCAACAAAAAAGAAATGAAGATGTTTGATAGTGTATCTACGAAACTAATACTTACAATTGATTTCGGAGTTGATATGATCCACGAAAGTGAGACGCGACTGTTATATGAAATTGGAGAATGAAGCAGATCCTTAAAACAGAAAAGCAAGAAAAATGAACAGTTTAAGTAATGATCAATGATAACCACCTTTATACTGGTATTCAGTGCGAAGTTATTATGACACATACATTTTTGATAAGTCGTTATCTTTTAAAATGTTATTTTGTTGTTAGTCAACTAGTTTAGTTTTGCTCATCTGTTTGTCAGATTGATTGAATGTTAACTTGATTTGAAGGTTGTGAGCGTACTCTACGCCAATTATGATGTACATACATATATGTAAAAGTATTAATGGTTAGTCAACTAGTTTAGTTTTGCTAATCTGTTTGTCTGATTGATTCAATGTTGACTTGAGTTGGGGGCTGGGAAGGTACTCTACACCGATTATGATGTACATACATATATGTAAAAGTATTAATGGTTAGTCAACTAGTTTACTTTTGCTAATCTGTTTGTCTGATTGATTCAATGTTGACTTGAGTTGGAGGTTGGGAAGGTACTCTACGCCAATTATATGTACATATATATATTTGTAAAAATATTAGTTGTCAGTCAACTAGTTTAGTTTTGCCATTTTTTTTGTCTGATTGATTCAATGTTGACTTGAGTTGGAGGTTGGGAAGGTACTCTACGCCAATTATTATGTACATATTCGTTAAGTATTAGAGGTTAGTACATTACTAATGAAGCTTTCAATTTGAAAGGCATCAATCATCATTACACCCTTTGAAAGGGGAAAAGATGCAATTGCACATGCCTTCTAAGTTCGCCGATACGGAGAAATGCTTACAGCCTGTTTCACACTTGTCCTAAAAGTCGAAAGAATCAGCGCTTTTTGTGCAAGTTGAGCGTTCCTAATATCTCAGTAAACACTATTTCTTGTTCTATACTTGCAGAAATGTCCCTGATATCAGAGAAAGCATAGCGCAAAAAGAATCTTTATTGCTATGGCTTCCTTAAAATCGGAACAAGACTGGGATTACTCGATGTTCACAACAAAATACTCAATGTTTCCTGTTCTAATAATACTTAGTGGAAGTGTAAATACTCAATGTTTACTGTTCTAATAATACTTAGTGGAAGTGTAAATACTCAATGTTTCTTGTTCTAATAATACTTAGAAGAAGTGTAAATACTCAATGTTTCCTGTTCTAATAAAACTTAGTGGAAGTGTAAAGATAAACCTGGTTCACAAAATCAAAGTTCTTGTGGAGCAAACATTTTTTTCTAACAATATTCAATAGGAAACAGAGAAAATTGAATTAGTGCACAAGAAATTTGTCTTTTCTGAAAATATTTGAACGATCGTACCTTGATTAGTGTATGAATGTTTGATGTCGTTCTTAAGGCAATCACTTTCATTTCTGACTCTTTATCTTTGCCTGCTTTGTTGTCTAATGACATTTTTAATTGTTTGATGTACACTTGACACCGCTGACCAACATATTGCAATCTAAATAATGACATTTTTCATTGTTTAATTTAAACTTGGCAACGCTGACCAACAAATTGCAAATGTAACAGTAACGCAGTTCTTCTGTTTCTGATCCTTTAAAGCTGAGAGCTTCGGAAAGTGTGTAATTTTTCACAAAATAAAAATCTTCACAGTTGTATCTTGTAAAAATTTTAATGAAGATGGTTCAAGTTTGAGTGGAAATATTTGCCATCTTAAGCACTGTTTGTGTATTATGTCTATCACGTGATGCGTCATGTGTCTTTATGGAGATCTACCGGTTAAAAGACGACATAACAAAGAGTTGGTCGGGATTGAAATTTGAGCAAGAAAATGTTTAAATTAAAGAATCTTCCTTAGCCATGGGAGAAAATGCAATAAAACATGCATAGCACAGACAGCTTAAGTCCTACAACAAATACAAAACTTGAAGTTTTATATGAGGTTGTTGAGTAACGCCAATAATGAAACCCTAAATCACCCTAAATCACCCTCTTTGCTATAAGTTAGCAATGAAGAAGTTGACAAACCTTAGCTTAAAATCTCGTAGCTTATCCACACCATCATTCGCAGTCAAGAATTCAGGACACTAAAAATGATTACTATGTTTCATACAAACTTTGCTTTGTAATCATATGTATATTTACATGTACCAACGTTATAGACAGTAAACTTATAAACTTTTCACAAACTTACGTACCTTTCGAGCTGCTTGGTGGAAACTATATATCAAACATTCAACGTATGAGAACTCAATCTGTGGTTCAGTTGCTTTATCCGTTGACAGCTTTTCTTCATCTGACACAGGTAAAGGCATGTAAAGCTAAATAGTGAACCAGAACTGTGAGATGTATAAATGCTGATGTTGTATAATTTGGCGATTTAAGGCTTTACTGTGAACAAACACAACAACTTTTGTGAAAGAAAAATTCAATAAAAAACCCAGAAAATTCAGTAATATCCGCTAACTAGGACAAAAAGAAAGCGATACGCTGTAAATAAACATCAATGATTCAGCATCTTCAAGAGCATCGCACAATCTTATATCGAAACACTCACCCTTCCCCCCCCTTAAACTCATCATTGTGCTTTATCAGTAACTGGCTCAATTGGTCACATTTTATATTGACTTTCATTATGTACACCGAGATTCAGTAATCATCGACGAAGTTAAACGCAATTATTGTAAGCTAGGAATCCAAGGATAAGTAATGTAAAGATTCCGACAACAACAGTCTTTTTTTGAGTTTTCCGACTACGTAGTCTCTTCAAGAGTAATCATTTGATCTACGGCATAATATATAATGCTGCACGAGAAAGAATCGGTTCTTCTAGAGTCAGATCCTGACAACTGACATTTAAATGTTAATAATTTTACAACATAAAAAAATGATTTCTCAAAATTTTTGTGATTTGTCAAAATGTGTAAAGAATTTTTAAATAGTACAGCTAAATCAGTCTATATTCAATGCACTGACTAACTTCATCAAATCGCAACAAACCCCCGTAAAGTTTACTTTTGCATTCACCTCCCCCTCCCCTCCCTCCCGTAAAGTTTACTTTATGATGCATGAGTCGTTTGAAACTTCGCTACTCATTACAGTACTTCATATAAGTACGTGTATAAATCAATAGAAATTCATACCAACAATTTCTGAAATATTGCCTCAATTGACGAACGCAAGATTTCCTCCGATAATGTTGACGCACAAATCTCAGCAAGAATTTTATAAACATCCAGCTTAAGTTCACCGTTTTCATCCCCACTACAAATATCTTCAACAACAGGAAGGACTTTTTCCACTATGTACACAAAGAAAGGATCTGCTTTTGCTCCTCTCTAGTATAAAATGTAGAGAAAAATAATGTTTGTCTAGTCAAGTGCGTATGTGTTAGAAGAGACAACTGGCTGCACACAACTTCGTACAGAAACTTTGATTAAGAAATAAAAGATGTTTACTGTGTTCGCACAGGCTTCTGCAAACTATTACGGATAAGAAATAATCCATAAAAGCTTTACAAACATCATTGTACCTACGTGTACCTTAAAGAATGGTATGCCTGCACGTGTACACGTTATAAATTTCTCAAGAGCTTCCATTTCAGTTGGCTAAAATTCAAAAAAAAAACATTGACTATTCAAACAATATACGTGGGGCTAAGGGAGGTTGGTGAATGATTTCCAAGCATTTTAACAACAACAGTAACGCAACTTCAGGGCTCAAAATAACGACCGCTTAACGGATAATTTTTTGTGCCTTGTTGGTCATTTTGACCAACCACATTTTTAAAAGCTCTCCCAATTATACTATAGTCATACCACGCATTCCAACATATTGAGAGCTTAAAACGTCAAATACAAGAATTTTTTGTCTCAAAAAATCATCTTTTCACGTTTTATAGTGCAATTTATCCATGGATTTAATGGTTTGAACCAGGGAGTAACGTCACATACATGTTTATAGATGTAGATCGTCCAGGTTGGTATAGTCCTGAGAAGGACTGTTGGCGTTGTTGTTGACTGACGTTTCGACAACCTTAGCGGTAGTCATCTTCACAGTCAAACGAAGTCTACAAGAACAAATTTCACTTTATTCTGAAGATGAAAACGTCAGTTAAAATCAACACAAACAATCTTTCTCAGGATTCCACCAAATTGAACAATCTACATCCAAAAATATGCGATTTGTCGACATTAACCAACACAACGAGCAATAATGCTATTTACAATACTCCTACACAACAAACCTGAAGTTCACTTTCCAAATCAGCTTGTTCAGCAATAAGATCAACCAAAGCGTCACTTTCTCTTTGCATTGACTTTAATTTCGACATGAGACTAATGAAAACTTGAAATTCCTCACCAGTCACGTCCGGTAGAGCCTGAAATTGTATGAAAGAAACTGAGCTACGTATTTATGGATGAACAATTTATAACGAAAATTACAACAGCCGTTCCACATAATGACACGAAGGTAGTCAACAAATCAAACTCAATTGTATGAAAGAAACTGAGCTATGTATTTATGGATGAACAATTTATTACGAAAATTACAACAGCCGTTCCACATAAAGACACGAAGATAGTCAACAAATCCAACTCATATTTGAAGTATATTTTCATCATCAAGGTTTTATCAGACAAATAAGTATTTCTCAATGACGATTTAAATTTCACAGGCAAGAAAAAATAGTGACGTGAAGATATAGGGAAAACTAACCTTACGAATTTCCTCTACAAGAGTATCACTGGCTTCAGGATTTGGATCGAAAAACTTCGGAATCATTTTCAAAACATTATCTCTAAGGAAGTTTACAGCATGCTCTCTCGATTCATCATCGCCCGCGTTTATTTGTGAGAAAATACCAAGTACTGCTCCTTAAGTTTATAGAAATGATAATCAATTCCTAAACCTTTTACAAACAAAAAGATATCTCCAATCTTCCATTCACGTACGTTATGTTTTTACTTGAATATGAACATACGTATAAATCTCGTATGAATAATTCTAGCCAATCAATACACCGCGTACACAATTTGTTGACGGCTCAAAACTTGAAAAAGACGCGATATAATATAATTTATAGTGTGTAATTTTTTTATCGGTCTTTCGCATCTGAAATGATGCAAAGGCAAGATTCTGCAAAAATAATTGACGTTAAAGTGGCTAGTTTGTATGTGTTTAAGAATGTACATGAATGTACATGAATGTACATGTACATTCTTAAATGATGCGTACGCATAGCTATAAAAGATTTACGAAAAGTTGAAAATGTTATTTTCGAAAGGTTTACGTTACTTTTCCCTTTTTTTATACACCAAAAAATGGCGGGAAAAGACGTACAAATTATAAAATATGCATGCAAAGCATTATGGGTAACCCCGTAACAATATATATTAATAATCTTGAGACAAGCATACCTTTAGCATCCAGTTCTATCACTTCTCGTAGAGCATTTTGCACGACAGCCAATTCCATAGCATTACCTTTTTGAGAAAAAGATTACGTCATCAAATAGAAAAAGATTACGTCATCAAATAGAAAAAGATTACGTTATCAAATAGGAAAAGTTAGAAAAACGAATCCATTGCATGCAATTTAAAAGCAAAACAATTACATTACATGCACTGCATTTTTGCTAAACTGTTATTTCCAAAACTCTTCAATAATAAAATGTGTATGTAAACCGCGAAGGTTGGAGAATGTTTTGGTTTCAGACAGGACAATAATGTTTAAAACATCTTTAGTCATTTCAATAAATGCTAAATCGTTAGCCGAGAGATTGTCATCATTAACCAACAAAAATAGCACAGTCACAAACATTACGTATTACATATATACATACATAGGTACATACGTAGGAAGTTTTTGTGTGATCATTCTCCTTGGAAAACAGTGCTCGATGCGCGTGAGCAGAGCGTAAATATGTGTAGTGATGTTGAGAAAAAATCACAAAACTACAGATTTATCCCGACAAGCCTGTTTCGTGATTGCTCACTCTTCAGGGGATTTAATGAAGAGTGAGTGAGTAATCACGAACAGGCTTGTCGTATGCCCATATAAGGAGAACTCCACGTCATTTTTACGATCAAAAAAAAAAACATTGTCATAGATTTACCTGTCGGAAGAAGTTGGGTGAGAACATCTGCAATTTTCATCAAATAATCTTTCGTCTCATAGCAAAGACTTGGCAACGCTTTGATAGCCAGTCTTCGAATCTAATGGAAAGTAATAAAACAAACTTTGAAGTAGGAGTGATCGGGAAGTTTTGAGCATGCGCGTAGGAGAGCTAACATTCCTGGAAGGGGGGGGGCGATAAATACTTGAACGTTCTGCCATATTTTCACTGACTAACGTTAAAAAATATGCCAAACTTTTCAACTTAAAACTTCCTTGTGCGGGAGGGAGGCTTATACGTAATGTTTTTGCAAGATTCTTAATCCTGGCAATTTTCTACTTAATAAAGGTCGTACATACACAGGTCGTACGTAGTCACCGCCTTTTACCATCATGCATTGCAACGAATCTATATCATTGATCTATGTATTCAACTGGAGCTGTCACGTCATATAAATGAAAGAGATCAATCTTTATAGATCTCTGTTGTCATAACAACTGCACATGCATACTTCAAATATATTATTGTTTATTATGCAATTACTGTACGTACTTCCTTAACTTACGTTAAAATCTTCATCTTCACATAAATCCAAAATACAGTTCAATGCACTCGCTTGGTAATCAGGAAAATACTTAAAGAAACGTGGAATGAAACCAGCACCCAGTCTTTTCTCTCCGTTGCTTCCTTTTGAGCTGTTCAAAATTATCTGATAATCATCAGGAAACTAAAATATAGAAAAACAACTTCATGTCTGAAAGACTAGCAATAACATCCAACATATGTACTTCTTGAAATTCAACTTTCAACACAAATGAACATTTTGATGAAATTACATTTTAAAAATGTGTTAATTTAATGAAATCCAGTGATCACTAAAAACATTTATGAACTCAATACGGAACTTCTTGGATGTGCCGTCTATTATCAGTTTTTAAGTATTAGCCAAATGGAAAACAAATTCTTTGAATAATTATAATTCCCAAACATAAAACTTTTAATAAGGCCATGGATAAAACATCTTATTGATGGTTACGTTAAAGTAAAATTGTAAAAAAATTTTTGAACATAACGGCAATTTACAAACCTTCATTCCATTGAATTTATACCTTCTTACATAGTTAAAGGTTGAAAGTAGTTTCAAGCAATTAAAATGTGTGTTACATGATAGCTTTTATATAACTTTTTATCTGTACATACTTTGATTATCAGATAATTAATAAAAAACTGGTTCTTTCGGCAAAATCCATAACACATTGTTGTGATTATTATATATTGTAAATGAATGTTTATGTTTTCATTTTGTAAGAATCATGAATTATGCATATATTCTGCATGCTCTGAGTCTCAACAGGAAGATTGTTATGACAGAAAGGATGAAAGCGAAGGCAAAAAAGTCCCAAACATACCTAACAGTCAAAATTACTTTGTCAAATTTAAATATATTTTATGCAATTACCACACTACAAAACATGGCAAAATAATATGCTCACAGTTATGCTTGCAAATCTGAAATTATCATTATCTGTACGTCAGTTGAAGATTTCTTAAACACGATAAATTTTTACAGCGATAGGATAAAAAAGCCACAACATATCTTAAGTAAAATTTATTATTTAAGAAACAAAAGATGTTCACTATGTTTGCACAGGCTTGCGTGTGCAAGCTCAGCTACTTATAAACCAATCAGCACATGCATCATATGCTGATTGATCTATGCTAATACTCTACAATTTCATGGGTGACCTACAGTTTGGGTGGGTGTATGACCATGTGATTTTCATGTAATAAAAATTTAGAAGATCCATGTAACATATTTTGTCATAAGTGGCACAGGCATCAGATATCATTTCAGTAAGTTTTGACTACTTTCAGATTATTTAGAAAACACGAACGATTACACAGGGATGTAGAATTTAAATATAAATTATTGTGGTTAAAGGTAAACAAAATATTTATAAGAAAAATTTCAAATCTATTATAAATTGGTGTATGGTGAGAAATATTGATTTTTTTTGGCGTTCCCTGGAAGGTAACTAACAAAATACATAAATGCCGGCTGATTATAGGCAACGGAAAATCCTATATATTCATTTTACCGCCTAATATCGAGATCAGTATATATATAATGAAGATGGTCGATCTTTGAATTAATTTTATCGAAATAACATGTAATTATATAGGCTGTTGTATAATAAACTAAATTATTATCCCCCGAAAACAAGGAACTGCAAAAAATGGTATAATTTATAATTTTCAATGGAAGGACAACATACATCTGGCGATCAATTATTGAATATTTATTTACCTCGCCAGCATTTTCTTTCGCATCTGCTAAGATGCCAAAACTTTTATACAGATCTTCGATGGAACTCATCTTTAAAATTATCTCTAAGATTTTAAACAGAAAACGATTTGCGATAATCTACAAACAGAGCAAATCAAGTCTCCAACATTTCCAATACCCACATGAGTCAATTTTTTAATCGCAACTTCAACTTGGTAAGCATTACATCAAGTACATCCCGCGCGGGGAGAGAGGGTGCGTCTGCGATGCGTTATGGTCATTAAACCATACATATAATAGAACCTATATCTATGCATTCAAATAATTAATCCTAATTATCTATATTTTAAAATGTTGAAAGAGAAGAAAATTACCTGAGATTGACAATGTGTGATTATAAGTGGCAAAAACTATAGAGTCGACAAAAAACGATATACATGTTTGTAATAAAGTAAATGGTTTGAACCCGGGAGTATCGTTATATGTTTGTAAATGATAATCGTCCAGGTTAATAAAGTCATTTACTCCTCATTTGACTCTGAAGATGACTACCGCTAAGGTTGTCGAAACGTCAGTCAACAACAACAAAAACAGTCCTTCTCAGGACTTTATTAACCTGGACGATCATCATTTACAAACATACATGTTTGTAATAAAGTAAATGGTTTCAACCCGGGAGTATCGTTATATGTTTGTAAATGTTATTAGGTTGAGAAGGACTGTTTGTTGTTGTTGACTGACGTTTCGACAACCTTGAAGATGACTACCGCTAAGGTTGTCGAAACGTCAGTCAACAACAACAAAAACAGTCCTTCTCAGGACTTTATTAACCTGGACGATAATCATTTACAAACATATACATGTTTGTATGAGTTCATGCTACGCAATTGATCGCTGAATCCAAAAACGTTTTTCTGCACTCGTTATTTTTTAATATTAATTTAACTCTTTCTGTATTTTGACTGTATATGAATCACATTTACAGTTTGAAAGCTCAAATGACTCTGAAGATGACTACCGCTAAGGTTGTCGAAACGTCAGTCAACAACAACAAAACCAGTCCTTCTCAGGACTATACCAACCTGGACCGGCTGGACGATCGACATTTACAAACAGGTAAGCTATATAGTAGTGGGAACTGTTCATGATGTTGCTAAAGATATGAAAAAATAAGTCATAACGTCTTTCCTCTAAGACGAGAAATCTGATTTCGAAATTGAAGAGGAAGCAATCACTACAAGAGATTTGCAAGAAGATTCAAAGTCTACTTTGCAAACCTTTGTTATATACAGATGGAGTATTGTGAGAAGAGTACTCTAAGGAATGTTATTAACGAGGGATAGTACATGGACCAACAGAGAATGTGGCGACCTCTCCGTGAGATTGTAGAAGGATTAGTTAACGCGTTCATTCACAGGTAGAAAAATAATGTGAACAATTTTCGTTTAGCACAATAAATATATATATAAAGACTTATTATTTGCTATTTTTCTCTAATTTTTGCCAATAGGGTATGATTTAAATAAACGAGTTTCGACATTTTTGGTTTTCTATTTGTTACATTTTTTAAGATGTTTCTGCTTTAAAAAGTCAACTAATGTCTTTTTGAACTTGTAAGTTCCTTTTTACTTAATCGCAGAGTTGTAAAGAAAGTTACCCTTCGCAGAATAGGTTTTTTGTCATTTACAATTATAGCCATGCTTGAAAACTTCCACTCAAAGCTTCCACTTGAAAAAATGAAGATCATGAAGAAAAACAAGCATTAAAGCGACGAAGAATTTATAGCTACTGTCTTTTAATATCATATACTTTGTATAGATGTCTATATCCGGAGAACGGTAACCAATCCTTAGCACAGCAGCTTCTTGGCCATCCTTTTATCTCTCCAAATCCCATGTCGCACGGCTTAAGAAATAACATAACTTCAGACAAGCTTGACGCTGAAAAAGATCACGGTAGAAATGAAAATGGCTGTGATGATGAAGATGAGTCTCCTGATTTGATGCCTATTTCTTTCGGGAACGCTGCGAGAAATTCAAGATTTCCAAATGAATTTGAGGTGTTTTAAATGCTTGGAGAAAGGAAGGTTTGCTTCAGTTGTTAAGGTAACTTTTTATTACATGCATTGTTTAAATAGACGGTAATTTGGTCATTTGAAGGAAATTTTGTACTTGATTTGGAAATGCTTTATATACGCTTAGGTATCTAATAAATTGGACGGCTGTCTCTATGCGATCAAATGAATTCCTTTGAATCCGAAAAGTGTTCTGTTAAATCGAAAAATAGCTCGAGAAGAGAAGTTCCTTTGTAGTTTGAATCATGAAAATATTGCAAGGTAATTTACTATCCAAAATGAATCAAAATTTTATAACATAAGAGTTGAAAGCGAGGTTCAATTAATACGATACAAATTGCTTGTTTTATTAATTGTTATCTTTGTAAAAACTATTATAAAAAAGTAGATAATCCTTTTTTTTCATGAAACCCATGGATGCTTATGTTCATGATGAAAGAGTTATATTGAATAAAGAGGCTCTCGTTCGTCACGAGAGAGTTATGAGAAAGTTTCATTGTAAAAGGTAACATGTAAAAAACGTATAGTCAAAGAGGCAGAAGTTTTTTAACATTTTCAGTATCCTTGGATGTTCTAGTTTCTTTTATGAGATAAACAAAAAGATAAAATTCAAAAGCAAAAAACCCCGTTTTCGGTCCATGCTTCCCGATACCTTGTTAAGCGTAAGGCACTAGAACGCCGCATGTTAACGTTTCGGTAGGAGATTTCGGCCCCTCCACGCTATCCTACTTGGGAGATGCAATAGCAAGCTTCCGCCCATCAGACCCCGAGATCACCTGCGATAGGCTTTGCTCGGGGTACGCAGGGAGAGTGCGGTCGCCACCGAAGTGTGGGCCCCTAAGCCACTGCATACTATATCGCACCCAGCTTCCACTGCTAGTTGACATCTACTATATGAAGTTTTAGCTTTATATATATATACCAAAATTTAAAGGCGTACGAAAGTTGTGGGATAATTGTTATCGTTACTGCGCATGCCCAGATGATTTCTTTGATAATTTGCGACTAAGTGAGTTAGTTGACACAAATGTAGTGCAAGTACATATAGTTAGTCGTTGTCATGACTACGAACAATTACTCGAGTGGACTGCGCATGCTCGAGCGCATGCGCAGACGATTTCTCTATTAAATTGTTACTAAGCATGCTATTTACTTCAAAATTGGTGCTAGTAGATGCAGTTGGTCGTTGCCATGACTTCGTACTTGACCAACTGCTCATGTCGACTGCGCATGCTTAATCAGACTGCGCATGCGCGGATGAGTTATCTGAATATTTCTGACTGAGCTATCTAAATGCTATGGTATTATTTTATGGCAAACGTCATATCTGGCAAAATGGCGCGCTTTGTTTGGCTCGAAAACATTACCGGTGATTATTTTCTGGTAATCGACCACGGTCCAAAACGCGTAATTTTACAGTCAAATGTAAACAATGTAATCAAATGTAAAAAGCAAAATAAACGAAACAAAATACCATTTACGAATGTGAGTAGAATGGAAAACACTGGGAAAACAGTTTAACTTTCCAGACAATACAATTTGAAATGATTTAATTTTTATTGACGAAAACTATAAAAGTGAAAGCCAACCCGTACAAAATAGCAAGGACGAGAAAGAAAGCAAGCTTTGTTTTAGTTCAAGTAATGCCATATAATAAACCTTTTAATAACTTTTCTGTCTTGGTGTTTCTTTCTTTTTGTATGAAGTTCGCCCTAAGGGCTCGGTCTGTACAAAAGGACCTCGTTCCGTTATTTCTCCGTAAAGACCTCGCGCTCTGTATTGAGGGCTAAATAATGAGAATATAAACATTTTGCGCGAAAATTGAAAATCCATCCTGTGTGCAGGTAGGAAAAAGCCCTTATTTTGGGCTGATAATTCGCCATCATGTCTGCCGTTTGAACGGCCTTTTGGCATCGGCTAATACGATTTCATTTTTTTTAATTCATCATGGATATTACAAAACTTTCTCAAATACTAGCATGTACTTTAGATCCCAGTTTGCGAGTTGAAGCTGAAAGACAATTAAATGAGGTTTGTTTGGGAAAATCTGGTATTTTATGTTATGAAAAGTGTACTGAACACCTTGCACGTGTAAAAGGTTAAAAGTATTTGCCTTTGAAGAGGTAATCGCCACAATGCTTTTTTTTAGTTTTATCAAACTCCAGGATTTGTATCTCAGTTGCTTCAAGTCGTGATGTCCACAGATGCTCAACAATCCATACGGCAATCCGGTATGTTAAACTTTTATGCCTTTTATTATGTAAACATCATATTTTTGTGTCAAATTTTATAATCTCCGAGAAGAAAAGATTTTGAAACTCGACTTTAGTTAGTTTGTGGCTTTGAAGATATCTGGCAAGAGCGTATTTCTATCATTGTTTACATAACTCCTTATCTCTCTATGCCCATGATCTTACGTATATATCTGACATCCTTATATCTATAAATTATTGTTATCTGGTTTTGGATAAAAAACTCTCTTTGTTGGAATTTTTGATACTAAAATGCGTCAATTTTACTGGTTGCCTCTTCATATAAGTGGTCACAATATACTAGCAATGGCATGGTTTCAATTGTCTCCAACCTTTTTGAACAGCTTAGCATAACTGCTGTATTTTCTCAATTGCTTTCAACCAAACAATTTTATGTGTCTTGTTAATAATCCTTGCTACATAGTTTGATATTCCATCTAAAAACTGTTCTCACATCTGTGTTGTTCACACCATGCTGTGATTTGCTCATCAATAAACACAGGATTATTTGCTAATAATTAAAGTAATGCTTCTTTTTCAGTTGATGTACAGTGATAAAATTTTGTTTGAATGATTTTTCGGTAGTATTAATTCAACAGCTATCTTCTTATAGACAATTAAGTCATGTTTTTACCAAGGTCTTTTGGGCCACTGTGCCAATGGGCAGGCAACAGTAAAAGTTAAATATGTAAATCTTTGCTTAGCCAAAAGGCTTTTATAGAGGAACTTACGACCTTAATAAAGGTTATGTCTTTTGCATTTTTTTCACTAATGGTTAAACTTTTATTTATATAAAATAAAATTTCATCCGTCCAGCTGGTATATATCTAAAGAATATGATCACCCATTGTTGGCGCAACAGAGAGCAAAGAGATGCTGTTGGGAATGAAACTATCTTTGTAATTTCAAATGAAGATAAAAATTTGATAAGAAGCAACATCATCGAGGCCATTATTCAATCACCTGAACTCATAAGGTCAGTTTGACTTAGCTAGTTGAGTTTGGCATGCTAAATTGTTATATTATTCGATTGAAAAATTTTTAAACCCCATTTCACTGATGAACTGAATCGCAAGATTCTGTTGTGAAGCATGTGTATGTTAAATACATCCTAGAAAGTTTGCATATTGATTTATATAAATTCATGAAAAATCATCTTTTGATTTGGTAAAAGTTGATACAGGTGCTTGAATGTGGATTAGAAACATTATTGATGCTTAGTCATAAAACGTATTTAAAACAGGTTTTTTGTGTTTATGAAAATTTCACTGCAAAAATTCACATTGCAAATTGTTGGGAAAATACATGTTATCTGAATAATACTTGTAAAAGGCAAATATACACTCACTTAATACTTATTTTTTACTTTACCATCTATTGAATGCTACTACATACATACCTATAGTATATACGTACCTAGTACCTATTAAACATTCACCCACCGAGCAAACGAAAGCGATATATGTTGAAACGTTTAATGAACAAAATACAAAAGTGAAATATATGTGCTTATATCACCTCTAAATAATTAACATAATTAAATCACATCATCACCCAATCAATGACCTGTTAGTAAACTTTACGCGGGAAAGTTATCACTCTTTAACAGTACCTACGTATATATTTTCTTGTCTAATAAGCCTTTTTAGCTCAAAGCTATGACTATTTATTGAGCAATCGAACCTTTCAACACTCTTAGTTCATTTCTTTTACAGGCTTCAATTGACAGTTTGTGTCAGTAAAATAATGTTACATGACTTTCCGGAGTTTTGGCCTACAGCACCTCAAATTATTCATAATTATCTTGCAAGTGATAATCAATCATCTTGGTTTGGTTCCCTCGTTGGTCTTTATCAGTTAGTGAAGAAATACGAATATAAGAAAGCTGATGAACGGATCGTTCTTCATAATATTATGAAAGAGTTTTTGCCTCTCCTATATCAACGATGTGCTGGTTTGATGCAGGATCAATCTACTTCCGCTACTGAAATAAAGAAAATGATTATAAAGATTATATTTGCTGTTTTTCAGGTAAAGTTTGCCGTGATAATCGCGACGTATCTTCCTTGTGTCACTTAGTGTTTTACACAGTGTGTATCATTATTGATATTTGTGTATCATTATTGATAAGTGTGTGTCATTATTGATAAGTGTGTATCATTTATTGATGCGTACAAGGTTGCAATTGTTTGTTGCCTGCAGGAGACGTTGTCTGTGTTATACGCATTGTACGGATCAAAAAATTCTTTGATATCATCAAATCTTTAGGATTTGCATGATTTAGAAAGCAAATCCCAAACATGAAATTCCTTTCAATCGAATAAATTTTGAAACCAAAAAATTGCGTTCGGTCCATGCCAACAGGTGCCACCAGACTGTTGAGCTCTAGAGCGTCGCATCTTAACGTGTCGATGAGAGATTTCGGCTCCTGCGACGCTACGTATCTGACTGGGTATGCGAACAGCAAACTTCGGCCCATCAGACCACCGAGAAGGTACGCAGGTAGAGTGCAAAAAATTTAAGGCCGTCGACAAAGTTTATGAACCTATGCATAAAGTTTTTTCGTTCAAGCAAACCCCACAGTATAACGTGGTTTCACCAAAAGATGCTAAACACATAAAAGAATCGATGATTTATGCATAAGTTATGTTTGATTTCAAGATATTTTCTCATTTCATACCAGGGCTGTCCTTTCATTGTTGTTGAGCTCTCTTTATTCAATTAATAATGCCACACTCGCTTTTCAGAAATATCATGTTGCTGGTAACTTGACTAAGCTTATTGCGAGTAATGTTTTTTTTGTGAAACATCTTAATGAAAAACATGATTTAGGTGCTTCACTAAAGACCTTTTCAATAAGCTTAGTCAACTTATTATTAACATGATGCCTATTCAATTTTATTTCACTTAAGAAGATGCTCTATTGCATTCAATCGTCATTGTCATTATTTTCACTCTATTGTTTGTATTTTAGTATCACCTTCCTACGGATGTATTTACTGAACAAAATCTTCCTCCCTGGATGCATATATATCAGCAAATAGTGGATCAACAGGTTCCTCAGGTAAATTTTATGTTGAATTTAATATTAATGAATTGTTTTCGTAATGAATTTCATTTAAATGTCGTTACCATTATCCACTTGTGCATTTTGTCGGACGTCTAGAGGATGTTAAAGTTACGGACTTAGGGGCTGACTACATGAGCCCGAGTAGTCGGGATTAAGTGAAGCGATAAATGATTTTGGCGAATGGGAAAGATTGACTACTTATCATCAGATTGATCTTCTTGACCATTTTCACAATATTCTGACTTTATGAATACGCAAAGCATTTAAAATAAAAGTAACTAATTTGACTGAACTACGTAGCAACCAAAAGTCTGAACTACGTAGCAACCAAAAATCTGAACTACGTAGCAATCTAAAGTCTGAACTACGTAGCAACCAAAAGTCTGAACTACGTAGCAATCTAAAGTCTGAACTACGTAGCAACCAAAAGTCTGAATTACGTAGCAACCAAAAGTCTGAACTACGTAGCAATCTAAAGTCTGAACTACGTAGCAACCAAAAGTCTGAACTACGTAGCAACCAAAAGTCTGAACTACGTAGCAACCAAAAGTCTGAACTACGTAGCAACCAAAAGTCTGAACTACGTAGCAATCTAAAGTCTGAACTACGTAGCAATCTAAAGTCTGAACTACGTAGCAATCTAAAGTCTGAACTACGTAGCAATCTAAAGTCTGAACTACGTAGCAATCTAAAGTCTGAACCGAAACAATCGGATCCGACAAATCTGATCGTGTGAACGGACCTTTATAGCTATACTAAATTTACTTTTAGTTAAAATGTATTTTTGTGAAACGGTTTGCTGTTTTCTTTTCATTGAACTAGGAATGTTTAGATTTGAATGACGACGACGAGAGAGAGAAGTCTTCATGGTGGAAACTAAAGAAATGGGCAATTCATTCAATGTGGCGATTATTTGACCGGTTTGTTATTGTTTGTATGCAAATTCTCTTTGATTGATTGATTTAATTGGTTGCGCTCAGATCCGTTTAGCACGGACTAATGCAAACACAGCTATAGACCAATCAACGCACGCGTTTTATTGTGTTTATTTTATAATTGCTGATGTACGTAGCTAGCGCACGAGAAACGATGTCTGTAATAGTAAACCAGTCTAACTCAACAGGCCACCACGACATTACGTACAGTATTCTCTCCCTATTGTTATTATTTATAATGTACGTAAGTATTGGAACATGGTAATGATTTTCTTTTTAGATACGGTACACCAGGGTCGATTGATAAAGCCTATGAAGGCTTTGCTAATTATTTTTGCAAGACATTCGCTGGTTAGTGGGAAAATATTGTTTCTGTTTTGACGATTGCATGTCGTATGATAAAATTATATTCGTCCTTTCCTTGTCTCCGGTTATTTGAATCTATGCAACTCAAACTTCTGTGACTAATGTTTGTAACCTGTCAATGCTAAGCGTAACATTTGCGTGTGATATGGGCACATGTGTATACACATGGATAGTACGAGTACATTTGTATACATAAGGATGGTTCGAGTATTGATACATGCTGGGATTTCAGATACGCCAGTATCTTGCGTTAACAATAAGTATGCATAAATCTTATTTGATCGTCGTGAAGTACTGGCTTTTGATTTTTAAAGTAGAAGTGAGAAACTGAACCTCGTTTATTTATGCCTATCTCATTAATATTTTCTTCAAATTCTATATGCTAATCAGTAAATATCTCATATTTCATTTAAATATCTCGTATAAAATACGCGTATCATCATGTGCTATCCATATACGTGAAATATACATACGTTAAAGTTTGTTAAGATTATTAAATCAATGTAGATCGTCCAGGTTGGTATAGTGCTGAGAAGGACTGTTTTTGTTGTTGTTGACTGACGTTTTGACAACCTTGGCGGTAGTCATCTTCAGAGTTAAAAAAAAATTTTCTTTCAGGATTCCTTCTCAGGACTATACCAACCTGTACGATCTACATTTACAAACATGTAACGATACTCCCGGGTTCAAACCATTTACGTTATTATTAAATAAGATATACGCGAATGTTTACGTTAATCAGTGGCGTAGGAATGGGTCGTTCCCCCAAACATTCAAATTTGGTATAAAATTTGCCTCTTTTTTAAAAAAAAAAGTGCCCAAAAATCTAGAGTCCCCTAAACTTTCACTTGCTTACCACGTCTCTGATGTTAATAATTACATTATGTACCACATTATAAATTCTCTTTGAGCGTTCACGTTTGCCATGTTTTTATATCATGTGTATATATTTCAGTTAACAACACACAAACTGTATTAAAGCTGCTAGACCAGTATAGAAGACAGATGTATGTTGCACCGCGAGTCTTACAAATAGCCATAAATTACTTGAAAACTGGGTAAGTGCGTGTATTTCTACAAACCTTGCTGTCGTTCTAGAAACTTGTTCTACGTAATTTATATTTTTACAAATTTGTGTATGAAAGCAATTTTCCCTTCTTCTAACTTCAGGCGCACATGGATTGTTTTGTTGTCAGAGTGTCTTAATGATATTTTTTGTTATTTTTGTAGTGTTTCGAACGCTCTTCATTGGAAAGTCATGAAACCACATGTCCACGTATGTTTTCTTCATAGACATATTTTCATATTTTACCAGTGGTGGTGTAATTAGTTTTAGGAGGGGGTTGAAGTGGAAAGTCATGAAACCACATGTCCACGTATGTTTTCTTCATAGACATATTGTCATATTTTACAGGTGGTGGTGTAATTAGTTTTAGGGGGTTGAAGTGGAAAGTCATGAAACCACACGTCCACGTATGTTTTCTTCATAGACAGGTTCATCATATTTTACCGGTGGTGGTGTAATAAGTTTTAGGGGGGGGGGTTGAAGGAAGTGGTGTAAGGCAGTGCGTCACAAAACTAAGGTAAGGAATCCTAGCTACAGCCTTTCCCCCTTCCTTGCGAGGTCAAAATATCTTATGGAGGGTGAAAACTGATATTTGTTAGGATAACACCTTTGCTACTTCCCAGAAATTGCATCTCTTGCTTTCTTCTAATTTTCAAAAAAAAATATGTTGGAGGTAAACGTACGTTTTTACCAAATTTCTATCGATGTCTAATGACTACCACAATTCTGGTTTTACATTCTCAAAAATCTTGATTAATACGTGTCTATTTGATATTTTACTAAGGCTTAAGGAGCTTGTGAATTTTTCGCATTAGTTTCATGATTTTAAAAGTTTGTCAAGCGAGCGCTTTAGATTGTTGAAAAACAAGATAAAACATTCGTTTTGATATACGAGCAAATTTTTTCCAGAAATGTGACTTACACGACAACATTTGTCCAGAAATGAATCTTATAAACATGCGTCCTAAAGGTAAACCTAAGATATTTATTCAGAAATAAACTTTTTTTCTAAAATGAACTTTAACAGTATTTGTCCACACTAAACCTTTAAAAGATTCACTCTAAAATAAACTTAACAGCATTCCTTTAAAAAAAATAAACAATGTTTATCCTAGTAAAAACAGTAATATTTTTCCACATGGGTCACTGATGAAACGTTAAAGAAAATGGATGAAAGGAGATGCCTATAGAAGAAGTTGTAAAGACCTAGAAACAGCATTTTGAAATAAGGAGAGAAAAATACAAGCTTTGAGAGGTATTGTGGTTTAAATAATGGAAGCATCTTGAGGTGATACGTAGATAGTGTGGGTGAAGCAGATTGATGATGTTACAAGATGCGACAACTTTCAAAGCATTTCAGAATGAGCAAGCAAAGACAGTAAGGATAAGGAACGCATAAGGATAAGGATAAGGATAAGGATAAGGATAAGGATAAGGATAAGGATAAGGATAAGGATAAGGATAAGGATAAGGATAAGGATAAGTAAGGATAAGGATAAGTAAGGATAAGTAAGGATAAGGATAAGGTAAGGAACGTTGAGTGAGAATTTATTGAAACCATCTAGGATGCGGAAGAAAGATAGTCTTCACATCGGATGAAATGAAAGAAAAAAGGAAATATGTGAGACCAGATCTCTTTATTCGCTATATCGTGGAAGCAATAAAAGATGTGAAGAACAGAAAGGCTGAAGGAGTAAATAATATAACTGCTCAAAATACGGGAAAATTTAGATACATATGCATTATCGGAATCAACAAAACTACGTGAAAGAATTTATCAAGTGTGAGCGTGGCCAGACGATTTCACAAAGGCAGTTTTGACACACCTGCATAAGAAAATGAACGCTAATGTAAAGTCCATCGATTCATCAGTCTTATGCATCAAAGATTATGGTAAGAATACTGATGAAGAGACTGAAAGAAAAAGTTGTAGTTTTTTATCAGTTGTACACGGTTTGATTTCAAGAAAGTTTGTGGAACTGCAGAACCAATTGAGAGTCTGCGTATTTTAGATCATGGAGAGGAGGTGTTTATTTTTTTGTTGATTACGAAAAGCTACTTGACTGGGTGAATTTGGCGCGACAGAAAAATGATTTGTGTGTTACATGCATTGCAGTAGTCAGAGTTGTAGATGACTGCACAGATACATGAAGTATTGGAAGAAGTGTGAGACAACGCTGTACATTATTCCCGACTATTTTATTCAAAAAGGATGATGGTGGAATCATTGGATGGTGTCGACAAGTATTTTAGGGATACTGAAGATGAAAAATCCAATGTCGAACCTTGGTACTGTGGTAAGAGTATGCCTGCTTGGTTGTGAAACAAACATTGAGATGGGTCATAAACCATTGGATGTAATTCTACCTTATTCACATTCATATTTACCTACACGTTGAGAATCTCACATGTCTGAAATGTATCGTGGGAATTCATAGCCACTTAAGAACAGCTGGTTTTGAGATAGAACCGTGGCAACAAGAATTGATTTCTTTCTGAATACAGTTTCCTACCATATACAAGTCCAGGAAAGTACCAGGTACATTAGGAAATTACTATAAATGGTAAAGAGAGAACGGACAACAAGAATTCAATTGATTTCTTTCACAATACAGTTTCCCACCATGTACAAACCCAGGAAAGTACCAGGTACATACGGAAATTACTATAAATGGTAAAGAGAGAACGGACAACAAGAATTCAATTGATTTCTTTCACAATACAGTTTCCCACCATGTACAAACCCAGGAAAGTACCAGGTACATACGGAAATTACTATAAATGGTAAAGAGAGAACGGACAACAAGAATTCAATTGATTTCTTTCAAAATACAGTTTCCCACCATGTACAAACCCAGGAAAGTACCAGGTACATACGGAAATTACTATAAATGGTAAAGAGAGAACGGACAACAAGAATTCAATTGATTTCTTTCACAATACAGTTTCCCACCATGTACAAACCCAGGAAAGTACCAGGTACATACGGAAATTACTATAAATGGTAAAGAGTAAACAGAACTTAAAATCGAATATAAAGTTGCTTAAAGAATAAAATGAAAAGGTATTCATACAATGAAGGACGTGAAAGGAAAATAAAAAAACGAGACTGAATTCAAAATAAGATATTCTACTTCTTCATACCTAACAACGATACTTATTCAGAAAATTAACTTGAAATTTATTCGAAAATGAAATTAAACAACACTCATCCTGAATTAAAACTTGACAAAATAATATGTGTGCATAAATAAAACATAAAACTTCATACGTTAAGAGACGAAACTTAAAAACGTTTATGTAAAATACAAACTAAACGTCCTGATGTTGATTTGAAATTATACTTTGGTGGCGATTTTTGGAAAGAGTTGTTCATCAGAGAGGCGTTTATTTCATAAGTTCGTAATCATAACTTATCGAAACAGAATATGTGGACAAAATGTTCACACACGTGCTGCAGAAAATATTGAGCAAATAATTAAGATAATAACAATAGCAGTCACTCTTTATAACTAACTACTGAATGTTCATATAATATTATTGGAGTCGGAGATGTTTTTGTTGTTTATTTCGAGTCACTTTCTCTATTTTTCAGGCAATTATTGTAGAAATAGTCTTTCCCATAATAAGTCTCATAATATTGGAGCCGGAGGCGTTTTTGTTGTTTATTTCGAGTCAAATTCTCTATTTTTCAGGCAATTATTGTAGAGATAGTTTTTCCCATAATGAGTCACACAGATGAAGATGAAGAACTATGGCAAGACGATCCTTATGAATTTATTCGTTTCAAGTACGGTAAGACTATAAGAACTTGTTCTTTTGAAATGTGTTAAATTTTGAAATGTGTTAAATTTTGAAATGTGTCAAACTTTAAAATGTGTTAAATTTTAAAATGTGTTAAATTTTAAAATGTGTTAAATTTTGAAATGTGTCAAACTTTAAAATGTGTTAAATTTTAAAATGTGTTAAATTTTGAAATGTGTTACATTTTAAAATGTGTTAAGTTTTGAAATGTGTTAAATTTTTATATTTAGTTTCATTTTCGTTAAGTTTCATTTTACGTTTCATGAATAAAATATCCAAACTATTGTGAGAAATCTTTTCTCTATAAAATGTTTTTATACATTGGGATGATATTTGTCGAGCAAATTTAGCTTCATAATCTTTATAGAACTTTTACCAACACAATTTTATTGAAGAAGTTATAAAGTCCATTTCCATGTTTTTTTTTGCAATGTAGAATGAAATCTGTGTGATAGATCTCGTTCCAATTAACGCTGTATGAGTTTTATGTGATAAATTTTGTCAGGTTTATTTTCTGAAAACATTTATTTTTTCGTTCCAATTAACGCTGTATGAGCTTTATGTGATAAATTTTGTCAGTTTTATTTTCTGAAAATATTTATTTTTCGGTTTTCAGAAGGATCGCGATATTAAAAATAATAGTTTATTCGCAAATAGCTCTAAGTGAAAAGAAGAATATTGAGGTTATCCCTTTCTATAGTATACCTTCCTACTTACATACTCTTTACAATCAAAATCTATTATACAACAATAAAAAATTCATTGAAAAACTTTTGAATTACTTACACTTTATACCAAAGAATGTTATATGTAGTGCGGTGTTTATATGCATTTAATGCATGTTATATGCACGTTATATGCATTTAATTTCAAACACCGCATTAGATACACTTTACAACCAAAAGCTGTAATACAACAAGTAAATATTCATTAAAAACTTTTGAACTACTTACATACACTTTACAAGCAAAATCTAAAATACAACAATTAAAAATTCATTAAAAACTTTTGAACCTAATTTTAAAAATATGCAAATTTTCAGTTTGGGCAAATTTTCTGAGTCTGATTTAAAACTTTATCACAAGTATATTATTTCATTAGAACCAAGGGCTAATATAGAAAGCAGCTTTGACAAGAGTTATCTCTCTTTTTTGACGAATCTTCAAACATTGTTTTGCATAATTTTTCGTCTTAGATGTGTACGAGGATTTTGTATCACCTGTTACAGCAGCTCAGAGTTTTTTACGGAAAGCGACAGAAAAGCGCAAACAAATATTAGATCCCGTCATGAATTTTTGTGTACAAATTTTGAATGCGCCAGCAGAAACGAGAAATCCCCGACAAAAGGACGGTATCCTACATATGATTGGTACATTATCGGATATATTACTTAAGGTACAGTGGCTTTCGCTACTGCATGCATGCTATCTTTCTACTAATTCTCCCGTTTCGGTGTTAAAATTTGAAAAAATTGAAATCAATCATACATCAGATATCAAAGTGTAAACTTTCCGAGGATGTCCGATGATCATTAATATTATTTTTTAACGATAATTTGCGTATGTATTGCTTCTTCAAAGATTGTTGAAGATTCTTTACATTATTGAAGTTATCTGGCATGTGTCTGTGTACGTAACATTTCCAAATGTACATCAAAATGGAAATATTTTTATTTCAAAATAATTGTGACGATTCATGCTTTGCACGTATAGTGGTATTATAAAGAAAGTGGTTGGCCATGAATTTAGTTCTTAAATAGAAATGAAATAAGCACAATGCATATACCTCTTCTTTGTTTATTTATTATTTACGTAAGTATTGGTTAATGCTAGGATTTCCCCCTCCTCATGTGCGCCTGTTGAAGTAAGTGGGTGATGGAGCACGATCTTTGTTTTAACATAGGTTAATGCTAGGATTTCCCCCTCCTCATGTGCACTTGTTGAAGTAACTGGGTGATGGACCACGATCTTTATTTTAACCTAGGTTAATGCTAGGATTTCCCCCTCCTCATGTGCACCTGTTGAATTAAGGGTGATGGACCACGATCTTTATTTTAACATAGGTTAATGCTATGATTTCCCCCTCCTCAGGTGCGCCTGTTGAAGTAAGTGGGTGATGGACCACGATCTTTATTTTAACATAGGTTAATGCTAGGATTTCCCCCTCCTCATGTGCGCCTGTTGAAGTAAGTGGGTGATGGACCACGATCTTTATTTTAACATAGGTTAATGCAAGGATTTCCCCCTCCTCATGTGCACCTGTTGAATTAAGGGTGATGGACCACGATCTTTATTTTAACATAGGTTAATGCTAGGATTTCCCCCTCCTCATGTGCGCCTGTTGAAGTAAGTGGGTGATGGACCACGATCTTTATTTTAACATAGGTTAATGCTAGGATTTCCCCCTCCTCATGTGCACCTGTTGAATTAAGGGTGATGGGCCACGATCTTTATTTTAACATAGGTTAATGCAAGGATTTCCCCCTCCTCAGGTGCGCCTGTTGAAGTAAGTGGGCGATGGACCACGATCTTTATTTTAACATATCACGAAATTTCACATGAAAATACTTGCAGCCATGCAGCCATGCTCGTTCATTTGGATCCATGTCATCAATAATTTATAATGAATTATCGCTTTTCCAGAAACAAAAATACAAGTTTCACATGGAAGCCATGTTATCTCATCACGTGTTTCCCGAAACAGAAAGTCCTTTGGGGTTTATGCGCGCTAGGGTGAGTTGGAATTTTTTCATTGCTTTCATTTCTGTTGCAAAATGCTTGTATTGGTCACGGATTTAAATTTTACGGCATAAAATGCTTTGATTTTGGTCACAAAGACAAAAGTTTTTGAAAGGTTGGTGATCATTTTAAGAGGGAGCTTAGTGTATTTAGAGAAGTTTGTTGTGTTAACGTTTATAAAAGCTACAATAAGACGTGCGCACAGATCATTGTTGAGAGTTTTGAAGACGTGCGCACAGATCCTTGTAGAGAGTTTTGAAGACGTGCGCACAGATCATTGTAGAGAGTTTTGAAGACGTGCGCACAGATCATTGTAGTGAGTTTTGAAGACGTGCGCACAGATCATTGTAGAGAGTTTTGAAGACTTGCGTACAGATCATTGTAGAGAGTTTTGAAGACTTGCGTACAGATCATTGTAGTGAGTTTTGAAGACGTGCGCACAGATCATTGTAGAGAGTTTTGAAGACGTGCGCACAGATCATTGTAGAAAGTTTTGAAGACGTGCGCACAGATCATTGTAGAGAGTTTTGAAGACGTGCGCACAGATCATTGTAGAGGGTTTTGAAGACGTGCGCACAGATCATTGTAGAGAGTTTTGAAGACGTGCACAGATCATTGTAGAGAGTTTTGAAGACGTGCGCACAGATCATTGTAGAGAGTTTTGAAGACGTGCGCACAGATCATTGTAGAGAGTTTTGAAGACGTGCGCACAGATCATTGTAGAGAGTTTTGAAGACTTGCGTTCTGATCGTTTTAGAGAGTTTTGAAGACTTGCGTACTGATCGTTTTAGAGAGTTTTGAAGACTTGCGTACAGATCATTGTAGAGAGTTTTGAAGACTTGCGTACAGATCATTGTAGAGAGTTTTGAAGACTTGCGTTCTGATCGTTTTAGAGAGTTTTGAAGACTTGCGTACTGATCGTTGTAGAGAGTTTTGAAGACTTGCGTACTGATCATTGTAGAGAGTTTTGAAGACTTGCGTTCTGATCGTTTTAGAGAGTTTTGAAGACTTGCGTACTGATCGTTTTAGAGAGTTTTGAAGACTTGCGTACAGATCATTGTAGAGAGTTTTGAAGACTAGCGTACAGATCATTGTAGAGAGTTTTGAAGACTTGAGTGCATATCCTTGTAGAGAGTTTTGAAGACTTGCGTTCTGATCGTTTTAGAGAGTTTTGAAGACTTGCGTACTGATCGTTTTAGAGAGTTTTGAAGACTTGCGTACAGATCATTGTAGAGAGTTTTGAAGACTTGCGCACAGATCATTGTAGAGAGTTTTGAAGACTTGAGTGCATATCCTTGTAGAGAGTTTTGAAGACTTGCGTACTGATCATTGTAGAGAGTTTTGAAGACTTGCGTTCTGATCGTTTTAGAGAGTTTTGAAGACTTGCGTACAGATCATTGTAGAGAGTTTTGAACTTTACTCATTTGGTAAATTTTTAAATCTTGTAGGCCTGTTGGGTGGTCAATTATTTCAGTAAGATTGAATTCAAAAACGAAGGGAATCTTAAACGCGCTGTGGAAACTGTTCGAGTCTGTCTTCTTCATGATAAAGAATTACCTGTAAAGGTCGAGGCAGCTCTTGCCTTGCAATTTCTCATCCAGAGACAAGATAAAGGTGAGTTATATACGTAGGTAGCGATAACTATGTTTTTTTACATTGCTAATGGCAACGAATATTATTCAACTGCTTGCATTGCTTATTTTGATTATGATTTAACGAAAGTCTACATGCTTTGATAATCATTATGGGCTCCTGTGATTAAACTATTTCGACAAAAACAGATTCCCGTCTTGAGAAATTTTGGTAAATACGTAAATACTTATGAAATTGTTATCATGATTGATGGTTGGGTGCTTACCATCTACAATGTATTACATTGTTTGTATTTGTACAGCATGTTTTATACGCGCTTTCATCGCCATGTTTGTTGGTCGTTTTTCTGCCAAATCAATGCCGGAAAACATGTGCTTTGTGCTCTTAAATTGCGTTTGTTGTAAACTGATCTAAAGAAGTTGAAACATCGAAGTTTTTTTTTGTAAATTTAGTGAAAGATTATATTCAACCGTACATACAAGCTGTCATTCAAGGTAGGAACATGTTTGGTTAAGGTTAGATATCAAAGCCTGCCCGAAATTTAATGTCAAAGGCTGTATTTAGATCAGAGAACTAGTAAACGTTAAACTGGATAGCGATAGTCTTGTTTTGATTAAGACTCAGTAGTTTAATGTGATATATCAGCGAGGAGGATGGAGGAGATAAAGGCCAAGAGTATATATATACTTTATTTTGGCTATATGTTACTTTGTTAAGTAAAATATAGAAAGGAAAATTGTCTGTAGGAGGATGGAGCAGATAAAGACCAAGACTATATATAATTTATTTTGGCTGTTTGTTACTTTGTTAAGTAAATAAATATAAAGAGGAAAATTGTCTGTATAGGTTAGGATTGGAATATGAAAGTTTGAAAATTGAAATTTCCATTTTCCAACCTTCTTCAAGTACATGAATTAAATCAGTCAAATAATATCGTGAAAAAAGACGTTTTCTCTTTCATATTAGCAGTTATTAAACGCTTGTTGTGTATAGTTAATGTTGATATGGGTGATTTATGAGGAAACTCTTTTGCTCAATAAACTGAATTCAATGATTTTAATGAAATTTTTTGAATGATTTAAGAACTACTCAGTGTTATACGAGAGACGGAGAACGATGATCTTACAGATGCTTTACAAGATCTTATTAAGCAATACAAGGATGATCCAAGGTTGGGAGAAATGGCTGTTATGATAGCACAGCATTTGGTAAGCTAAATCTTTTATCAAGGATGTACTGTAGTGCATCATATGTTCATTCTAAAGTAAATGGTTTGAACCCGGGAGTAAAGTTACATGTTTTTAAATGTAGATCGTCCAGGTTGGTATAGTCCTGAGAAGGACTGTTTTTGTTCATCTGACTCTGAAAATGACTACCGCTAAGGTTGTCGAAACGTCAGTCAACAACAACAAAAACAGTCCTTCTCAGGACTATACCAACCTGGACGATCTACATTTACAAACATGTATAGGTTCATTCTGTTGCTCTTTCGTCTTTTAGGTCTGTTGTTCATTCAATTTTGTTGAACAAATATAAGTCTGTTGTTCAGTCAGTTTTGTTGAACAAATATAAGTCTGTTGTTCTGTCAATTTTGTTGAACCTTAAACAGTGACAGAGTCAGGTCTTGCCAATAAATAAAACTCGAGAAAGACGATAGGCATCTTGATGCATTACATTATAAAATATATCATTTTCTATTTAAGTGGTGAATGGAAGTTATAAGTTATATATAGTGTGTCGAGAGCACAAACTTTTTACTGTTTTGACTTGCCTGTTATACCAGATGTAGTTAATCTTTTTTAATAGTTCTCGTCAATGATTTCAGGCAATGACTTTCAAGAATCTTCTTGATTCAGAAGAATCTGACGATAAAGCCGTCACAGCAATGGGGATCTTAACGAATTTTGATACGATGATGACTGTAATAGAGTCTAAGGAGGTTGGTGCTAAGACATGGCTACTTATGAAAAAATCACAGTATCGCATGCAAGGCATATTCTTTGTGAAATATAGGAAGTGAAATTGTAATAATGAATTTAAGTTTGTTGATTTGTTAATGTTCGGTTTTTTTTGTGAGTTTGAAACACTTTTCGATGGTCTTTGTAACCTCGTGCTTAAGGCTTGTGTACTTGTGCAGGTTGAATGGATTGATGTGATATAGATAACCTATTAAACAATAAAACTGATGATTATTATATTCATATTTTTTTCATTTCCCATAACCATCTTAACGGAAATGATGTTTTGTAGATTGGCACGCAAAGCGGTTTTGGATTACACATTTTGAAAAAATTTACAAAAAATTATTTTAACAACAGCAATATAACAATATGGTTTAGTCCATTCTCAAGCTATAACAAGGACAGACCCTTGAGAGATTAAAGATTCCAATTATTACACGTGTTTGTTAATTAAAATTTAGATTTGTGATCAGTTGGAGAAAATTGTTTCAGGCATTATCGAAGCTGTGTTAAAGGAAGGAATTATAGGTATGGAAGTTTTATAATGTTTTTTAAAATAAAAACAATAAAACGCGTGCGGTGATTGGTCTAGAGCCGTGTTTTTGCATTAGCCTGTGCAAAACACATCCGAGCTCAGCCAATCAAATCAATCAAAACAATCAATCAGTCAAAGAGAATTTGCAAATCGATCATGAATACATTTTAGAGGAAAAATTATAATGTTTGTCTTTTTCGCATTATTGTTATTTTATAAAAGAAGTAAAAGATGTTTTTCGTGTTTGCACTGACTTATGCAAACCTCGGAGACGTTTGTGAGAACTCTTGAGAACTTGGAGAATTCTTGAGCCGGTGCAAGAACTCTTGAGCCGGTGCCAGAACTCTTGAGAACTCTTGAGAACTCGGAAACTCTTGAGCTGAGACCTTCGGTCTCGAGCTTGCACTGATCTGCTCTCAAGTTCTCCAAAGGTCTCCTCAGTTTGCACAAGTCTCTACAAACACAGTCAACATCTTTTATTTCTTAAATTATACCGCTATATGCTTAGAAGTTTTCTCATATGCTTTCTTTTTATAATTTTCTTACTTCAACATTGTTTTGGATTTTGAAAGAAAACTGAAAACGTCACAATCTTACTCGTTTCGTTGTATTTACGTTTTTGCTTCAAAGCCTAATTTTTCTTGATCAATGATCATAATAAGGGTAACACGAAAGTTGTAATTTCTAGATTTCTATGAAGATGTGCTCACCATTATGGTAACTGCGACGCTGTATCATGTGTCGCCGTTGATGTGGAACTTGTTATATGTTATGTATGAAGCGTTCGAAAGAGATGGTTTTGATTTTTTCACAGGTTGTTGATCTTGTTTATGAGCTTAAGTAGTAATTTATAAATTGATTCAACATAAAAGTCAACAGGGAATGGCTGTATTAAACTCCACAGATTCTTCTTTTTGTATTTGTTTTGGCAACCACTTGTATTGACTTGATTTTTCATAGGATTTTATTCCCAATGCAATCTTACGATAATTGAGCCAATCATGAGTTCCAGGAATTTTTTGTCAATCATGCGTCATATACGAGTGCATACATAGCTACTTTGATTGAGTAGCGACGTGAATGTTAAATTTGTTTACCCTACTTTTTCAGATATGTCCAGCCCACTTCATAATTATATCACTGTAAATCCAGAAGCATTCATTTCCAATTCAAAGAATATGGAAATCGTTTTTGCAATGTGTCATAAGGTACGCATTGAGTTACGTATTTCCAAGAAGTATAAACACCCATTGAGTTACGTATTTCCGAGAAGTGTAAACATTTGTTTTATTTACTTTGTGTGAGGTCAGTCAAGTGACTGTGAGAAAACATTTTTTAGTTCGACCAACTTTGACGGTAGCTAACTTTTTGATTGTTATTTTGATTATTTTCCGGTGTACGGTCCTACATTCTCTTCCTTAACTATCATTACATCTAAGTAATATCGTATCATTTTTGCTCTTCGCCCTTTGCATAGTTTTTCTCCGTGAATAGAGTATTTTATTGGTATTGGATTGTGAAAGTGACGTAAATAAACAACCCGAAGTAAAGAATTTGGAAATCTATTGTTCATCAATATTTACGTTATCTTCCCTGCCACAACTTCCTGTAAACTTTTGTGACGACGTGTTAGATATTGGAAGCATGACAAAAATACCTGAAATTCAACATTCGCATCATTTAGCTTTGAACAACTCATAACAAGATTCATAAATTGGAAGATGATGTTGAATGCAATGTTGATTGTGTTATCTTAACATATTGTGTTTTTACTGCTCGCGAAATATTTTATCTATGCTTGGATTACTATCATAGTGTCTTTACAGATGCTGTCTGACGATGATTGTGGCGAGGATGCTCAGTGCTACGCTGCCAAAATTCTAGAAGTTGTAATATTGCAGTTTCCTGGACGCATTGATCAAGTATTTATCAAACTGTTATTCTTACGAAAAGTCAGTTACATAAATGCCGATGAATAGTGTTGAGATTAAAAAAATTTTTTGTGTTCTGAGTTGAGAGTTATGTTTGTTATAGAATTGATGTTTTTGAATTTTTCCAAGGTTTCATACATTTTATGTCCTGTCTTTGATTCTACATGTTTGTCTTCTTGAATATATCAGCATGATTTGTTCATCACTTTTCTCTTTGACCTACTATGGATTGCCATCGAGACTTTGCTCTGTGAAAGAATGACAATTTTATGCAATAATGGCGTTGATTCATTTCTTCTTTGTGTTGCGTAGTGGATCACACCATTTGCTCAGCTGGCGTTGGCAAGGTTGACGAGGAACGTTGTCACCAGTGAATTACGAGTGATGTGTTTGCAAGTTGTGAGTATATCTTTAATGTTTGTTCACTTGTTTACTTGAATCAACTTCTCTCGACAACAATCGACAGTAACTTGATATTACTTTAAGTTTATTGTTTGAATAAGAATGACAAAGAGCTAATGAATCAGACAGTTACTTAGAAAAATGACGAATAATATTGAGAATGCACATCAGTTAGGCAATTAAAGAACTGCTAAGCAGCCAAGCATTCAGTTAAGGGATACCGAACCATTTATTTTTACTGTAGGTTGTATCAACGCTTTACTACAATCCAATATTTCTTCCAACGATCCTGGACAAGTTGCATCTTCCCGAGTCTAGCGAACCCATCACTGTACAATTTTTTGCGCAATGGATGGATGATGCCAATTGCTTCTTTGGGTACGTATGGGACAGTCGCGAATATAGTGTGTAAAGTATGTGTAAAGACGTAAGATTAACCATCATTTGGTGTTGTATTTCGTCTCTTTGCCTATTTTAATGAAATGGCTGAATATTGCTGCATATACACTTGTGTAAAAAACAAATTCCGAAAAAACAAGACAACTTGAGATTACAAAATATGAATCCGAACAAGACGAGAAGTGAACTGTAAGTTTTACACTTTATTTCAAAGTACTTTATTTCACTTCTGGTCTTGGTCTGATTCATATTTTGTATTCTCAAGATGTCATGTTTCTTCGGAATTTGTTTTTTGCAATACTTTTTTAAATTGTCGGCTGGATATGGTTTTTGACGCTTGTGTAGTTTCCGTGTTATTTTAAAGCTGATTTAACATGTTTTGATTGAAATATATTTCGGCCACTGCTCATGTAAACAACATTTCATATGTGCTGTGTCATAATTATGTACTTTGCTCAGGACAATTTCGTGCTCACATGCAAGAGGGCACACTACAAGAGCTCATCAGTATTGAGATATTTGAAACGAGTTGTGATGAAGATTTTACTTACTTAAGTTAAATGTGTTCCGGGGGAAATGAACTTTTTTACCTTTTGACTGTGTAATACACGGCAAATTTATGGTACCTACGAACAGTAGACCAGCTAGTCAGACTTTTTGCTTCAGCTATGCAAGTATGTTGATGTTGACTGAAAACGGACAATGTCATTAATCATTACTACATATTTCCTGTCTGGCTGGACTACTGTCAAATAGACAGGAGGATATGTAATGTTATGTCTAAATTAGCTATCTTTAAAACTTAAGGCAAGAACCACTTTATATTCGTCAATAATTCGTTTTAATTTTGAAGGGTGACTATGATGTTGTTATAGATTACATGATAGAAAAATGTTTGTGCTTGGTCTTTGCTCCATACTGGGTATTCGCAGTGACATGAGACCAAAAGGGCTCCATGACTGCGCATCACAAATACTTCCATCTCTGTTGTTGATCTTTTCTGGTCTTCAAAAACATATGAAAGTAAGTGAAGAATAGCGATTTTTAATTTTTTTCCACGTCTGTTGGTCGTTCAGTTAGTCTTCCCGAGAAAGATATGTTGCAGCCACTTCACTTTTCAAAAGACTTTTTATTGAGCACTTGTGATTTCTTTATTTTTTTACAAGGACAAGCATTGTCGAATGAAAATAGTGATGGCGACGATGACGAGAACTTCAATGATGACGATAATGCAAACGAAGGTTAGTTCATTTAAAAAGAATTCGTTTTGTCTAACCTTTTTTTGGGTGTAATGTCGACCTTTTGCTGGCATAAGCGTTTCAAACACAATGCCTGGGGGGATGAAACTGAATGTGGAAATGTCGTGCATTGTATTTAAGAAATAAAAGATGTTTACTGTGTTTGCACCTGCTTTTGTAAACCGAGGAGAACTTTGGGAGAACTCGAGATGTAAAACATACAATTTTAAAACAAACATTTTAATTTTTCCTCCAACATGTATTCATGATTGATTTCCAAATTCTCTTGGATTGATGGAGTGATTGATTGATTGATTTCATTGGTTGAGCTCAAATCGGTTTGCCACAAGCGTAGACCGATGCAAACACAGATATAAACCAATCACCGCACGCGTTATATTGCTTTTTTTATGAATATGTATACTACACAACGTTAATTGAACACCACATTCGTAGTGGTCGCGACATCATGAAACTTTCATATTCGTAGGTTAGGATTTGCTTGTATTTTGGTTGTTTACGAGTGTTCCATCTTTCTATCTTAAGTTCGGCTCTTATGATTTGCCTTTCGTTACTTCATGTTACTCTTTGTTTTATGGTCTGTCATTTTATAGGAGAGTTAGAAAGTGATGATGATGAAGTTAATGAAGATGATATTGTTTATGTAGAAAATCTCGCAAAGCGGGTAGACATATTACAATCGTTTTACTTATTGTTTATATGTATACTATCCCGACGAGTTCATCCCAAAGTTGTTTGTTTTATTTCATTGTATTCGAACACGAACAGTTGTCTAATTCTCTAAATATGGAGTATTGAACATTCTTACAATGAAGAAAACACAGAACAATTCTTCCCAATTATTTTACTAAACGCGGATGTAAATATTTAGGCGAGTAATGCCATGCTTAATTACGAAGCTGATGATGAAGATGATGAAACAGATCTTGAAGCATATACAACTGCAATCGACAATGAAGATTCGGTTGATGAATATGCAGTATTCAAACAGTGCTTGTTGAGTAAGTGTAGTGTATTTGCAAAGAGTCTCTTTTACACTCTGAAGAAATATTGCCATGTCTTTGTACCGTATCACATCGCTCGATAATAAGGTAAACCTTTCATCGTCTTTCGAATATCAAAAAAACATCGAAATTATTGTTACGAAAGGCCTCTTTCCGTTTACTATCATTTCTGACTTTTGGCCCTTTAGTATCCTTTGTTGGTTTTGTTTCGTCAATAAAATTTCTTTTCTCTATAATTTTGTGATTTACCATTTTAGCATTATCAAAAATATATTACTTTTTCGAGGTGATTTAAAGTTGGTTCTCTATTTGTACAGCACCGAATAAACAGAATGATTGCAAACTTTGATCTCTACCATTTTGTACACGTATTAGTTCGTCTTCATAATTTACACGATCCTTTTTTTCCACAAATAAACAAGCAAAATATACAAAGTGTCTCCAGGAAAGTTCACCAACGTATACATGTATTATTAGCGTACGATAAAAACAAATTTGCGTATGAAAAAGTTCAAACAATTGGCAATAGGTCAAACTTATCCAAGTCGCGTTTGATATCTTTGAATTATTTGGAAAAGGTTCAAATTTTTGATGACATTAAAACATCTTTGGTATTGGTTTAAACTTGATCTGAGTTTGATAGCATAAATTTAAAACATCTATTGAAATTTTTGTTAAATTTTGTTGCAATACTGATTTTTTTATTTGCTTTGTTTGTTGATATCTTTAGATATTCAAGCGCAAGATCCGGCCTGGTACAATCAGTTGACTAATTCTCTTAACGATCAACAAAAACGAGATCTACAACATTTGTTTGTTCTTGCTGACCAGCGAAGAGCAGCTCAAGGTACATTTCTATTTGCGTAGTTCACAGAAATTTCGTCAACAAACTGAAATTGATTGTTAAAAAGCAGTTTGTCCGTAAGCATTTGACACAATGAGCATTTAAGTTAGCAAAGTGTCTTTAAACATGTGGCTATCTTCCGGTCATCTATTACCATGTTGTTTGCAAGTTGCAATTGCTAAGCGAAACGAAACTCAATGTAAGAAACCTTTGGCCTCAATAAGTATTTGACAAATCTATTAATTTCGTCCTAAAGAGAAAATGTAACGGGGATAAGAACCTAGTTCCTTCGTAAGAAAGGAAATGCTTTTCAGATTAGGAAACGATGGAAGATTTTTATTTTCATCCTTAATAATATACATGAAAAAATTTCTCAATTCTGATTGGTTAAGAGCAGTGCAATTGATCGTAAATACCAGTGCAAAAATGTGAAACACAGTGCAAGAAAAAAGAAATACAGTACAATTTCTTTTTGAAAAATGCGCTCCTGATTGGTTAGTCAAACAAAGAAATGATGTAAGAGCCAATCAAAATAAAACATTTCAAAAGCGGGAAAGTTAAATTATTGTAAACAAATCAATTACAACGGCTGGCCTAAGTTTTAAATAAATTTTCTTTAGCAAAGCAGTTTACAGTTCGGACTCGTGCAATTTTGATAGTCTTTGAAAAAGTCACTCGTGCATGTTTTTCCCAAATTGCACTTGAAACCATGCTATTACCTATACAAACAATTCAGTTGTGCAAATTATATAATTATTTTGAAACCTTTGAATTATGTCTTCAGCGACAAATTTCATGATAATTCAGACTTGAATACTCGTGTAGTAAAAAGATTACTTCATGGTTGGTTCGTTTGTACTATTATTAGATACAATATTTCGTTGAGAAGGATTGAAAGCGAACTTTTTCGCTTTCTACACTCTTTTGTTTTCAATCATTCTCAACTCGGGAATAAAAATCCTCAACTCGGGAATAAAAATCGTACCCACTCTCCAACCATGAAATGATATATTTATATTTGTGAAAGAATTTTTTATCTTAAATTTTTATCTTTACAGAAACGCGTCGACTGGACATGCAAGGTGGATATAATTTTGCGAACACAAGCGTACCATCAAATTTTTCTTTTGGATAAACGCGTTTTTTGGCGGCTATCCGAGAGATTTTATAAAACTACCTCATTCATGGAATCCAAATTTCAACTGCGATGTCAGCTTTATTGAACCATAATGATATAAAATGTAAATTCTGATTGGGTAAGGTATTTCCCAGGCTATAGTAACTCTAATAAAATAAATGCATCAATATTTTTATGTTCTGCATGTGCATGAAAACGAAATTTAATCTCGTTTTATGTTACGCTTGCAGGTACCTCATTTGTAATTTAAAAAATAAATATATGTTATTTGCTGGATGGGAAAGTATTTGCCCGTGGCGACGTTTTTTAAACCGAGGGGAAATATTTTTTCCATCCTGGACCTACCTAAACGGTAAATAGTGTGGGTTTTTCCCGTGTTATTGGATTGTCCAATGGCGACAAAGAAAACAATTTATTTTTACTTTTGAAAACTCAAAATTCATTTATAATACACTGTTGCTAGTAAAAGTTGGTTTATAATTTTACATAGTAAAACAAACAAAATCAAAGCAAAAAAACCCTAGCTCAACTCAAGTATTTAGCAAAATGATTCCGTACCACGGTCAGAATAGTGAAATTCCGCGCTTCTACAGCCTATCAGATGGCAGGGACACGCCAAGATGGGCCGCTGCTGAATGAGCAAAAAACACTTCGTACACAATTTAAAACAATTGTTTTGAAGTCGAGCTCTGTTTATTCTAATAACTTTTTACTAACAAAGAAATGTCGGACCGATATTTCTTCATAGAGTCCTCGCTATATTAGCTTAAGAGCTAATAATAGTTAAAGTTTAGAAATTGGACAAGTTGATATTTACATTTCTATCTAATAAAAGAGTATCAGCTACACTTATTTCTTTCCGTGCGACACGGTCAAAGCTATAATCACAACAATGAATATCTTTTTTCAATTTGATAAATTGGTCGTCAATAATGAGTATAATATATTAGTCAGTATGGGCTACAAGATGTGCTGTTTCTTATCGCCTCGTTAATTGTCTGACCAGAGCTCAAGAATGTTGGAATGGAAAGTTCGTCGATTTGTTCATTGCAACCAGGTAGACATTGATAGAACTGTATGAACAACTTATCGCTCGTAACTTCCATACGTTTACTATGCACATGAAAACGAGGATGAAGCTTGTTGCAATAACTTCTTTCACAGCTTCTCAAGTTGAATGGGTTCTTTGAAACTTCCGAAAGAAATTCATTCTTAGTAACTGCAAAACACAAATAATGGGCAAGTTAGCATGCTGAAAATATTTTATGGCATGAAATAAAATAAAAGATATATTCAACTTTGATGATTATTCATCCACATGTCTCCTAGTGTGGAAAACTTTTCAGACTGAAGTCTAGACATAACTACACTTCAAAAAATCAAAGAAGGAAAATATCTTACTTTCATGAGAAGACATGTTTTTGTGAAGATCAAAATTATCTTTTGGATTTTGTGTTTGACATCTGCAAGATGTATGATTATAAACGATATATTTGTAGAACTTGGTTTGGTTTTGCAAATCAGGAACAACAATCTTGATTTCTCGTTGAAACTTTGGCTTCGGCCAGCCTTTAACACATTGCCAAGAATGACTATCAATAACACATCGATATACTTTGATGTAGTAAGGATCTCGGTGTGGAGGAATGTCTGAAAAGTTGGCGCTGTAAATTGAAACCACTTCTTCCTTTGCGACTAAACAGAGAAATGGTTAATGTAAATAAATGTTCAAACGAAATTTCCTTGATATAAGATGCTGAGAATAAGTGTTTCTACTATCATAAATACACAGTGAATATATTTAATTGAAATCATAAACCCCTTCTTTCACGTATTCTTGTGTTAACTTTTTAGCTTTTGTGTTTAGTGGAAAAATATCTCTACTACTTTACACTGCTTACTGGTTGTTTCAGCTGATCCAAATATTGTAACGTTTTTGTCAATAATGCTTCAGAATTTCCAATACTCATTAATATTGCTACTATTGGAATAAATAATGAATTAGACGAAAACCTTTTGGCTGGCATTAATATCTTATTGACAACAAGAATATCATCACTTATATCAAATGAATGAAGATCCTTACTGCTATAGTCGTTGGCAAGGGGAGGGAGCAACTTTCTCCAATAATAAATTCGGTAAAATATAATGCAGATATCAATTTATTTCACAACATGTTTGAATTTGAAGAGCCATTGCAATTGACAAGAGTCGACTAACGATTATCCAGATGAATCCAGATTTATATGAATTTATTTCACAACATGATTGAATTTGAAGAACAATTGCAATTGACAAGAGTCGACTAACGATTATCCAGATGAATCCAGATTTATATCAATTTATTTCACAACATGATTGAATTTGAAGAGCCATTGCAATTGACAAGAGTCGACTAACGATTATCCAGATGAATCCAGATTTATATCAATTTATTTCGCAACATGTTTAAATTTGAAGAGCCATTGCAATTGACAAGAGTCGACTAACGATTATCCAGATGAATCCAGATTTATATCAATTTATTTCGCAACATGTTTGAATTTGAAGAGCACTTGCAATTGACAAGAGTCGACTAACGAATAAAGTTAATATGAGTAATATAAATCCAAGCCTATCGCATCATCTGACGACTTTTATCTTATCCATCAAATAATCCATGATATTAATTCGTGTAATTTAGGCAACTTAGAATGTGTTATTGAAATCCCATTTAAAGAAGCAAACATTCTTGATTGGTCTCGTCCGGTACTTATCAAGAAAAATAAAAAAGCCCTTTCTATTGTTTCTAAACTTGTATGCCTCGTCTTTCTTCGCCAGATACAATTCCACTAAACAATTTTGTAGGGGAGCATATATTGTCGCACAAAACTGGTGTTATGATGAAGTTGTGCAACAACATGTAAAAATAAGATACTAGAATCAATGATAAAAATTCGCTGTTCATTAAAGACAAAGAGTGTGGGTTGTAATTTATTCTGCAAAATACAATGAAATGTTTGAGCAGTTAAATTACTGGAACAAAGCCCAAAAAACTACTGAAGAGTGTATAAGGGGGTGTTTACATGCTTAATACAGCTTAGCACTTGCATGAAACTACTTGTTGTTTTTCTTCGCACTCATTTTAGCCCATTTAGCCGCTTTATTTGCTTACAAGCTTCAATTTGCCAGAAGACAATATCCATAGCACATGCGTGCTTCGTCATTAATCACAATATCATTCCAGAATGATTAAATGAGGTTAAAACCAAATTTCGATCCGGAATGAACTCGATCCGGATCGAGTTGTAGCTCATTCCAGATTTATGTAAACATGCAGTAGGATTTCTTTTAAAGTGGAATGAGTTCATTCCGGATCGAAAGTCATTCCAGATTCATGTAAACATGCGGTAGGATTTCTTTTAAAGTGAAATGAGTTCATTCCGGATCGAAAGTCATTCCGGATTCATGTAAACATGCAGTAGGATTTCTTTTAAAGTGGAATGAGTTCATTCCGGATCGAAACTCATTCCGGATTCATGTAAACATGCAGTAGGATTTCTTTAAAGTGGAATGAGTTCATTCCGGATCGAAACTCATTCCGGATTCATGTAAACATGCAGAAGGATTTCTTTTAAAGTGGAATGAGTTCATTCCGGATCAAAACTCATACTGGATTCAAATATTTATCGCATGCGTCATCAAGGCTGCGTATGATCGTATTTAAATCTATAATCCATCGCCCAACTATAATCACTCAAAAATCCATGTGCACCTGAAGCGCGTGATTGCTATTTATAAGTCTCAGTACCTCTGATGTGTGAAAACTGCTGTATTTTTTTGTATCTTTTTATTTAATTCACACAAAGTAGTCGAAATGAATCTGTTGTTAGCTAGAAAGATATTTAAAGGACACATACAACATAAAATTCGGATTGTTATTTTTGTACTTTACATAAAGGTATAGCTCCAACTAATAGTTCACCAAAGTTTGAGACTCAAAGGATAAATATTTTTGAAGATATGGAGGTTTAAAATTGATGCTTTACTGATAACGTATTGAAAATGCCCGACGAGCTAACGACGGCTAACGATTGGAAAAAGGTCGTTGTGACGTAATAGTTGACATTAGCTAAACGCGGTCAATTGCGCGCTTCGTTCAAAATATATTGGTAACTTCATAACAACACGACAATTTAGCATTTAATTGTAAAAACGGTTCTTTAAAAACTACCAAACGCAGCAAAAGGTTTCTTTTTTTCATTTCCCGAAAACAAGCGCATGCGAGATATTTGATTGAAAAAAATCCGACGCAAAAATTTGAAGCCAACAAAGAGCTCAAGATTGTTCTCGCAACATTTCGAGAGTTCGTGCTTCGTGCAAAATTTTAAAGCGATGCAATCAGTAGGATGGACAGCAGGACGGCTTCGCCTTAAGAAGGATGCTGTATCCACGATTTTCTAATACTTTGTGGAACCCTCAAGTGTTGCTTGCGTGACTTAATGTGGTAACTTTTTTATCTTCATTCATTCATTTTGAAATGGCTACATAAATGCCTGACATGAACTATTTTTTCAGTCGTCTTGTAGAAATGACGTTTAAAAAAGGACGAATTGATGAACGATAAATGATTTAAACTTACCCACTCCAATGTTTTTAAAACATTCGACACTATTTAATGCCAAAATGAATGCCAAACACAATCTTGTGGAATATTCGAAGTTCACAAGCGCAGCGGCAGCAGTTCCTAGTTATGGAATAAAAAGCACTTTATTTTGCATGATTTGAATATCAACCAAAGTGGCTAAACGAAAAAAAGGTTGTTTGCTTGTTTATTCATAGAGCAGAAGAAGCATAATTGGCAACCATGTAAAGGAAACTCACCTTGATTTGCAAATACTCTAAGGAAGATTAGAAGCAAGACTTTTAACACGACCATCACGCGCGCAAGGTTTGTTCTAGTAAAAAAATCTTTTGGATTATTTCAATATCAAACAAGGCTAAACGTATCACTCAATACTGCAAACAGATAATGGATGTCATCGCTTCCACTTAACGACATTTATATAAACGGTGTAGCTGTTACGTTAGCATTTAAAGTTAGTTCCGCTTAATATTATTTCCGCTGAATTTAACAGTTCGTATCTTCTTATATCATAATAGCATGACAACATTAATTATGTGTTGTTGGGATGCGACTTACACCAAAAAACATTGATCATCGACCTATATAACGCATTTTAAGATACTGGTTAGCAATTTGCTCGTTTTTATTCAATTTATCGTAAGTGTTAACAGCAAAATTACTGTACTGTACGTGATTGTACTTGTAGTTTTGGCAAGATAGGTCAAACTGATTGCCAAAGTCGGCGCCAGACTTTGAGTGAGTAAAACGGCTAAATAACAAGTTTAATACTCCACAAAGGCAAAATACTAAACAAATGATTACAATACAGTTATACAATAGTTCAGTAGTGTTGTTTCGCCATAAAAGTCGGAGTAATGGTTGATTAAAAAGAAATAGCGGTTTTACTAGCTATTATGGAATAATATGGGAACAAAATTTAAAATAGCCTTGACAGTTAAAATGGATTTAGCTAATTGACCACTATTTTTCCGGGTGAAATCGGTTAAATTTGTGGGTTTTTTGGGAACACGTGTTAGGAACACATTCGTAACTTCTCGAAAGATACAATGATAAACACGGAGTATTCTAATACCTGCTCGTGCAATCTAGCGTAGATGTGATGCAACAGCTTTATCGAAAATGTGCGTAAAAATCGTGCACGCAAATGAATGGAGGAGCTACGATATAACTAAAGACTAAAATAAATGGGAAAAACAGCATGGACAAGATAAAAGTTATCTCACAGTAATATCTTTGGAGAGTGAAGTTGGTAAAGTCACCGGTGCTAAACATTATTCCTCCTGAGAAGTCATTTCCAAAGATTATCTTCGTAACGCGTGAATATCTACGCGCGAGATTTTTATTTTCATCCTTAATAATGTATATGAAAAATTTCTCAATTCTGGTTGGTTAAGAGCATTGCAATTGATCGTAAATACCAGTGCAAAATGTGAAACACAGTGCAAGAAAAAGAAATACAGTGCAATTTCTTTTTGAAAAATGCGCTCCTAATTGGTTAGTCAAACAAAGAAATGATGTAGGAGCCAATCAAAATAAGACATTTCAAAAGCGGGAAAGTTAAATTATTGTAAACAAAGCAATTACCACGGCTGGCGTAAGTTTTAAGTAGATTTTCTTTAGCGAAGCAGTTTGCAGTTCGGACTCGTGCAATTTTGATAGTCATTGAAAAACTCACTCGTGCATGTTTTTTCCAAATTGCACTTGAAACCATACTATTACCTATACAAACAATTCACTTGTGTTTTTGTGCAAATTATATAATTATTTTGAAACCTTTGAATTATGTCTTCAGCGACAAATTTCATGATAATTCAGACTTGAATACTCGTGTAGTAAAAAGATTACTTCATGGTTGGTTCGTTTGTACTATTATTAGATACAATATTTCGTTGAGAAGGATTGAAAGCGAACTTTTTCGCTTTCTACACTCTTTTGTTTTCAATCCTTCTCAACTCGGGAACAAAAATCGTACCCACTCTCCGAGAGTAAAAATCGTACCCACTCTCCGAGCATAAAATTCGTACCCACTCTCCAACCATGAAATGATATATTTATATTTGTGAAAGAATTTTTTATCTTAAATTTTTATCTTTACAGAAACGCGTCGACTGGACATGCAAGGTGGATATAATTTTGCGACCACAAGCGTACCATCAAATTTTTCTTTTGGATAAACGCGTTTTTTGGCGACTATCCGAGAGATTTTATAAAACTACCTCATTCATGGAATCCAAATTTCAACTGCCATGTCAGCTTTATTGAACCATAATGATATAAAATGTAAATTCTGATTGGGTAAGGTATTTCCCAGGCTATAGTAACTCTAATAAAATAAATGCATCAATATTTTTATGTTCTGCATGTGCATGAAAACGAAATTTAATCTCGTTTTATGTTACGCTTGCAGGTACCTCATTTGTAATTTAAAAACTGAATATATGTTATTTGCTGGATGGGAAATATTTGCCCGTGGCGACGTTTTTTAAACCGAGGGGAAATATTTTTTCCATCCTGGACCTACCTAAACGGTAAATAGTGTGAGTTTTTCCCATTATTATTGGATTGTCCAATGGCGAGCAAGAAAACAATCTAATTTTACTTTTGAAAACTTAAAATTCATTTATAATACATTGTTGCAAGTAAAAGTTGGTTTATAATTTTACATAGTAAAACAAACAAAATCAAAGCAAAAAAACCCTCGATGAACTCAAGTATTTAGCAAAATGATTCCGTACCACGGTCAGAATGGTGAAATTCCGCGCTTCTACAGCCCATCAGATGGCAGGGAAACGCCAAGATGGGCCGCTGCTGAATGCGAGAAAAACACTTCGTTCACCATTTAAAATAATTGTTTTGAAGTCGAGCTCTGTTTATTCCTAATAACTTTTTTACTAACAAAAAAACGTCGGTCTTCGTCGAGATTTCGTCGTAGAGACATCGCGCTCGGTTATTAAGGGCTAGTAATAATTAATGTTTAAATCTTGGACAAGTTAATTTTTACATTTCTATGTAATAGTAGAGTATTGGTTACACTTATTTCTTTACATGCGACATGGTCGAAGCGATAATCACAACAATGGATATCGTTTTACAATTTGATAAGTCGGTTGTCATTAATGAGTATAATATATTAGTCAGTATGGGCTACAAGATGTGCTGTTTCTTATCGCCTCGTTAAATTTCACACCAGTCCTCAAGAATGTTGGAATGGAAAGTTCGTCGATTTGTTCATTGCAACCAGGTAGACATTGATGGAACTGTATGAACAACTTATCGCTCGTAACTTCCATACGTTTACTATGCACATGAAAACGAGGATGAAGCTTGTTGCAATAACTTCTTTCACAGCTTCTCAAGTTGAATGGGTTCTTTGAAACTTCCGAAAGAAATTCTTTCTTAGTAACTGCAAACACACAAATAATGGGCAAGTTAGCATGCTGAAAATATTTTATGGCATGAAATAAAATAAAAGATAAATTCAACTTTGATGATTATTCATCCACATGTCTCCTAGTGTGGAAAACTTTTCAGACTGAAGTCTAGACATAACTACACTTCAAAAAATCAAAGAAGGAAAATATCTTACTTTCATGAGACGACATGTTTTTGTGAAGATCAAAATTATCTGTTGGATTTTGTGTTTGACATCTGCAAGATGTATGACTATAAACGATATATTTGTAGAACTTGGTTTGGTTTTGCAAATCAGGAACAACAATCTTGATTTCTCGTTGAAACTTTGGCTTCGGCCAGCCTTTAACACATTGCCAAGAATGACTATCAATAACACATCGATATACTTTGATGTAGTAAGGATCTCGGTGTGGAGGAATGTCTGAAAAGTTGGCGCTGTAAATTGAAACCACTTCTTCCTTTGCGTCTAAACAGAGAAATGGTTAATGTAAATAAATGTTCAAACGAAATTTCCTTGATATAAGATGCTAAGAGTAAGTATTTCTACTATCATGAATACACAGTGAATATATTTAATTGAAATCATAAACCCCTTCTTTCACGTATTCTTGTGTTAACTTTTTAGCTTTTGTGTTTAGTGGAAAAATATCTCTACTACTTTACACTGCTTACTGGTTTTTTCAGCTGATCCAAATATTGTAACCTTTTTGTAAATAATGCTTCAGAATTTCCTATACTCATTAATATTGCTACTATTGGAATAAATAATGAATTAGACGAAAACCTTTTGGCTGGCATTAATATCTTATTGACAACAAGAATATCATCACTTATATCAAATGAATGAAGATCCTTACTGCTATAGTCGTTGGCAAGGGGAGGGAGCAACTTTCTCCAATAATAAATTCGGTAAAATATAATGCAGATATCAATTTATTTCACAACATGTTTGAATTTGAAGAGCCATTGCAATTGACAAGAGTCGACTAACGATTATCCAGATGAATCCAGATTTATATGAATTTATTTCACAACATGATTGAATTTGAAGAACAATTGCAATTGACAAGAGTCGACTAACGATTATCCAGATGAATCCAGATTTATATCAATTTATTTCACAACATGATTGAATTTGAAGAGCCATTGCAATTGACAAGAGTCGACTAACGATTATCCAGATGAATCCAGATTTATATCAATTTATTTCGCAACATGTTTAAATTTGAAGAGCCATTGCAATTGACAAGAGTCGACTAACGATTATCCAGATGAATCCAGATTTATATCAATTTATTTCGCAACATGTTTGAATTTGAAGAGCACTTGCAATTGACAAGAGTCGACTAACGAATAAAGTTAATATGAGTAATATAAATCCAAGCCTATCGCATCATCTGACGACTTTTATCTTATCCATCAAATAATCCATGATATTAATTCGTGTAATTTAGGCAACTTAGAATGTGTTATTGAAATCCCATTTAAAGAAGCAAACATTCTTGATTGGTCTCGTCCGGTACTTATCAAGAAAAATAAAAAAGCCCTTTCTATTGTTTCTAAACTTGTATGCCTCGTCTTTCTTCGCCAGATACAATTCCACTAAACAATTTTGTAGGGGAGCATATATTGTCGCACAAAACTGGTGTTATGATGAAGTTGTGCAACAACATGTAAAAATAAGATACTAGAATCAATGATAAAAATTCGCTGTTCATTAAAGACAAAGAGTGTGGGTTGTAATTTATTCTGCAAAATACAATGAAATGTTTGAGCAGTTAAATTACTGGAACAAAGCCCAAAACTACTGAAGAGTGTATAAGGGGTGTTTACATGCTTAATACAGCTTAGCACTTGCATGAAACTACTTGTTGTTTTTCTTCGCACTCATTTTAGCCCATTTAGCCGCTTTATTTGCTTACAAGCTTCAATTTGCCAGAAGACAATATCCATAGCACATGCGTGCTTCGTCATTAATCACAATATCATTCCAGAATGATTAAATGAGGTTAAAACAAATTTCGATCCGGAATGAACTCGATCCGGATCGAGTTGTAGCTCATTCCAGATTTATGTAAACATGCAGTAGGATTTCTTTTAAAGTGGAATGAGTTCATTCCGGATCGAAAGTCATTCCAGATTCATGTAAACATGCGGTAGGATTTCTTTTAAAGTGAAATGAGTTCATTCCGGATCGAAAGTCATTCCGGATTCATGTAAACATGCAGTAGGATTTCTTTTAAAGTGGAATGAGTTCATTCCGGATCGAAACTCATTCCGGATTCATGTAAACATGCAGAAGGATTTCTTTTAAAGTGGAATGAGTTCATTCCGGATCAAAACTCATACTGGATTCAAATATTTATTGTATGCGTCATCAAGGCTGCGTATGATCGTATTTAAATCTATAATCTATCGCCCAACTATAATCACTCAAAAATCCATGTGCACCTGAAGCGCGTGATAGCTATTTATAAATCTCAGTACATCTGATGTGTGAAAACTGCTGTATTTTTTTGTATCTTTTTATTTAATTCACACAAAGTAGTCGAAATCAATCTGTTGTTAGCTGAAAGATATTTAAAGGACACATACAACATAAAATTCGGATTGTTATTTTTGTACTTTACATAAAGGTATAGCTCCAACTAATAGTTCACCAAAGTTTGATACTCAAAGGATAAATATTTTTGAAGATATGGAGGTTTAAAATTGATGCTTTACTGATAACGTATTGAAAATGCCCGACGAGCTAACGACGGCTAACGATTGGAAAAAGGTCGTTGTGACGTAATAGTTGACATTAGCTAAACGCGGTCAATTGCGCGTTTCGTTCAAAATATATTGGTAACTTCATAACAACACGACAATTTAGCATTTAATTGTAAAAACGGTTCTTTAAAAAACTACCAAACGCAGTAAAAGGTTTCTTTTTTTCATTTCCCGAAAACAAGCGCATGCGAGATATTTGATTGAAAAAAATGAGCTGATTTGTTACTCATAGTGTAAAAATTATAGAATAAATTAAAATTTCGAACGAGATAAACTCACTACTTTATGAGTTCTATACATAGAGCATTTGAATAGTATATCGTATAGTTTCCAACAGGATATATTATTGAAATTTTGATCATTTATCTCATCTAGAATGGCAAAGAGTAAAAACTATGTTTAAAGAGAACAGGACTTTTAAAAACGCGGGAATGTAAGCTTCAGCCATATTTGTCTGTTCTTGAAATAAGTTCATAAAGCTACAATCCATTGGTTGAAGACATTTGATGTAATATTATTGAGGTGCACTCATTCTAGGAGGTCTGGAAGCATGTCTGTCAAAATGCTTTTTAAAGTTTGGGTTTACAGAATTCTTAGTTTACGAAAGCCAACCAATAAAAAACTCAAGACTGTCTAGTATGGTGTATCTAGGTTAGCAGGGCCATGGCTAGATTACTAACTTCACGAGGAGTGTTAAAACTAACCTTAACCCTTACCCTAACCCTAACCCTTGCCCTAACCCTAACCCTACTCCCTCCTTAATGTAGAGAAAATCAAAATGTGTTAATTGTAAAAATCAAAATGTTGCCGCTGGCGCACTTCACCTTGAGAAAGCGTCGTTTCTAGCGCACCTCACAGTTAGAGAAGGAGTATACACAAATCTAAGCGCCCCAGCCCTAGCTCGCTTACGTACTTCTTGTAAATATGCTAGCATAATTACAGCGAAGGTCAAACCCAGGACAACGGCAGAAGACCGCTGGCTGTCGGGGTCTATTATTTAGAAGTAGCGTTTAATAGGGTACGTGGTAAGATGAATAGTGAATCCAAAAGAGTACGTATGAAAAGACAAGAGCAAAAATAAAGAAGAAAAAGAGAGAAAAAATTGAATAATATAATAATAAGACAAAGAGAAGAACATCTTAAATTACAAACCAGGCTGCTAATACAAATAGGTACGATACAATTAGAAGAATAATATTTATATATTATATAGAATCGAGATGGATACTGTTAGAGAGATTCTTAATATATAAACAGGGTGTTATAAGTGGAAAAGCTCTAAACTCATTCCTTGAAGCTTTTTAACCACTAGAATCTACATCAAGAAAGCGTACGAATACAGCTCCACCTGAACTTCCTTCGGTATCCTGTAAGCGCAGACCTATTAAGCCTAATGACGTAATAGAAAGTAGACCGCCTGTTATAACAAATTCTGTAGGTAAGGAAGCTACGTATGGAAATATGAGCGAGCCAGCGTTAATACGCTATTACGCACTTCAGTTTCTAAGTGCAATTCCTCCCAAAACTAAAACTCAGACGCCTCCGGCGGCCTGTTCACTCCCTTTGCCAAACGTGAAGTGTTCTTATTCAGTTCTAGATAATAAAGGAAAGCCTTCGGAATCATCTAGCGCTTCGTGTAGCAAATCTTCATTAAACAATCGTTGAATATTCGGGTATTATACTTTCTATAGTGAGTGTGATAATTACTCTAGCAGTTCCCATCTTTTGAACAACTAATGTTGCATCAATAGGTAAGTCTACATCTATAAAATCGCTATAGCTACATTCAAAGTTAATATAACCAACACAATGTGTTTTTGTTTCACTTAAGACAAGTAATTTGCTAGGAGTTTGAAGTACTCGTAGCGTTCCTGCACTTGTAAAACATTTTCCACTTAATGATATTCGGTATAATCCAGCGGTTTCGATGGTGATTGTAGAAGAATCTTCTTCACCTTTTTCACACATCACAGCATTAGTCCAATCTGAACCTCTTTTACCAGTGACTGGAGTACCAACTTGAGTGTACACACCTACTGCAATTTCTAGTCGCTTTTTGTGTTTTTCACGTCTTCTATGATGTTTTACACGACGGGCGTGGTAGTTTTTGCCGGACTTAGCAAAGCTTTGAAAGCCTCACGCGTAGGTTTATCTACGTCTGAATAGTTCCAAGAAGATATGACTATTTTTTCAGCCTAGAATTATCTTCTAGTTGGAATTTTTTAAAATTTTTCTCTCTATTTTGTCGTAAGTATAATTCTACTGCTCGGCGAAAGAGATCGTTTGTTGATTCAAATTCATGAACCGAAGTTTCAGCTGCGTTAGACATTTTAATGTTTGTGTGACAAGACACAACTGAAGTGATAAACACTATAAATATAAAGTGAAAATTTATTGTTTTCGAATTGAGAAAACTCTAAATAGTGTACCTCATATCTTCGCGTCTAGTTAGGGGGTATTGTACTAACATATGACATCAATTTGTTAGTGTTATCATGTACGAAACTAACATAAGCCCCCCAACTTTGTTCAAATACAGTAGATCTAATGTTGAACCACTCGTTTTGAGACCGTTCAAACCAAATGTTTAATAATCCTATTGTATTATTTTCGAGTGTTTTTCCAGTAGGAAACGTTACTAAAGTTACATTTACTCCGCTCATATCTGGGGGGTAAAATCCATTAGGAGAGTTCAAAACAGGTTAATCTCCTTGGTCTCCTTTAAGCCAATCAGCTCCTGCCTGTCCTTGAGGTCCTTGACGTTCTGAAGGCCCCTGAGGCCCTGTGGCTCCAGTATCTCCTTTAGGCCCTTGAGGGCCTCCTCGAGGTCACGCGGCCCCTGTAGACCCCGGCTCTCCTCTTGGACATGTTAGACCTCTAATGCCTTGTTGCCCTTGAGGTCCTTGAGGTCCCTGAGGTCCTGGAGGTCGTTAAGGCCCTTGAGCTCCTGTGGCCCCGGGCGCATTATCGCTTCCATTGGTCCCATCAGTTCTGTCATCTCCTCTAAGACCCTCATCACCTTTCTCTCCTTTTGGTCCTCGAAGACCCGTATCTCTATGAGCCCCTGTAGCTCCTGTATCACCTTTTTCTCCCTTTGGTCTTCTAGTACCCGTATCTCCTAGAGCCCCCTCAGCTCCTGTGTTACTTTTATCTCCCTTAAATCCTGAGGGCTTTATACATATACGTTCTTACCTTATTAAAATGAGAGTCACATGACTTCTCGCGAGGATCTATAGACGATTTTCTGTATCACGTGACTCTTCATCCGATTCCTCTGTATCACTTGAAACAGGCGATGGCAGGGTAAAATGCAGTAATTTATCTTGAGATTGTGAATCAATAGATGCTAGCACCGACTGTGTTTCAGGTAGATTATAATTTTTCTTTACACCATATAGGTCGTCCATTTTTTTGTCCTATTATATAGTAAGATAAAAAACATTTATCTACCTTCATCTTTCTTGAGATTGAATTTCAAGTATGTTTAGGTCAGTTGCATCTATGGAAGAGCGCGAAAAATTAGTCCAAGAGTTTGTAAAAAACCGCGCGGAACTCAAGCGGTGCCAAGTCGATTTCAAAGTGTCTCGACAGCACGAAGGAGAATTCTTTGAAAGGGCGTCTGAACCAATTGTTAATGCTGAAAAATCTGTAGCAGAAGCTATTAAAAAAAACCAACACGAAGAAATTGAACGGTTGCAAGAAGTCGCTCAAGCTGTTAAGGAGACTCAACAGCAGCTTGCCCAACGGCTAGATGATCTAGTCATTTTAACAAAAGACAAACCATCTTGGAAGGCTATAGAGAATTCAAATTTGCTTGATCGGTTGGAGGCTGGTGAGTATATAAACCACGTAGATTTTGAAACTCTTGGGAAATCTATTGGCCCGTCTACAAGAAGAACCGCTTCTCCAGCTAACCGAGAGCTATGTAAGAAAACCTCGAACGTTACAATGTTTTAAAAGAAAAAAGAAGTCGCCCCAAACGACTCTTTAAGACAACACGAACAGGAACTGGAGTGCACTATTATAATAGCCGATCAGAGCTTATCGACCGCCTTCACCTTTCCTGCAAGTCTGTAGAGGCTGGTAATGACTCTCGTGAGTTGAAAAACGATATTGAAGCGATTTTAACAAAACTGCTAGACGAAAGTGCGATATCGAAAAGTTATTAGCGAGAAATTAGAAATAAATACGTGCGTTAAAAATTTTCTTCTTATATATATTATACAGAGCTATTGTTCATTGTCGATATAACCATAATGGCTGGAGTATTAGAAGACGAAATTAGCATTGAGATAGACTCAACAAGAGCCATTGCGGCGCACGATGGAGAAGCGAATGACTTTCAAATTGTCTTTAGGCCACCTATACCTTTAGAGGTTAACAAAAAATATCAAGTGGCTCTTACTGAAGCTAGTTTGTGCAATTCGTGAAAAAATGTCATTACAAAAAACAATCAACTTGAGTTTGAGATTAGAAATGGAAACTATGGTGATACTGATGGTGCATAGAGAGGAGAGCTTAAACAGACTCCAATTCAACGGCAAAAAATCACAATACCCCCAGGCGCTTACAACATTCCCGATATCAATCAAGCTATTGAAAATGCTATGGAAGCATTGTGGGTGAAGTTCGCACATTAAGATGAAACCGCAAGACGTGATCCACCCTTTGTGCTCTCAGTAAATATTCCCACATCTAAATCTGAGATTACTATTAAAGGTGACCTTGTAGTTTCCTTTGACACAGATAACAGCATGGGCCCTATTCTTGGGTTTGCTGTTGGTGGAGATGATATTACTAGAGGAAAGACTTTAAGTCAGAATCGAATTAACATTACAGATGTACAGAAGATCCATATTCACTGCTCCCTTGTTAATTCAAGTATAGTAAACGGGAAACCTAGTGATGTTATTAAATCTTTTACTCCAAACCGAGGACCAGGACGTTTGTTGGAAATAAGTCCTAGTCCACCGACCTACTTACCACTCATAAAAACTAGCCTTATTATTAAAGTGAGAATGGAAATCACTGATCAGTCAGGAAATATGATTGATTTAAATGGGGAGCAAGTAACTTACACTTTAAACATCCGTCCAAAAATGTGATCATACACGCTCATAAGCGGATTCCGATTCGGAAGCTGTTCCCATAAGGGCTTATTTTCTATATATAATATACTAGGCAAAATGATATTTCCTATGATTAGACGTGGTATAGTTCGTCGAAAAATTGTCGGGGGGTTATTGATTGGAAACCTCGTGGGCCTTGCTGGTAAGGCAAAGTGTGCGCTATTCAGTGCAGGGAAGTCCGCAGCTACAGCCTTAGGATCTCGCGTTTGTAAGTTTGCTCCAAAAATTAAGAATGTGGCCGTGGCGGCTGGTAAAAAAGCAATTCGTGACACGGCTACAGCAGCCAAAGAGGCTGTTATATCGACTGCAAATGAGCAGTTCTCGCCTGAAAACGTAAGCAGTCTTGTTGCCGATCTCGCCCACGGAGACGTTAAAGGAGTGGCAAGAAAAGCTAAATCACGTGCATCTGCATTGGCTCGTGCTGGGGCTGAAGCTGGTATTAGTACTGCAAAAACGCGCGCAAAAAGTTCTCGCACTGCTTTTTAAAGAAAGAAGCTAGATCTAAACTTAAAGAGCTGGTTGGGACTTCTGAAGCTAGAAAAGCTCTAGTATCGCACGCTGAAAGCCTTGCTAAGCAGCAGCTGACTTCTCGAGACTTACGTATTCTAAGCAACCTCGTGTCAGGTAACGGCATAATGTATGCCTAAATATCACATCAGACTAAATATCAGAAATAATAATTAAACTACATCGGTCTGATGATCGGCAAACGCAAAGTTTTCATAATATATATATACTGTACGAACAACAAACTATCATAACAATGGCTACGGACATGATATTCCCAGCACTTCGACTCTTTGACGAGCCCATCGTTGACCACTCTGTTGAGCGTCTGCAGTACAAAAGAGTTCTTCCCCGCGATCCAAATTTCGATAATAAGAATATCAATATCGACACTGAGAACGTTTACCAGCTTATATGGCTTCACAGAGCCGTTCTTGAAGTTCGAGGTCGCATGGTAAAGAACGATGGCACCAATTATGATGCAGCCGACAATGTCGCTCTGGCAAATGGTGGCTGGAGCCTGTTTAAGACGGTCCAGTTCCAGGTTAATAACAAGACCGTTGAAGAAATAAGTCAGTATGCTTCAACTGTCAACATGATCATGCGGCTTGTAACTTATTCGGATGATTCGTCCAGGAGCACCGCCACGAGTGCTTTCTGGTACCGCGACAGTAGAGCTACCAGTGGGGCAGTTTCTAATAAGCATGTAAACAGAACTAACGCTCAGTTGCTTCCTGCTGCTATTGTAGGTAACGGCGTCGCTTTGAATGGCGGCATCTTATGCTCTTTCAACAAATCCTGCTGGCGAAGCCGTAAAGGCAACGCTCACAGAAGTGCAGCTGATGGTGGCCACTCTGGTTGACAAGGCGCTTGAAGCTCTTGATCCAAGTGTAGTGGTGTTTCTCAGGATTTTTCGAATCCGAGACAAGGAAGAGATTCACAGTCTTGCGAGCTCTCTCTACTTTGCTTAGACTGCAAGGAAAGACGCAGCCTTCCCACCCGTACACGTTGATAGCAAGGTCGTTCTCACGCTCTACTTGTTCGAGCTAGGAGAGTGGTGTGGGTGCGCTCAGTCCCACGAAGTCAAGGCCGTCTTCAGTGGGATACTTGCCCGGCCGTTGCGGGTCTTTAGCAGCAGGAAAAAGCGCAGTCCTTAGAGACCAGCGGAGGCAGTCGTCGTCTTTGTTTTTCAAGTTGACGATTGCCTTCTTATTCTTTACCGCGGTGGGGAGAGGAAGGTATGTGCCTCCGCGTAAAGGCTGATAGTGAGCGATGTCAAGCCAGAGAGTTTTGATACGATCCACTATCCACCCAGACCCTTCACGAGTGAACTTTTCCAATCTCTCCAGGATTGTTGAGAAGGCTTCATGTAGGGCTTGCGGAATCTCATGCACCTGTAGCAGCGTGATCTGATTTGTCCGGAACACTAGTGCTTGAAGCACTTCAGTACCATTTGATTCATCGTTCCGAAGCTCAACCTCTACAGCCAACTGGAACTTAAATCCTCGTAAAGCTAATGGCTCCTCAACGAGTTTGCGTTTGATGCAGATTTGGGCGTTTTTGAGGATAGCCATCACGTTGCGTTCGGAGGGGTGCCCCTTTGGCACCTGCATTTTCCAGGCTCTCAGATGATAGCTGAAAGCCTTCGTTTCATCCCACTTCAATTCCGTATGTGGTAGGGGAGTAGCCCTTGTGGGGCGTCGTGGCTTAAATTCAGCCAGAAGCTCATTGATGTATGCGTTCATCTCATCATCAATAGGCTTGGCGTGCCTGCGCTTTGGCGGTTTTGGGATAGGCGGAGTGACATTTCTTAGAGTGGGTGTCGGGTCAGTGGGCGGTTGAAGAGACTTAAGAGAGGCGTTCAACGCGTGTCCGCTGATTACACCTTGGTCATATAGTTGCAGAAGTTTCTCGACAGTATTCATCTCAAGTGTCGCAAATTTTAGTGCTATATCTTACGCGAGATAATTCTCTAAATCGAAATTAATTCGGCGAGTACTCTAGCAAATCTCTTTCTTGCTTGTTGCTGTTTATAATCGAGCTTATGGTGCACCCTATCGGCACCGCAGGCTCGCAAAGGATAGTTTCTGCCTGTGTTCCGACGCCACAGTTCCGATATGGTTGTGGAAGTCGCCCGCCTTCCCTTAATCGCTTCATATGAAAACCACAGTATTCATCTATGGACCTTCGCCCACATGTGTAGAGCTTTCTGGGTAGAAACCACGCACACTTGTTCTTGCCCTGCCTCATGCCTGTCGAACGTTTGGATTACTCTATGAGAGTATATCTCTCTAAATAATAGACCTCGACGGCCGGCCGGGCAGGTGCGGGGTGGGCCGGCCGTCTTTGGCTCCTGCCGTCGTCCTGGGTTTGACCTTCGCTGTAATTATGCTAGCATAATTACAAGAAGTACGTAAGCGAGCTAAGGCTGGGGCGCTTAGATTTGTGTATACTCCTTCTCAAACTGTGAGGTGCGCTAGAAACGACGCTTTATCAAGGTGAAGTGCGCCAGCGGCAACGCTCTGTATACTACTGTAATAGCAAAACTGGACTCCGAACAGCAATCGAGTTACGTTTTGTAGGATAATCGGATTACATTGGGTAAATCTAAACGGCGTAATAATACGATGATTTATAAAATCTGTCGCTTAAATGCGAATTTTGAGTACGTCAACAAATGCATTTCATGTGTTTTTTTTTAGTGTTTTTAATTAAAAAATAGACTCAATAAACTGAATATACTAAGAAAATATATGTTTAATGTCTGAATTTCATAATTTTTTGTCGAATTCTGACCGTTTCCAGTGCCACATTGGATACCCCATGGATACGGAAAAAATATTTTCACAAGGTCTGCAACTTAATGTTGAGACTAAAATTGGATGCTTTTCAGCAAAATTCGCTTTGTCTGGACAGTAAAATGCACTCTTGCAACGATAACTTTCATCTGAATACACCTTGCTAACTCGTTAAACAATTTACATCGCTTTCAAATCAATTTTATAAAATTTGCATTTCCCTTCGTAAACAAATACATTGCGAAAAAATATGTTGAGACTAAAATTGGATTTTCTACAAACTTTGCTTTGTCTGGATGGTAAAACTCACTCTGGCTATGATAAATATCATCTTAAGACATTTTGCCTACTAGTTCAACAATTTACATCGCTTTTAAATCATACTTAAAAATTTACATTTCAATTCGTAAGCAAAAACATTGCAAAAAAATATCATTTGTGCCCACAGGCAGATATGCGTAAAAATCTACCCGCTCAAGCAGCCAATCAAATTGCTGGAAAACAAAAATATATCGCTTTGGACCGCTAAATAAAAATAAATGTATATTATTTACCGCAGCTTTTAAGACGTTGTGAAAATACTTTTCCGTTAAAACCGACCTAAACGGTAAATAACATATTTTTTTTATTTTTATCTTAAAGAAATTTGCGTTGTAAAATAGCCGACACAGCTTGATATTGAAAAAAAATTGGATTTTTTCTTACAAATTTTTCTTCCTTAGTACAGTAAATTACACTTTTGCTATGATGACTTTCATCTGAATACACTGTGCTTTATCGCTGAACAATTTACATCGCTTTTAAATCAATTTTAGAAATTTAAATTTCACTTTGCAACCAACTTATTAATGAAAATATCACTTTTGGATCATAATTTAGGTATCGTAAAAAGATGCCTGGTTCTGCAGCCAATCAGATTGCGGGAAATCAAAAAATATCGCTTCGTTTGCATAAATGAAAAAACGAATTGAAATATTTTCGTGAAATTTAGTAAAAATTCTATTAGGCTCTTAATTTCATACATGAACATCGTAAGAAAAAATTTAAGTTCACTTTTGTATAAACTTTTCCTATTTTTTGTTCATATAATAACGTTCGCAATATGCCACACTACGACCTTGAAAAAAAAATACAAAGAAAAATTTTTACGATGAACTTTAGAACTTCAACATGCTTCATTTGCCGATAAAATGTAGCCCACTACCTTAGATAGAGTAGTTAAGTTCTTCGCTTCGGTCTTTTGTCTATATTTTGCAAGAATCTCTCTTATAAGTTTTGATAGTAAAACATTTGTCATAGAGCATTTATAAAAACTTACAATAGAAAATAATCTTCGAACAAAAATCCCATGTACGTCTTCTGCAATCGTAATCGCCTGGGATATTATAGCATGGGTAACAAAGGCGACAAATAGAATACTTGTATTCGTTTGTATCAAATGCCTGTTTTTTAAAGGCTTATCCCTAACCACGCACAGAATGAAGTTTCAAAATCCCCTCGCAAATTTTCATGGCGTAGCTATAATTTGAAATATTTTGGCAAAAAACAAGCCATTGTTGAATACATTAAATTGCCATTACTTTATAGGAGCGTGATTTCTGTGTTGCAATCATTGAGTATGAGTGTGATTGAAGTTTTAGAATACGGGCAAAATTCAGTAAATTCACAGAAAAATACTCATTCATCATATATCATTCACCATTTGTATCATATATCACCTTATATACATCAAAAATGTTGAGACTACTATTACAAAAAAATTCTTAGAATCACTTGACCAACATTTTTTGATGTCAGGGTCAGGCAGACTTTATAAAGTTTTTGTAAATTCCACTGACGGGTAGCTAATATAATCAAAACTAATATTACTATGGACAATATTGTTTCCTTTACATTGATGTCAAACTGATTGCCTACTTGATGGTAAATGATAAACTAAAAGATTTTTATATTAAACGGGAATCTCAGGGAGGTAGTAGATCAGAGATGATCTCCCCCACAGATGATTTTCGTCAGAAATTATAAGGAAATGTAACAACAACTAATTGTTCTTAAATTCAGGGGAAAATGCTGCAATAAGAGTAATTCAATTGAAAATTCAATACTAAACTTACTATATCTCCAGTCTACTTTCTTTTTATATGCTTGCTGTTGTCATTGTTGATTGATTGATAAACTTTATTTAAAAAGATTTATTATCCTTTTCAGCAATAGCTACATGAAAAATAGCAATTGCACTTTTGCACTACACATAATTTTTTTACCATATGTGTTAACTCAAATGACAGATGACATATTTTAAACCAACAACCTAAGAATATTATAAACAATGACGTGGCCTTTAGTTAAGAAATAAAAGTTGTTTAATGTATTTGCACAGGCTTATGCCATCCCCGAGGAGACCTTGGGAAGTTAGAGTTTGAGAGCTGATCGAGAATTTGAAAGTTCTCACAAAACGTCTCTAAGGTTTGCATAAGCCAGTGCAAACACGTAAACATCATTTATTTCTTTTATAAAGCAATGAGGTGCACTTATTCTAGGAGGTCTGGAACTGGAAGCATGTCTGTCAAAATGCTTTTTAAAGTTTGTTATTACAGAATTCTTAGTTTAGGAAAGCCAAACAATGATAAACTCAAGACTGTCTAATCTGGTGTATCTAGGTTAGCAGGGCCATGGCTAGATTACTAACTTCAGGAGGAGTGTTAAACTTAACCTTAACCCTTACCCTAACCCTAGCCCTACCCCCTCCTTAATGTAGAGAAACTCAAAATGTGTTAATGTTAACATATGCTATTGTCATTTAGAGAACCATACACTTTCAATGTTGTGTGCTGAGACAGTTTTAAGTATATTGAAGCTTTTCATAAATTTATTACTGATTTCCTGCTTGATTGTATTGGTAATAATGAACTTGCATGTGTGGCTGTGAGCCTTATTTTTGTGGTTACATGTAAAATGTAGATGCAGCAAATTCCTTGCACATAAGCAACAGCACAAAGAACAGCTCAGGATTCTCAACAAAGAAAAAAGTTTTAAAACTGCACAGAGATGCTCTTTATTCATGATCGGTGATAAAAAATCTTGATAAAGACAGTAATAAATCCATACCTCTCCTGCACGAGTTACATTCTCCAAAGTATCCTTCCATACACGTGCAGTTCAATGCTCCATTAATTTTACGATAGTATGTGTTGGATCCACACAAAGGAAAGTGAAAAGTGCTTGTCGCTATATCGATCAATAAAATTAAAAATAAAATTAACCAGGGATTTTATACGAAACATATTCTTCCTCAAAGAACACAATTTGTCACTCAGTATCCACGTTGATGTACCCAGCAAGCAAGTTTGTTATGCAATGTTGGTAATTTTGGTGTTCGCGCATTTCGTAAAAACAAAATAAATGTTGAAAATTTACAGAGTATGAACAAATTTGCTGGCTGTTTGGGACACTACAAGGGATATACTAAAGAAGTTAGATAATTGAAAAATGTTTAGAAAATTATCAATTCATCAGTAGTTCTCACAAAATGTGTCAAAGCTCATATATTTTGGCATGGCTTTGCCTTGTTTATTTAAAGTAAAATGAATGAAAAACTAATCTCAAAAACCATGTGAGTACTTCGTAATGGCCTCAATTTGAACAGCATGCACAAAGAAAATGAAAAGTTTCAAATCTAGTTTAATCCAAAGATGTAAAAGTTTAAACTCTGTTTTGCAATATACTGAAATTTTAAGAAATTTGATAAATCTTAAGCTCACTGCACAACATGCTCAATTTGGACGTTTTTCAATCTAATTTCATGATTTTTTTTATTTAAGACTGATTTCAAGCCCAAGTGATTGTTTAAATGATGTAAGAAACAATAAAGACTTAAATTTAACACCCAAGAAGTTTGATAAGAATAGACAAACGGCAAAATGTCCAAATTAGACACTTTGCACTTTGAACTTAATGTTCATCAAATTTTTATAATTTTGGAAGGAAGAACAACCGTTTACTAAGGCAATGTAACTTTGAACTTTTAACGTCTTTCTATTTTATGAACATTAGCGTGGGAGTTTTGCAAGTCTTAGATTATTATGTCAAATAAGTAAATATTTAACTACCGTTTTTGTCAGGAGTGATACTGTGTATTGCTACAGCCAAATCAAGATAAGCGTTGTTTACAGGAAGAAAATATTTACGTCTCGTACGTTGATCTGTTGTGTTATGGACACTAACGACACTACGTCCAACACTAGTCATGATATAAATGAAATCCCCAAATACTGCCATGGGACCTCCTGAAGTTCCAAAATCAATTACATTTTGGGAGTAGTAAACATAGAAAAATATTTCCGTTTGAAACTCGCCAATAAATCTTCTCTTTAGCCAAGTCAAGCGTTAGATCATGTGCTATTGACTGAAGTGAAACTGAAAGAATATGATGTTTATTTGCAGTCATGCTCCATAGCCATAAGAAAAGTTCTGTACTTTCTGCCAAGAATAGATACCTTAATAAAAGTATTTGTTTTGTACATTAGTTTTCTCTATACGTACTGAAATACATAAACAATTGGCAAGCTAATATATGCAAGAAAGGAAAGATAGAATACTTTTTTAGTTTAGACAAAGATGTTGTCAAAGTGTTCAGAACTACCTTCATATATAGACGGTTTAATGGAACATATTCATAAAATTTGATAATTTAGCAACATAAAGCTATTGTAACTAACAGGAAAAGATCACCTTTATCATTTGAAATCTCCCTTTTAAAAACCGAACTAAAATATATGAAGTAATTAAACATTGCATGAGGTTCAGAACATAATAATAAATGTAATATGTTATTTTTATTCACATAACTTCTATAATGATTGGTATTGTTTGCGATTATTGTCGGAATGAGTAATGCTGTAGTTTGGAGTGGCTGCTGAATGAATTGTGTTGGTAATTGATAATGCTGAAAATTAGCTGATGCGTGGAATTTTTGTTCGAATTGAAAATTTGGTGTTGGTAAATGTTATGCACCATTTCATGTAGATATAAAATTAAGAAAGCTTTGTCATTTCAATTTTAAGCTTTCTTAATTTTCAGTTTCATCTTGCATGAAAATTAGCAGCTCCTTGGATGGATCATCATCCACAAATGTTTTAAAAGAGCTATAGCTTCAAAACATTGTCTTTTGTTGATACTTTTTCTGTTTGTTTGGACAAACGATTTTTTATAACTATCTTAACCTTCTCTTTTTAATTGTCAAATTTTTTCATTGTTTCTCTGAAAAATCAGAAGAAGATTGACACTGGAGATAACGCTATTGGTATCATTTAAAAATGATGACTCTATCGCCATGTCATGTTCGTGTTTTTTAGAATCTTTGGATTGGACAAGCTGCAAAAACTGCTTGAACACTATGGCCTTTACTTTATCCAAAATGTTTGATGCAACTGGCAGTTTTGATTATCATCGCAGCATATTTGCATTCTCATATACATTTCTTAAATGTATTACGCATTTGAGTAACAGTAAAGTCCATGTGTTCTTGTCGTTCATTGCTACTTGCCCTGAACTCTTTAAAAACTTTCTCGTATATATTACCGTTCTTTTGGCTTTTTGCGTTCGTGAAACTTAACTTTTCTTGTAATATGATAACAATTAAAGCCTTACATAGAGTTTTAATTAGAGCTATAGAAATAGACCAAAAGCTGTAAAATTGAATTTATACTGACGTTTCGTCCTTACTCAAGACATATTCAGGCAAGTAATAATTTATAATGAGATTTTAAGACAAGATATTGTATTTACAAAAGGTGTTGAATTACGACTAAAGGAGGCGGTGTTAAATGGATTACATGATAAAGAAGTTGGGAAGTAAAATTTAGTGAAGTTAAGAGAGGTTAAGTGGAATGGAACCTCCTTGCACGAAGAGTGAAGGCTTGTATTTATTGATTAGAAGGCTCTCATGAATGCAGAGTTCATAGGAATCGTTAGAAGAGGAAATTATTTTTAAGTCGTAAATTATTTATAACATATTCAGAAAGTTCTCGCTCCACAAGGCTTTTAAGCCAATTTCTTTTTAATCACATGATTATTATCTTCAGATTCATCATCCCACTGATGACCTAACGTTTGCCTAAGCTACACTAAGAAACACTGCATGAACTAAAGGTCGTGAAATGATTTTCCATTCAGGTGATTTGATTGGATGTGTGATTGAATTTATTAAAGGGAAGTGTGCAGCCACTTAATTTGCAGCTCTTGACTTTTCAATATACTCTGCCATTCAATGCAAGTTAAAAGAAGGCTTGAAAAACTATAAACTTGATATATTGATTATGTTTTTTTTAATTGCCACATTTTTGAAAACTAAAATCCATTTTTATATTTTTCATGTAACTACGTGGGAATGTGTGTAGTTCTTTTTATCTTCATTACAAAACGAAAAGTTGAAGTTTTTTACGTTCACCACATTTGTGAATATTTTAAAACTTTATCCATTCCGTATTGAGATTGTTGCACATCTCTTACACTGCCTCAAAAAAGTATACAAAAGAGCACAGTATAGCAACAAACAATGCTCCCAATCTGTTGAAATTCCTATGTGTAGGGCATATCTTATTAAGCATATGATTACCATGGAGGCGTCAATCAAATTGCATTTTCTGTCAAAGAAAAGTACTCTTAGGTGGCCAGCCTAAACAATTAATGGAATTAAATGTACAACACTAAGTTGCACAGTTAAGTGTACTACTTTTTTGTAGGTTGTGGAAAGCCAAGGTTCTGTGAGTATTTGACTAAAAGTTTTATGTGCAAAGTAATTATTTAATATTTTATTTCAGTTTCTAACGCTCTGTTTTATTTCATTTAATGACTTCATCATATATAAACATTGATCCCTCCGTTGTTACCTTTTTTTTCAAAGCTCTTTGGTTGCTCAACCTAAATATCGCTGTCGATTTTTGAAATTCCAGGATCTGCATGTTATTTTCTACTGCATGCGTGCTGAATAATCACACGAAACGTGTTCATTATTGCAGTTGGTTTGAAATGCCTTATAGTCACGCAATAAAATTTTGCTGGCCAAATCTCTCCGAAAGACGTTGATTTTAATAAAAATCTGTCGAACTATATGACGTTTGTTTCTTTATAGCCAACAAAATACTTAATATTCGCTCCCTTGGGAAAAAGCGAGTTTTGATTTCCCCGGAAAATCGATATTTTTTTCTATTATTAAACCTTTAAATAACAAACCATAATACGGACTTATAAAATTCAACTTTTCTATTAAATTAAAACACCGTCTCTAAAAACAAAAACTCTTACCTTACTTAAGAAAACCCTCCAATAGATTGACATAGTTTATTAATTTTACGCTTACAAGTAAATAAAAAGAATTTCAATATCGCCTTACCCATGTTTTGAGTCAAATGCAATGCTGGAAAATTGTAAGCCTGGTTGAAGCCTCATAACACTTGTAATTTATTTTCAAATAAATTTGGTAGATAATGTTCGTGGAGTCAATGTAAAAGATACGACGACCAATCCAGTCAACTGTAATATCATGAACAAAACATTTTTCGCAAAAATTTCGTTTCTAGTCAAGTCAAGATTTCCCCGTTTGATGTCTTTGTCATCAATGTAGTAAAGCACATTCTCAACTACATCAATTTCTATGTCATTATATCTTGATGCATGGTCAGATTTATTCTTACTGGAGCCATTAATAGTGCTGACATGAATATCTCCAGTAATAAAATCAACAGAGTATATTTTATCAAAGCTCATAATAATCAAATATGGCTTTGGATAAACATCTAAATAAATAATAAAAAAATTATAAATAACAACGTTGAGAGTGGATTATAAAAATGCAAATTTTTATAGACTTTACGATCATAATATTTGGTGAAAGACCAGAATAAGTATTTTTTGAAAGAATTTTTCACTGTAGAAATATTACTAATAACTGAAATTAGATTGGCTGCACAACTTCTACCTATTTTTGTTGAATATTGTTTTTGGTGCTATGAACAAGAAACTATGAAAATTTGTCAAATCTAAAGATTATACCTTTGTAAAAACACATTTCTGTTTGCATTTGCATCATTTCTTTGTTGTATTGTTTTACTTCCTTGCATGCAGTTGTGTTATCGTCATTGCCATTTTATCAACGCAAGTTTCCATCCATTCTTTCACGTTGTCTTTTAATGTCTCTAAGCTTTTCTTGCAGATTGGTATGTCGTCATTACCATTTACTATTTGGCCACTAATAGACAGGATTATGAGAGTCCCAAGAAACGCTTTTGTTGAGCTTGATATCATCTTTATTTTCTATTTATTAGAAGGTGGACGGTTACTAATTTCTTTAAAGCTTTTGTAGTAAAACATTTACTTTATTTATGAAAGGCTTATCATCAATATAATCATATAATCATTTTTAAAAAACATTTGAGAAAAACGACGATTTTTTTGAGAGCAAACATGTTTCGACATTATCAGAATGCCATCTTCAGTGCAGAATGGTTAGTGTACGTATTATATTACTTAAGTGAACAAACGTACATCGTTTTTTCTCAAGTGGTTTTTAAAATTGCTGCTAATTAGAAATTATGGTAATATAATCATTTGTTCTTAAACTTCTTTTGGTATATAAATCAAGTATTGATTTCTATAATTATGTAACATTTTAACTTCCTTCTCCAAAACGTATGTTCACGTTTGCTTTCAGATAATTTATGATGATTGGATATTGTTGCAATACATTTGACAAATTGTTCATTACAAAGACTCATGTTTATAATAATTTATATAAGTAGAGTTCATCCGCCTAGAACGTGTTGTGAATAAATAGATGTAAGGTTTCTAGCAAACGAAAGCATAGAAAGAAATAAAACATTTCAATGTCCACTATAAGGAAATGACGCAATATATGAAATTCGCCAAGAGCGGTTTAGAAAAAATTTAAAATGGGTCGATTTCAAATTTGCTCATGTTAACTCAGTCTACCAGATGAATGGGAAAGACGTATTGTTTAACTAAGCCAGCAAAATTAAATGCCAAATAATCTGTTGCGCAGTGTTAAACAGACTCGCTGGCCTCTCTCTAACTACATGTCGTCTAGTTACAAAAATGGAGGCCGTTAAACAACACATGATATTCTGCTTTATAACATATGTCAGTCGTATAGAGAAGTTCGACTCTCATAATTATATAAATTCTGAATTGAATGAAATTTATGAGTATTTTGACAGAACTGCTAAAGTAAAGAAAATCTAAAAAGCTAAAAAAGTTTTAATTCTTCAAATATTTTGTTTCAGACAATTAAAAGGCATTTACTATCTGTCAAAAATATTCTTGCAATATTGAATAATTGTAACAGAAGAAACAAGAGACGAAAAATGTATCATTTATTTTGCATGCATTCCTTGCTTTTTAAAATGACTTCTGTATTGATGTTTGATGATGATTTGCCCCATTTCAATTTGTTGAATTATGTACCTCTCTTTCTTTATCATTTCCCTCAATCCTAAAGCTTAGTTTTAATGTCCAATCAAATATTCTTTATCACACATGCATTCAAGTTTTAGTTTACTATCATTCTCATGTAAAAACGTAAAACAATTTGCAAATTTTTATTATTCTTAAATGTGTATGATAGTTAAAAAACATTTTTTTGTTATCTCTATTTAGAAAAAAATACTTAATGATGGTTGCTTCAAATATTTTTGATGTAGCTACTATTTTCTCTGGCGTATCATTGGAAAGGGTGTAAATAAAAACGACGGACGGACGATGTAAGACGAACGTCTGTTTGTACGAACGTCTGTTGTGGGCAAAAATGATTTATTGTAGGAGTTTGAGTAATTTAAACGAGCTTTATCTTTCAGGATATATTTTTTGACCTCATTATTTATAGCAATTAAACATGCATATTTCAATTTCAGTCATATAGAGTGTAACGCAATGAAACCTCATTGTATTTTTTTCGTGTTTTGTCAATGGCATTTCACTTAAAGTATACTTTCAAGATGTAACTGACGCACTGACTAACTTGCAACTGCTTCTAACCTCAGCTTTCAAAAGGAAGTTCATGTTGAAAACTGCAATATACGTACTGCTTGCCAAATGACAAGTTGACGGAAATCATTATAGTGCAGTAAATATGAACAGGCTCACCCACGTAAGGCCAAGATGAGTGAAATGCCATTGACAAAACACGAAAAAAATACAATGAGGTTTCATTGCGTTACACTCTATATGACTGACTGAAAATGAAATATGCATGTTTAATTGCTTTAAATAATGAGGTCATAAAATATATCCTGAAAGATAAAGCTTGTTTAAATTACTGTCAAACTCCTACAATAAATCATTTGAAATTTAACAAAGACGTTCGTACAAACAGACGTTCGTCTTATCTGCGTCGTCTCGTCACGTCCGCTTTTATCTACACCCCATTGGAAATATGATATAATATATTTCCAGACATTCATAAATATAAATAAGTAGAACTTTATCTTTAGTTGTGATCAATCAATTCGTTTTGTTTCCATCATAAGGATAGACATAAATGATAAAAGATTTGCGAAACGGTAAAAGATTTTTAAATAATTTTAAATTAGTCAAATTAACAAATGGCAGCTATGTATACATGATGCATGCTGCGCTAAACTTAACTACAGAAAATGTTTAAAAAACATACAAAATGTTTCATAATGCTTTAAGTATTTTAAAGATAAAGATTGTATTAGATTATCTGTTGGATTACGTATAAGCATGACTATGATAAATGAAATGTATGGTCTTGATAAGGAAGTTTATTCCATAAGAGCTATTGTTCTTAAATTATGTGATAAGCTCTGAATTTTAGGTTTTCTTTATGTTTTCATTACTTACCATAAAGAATTTGGCTATCAATAAAATTTCTCTTTTGAGTTCTGACGAGTTGTTTTCTATTCTTCTCAAACAGCAGCTTAGAAAAAATGTAACTGAAGTAGAAACTGTCTTGTCCTAAAGTGCTAGTAATATTGGCTTTTTGAATTTTGATATCAACACAAGACAAGTACTTTTCTGTGGACGGGGACACAAATTTTGATGATTCTTAATTATATTTTGGATAAAGAGCCGTAATTGCAGAAATTTAGTGTAAGAAAAATATGCAACAAAATATTGTTTCAACAATTCCAAAATACCATTTACATTGAAAATAACAGACCAAATTATTTTAATTCCTTATAACAACACCCGGGAAAAATATGTTTATGATGACGTTATTCAAATTGGTCAACTATTTCAAGTGTCTCTATAAACTAAAAGAAAAATGTGCACTGCAGATGTTAGTTTCCGCTCATAGATAAGATACTATAAAGCCAAAAAGGAGTATTGTCTATAAGCAACTTTTGTTCAATTTTATAGTTCATTATAATATGTTTTACCCCTTTTACTTAACCTAACATGAAACTTTCTAAAGTATATCAAATTCAAACAAGGCTAGTTTCTTAGGTAATTATCTTTATACATCCCATTTCACATGATTTTAATTTCTCATGTTTTTAAATTTAGTTTATTTCAATGTATTCATTCTCTTTCCTCTCTCAAAAATGCAGAAAATAAGGACAAAAAAGACACATTAATGGTTAGAGACACCCATCCCCCCCTAAACATTTTCAGAGCAAAATTTTCGACTTACATTTTACATGATATACATGATATTCTGTTTACAACATCTGTCAGCCGTATAGAGAAGTTCGACTCTCATAATGATATAAGTTTTGAATTCAATGAAATTTATGAGCATTTCGACAGAATTGCTAAAGTAAAAACTTTAAATAACTAAATAGAGGAATTCAACTTTGAAGTATCAAAAAGTTTTAATTCTTCAAATATTTTGTTTCAGACCATTAAAAGGCATTTGCCATCTGTCAAAAATATTCTTGCAATATTGAATAATTGTAACAGAAGAAACAAGAGACGAAAAATGTATCATTTATTTTGCATGCATTCCTTGCTTTTTAAAATGACTTCTGTATTAATGTTTGATGATAATTTGCCCCATTTCAATTTGTTGAATTATGTACCTCTCTTTCTTTTTCATTTCCCTCAATCCTAAAGCTTAGTTTTAATGTCTAATCAAATATTCTTTATCACACATGCATTCAAGTTTTAGTTTACTATCATTCTCATGTAAAAACGCAACACAGTTTGCAAATATTTTATTATTCTTAAATGTCTATGATAGTTAAACACATTTTTTTGTTATCTCTATTCAGAACAAAAATACGAATGATGGTTAATTCAAATATTTTTGATGTAGCTACGATTTTCTCTAGCGTATCAATGGAAATATGATATAATATATTTCCAGACATTCATAAATATCAATTAGTAGAACTTTATCATTTGTTGGAACAAGCAATTCGTTATTGTTTTCATCATAAAGATAAATATAAAATGATAAAAAGATTTGCGAAACAGTAAAAGTTTTTTTAAGAATTTTAAATTAGTCAAATTACCAAATGGTAGCTATGTATATATGATGATTTGCTGCGCTACTCTAAACTACCGAAAATGTTTAAAAAAACATACAAAAATGTTTCATAATGCTTTAAGTATTTTAAAAGATAAAGATTGTATTAGATTATCTGTTGGATTACGTATAAGCATGACTATGATAAATGAAATGTATGGTCTTGATAAGGAAGTTTATTCCATAAGAGCTATTGTTCTTAAATTATGTGATAAGCTCTGAATTTTAGGTTTTCTTTATGTTTTCATTACTTACCATTGAAGAGGCAATTTGGCTATCAATGAAATTTCTCTTTTGAGTTCTGACGAGTTGTTTTCTATTCTTCTCAAACAGCAGCTTAGAAAAAATGTAACTGAAGTAGAAACTGTCTTGTCCTAAAGTGCTAGTAATATTGGCTTTTTGAATTTTGATATCAACACAAGACAAGTACTTTTCTGTGGACGGGGACACAAATTTTGATGATTTTAATTATATTTTGGATAAAAGCCGTAATTGCAGAAATTTAGTGTAAGAAAAATATGCAACAAAAATATTGTTTCAACAATTCAAGAAATACCATTTACATTGAAAATAACAGACCAAATTATTTTAATTCCTTATAACAACACCCCTGGAAAAAATATGTTTATTTTGACGTTATTCAAATTGGTCAACTATTTCAAGTGTCTCTATAAACTAAAAGAAAAATGTGCACTGCAGATGTTAGTTTCCGCTCAAAGATAAGATACTATAAAGCCAAAAAAGGAGTATTGTCTATAAGCAACTTTTGTTTAATTTTTATAGCTCATTATAATATGATTTACCCCCCTTTTTACTTAACCTAACATAAAACTTTCCAAAGTACATCAAATTCAAACAAGGCTAGTTTCTTAGGTAATTATCTCTATACATCACATTTCACATGATTTTAATTTCTAATGTTATTAACAAATTTAGTTCATTTCAACGTATTACTTCCCTTTCCTCTCTCAAGATTCGGAAAAGAAAGACAAAAAAAGACAAATTAATGGTTGCGACCCCCCCTCCCTAAACATTTTCAGAGATAATTTAGCACTTACATTTTCATAAGTTACAATCCTCATACAGGTAAGTGTTTTTTCGTTTTCACCGAATGTATAAAAGCAAAGTTTCTGCACATACTTTTTATTTTTCTATCATTAATTTTGGCGTACTACGTATGTTTGTGTCTTATAATAATAATAATTGAACTTGTATAGCGCTCATATCAAAAATTCATGGCGCTTCACAATAAAAGAAAATAAATATCAAACTTATATAAAAGCAGTAATAAAACGTCATTTTTCATTAAAGATCACGTAAAACCAAATGAAACAAAGTTTTTAAATAAATGGCTTTTCAGTTCTTTCTTGAAAGATTGAATTGAAGAACTTTTCCTAACTTTAAGTGGAAGATTATTCCACAGTTTGGGTCCAGCAACATTGAAAGATCTGTCATCGTAGGTCTCCAGACGAGATCTTTGTTCTTCTAGATACTCCATGGTTGTAGATCTGAGGGAACGTGACGTTTTTCTCGGTTTTATGACGTTAGCCAAGTATGGGGAGCCATATAATGCAAGCACTTGTACCATGAGCAATATCTTAAAATAATTCGGAAACGGACGGGAACCACTGCAATTTTATCAAAACTGGAGTGACATGATCAAATTTCCTCGCTTGCACTACTAATCTTGCCGCACTGTTCTGAATACACTAAAGTCTTTTCAAAGATATTTCGGGAGACCATAGTAGAGTGAGTTGCAATAGTCCAACATTATTAACAAAATGTCAAGTTTAAGTTGTTTGGGCCCATTACTTGTGCAATATGTATAAATGTACATCATTAGATTATACTTTTGAACAATTTTTCTGAAAATAATAATGATTTTTCTACAATTCGTTTTTAAAAATATTACATTGTCATTGAATGCAAAAACGTTCTCTCAAATTTATTCTGTTTCTACAAAAAAAAACGCTTTCTGAAAAAAATCTGCAAAGAAATGTCTCTTTTGTTACGTTGCTTTTGAGTCAGATTGTGTGACAGGGAATATTTAATACTGATTGCAAAAAAATAAAAACACCTCTTAAAAAAATTCTTTTTAATGTTTAAATTATTCAACAGCTTAATTCCATTGACGTAATTTTATTAGCGTGCTTTAAATTTGCATTGAAATTCTCACGAAGACACGCACATAATATTGCAGTTAAGTTGTTCATTCTCTTCTTTGAGTCACACAACGTCAACAAGAGTTGTGAATTTTTAGGTTTGAGAAGCCAGTTAGAGAAGTCATAGGACGTAGATATGGCTCTAACACGCCTTTTTAGAGATTGCACTTTATTCATCATGTTTCTAATAAATTTTGCTTCGTCAGGTATCAATGAACCCAATTTATGCTTTAACATACATCCAAAAATACTTTAGAAAATTCTCTATGCATGATGCCTTAAAATACTTTTTTTGCATTTACGCAGCATAACAGAAACGCTTTACCTGCTGCTTTAATATTTAAATTTTAAAAATTGTTTGTGTCGGAGAATAAATTAGTTTTTTCTTCTAGTAGCTGAAAAGCTGTTTTGTAAACTTCCAATTGACTATATTTACAATGTATGGATCTCTGCAAAGTAAGAAATTTTATTATAATTTTGCTATTGTTCAACCGAATAGCTTTTGATATATTACAGAGTTAAACTTTCACTCATTTTAATAAAAATGTCGTCATGTAGCAATGTAAACTATTTGTTACAAAGAATTCGTTGCTGATGTCCTTTTCTGTGGACATTTAAATGTCACTTAATCTATTGACTTCTCCTCAAACCATGCAATCGCAGATCTGAGGCAGAAAAATAACTGAACAATAAACACACTAAGAAATCTATTTGAAAAATAAGGCCAAAACTCCTTTGTTAAAGATTAACTGTTTTTTTGGTTTCGCGTTCATACTTTGCCAGCAAAGTAAGAGATACTTCAAGAGTGAGTTACTACAAAAACCAACCTATGCAATTATCTTTATCGAGCAGTTATGAACATTTCAACAAGCAGACTAATCAAAAGGCTTGTTCAACACGACTATATCATAGAGCATGACACGTCATTTAAAAACAGATGGATTTAATTATATACTTTGTACTGCATGTCACAAGGTGGTTTATAGTGCTGCTATCAAAAAAATGCTTCCGCCAATACCTTTATGAACATTTCAAGAATAAATTACCCCCGACTTTCTCTTCTACTTCCCGAAACAGCCTGAGACAACAAATAAAGTTGATATTCTACGGAATATCTTATCTTGCATTCAATATAGCTTCACTGGAGAATGTTATCGATTTTTAAAAACTTTGAATAATTTATGGCTCGGAAAAGAAAATTTTAAAATGTCCCAGTATAACATATAGCAAGCTTTCCTAGCTTTAAATATCTTTTAGCCAGCTATTATTCCATCCATTAACTGAGTGTGACACAGTGTCTTATTTTTGAGACTGCGACAAAAGAAAACTGCATTGGATGTCTGGAAATTAATTCATCCTCAACGGACTATTGAACCCAACAGTTACATTGTCAGAAAAAACAGCACAAAGCAATCTATGGACGTTATTGAGAGGTGTGTGTTGCTGTTGTTTCATTGAAAGAAAGGGAAACTGATACAAACTGATTAAATATGCATGCAAAGGAAAAGTCAGGGCAAGTACTTTAAAGGCAATCTGTATTTAAACTGCGCTTTGTTATATGACTTTTATCCATTGCATTTTTACGACAGCTGTACGAATAATTTCGTATGAAAAATCAGTTTCCTCGTATTCACAATTTATTGATTGGAACTGTACTGAACTGATTAGCAAATAGTTCATGTAAACTCGATGCAGACAAATGAACCAGTAAAATTGTCTGAATGTTCTGTTTTAAGAGCATAATACACTACTCAAGTTGAAAAAGCTAGATGTCAACTGATCTGAGGCAACGTATTTTAAAAATCTCTGTTGTAAAAGCACTTCTACTTTGTTTTGAAAAAATACAGCAACCCTTATTCAACGTTGATTGTTATTCTTTTAATAATATTACACGACTCCTTTCCTTTATCGCGCTCCAGACTGTGTTGTGAGCAAAACGCGTCCACCAAATTGTATTTGATAAAATGCAAAATTCAACGCTTGAAACAGGCCTTATTCTGCGATGCCCGATGTTACTAAAAGATGTTAGATACAACCACATTTCACATAGTGATTAGCCGCTGACCGTGCGAGTACGGGCAGATTAAAAAAAGGTACGTAAGGCGTACATATGGATTTAATTTTAAAAAGACAAAATACTATTAACAAGTCTTCAATTTACCTATTGATATTATTCTAATTGAGAGTCAAGCACAATCCTTAATTAACATTTTCATAATCACTATACATAAATTTAAAAGTTGCTTTTTATCGAGGAGATAAAGTGAATTTAACTGAATGAAAATAAACTATTAGTTTGAAAAATTTACGATAATCGTAAAACAGAGGGAAATGAGAGCAAAGATGAGCCTAACGTCCATGGTCCTAGCTTTATACTGTTCGATCACTAATGTTTTACTTCTATTCTCCTACTACCTCCACCGTCTTTATACCGGCTGATCTTTAATGTAATAATTCTACTCTCATCTGTCGAAAATCATTTGACTAAGAAACAAAACTTGAATAAAATTTTATATATTCATAAATATACCAAAAATAATTGAAAACCATATTTAGGGTTGATACAGTATGAAAAAATCGTATACAGTCAAGAAACTTAGACACTTCTCAAAAGCCAAGACCTATTGTATGTGAAGACACATTTACGACCTTTCGTTAGCGGAGGTGAATACCAAAACAACTTTCACAAACAACATTATAAACTGTTGTAAGCGGTTGCACTTGATCTATTTTCAGTCAAATTAGTAATTATCCCAACTAATTGACATATTACGGACTATAAATAGGTGTTGTTTTGTAATGCATGTAAATTCTTTCGTCTCCTTCATTTTTCTTCATGAACCACTATAGTTTCTTCTCTAGGTTTGCGCATTTATGTTCCTCAAAGAAAAAATTTTCATGTCATGTGAACTTTAAGCCTTGTGTTTGTACAATGACAATATACATGATGAATTTTTTGTATGATAACGTCTATGGACTCAAACGTTTCACTGTACAGATGTTGGACTTTTCAGTCGTTATCAAGCGTATAATCATATTTCAAAACATTGTAAAAACGGTCATATTTAAAAAAATTTTTATAATTATGCAAAAATTAAAAAACATCTCATAAGCGGACACCTCCGACAACAGAACACCAAGTCTTGGTCTTAAGGGTGTCCTTTTACCGTAAGTTCGATTGCATTTATTAAATATAAAATTGCTTTATAACGTCTATGCCTATATAGAGTAAAGAATGTTCTGAATTTTCTTCCTTGATGTTTTCCATCGTTACAAACATTTGCTGGCACGGATGAAACTATCAAACACAATAGTGGTCATTTTACGAGCGTGGTTAACACTATCGTATCTAGGTCATTCGCATTGAATATTAAAGTTTATTACATGTTATTTTGCTATGACATGATTTCTTTGCACGAAATTTTCAAAACATGTCTCGCATACATTTTACTTTTCTTTCAAGGATTAGGCATGGAAATTTTTTGTGAGAGAAAATTTCTGGTTGTTGGTCCGTTATTCATGTGTATTCAGTTATTCCTGTCATTTGAAATGTCCCATGAAAACAGAGAACAGGAAATATTACACTGTGATTTTACGCTTTTTAAAAGAATAAAAATGCAAATTAAGAACTTTCAAGTACACTAAATGAATAAATCAATCTTCCATGTCAAATAATGGTAGATACAATGGACGACAATGCAAATGTGGCCTATGGAGCGTTGCCTGAGAGACTCTACGCCATCGAAGAAGGTAAAGTCGCATACGTGGGCGGACACGGACCGATGAATTCATCAATGAAAGTAGCACGTGACTGGCTAGAGTCATATCGCGAGAAAAACACAATTAGAAGATGGACAATCTAACCCAGCGAGCAAGAACTGTACCGATTGCAAACTTCGTATAATGTTATTTTGACATATTTTGGCCTTGAGGTTGAGACTGTTGCTTCTTTATCCCAAAACATTTTTTAAGCAATTGACAATGCCCTAATTTATGATAATGTACAGATATGGAAAACATATTTCAAAAGTGAGATTTTTTCAAGGATGCGTCGACAAAGAAACTTTGAAAACATATACACATGCATATTTTTCTTGTAACTTACAAAAGCTTAAAAATACAAGACAAGGTAGGTTTCTATGCTTTTAGTATATCTAAACGTAGATCAAGAATTCAATTGAAATGAATCGACTGTTAGGAGCAACCAAAGTAGAACATGCATATATATTTGAGATCACTGGGGAGTTTTGGTCAAAACAGGCAACCGAGACAATTCAAATCTATCACAAATACTAGTTTTTGCATGTCAATACTTGGGCATCATTTAAGGTTAATGGCAAAAGTTTTAAGTCGTAGGATAGACATGCAAACCTGCCACTTTTAAATCATTTTATAGACAATAGTGATGGAATTTAGTATGGATAAGTTTAAGGAGCCAGTATTAAAAGACATATAATTGTATTACGTATTGTATACAAAAATGATTCAGAAATAAGTTTGAAAAAGGTAGAAACATTTTTATGAGGTACAGTTAACGCTCTTGGGGGCATTTGCGTGAAAGTTATATACTTAATGTGCAAGAGAGAGCCAATAATTTAAATATGAAAATGATACAATGGTTGGCTACAAGCGCAAGCCAAAAACTAAGTTTCAAACGACTTTCTCCCTTACAATTTGTAATAGACCGTATAATTTCACCATTCAACTGTCAAAAGAACTGCTCAATTTTCTTATTTTATTTGGGAAGACGTTATAGCCTATAATACAAATTTCAATTCTGTTGTTAATCATATTTAACCACGGTTAGATGTCCTACAACAGTCACAAATGACATTTAACGTATATGTATATGTTTGTAGATGTAGATCACCCATGACAATAAAGTCCTAAGGACTGTTCGTGTTGATGTTGACTGACGTCTCGACAACCTTAGCGGTAGTCATCTTCCGAGTTCCCAGGTTCAAACCATTCACTTTAAGACATATATAGTCGAACTTCATTCCAACAGCACTTAGTGAAAGAAAAATTATTTAGTGGATAAGAAGAATCTAGACAAATTACAGAATTATACGTCCAAAGCCACGAATCAATGTTGAATGTCGTGGAAATGTATTGGTAAGGTCGAAAGATGAATGCTACTCCAAAAGCGAACTAGCTAGTGAAGTGGGTTACAGCTAAAGAAATGTCAGTGACTATGTAGAGAGTAAGAACTGTGGAAACTATGGTCCAAAATTAAAATCCCAAGAATGAACAGTGGGAGAGTACCCACATTGCTTGGGGAAATTATCACGTGAAAGCCTAAAATCCTTCATAGGTATATAGAATGGCTGGAGGAAGGCTTACCAAATACTATTTAGTTGGTGGTTTTCATAGATTGACTTTACACTCTCCAACAATTGGCCATAACGACATGTTTTGAGTTTTTTTTTAGTGTATAATTACAATGTTTATTATACATTAAAATATTTACAAATCACCTACAACTCATTTCACATATTTTATTAAAACAGAGATAAAATATTTTTTGGTGTAAGTAAGTTATTATTGAGAAAGCGTAACGTTATTGTGAAGTGGTTTTACTTTATGGTTTCTTGATAGCCCTACACGTAATGGCGGACCTGGATTCTTAATTTTAACACCGCCAAGAAAAAAAGAACCGCTGGTTTTGTTTGTAAACAGTTTAGGTGAAGAAAATGGTGAGATTGTCCCCTCATTTTTCATATGCTTAACGCTCTCTTTAGAAGAATTTATAGGCGATGACTTTTCCTCCTTTGTTCCAACGCAAGAAAATGTGGAAATCTTCCCTTCATTTTTCAAATGTCCAAAGTTCTCTTTGGAAGAATTTATAGGTGATGACTTTTGTACCAACAACAGTGGTGCATTTGTAGTCGGATGACTCTTTTTAAAACAAATGTGTATCAAAAATTTGTTATGATAAGCACTCGCCAGAAAAAAAACTAATAAGAATAACACAAAAGACAAGCTGCGAGCAAATGCAATTACGTATGTATCAAACTGTTTTGATATTTTGATTGTATATTCATGCCAACTGCATTTTGGTTATTTCATTATATGCAAATAGGACACTTGAAATCAATGACAATTTTTATAAATAAAAAATAAAGCCTACTGGAAAACATATGACTCCCACCAGACATTTTCTTGCCGTTCTTCAGGTTCACAATTTTCTCTTCATTGGAATCACTTTCGACGTCATTGTCATTTATCTTGTTCACTTTAGCACTACTCTTATCGCAGGTGTCACGTGCATCGCAGGTGTCGCGTGCATTATAATTTTAATTAGATTAAATGAGTAATAGAATAATCAGCATTATATGTACATGGTACCGCATCTTACATAATAATGATCATGTATTTTCATTTTGAATCACACTCTACAATACCATGCAAAAAGTCAATTTGAAAGTTCATCACACCATTAAAAGTAGCACTACATGCAACACATCACTATCTTCATAGGTACATCACTATCTTCATATGTACATCACTATCTTCATCAATACATCACCACCTTCATAAATCCCCACTCCACCTTTATGTTTCCCCACCCAACCTTCATACATCCCCACCATCATACATCCAAACCTACCTTCATGCATCCACAACTTGATACATCCTTAACTTTATAAAGACCCACCCTTATACATACACACCTTCATCCATACACACCTTCATCCATACACACCTTCATCCATACACACCTTCATATGTCCGCACCTTTAAACATTCCTAATTTTAAGGCTAACCAGTTATAATTGTGATTGATGGATATATGCTTCTATGTGCCTAAATTCAACAGTTAAATTCAGACCACTAAGAGTAGTGACTAGTTTATAAAACTCTGAGAAAATCCTTCTCTGTCCTCATTTAGGACAGTATAACAAAGTTGTCATTTTCAAAACTTGTGCTTTTGACTGATTACTCTGTAAACATTATGAGTTTAAAATTAAGGGCTTTGTGATGGGGAAAAAGAGTCTTACTAAAAATGTGAATTTGAGGTCAATGTAAGACAGCATTATATAATGCTTAACAATGAAAAACTTTAAAAATTCTAAAATCATTGTTTGAATTGGATTTACTTCATTACTGCGTAGATTAGGGCAGCTTCCCAACCTTTTTTCCTCTTTCATGATGTAATCACTTTTCACAGTTTCATTTATAATTTTACATACCGATACCTTCACTATTTATTTTGATATGACTGCTTTCATTTTGTCCAACATCATTATCCTTTCTGTCATAAGGTGTATTTATTAGTGACATTTCAATTGCTTTTTCTATATCTCTTTGGTACAACTTTTCACGAACGGAAGGCCTTACAATAGAAAAAAATCTCATGACGTTGTGGTATCACATATTGAAGAAATTAGTGTGTACGTTGGATTACACAAGGCAAAACAAAGGCTTATAAAGGATTTGAGATCTACTATAATATCTGTGTAAAACAGCATGATGCCCTTTAGCCAAAATTAAAAATCTCTTTTTGGGTCACACCTTCTCTCGCCTTTCTTCTCTTTGTTCATTTCCTTCTCTTTATGCATTGCCTTCTTTGTTTGTTGTTCAAAATCAACTTCAAAATCATCTGAAACATATCATGAAGTCATAAATACAAAAACTTAGCAATTTAAAACAAGAGAAATCTATAGAACATGCAGGCATGACATTGAAAAGGAAGTAAAGTATGGATCCCCGTATATATTTATTGCATATCTACCAAATTAATAATCTCAACTTTTTCAAAATAAAACAATGTAAAATGTTTAATAGTGCACTAGATCAATCATGCAGCCAGTAAATAATTGTGGGGCCTACATTCACATTTGTTGCATTAGTATTTTTTTGAACAGTGTCTATGTAGGTACATGTAAACTGATACAATATAAAATGTACCCTTCTCCTACCTATGTAAACCAGAGTGTATAACCACATACTTTACTGTAAAACAGAGCAATTATAATTTTCATTAATAGCTACGTAGCTATGAGATCACTGTATGTACAATACATTACCATCACTTTCACAATTGGAGCTCATATCAGTATAATTAACATTTTTTCTCCCTTTCCTACAAGAGATGATGGTGAAAAATAAAACATGAGTAAAGCTAAATGCTTGTAGATGTAGATCTTCAAGGTTAGAGCAGTCCTGAAAATGACTGTTGGTGTTGTTAATGATTGACATTTTGACATCCTTTGATCATCAGAGTCAAGTAACACACCAACACCAAGAATTCTTTTCACGACTGCACAAAGCTGGACGATCAATATCTAAAAAATATAACATAATAGGCAATAAAAATAATAAATTCTAATTTTAAAATCGTCCCTGCTTTATTAAACACCAATAATGTCAACCAACAGTAAAACATGTTTCACCCATACGCCATACCATAGTAGTGATAGTACAAATTGGAATCAAGTGACAAATTTTAGAATTCTTACCTTTTAGATTTTCCCTTAAAGGTCATCTTTAATGCATATTTACAAAATTAAAAATTAAGCTATCAGAGAAAATACTAATGAAGTTTGGATTCAAGTTTAACTTCTCGTGGTTTTAACATGATTTTCATTATGTAGTTGAATAATCTTATAAAGTTTTGCGCCTTGGCGTCATTATACTGGATCATATCATTACACTGGATCATACACTGGAAAAATGCATTTTTGTGTATTTCTTTACTTTTAAACTCATAATAGAGCTTAACAAACAGTGATACATTATTAAAAAAGTATTTTTGTCTTGTTGAAACACTGCTTTAGGCTTTTTAATTATTTAAATCAAAGTTTGCTTTTGCATAAAGACCTTGGCACCTGCAAAAGGGGGTAAGAAATATTTAAGTTTCCGTTGCTAGTAATCGTAAAGAATGTCAATCACAACAAAGATACCACCTTTACAGCTAAAAAATTTACCATACATTGTCAAGATTATTTTTAATAGAAAAATTTAATTTCCTGCGAAAGATGAACGATTGTCTGATTATTACCTAAAAGTACAGCTCGTATTTTGGCACTTTTACGTAGAATTTCTTTTGTTTTGTCTTCATATAATCAAGGAAGGGAATGGCGCAAGCATGACAGCGCAAAAAAAAACGGTATATTTGTAATTTTCCATAAGATGAAAAGATTTGTTCTTGTAAATCATGTAAAATTGTAAGCCTGGACTAAAAAAATTTATACATAACATAAATTCAATGAGTTCTCTTTTTGGTCGAGTCCTGTGTTTAAATCGGGCTATCAAAACACCGAAATTTAAATACTCAAAATGAAATTTAGAATTTTCTAAATAACTTTTTTAAGATCCATCAGAATAATTAACACCAAAATGTGTTCATGTGTACTTTAAAATACAGATCACGACAGAACTCAAGAGCCATTACTACTTTTCAGGAAATGTTAAGGATGCATTGAGCTATCATAAAGACACGGCGTTTTCAACAAAAGATTCCGATGATGAAGGAAACTGCGCTGCTTACTGGCAAGGTGCTTGGTGGTATAAAAATTGTTATTATAGCAACCTAAATGTTAAAAATCTTGCTTGGCTTGGTTTTAATAACGTGAAAACCAGTGAAATGAAAATCAAACCATGAAGAATTTTTATAAATATTTATAATTTTATGACAATAATCAATATCAATGACAATACGTCATGTAATATGTCTTAAACATTTACACTCGTTGTTTACTATGAGAAAATGTGCAAAAAATTGGTATAGATAGAAGTCAAGAAAAGTGTAATCATTTCATGAAGTAATAAAAAATATTGTTTCAATCAATGATGTTGATGAAATATGAGTTTTTAACATGTTTATCTAAATGAAGTTGATGTAATCAAATCATACTCAAAACGACAGCGGCTTTTTGAGTTTGTAATGTGACTGTTTTCGTCTTCGTGGGCATAAAATGAGTTTTCACATTACTAATGCTTACACAGTTACACGTTTAAAAGCATTTAATTAGTGTTATTGTGGGCACTAGCCGTTTTGGGTGAGCCACATTCTTCGATAAGTCCCTGGAGGTTGGTTGCAATTGAAGAATATAAAACCCCTAAACACAACCACAATCGCAATACCCACATCGCATTTAACTGCATTACAAGAGAAATATATGTGGTGCTTTAACATGATCTCAAAGTACAATCTCACTCAAGCTCGAATGATAAAGTGTTGATTGTGTTTGAACGAAGTGGACGCTGAATTCACATGTCTCTGTTTCTATGTATGCTCACTTGAATGTTCTCTTGGAGTCGAAGTTCTCTGCTGTCAACATTGAAGTATGTCACTAGAGCTTTGGAATTTTATGATATATGTTTATCGTACATATCCAAATTAACATATATATTACATTTAAGTAGTTTATGGCGGTTTTTTGTTGAAATCATTTATACTTAGTAACCAAGTATTAATCATTGAAGAATTATTTAGATAGCTGTAACTTTAGATATGTTGTCAACTTGACACTGACAAAATATTAGATTGAAGGCCAAGCCTATTGTAAAAACTCAATGCATTGGAAAACGACATATCAGCAGTTTTACCAAGGACAAGCAGTTCTTCAATGGTGGGAGAATGTAAGTTATACTCATAATATATCTAAAGTTTGTAAATCCTATAATTATAAATGCCGCAAGATTGGCTACCGACTAATGTTCTTTACAGTCTGCAGAAACAAATGAGTTCGCGTAGCCAGAAAGCAAGTCTTTCTTGGCTTTATCGGTTTTCGAAAAAAGATTATCCATACTATATTCAAAACATGTGCATGTGCTGTCAGGCTGTCAGTGCTGATGCGTGTCCTCCAGATGCGCCTCAGCAACAATTGCTAAGATGTTAATGACGTAGGAGAAAATGGTCTATAGAAAGAAACAGTAGTCTCACTTTACTGTGTAACTTTGTGCTGTATCTTTAATTAAATTACTGGCTGCGACTGGCCACCTTAGCGCTCCTATTGGTCAGAAAATGCAAATTACTGGCTGCCACTATGCTTATTACATGCGTAATAAGATATGCGCTAAACAAAAAATTTCTATAAAGTGGAAGTATTGTTTGTTTCAATACTGCTGTAAGATCAACGCCAACTGTTAAAATAAAAGCATCTGATCGATGAAGTTAAAGGTACGTTTTTTGAGTAAATTTTACCTCTGACATAGTATGACGGATGTCTTTAAGTCACGAAAATGTGATGTCAATAAATAATGAATTATTATTAGTTTAGGGCCTGTTCATGTGAGACGGGCTGGCCGACTTTGCAGGGCTATTTTATTATTTGATTCGCATGAGGTGGGCTGGCCCGACAAAGTAAAGTAATAATTATTTACCCACGCAGCATAAAAGTCCAAATCCCGATTGTTGATGTTACTTTTATAAGCTGAAAGAAGCTCAATGATGTTTTGCATTAGTCTATGGTCCACCGAAAGTTGTTCTTTTGCTTGCCTTGTATTTTGCATAGCATTGAATTTTATGAGCATGCGCACTAGTACGATGTTTAATTCGGCATGCCGGTCTAGCCCGCCTTGTGCATTCACATGAGCCCGTTTATGACAAGATCCCGCCTCGTTTAAGCGACATCCCGGCAAAACGGGCAAGCCCGTCTCTCATAAGAATCAAAATTGAAATTATATGTAAATACTAAAAGAGGTGAGATCTTGCTATTGCAGGGCAAGCTCGGTAAAGCGGGCCAGCCAGGCTCATATGAACAGGCTCTTATATACATACACTTGAAGTTGTAAGCACCCAGCTTATAACTTATGTTTATGTGTATAACTTACACTTTCCATAATTACAAATTGTTTTTATCTTACAAAGAAGTGTTTCATTAGCGTTACACAAGTTAATTGTATTCAAGTAAATCTTGAATGCAATGAATCTTGGTATGTTGGCATGGCTACTATGTAAAAGAGAACTTGCATGTTAAAGCCTGATTGGATCTAGGTGCTCTTATATATTCAGTCATAACAAATATATATAATCAAAGTTTTATTTTGACGAAATTCTTGTAATGGTTCAAAACTTATTATTGCAAAAGAAACTTGTCAGTCGTGCACATGTGAAAGTGGTAATCGGTTTTTCAATCAGTTTACATGCAGGTGTGCATGTACAAGATATAATTCATTCTTCATGATGGTGGCTATATAAATGTTCTCGATTTTCCTGTCTGTTGTTTTTCGTTAACACGAAAATGACAACCTTGCCATTTTGATTTCTTACTAAAGTAGCACACTAGTGTACATTTTAATCTCAAAGAAACAATTGTACATGTCATATTTAATGCTTGACTTATATTCTAGCAATGCAGTAACAGAATCATTGTGGTTAGAATGACTATAAACAAGGCTATGGTAATCTTAGTTCTGAATTCTTGCTTGGATTGTATGAAATACGCTACATCAGCAAGGCAAAATAAACTTTGCGGTGACCTGATAGACTGGTCAGAAAACACAAAACCTGTTGAGTATAATAACTGTTACATGTTTGTAAATGTAGATCGTCCAGGTTGGCATAGTCCTGAGAAGGACTGTTTTTCTTGTTGTTGACCGACGTTTCGACAACCTTAACGGTAGTCATCTTCATAGTTCAATGAAGAGTAAACGTCAGGTTAGCCGTATTTTTAGCTGGTTCTTACCTCATTGTATTGTGTGTACAGGAAAAGTGTGGGTGTCAATTGTGTATTGTCATTGTGAATTAATGTGAAGTGTAATGTTTTTAGTTGATCGTTTGTTTGTATTGTGAATAAGTCGTTTGTAAGGTCCTGGTAATTGCTGTTATCTGTTCAAGGGGTTTTTTTCAAAGTTGGTATACCAACTTTCTAATGTAAGCCGTTGTCTATAGTCAGTACTGTAAGTAATGCATTTTGCCGAGTCCCAGTCAATGTTGTGCTTTGTGATTCGGTGATGTTCGGCAATGTGATTAGTTCTGTCTTGTTTCTTTGTAGCTCGTTTGTGTTCAGTTAGTCTTATGTTTAAGTTCCTGCCAGTTTCCCCGTTTCACAAGTTCGGGACTGGACTAATGTTAAGAACTGTGAGTGAAAACAATATAGCAAATGATTTTAAAATGATTGGATGTCATTGTTTAATTCACGCTTTGTAATTTTGTCTCAATTTAAATTAATTTTCGTTATTATAACTAATGGACAAGAAAATGAACGAAGATGTCTTTAAACATTTCGAATAGTAAAAAATAGCAAAAAAATGTATGCAACACAACTGCAATTTCACGAAAAGAAAAATGTGATTGCTCTTTTTTAATGTTTTTCGTGAAAGGATAAACCTAATCATTAAAAAATTATAATTCGTTATGTTGAAGGATTTTCCCCAGCTATAGGAGTTTCTTTGTTGTTCTTTCATAATCGCTGTGAAGTATAAAAACCTTTTTATCACCTTATGAATTAGCTATATGCATGCATTTTTTAGACTCTCTTTTAATGAAATTTTATTCTTTGAAACATTCTTTTAAACATATAGGTTCTGTGTATTTTAATACTATAGAACTTCAAGAGTGAGATAATTTTTTTCTTTAAAAGTGCTTTTATCTTTTTTAGTGATATATTACTTAACGCTTCATCTGTTGTTTGTTCTGAGCACTATCATATACGTCTTACATTGACGTATATGTTTTTGTAAAAGAGCTTATCATTAAGCTTATCAAAACAGCACGTCATTGTCCGGTAAAAGCTTTTTAATTTCAGTCCAATTTGAAATAAAAATATTTTCAGGACATTAACACCATCATCATATAGCAAGATATCGCGTAAAAAACCCCTTATATATGGTACGTACATAGCCCAAAATTAATTTTAAACGAAAAAAACAAAACAGGAGAAGTCTGTACAACTGTTCACTAATTTGAAAATGAGTTTTTTTGCAAAGATTTTTAAATTAGAAACGTTTGTAATTAATACAGACCTGGTGTTTTATTTATTATCAACAATAATTTGTGAAAGGAAGACATATTTGGGTACTTAATAATAAAAAAGCTAAGTTTTAACTAACTCATCTATATATATTTTGTCACATAGGTAAAATTAATGTGTAGATTCTTTAAGATGATGTTCACCAATACAACAATTTATCAATTATCTTCAAGAAAGAAATATTTCTACAAGCCTACGCCTCATAGAATTAAAGAAAAATCGGCATTTATGGCCTTATAGGTCGATTGCCTAAAAAAACCCCAAAGGGCTTTATTATGCAATTTAAGTAAAGCATAGATGCAGCTGTGCACCTACAAAATATACTTTATTCTTCATGATGGTGGTTATATAAATGTTGTCAAAAAAGTTTTTGAAACACAAAGTGTTTACTTTTTTTTTATGCAAGATATTGATGCGCGTTTCTGTAGTTTTTCTTTTAGTTGCTTTTTGCAATGCATCACATAATGCTTGTCAAAGCGTACAAAGTGGTTTTATGAAGGCAAAAGACAATGGTATGTTACAGTACAAAAGACAACAACATCGTCTAAAGATGTCTTTAACAGTTACTTTATTTATAAATGATTATGAAAAGTTTTTACGTTTTTAATTAATACAGACCTGGTGGTTTTAGCAATCAATTATTAACCACGATATGTGAAACGAAGACACTTGAGTACTTAATGATTAATAACTTAGTAGGTTTAACTTAATGCGTTGTCTATCACATAGGATATAATTAGTGTGAGCAATGTTTTAAGATAATGTTCACTAATACACCAATTTATCCAATTTATCAATTGTCAACCAGCAAAAATATTTCTACAAGCTTACTCCTTTAGGAATTGAATATAAATCGCTTTTATCGCCTTAAAACCTTCCCAAAATATCGGAAAGTGCTTTTTTATGCAATTTAGGTAAATCAAACACAGCTGCATGTACAATATATACATTATTCTTTATGACGGTGGCTATATAAACGTTCTCAAAAACGTTTTTCAAACATAAAGTATTTTCTCCCTTTTATGCAAGATGTTGATGCGCGTTTCTGTAGTTTTTCTTTTAGTTGCTATCTGCAATGCATTGAATAATGCTTGTCAAAGTTCACAAAGTTTTTTTATGAAGACAAAAGACAACGGTAAGCTACAGAGTAAAAGATAAAATAAATGTTTTGGAGGATGTAAAAAACTAGTATGTTTTAAAACGCGTACCTGCAGGTTACATTTGTAGTTGTTTAATTGCAATAAAGCTTTCTCATATCTATTTTATACCGTTCTGGCAAAATATATTAGCAAAAACTGAACAAGCGAAGATAGTATTTTTCATATATGTTTTTTCTAATCTAAAACGAAGCGTTCTATCTAGCATTGTTGCTCTCGCTGTTTTTGGCCTTCAATTCTTTACGTTTGATCGTTAGTAAAAATACATGTAATTGTGTCATTGATAAGAATAATAAAACAGGTAAGATTCCGAGACTTCTAGCTCGACTCAGTTCCGTACATTGTTTTTTGCTTAACTTTTTGCGTTTTATAACTATTTGCTTTACGAAATTTGTTTACGATTGTTTGCAAAAATGGACCTACAAAACAGATTTTGAGCTAATGAAGGCACGCTAGTTTACTGGAAGTGACACCAGCCATATAATAAAAGAAATTAATGTATTTAATTTACATGAGACGTATGTGTTGTCTAGATATATAAATTCACTCCCCCCCTCACTCCCTGAATGTAAACTTGGATGCATCAAAGCGATAACACGACAAATATTGTATCAAGAAAATATTACCTAGTGGTCACTCAAATCAACAAAGCAATAGACTTGTAGAAATACTGAGTTTTGGTTTATTCTGAAGTTTTGAAAGTTGTTTTATGATAAAGGACAAAATCATAAGAACAATTATATAATGTTTCATCGATCCAGCGATTCCTTAAATATGTCTTATTACATTACACTGAAAAACTGAAGCAAAATTTACCAAAGTTTTTTTTGTTTCAAGTAAAATATAAATTTTTTATACAAATTTAAATATTTTACATTTGTGTACTTTACATTTTCACTTTATGACGTTATTAGGGTCCTGTAAGCAGATGTATTATAAACCTACAGTGTGAGTTATCATCATGAATAATGAAACAGTAATAATCCCAATGTCCTCACTATGTCATGGCAAAAAAATTTTTGCAAAAGCATCTACATATGCATATATACCTCTAAACCATGTCTTGATTGATATTTGAACAACAATTCCTATCGTAATAGCTCCCAAACCCAAAAAAATAATTATGATAATTTATTTTGCTGTTTTATTAACATTTATCAAATCAATTCAACAGCATTCTAACACATTTCAGATCATTGATTCTTATTTATTATTTTGCGTCTTCTGATGTGAGATTAGTACATTCTGTCTAACGTCATGAATCTATGCTAATAAGTAATAGGTCTGCCTGCTTCAAAATGAACATACACTGTAGTTTAAAAAAATTTAGATTTGAAATGTCCATCTCTGTAGATAGTAAACAGAAGCAAAATAAGATTTGAAATGTCCATCTCTGTAGATAGTAAATAGAAGCAGGCAGACTTCTCAGCTTCAATTTTTTTGACTACAGTATGATCTTTGGCTGTTTTTCCCTTTCTGGTGTATGTTACCAATTAAATCAGAAAGCCGACAAGGACACATCAATATTTTGAACTTTTTGCTATTTCCTTCTCATGAAATGTTTGGAATAAACCAAGACTTAACAAAACTGCTGTTAGGACGGTATAAATTTGACGAGGCAATGTTTGTCGTGTTATTTTCCAGCTTTGATGCATCGAAGTTAACTTCTAAAAATTCTGCAATGTCATCCTATTTCCAGAAAAAGAGGAAAGAACTAGAGGTTAGATATTAAAAACATGTTTGTACATATAAAATAAAAACAAACCAAAATGTATGAAAGGAGTTCTTTTTTTGGTTTATTATAATTAAAATTTGAATGAACGTAATATCTGTGCGAATGGTCGGCCGATGCTAAAAATAAACGCTAGCCAAAATTTTTTACGGTTTTTTTTGATCAGTTGTAAACTTTTATGATTAGTTCTACCCTTATCCAAAAACAAAAACCTTCTCTTTCAGGCAAAGTTACGGGAGCTTGCGCTGACACAATTAATGCGCTGGGACTTGTTTAAGAACACTGCATTTGACCTCATAAAGTCAATTATTCTTATTGAACATTCAGGCATACTTACACAATAGTGTTTCATTGCTATACATAAGAAATAAGTCGTAATGCTATGATTTCTAAAATTTTAAATCATTCCATGATTAAAGAATCTACCTGCTATACTTGTAGCTATGGTTCTTTTCAACATCAGTGTAAATGTAATAGTAGCTTTTCAAATGAAGCTTTAAGTCCGAAATTATACAGCCATGAAGCTGGTCTTTTATTTAAGAGTAGCAAGGGGCAATGTACAGTACTGATCTTATATGTTTACTTTAAACATGACGGCTAATATTTAAATTGTATAAAAATCTTTATGATTGAGGAAATATTTATCAAAAAGCTTCAGAAGCAAGAGCAATAAAAGTGGTGATATACGAAACACAGTGTAGAAATTATAGGGAAATATTATATATTTACCATTGTGTTATCACCCTATATTTCATGATATTTATATAAAATGTTTCCATCTAAGGTTTAAACGTTGATAATTTATTGGTTAATTTTGACGAGCGAAGATAATCTTTCACTTTCTTTTGCTCCATGACTCATTGCATTTTATAAATCTTGTTATTTCTTTTTTGTATTTTTGACTATAAAATAGACTTTGTTATCTTTTTGTATTATTTACACCTTTTGTAATTGATCCTGTTTTGTTCTTTGTTTTAAAGGTGAGACGTTATCACCAAAGATATCATTTCAACTCATGCTGTTCACAATGACATTGAATGTTCCATGAAATGTCATCAACAGAAACTATGTGTTGGCTTTAATTTCTTATTTGATGCAAAAGAATTTGAGATAAACTGCCAAATTACCAACAGAAAAAAACCCAGAAATATGGAGAAACTAGCCTCAGAAGGCAAATGGACTTTTTATGAATCTCATGCATTGGTAAGAAAAAAGAAAGTGGTTGATTTGAAAATGTTTGTTAAGTGGGTATTATGTGTTAATTTTAAATATATTGTTAACGCTTATTTTTTTCCTGATAAGCATTGTGCAAAACTATATAAAATCTGACTTAAAGTACTAATTAAAAGAAAAATGCCCAATCAAGTGTCTATTTTTAGGTTACTGAATTTAATTCGATTTCGAGAAAAAGAATGCAATTTTAAAATTCATACGATTTCGAGGATAAGAATGAAATTGTGCCAATTTTAAATATGTTGAGTTTAATCTTAAAATGTTTTGAACAGCTATTTGGCACAATGGATCTATGTAGGAAAGCTTTTCATAACAATTTCTTTGGATGCCTAATGATTTATAACCCGTAGGAAGTTCAATGCAATAGATTTTTCAATAATATTTTTATAGGCAAAAGACTGTGCAGATCTATACATGAAAGGAAAGAGGAAGAATGGAGTTTATGAAATTGATCCAGATGGCCAGGGCAGTTTCAATGTTTTCTGTGATATGACAACATCTAGTGGAGGTTGGACTGTGTTTCAACGTCGTCAAGATGGAAGTGTAGACTTTTATCGAGATTGGAGGGATTATAAGAATGGTTTTGGTGATCTGAAAGGCGAATTCTGGCTTGGATTGGATAAAATATACAGACTAACATCAGCAAGGAGAAATAAACTTCGTGTTGACCTTGGAGACTGGTCAGGAAACAAAGCATATGCTGAATATGATTATTTTGCTGTAGAGAATGAAGCAAATAAATATAAGTTGAGTCTTGGTGCATATTCTGGTGAGTCAATAAGTAAATGTAAACATTTGATGGACAAATTTCTAAGCCATTTTTTGATATAAGCATTATACGTTGTAATGATTCGAGTTTGCGTGGGCAGGTCAGCAATTTTGGGAAAAACATAGATATTTTAACGGTTGACTTTGAGCGGAAGTCTTGTTAGATCTTAAAAAATATAATCAATTTGATATTACGAACAAAATACATTGAACAAACATAAAAATCATTTTGTTGTGTGAATCATTAAGTTGCACCCTACGACAACAATTTTTGACTTACAAAAAGAGATCATTCATGGATTGTGCTTACCGTATGATTAAGATTAAATGAAAATTCAATTGAAGCTTTGTAAACAAGTAATGAGCATGCGCCTGAAACATTGCTAAATTATGTGGACTTAAATAAACATTAAAACCTTTTATATAAAATATATGCAAACCTGTAATATATAATATTAAATTCAGGCTTCCATTCCAAGATTTTTTATATATGTATAAATAAAAAAATGATAGCATAATGCTCTATCCAACAACTACAAACAATAACGACATTATCTAACAACATTTGCAAAATTAACCTTCCACTCCTGTTCCTTTTAGTCCTAGAATTATACTCTGCTATACTGGTCACAAGCTCAGGACTTGTAATTAAGGCTCTCTGCTTTTGAATAGACTTGTCTTGTTTACAAAGAAGAGGAGGAAGTTTAATTTTCAAATGTTGTTAGATAAGGTCATTATTGTTTGTAGTTGTTCGTTAAAGCATTATGCTATTATTCTTTTTGTTTCATAACATTCCAACTATTTAACCTCAAGAATATGTATAAATAAATATAATATATTTATACATATATAAACGTTACTGAAATTCATTCAATTATACGTGGATAAATTTACATATAGAAGAATGAAAAACATAAATGTAAATTAAGTCTCGGACAACACTACAGGTATATCATCAAGTCAATAAAGAATTTTTAAGGTCTATTATAATAAAAATTAAATACCATTCATTACTTAACATAGGAGTGAGAGCAATGAGTTAAGGCTGGGATGTGGAAATAATCTTCTGGGAAATGAAAGTAGGATCAAAGTCAAAGTCTTGACAAATTTATTTACCTTTGCAATTTATTTATTCCATTTTGAAACCGGATTTACAGCAAGTTGTTAAATAAGTCAGCTATAACAACTTTATGACAAACGGTAGCAATGTTATAATGTGATTGTCGTTGGATGTCCCACATGCACCAGAATATGTGAAATGAAAACTCAGTGTTATATAACATATTTTAACACTTACATCATTCCTTCCTCTTTTTCTACATAAAATAAAAAAACTTATTGGCAAATCTCACAAAAGCCCCCCAAAAAACCGCTGTAGGAATCTTCTAACAATGACATAAAACCCATTTTGGGAGAGTTTCTGCAAGTTCAGAAGAATTCTATAACTGCATAAAATGCGAACTTTGAAAGGTACTACTTTTTGTAGGAAATGCTAGCAATTCATTATCTTGTCATAAAGCCAAGGCGTTTTCAACAAAAGATTCAAATAATCATCAAAGTGCAGGAAACTGTGCCACTGACTGGAAAGGAGCTTGGTGGTATTGTTATGATAACTATTGTTATGACTCTAACCTGAATGGACACTACTATAGTGGCAACCAAAACAATTACAAAGGTGTGACTTGGCGACAATGGAAAGGTGGTAAATCTTTAAAGTTCACTGAGATGAAAATAAAAGCATAAAGAATTTCCAAAGCTGTAATGTCATAAATTTGATCACTATTTCTAATGAAACTTTCAACATTTAATAACAAAAAATAACTTTTATGTCTTTTAAAGATCCTTTATAATCATTATCATTTAAAAAAGCGTTGAAAAAATAGTTAAAAATACTGTGGTGAAATAATAACTTTCTAATATTTTCTCTAAAATTAGAGCTGATTTAGGTAATTATGTGATTCTAATGTTATGTCTTTTCACTCATTTCTTTAATGAGATATTGCTCTGTATGTAACTAATTCTATATTTTCGCCTCGTTCCACGCAATCTTGGTGTATCATGCATTTCATGCAATTATCTTACATCATTATTCACTATGTAAGCAATGTCGCTTTTGATTGGTCAACTACCTGCAAATAATTCTAGATATCTGTAGGTAAGACGTCTATTTACAAATAACAGTTTCTACAATTATGGACGTCATTAAGAGCCGGTTTCGAAAAAAAGTCAAATCATAGCGATGTTTTCCACAGTTTCTAAAAACGATGTAAAAGCTTTGAAACAAGAAGCATCCAGAAAACACTAAAAAAGCGGCTAAGATGGCTTTGAACGTGCTTACAACATATTTAAACAAGATGAACTTGAATAAACGAGCTGACAAAAAAATTAACGAAGGTTTGAAAAATGTTCTATATTGATATGTGTTAATAATATTTCAGTTAGTTAAAGTGAATAATAAAACAATTATTGAACTTGGCTTTCGTAGTTATGATTTTAAAAATTATTCAGACCTCGGCAACGTATTCTGCCTCAGCTTTGCTTCTGCAGATAATATTGACCTTGGTCTGAATAATTTTTGATATCATGCTCAACCTCATCCAAACAATTGTTTATTATCTGGCTCGTCAGCAATCGTGTTCCTTCCAGAAAGAATGGTTGCACACCATATATAAACCGCGTTTACACTGCGGTCTCGTAACTTACCAAGGACTGACTAGGCCTCCAGTGTAAACACATCAAGCCTGACCTAGGACTCACCAAGGACCGACGTTTTAAGCCCATCATTGCACGTAGTCCTAGGAAAACTTACACAATTTAGAAGGCGCTAGAATCTCCCCCACACTACAGTACATCCGGTCAAAACCGCCCGGTGTACTATGTTTGATAATTTATATCGTTACATCTATCTCCTCATAAGGAACAAAACAAGGTTATAATTTGAAGGATCTAAGAGTAGTTTTCATAAAAATTGGTAATCACATGTAGAACGTTCATTGTAATGTACGTCCTATAGAAGATTTTCTTTTGACTGAGGTGTCCGATGTGTCGGTTTCTAGTCGTGCCTTATTGGTTTCTATACTGACATTTGTGGACGTGTCTTGCGTAGAGAAATAGTCTAGTTTAGTTTACATATCAGTGGCTTAATTATCCTCTACCAATAGCAAAATAAATAAAACAACATTACAACACCGAATCAAAATTATAAATGTTGAAGAAAGATAATCACATTGCTAAAACAGTTTATCGTTGTCCTGGTGGTTAAAGTCATCTCCGAATCGTTAGGAATGAAATGAGTAATTTAGAGCAAAAATAGTCAGCGTCGTTCTCATTGACGAAACCGTGCTAAAAAGAAAAACAATGATGCGCATGCGTATTAATTTTATATTGCAGTACCCAGCCATTGTACCCAGAATGCTCGCTCTGCAATCTTCAGAAACGTAGTGAATATCAGTGGGACTAGAGTTGAAGATTTTTGTCAGAACGTAACATCATGCAGCAGAGGAAAATATCTCAGTTTTAAAGAGGAAGGATTTGTTAATCACTTTGAAAATACAAGTCCTTATAAAGCGTCTTGTAAAATTGTCGTGTGGCTTACAAAGGCCAAGAGAATCGATAAAATACTGGCATATTTAACTACTTCAAGTTAGATCATCGATGTCAGGTTCTCTAAATGATCACGTTTTAAATAAGGCTTGAGCGTACATACACAAAGAAAAACACATGTTGTAGACTAGTGAGAAATTAATCACAACAACTGACATTACTTCAACTAATATCTTCTAACGTATATATTTATAAATGCCACGTTTGTGTTTATTACAGTTCCTTTGAAAATAAAGCATGAATTATCAATTTCAATAGCTTGCTGATAACCAAAAATAAGCTCATCAACACAAGCTACTTTTAGAAATGGATAATTTCGGTCAATTTGTGAGGTAGAAGTTTATAGCTACATACCTTGATGGTAGCTATGTTTCAAGTGATGTTTAGTTTTTTAGTTCTCAAGTTTTAGTCCAGCTTTTCAACATCCTTATTCATGTCTATACAAATTCATTGTTTTTGCTGTGAGTATAAACTCAAAGAGATTGACAGCAGGATTACATGAGTATGCTGGCGATGCGAACTGAAATAAAACATTTTTCTCATTTTGGCCACGTTCAAAAAATAATGTCCTGCACATTTATTATTTTAAAGTAGAAGTTTCAAAAATTCGTGTTGATAACGTTAACATGTTCGTAATTGCATATGTTGTTCGTTATGACACAACAACTTCCTTCAATGTACGTGCAAAGTTGATATTAACAATAAAATTGCTGTTCGGGATAATAGAGTTATACTTATATAATTTTTATACTGGAGACAGCTGGGGGGAATTATTGCCAGTTTGCTTCATTATAGCTACAACGTAAATTGTGTTTTAAGAATGATCAACGGCGAAATACAGCTTGTAATCAATTTTACTGCATCAAAAGTAAGTACACAAAATATAGCTATATTTTAGAATGATCTGTATCGAGTGCCACCTTTTAAAGGTTTCTTTTTAAGTCGTGTATGAATAAATTACTTAATTTAATTGACTGCTGAGACAGAATATCAAAAGAAGGATACATATCACTTGTAGACAGGAAAACAGCTGGGTTGAGTCTTAGGCATAGAAATTTATATACTTTGTAAATTTGTTGTATTTTATACAACAAAATATCAAATAAGTAAACAACAGGATGTGTATGTAACTACAAATTCCAAACATATAATGCAATACTGTCAGTTTGAATTTGTAAACAAACTGTTGTGTCTGTTGTTCCTTATAAATAGTAAAATTGCTTTTCATACTAAAGAAAAAAGAAATCTTTTTGTGCAAGTTGATTTACATCAAGGTTTGACTATATAAAACAAAATAGTGGCGCAAAATTCGTCTTTTAAACATTGCATAGTCAAGCAACTAGTAATAGTGCAAATTCATTGGACGAAACTTCGAGCATAAAATAGCTACTGTCTAAATCTCAAATAATTAAACTCTTTTATTATCAGATGAAACCATCCTATTCTTCATGAATACTCAACATGAAATTACGTGCATGCATCATCGATAGTTGGCAATAAATTATTAAAATACAGTTGACTTAAATACATCAATAGAGCTTCCATGATCTTGTCCTAACTCCAAGCTTGTGGATATCGATCATATATCATAAAATGGCAAAATTTGCTTTTGCGTCGGTCGGTGACATAGTATGACGGGTGCCTTTATGTCAAAGAAATGTGATGTCAATAAATAACGAATTATTATTAGTTTAGGGCCTGTTCATATGAACCGGGCTGGCCGACTTTGCCTGGCCAGTTTATTATTTGATTCACATGAGGCGGGCTAACCCGACAAAGTACAGTAATAATTATTTACGCACGCCGCATAAAAGTCCAAATCTCGATACTTTATGTTACTTTTATAAGCTGAAACAAACTCGATGATGTTATGCATTAGTCTATAGTCCACCGAACGTTGTTCTTTTGCTTGCCCTATCTTTTGCATCGCATTGAATTTTATGAGCATGTGCAATAGTACGATGTTTAACTCGGCATGCCGGTCTAGCCCGCATTGTGCATTGACATGAACCCGTTTTATGCCGTGATCCCGCCTCGTTTAAGGGAGATCCCGGCAAAACAGGCCAGCCCTTCGCTTATATGAATCAAATTTGAAATTATATGTAAATACTAAAAGAGGTGAGATCTTGCTACTGCCGGGCAAGCTCGGTAAAGCGGGCCAGCCCGGCTCATATGAACAGGCCCTTATGTACATACACTTGAAATTGTAAGCACCCAGCTTATAACTTATGTTTAGATTATGTGTATAATTTACACTTTCCATAATTACAAATTGTTTATCTCTTGCAAATAAGTGTTTCATTAGCGTTACACGAGTTAAATGTATTCAAGTAAGTCTTGAATGCAATGAAGCTTGGTATGTTGGCATGGCTACTATGTAAAAGAGAACATGCATGTTAACATCTGATTGGATCTAGGTGCTCTTACATATTCAGTCATAACAAATATATAAAATCAAAATTTTATTTCGACGAAACTTTTGTAATGGTTCAAAACTTATTATTGCAAAAAAAACTTGTCCGTCGTGCAGATTTGAAAGTGGTAGCCGGTTTTTCTTACGGTAGACGTCGAATTATTTTAAAAATTCACTTTATTCAAACAAACATACCTACGTATAGCTTGATCGAATACATTTATAATTTATTTTGACAGTGGGCGCTGATCCAACCTTGCATCTCTATAATTACAAAACATCTGTCAACGTTACTCTTATTTTTAACTCATTATTGTAGAATGGCACACCATGGTTCGTCATCAAATGTTGAGGCTTGGTTAGTGCTGATGATTAACATACTCAAATTCCTATTCTAATTTGACTGGTAACCTTCTAGATCTTCATTAGCCGATTATTCAGGCTAAAAACTGTAATGGCTTACCGCTATACGGTTGTCAAAACGTCAATTAACATCAACAACAATAGTCCTCCTCAGGACTCTACTAGCTTGGACGATCTACATCCACAAACATGTAACGATACCGTCGAGTTCAAACCATTTAATTTATTACGAATAATATTTGTTGGATTGCCTTCTACATCACTTTCAAAATTATCGAGAAAAAAAAATTGTGCGTGTTTTTCTATTCTTTTTAAATGCCATGCTGTGTAAAATATACCATTGAACATAACTTTAATTTTGTAAACAGCAAGCTCAAATTTTTTTCATGATATGACGTAAAAAGTAATTTCCTTTGACGTATACGGCGCTCCACGCTGCTAAGTCTTCAATCAGTTCAACAAGTGCATTTAAATAGCTAGATGTTTCTTCAAAAAGAAAGTAGCTGATGTAAAATTTTTAAATTAAGGCGACCCTACAACAACCAATATCAAGCACCATCCAAAACATTGTTATTTCTTAGCATCAACAACATACAGCATACGTGCTCTTTAACACACATTTTGGTGGATCCTATTCATACGATGAAAATAGAATTGTCAAAGGATACTCTTAAATCTTTTCAATTTTTAATTAACAGTCTTTATATCAATGCAAGCTTTGTTTTGGCTGTCGCTCCCTTACAGAGTGGCGTCACGAATAGCATTTAATTGAAAATTTTTGATAATATTGGTCCTTTTTTTTAGCAAAACACAGTGCTCACTGCAATGCCTTGTGCTATGTATTATTAAAACTCTTCATTATTTTTAAACTTTTTTTTATTAAAAAATCTATAACATCGCAAACAAGCTATCAATGAAGTACAATGTAATTAACAGCTTGTTACCACACTATCACAATACGTCTTTATTCATTAATTCTATATTAATCAGCTAGTGGTGTTGTTTTACGATAAATAAAGGCCTGTTTATTAAACAGTAAATGTTATGTTACAAATCCTTCAAAACTACCGAGTTTTAAGTTTTGAGTCAATTTTGTAAACTTCTTCCAAGTTGAATGAATTCGATTTTTAAATTAAAATAATGTCCAGTTTGTGGCTCTGTGTGCAAACTGTTCAACATATTTAAACTATTTAAAGCAGTTCAATTATCTGCTGAAATAAATTAGTCTGTGTAACTTTGTAAAGGCATCTTTATCCTCACAGTTTATTCATGCTGGACACACACATAGATAAATAGCCTCTATCCTCATCTCAACCTAAAGTGTTTACTTGTAAGACATTTGACACAAGACAAGATGGTGAGCTTTATTTGTGCATTGGTGGCGATTACCTGCATCGTTGTTAAGGGTAAGCTATGGCTTCAAGGGTAAGCTATGGCTTAGGGCAAAGAAGAAGTTGGAAATGTTTAATGTGATCATTGAACGCTATGAACACTATATTAGAAACGTCTCTAAGGCGTATTTCTTTTTAAATTTGAACAATATTTTTGCACATGTTGTCGAGTTGTAGTTAATATTCAGTGCTGGGGCAGAATACAAACATGATCAAAGCTTTGCAAGTTACGATACCGTAAACTAAGGATTTTTAAATTAGCTCAAGCAAAATGCTTTTATTTTGTTCAAAATGTGCATGGGAGTGGTAAGACTTTTATATGCATTACATCTTTTTAGTAAGTTGTTAGCTATGTCATGTATGTATTTAATATAAGTCTGTCTCAATTCCTTGTTCATAGTGTGAAATATTTCATCTGAAAACTTTTGCATGACTCACTTTAATGTTCTTACTTTTGTAGAGTGAGATTAACAAATGAAAAGGAAGATGATTTAAAAGATTTCTATTCAACATTCAGCCATGACATGAAACGCACCTTGAAATCCGATAAAAACAATGCAACTTTGAAATCACAAATTGCAGCAATAGACGGACAAATAAAAACACTTCAAACATATCACAAAAATTTACAGACGGAGAAAAAACATCTACAAACATTTAAGTTAATTCTTAAACACAAAATCAATAGGACAGAAGTACAAAAATATACACTAGTGAAACTACAACAAAAAATTAAGAAAGTCGAATTGAAAATGATTGATCTGTCGTCACAAATGAAAAAACTTGATGCACAAAGGGCAACATTACAAACGGAGTTGAAAAGTCTTGAAAAACAAATGAAAACACTTTACATGGAAATTAAAAAACTTACAAATATCTCGGAAAAAGGTAAGAATGATTTTAAAAAAAGAAAAGACACTTATAGATTCGAGTAAGGAGTAATATTTGTTCAATTAAAACAATATCTTTCATTTAATTTCTTTGTGTTAGTTAATATTTTTATAACCATCAGGGAAAGACTGCGCAGATCTTTACAGAAAAAGTATAAGACACAATGGAATATACAAAATAGATCCGGATGGTAAAGGATACTTTAAAGTCTTCTGTGACATGACGTCATCTGGTGGTGGTTAGACTGTAATTCAAAGACATATAAAAAATAGAAATACAGACTTTTATCTGGGTTGGGCGGAGTATAAATGTGGCTTTGGTAATCTTGAATCCGAATTCTGGCTTGGATTGGACAAGATACATCGACTAACATCTACGAAGAAAAATAAACTTCGAATTGATCTAGTAAACACGTCAGGCACTAAAAAATACGCTGAATATGAAGATTTTGTTGTAAAGAATGAAAATTCTAAGTATCAATTAAGTATTGGAAATTACACAGGTAAGAAAATATTGAAGAAAATGAGTGTTTGTGATAGCAAATTGCGTTGACAGATTGTACCTTAGGGCCAGTTTATATGAGACGGGCCAGCCCGTTTATGCCGGCTAGGTAGCTTTGCCAAGATGTTGCCTTGTATATTCTTTTACAATTTTTTTTGAAATTGTGTTCATATGAAGAGCAGGTAAGTCCGGCTTAACGACATCCGCTTGAAGGAAGCGAGACCTCGCTTCTAAAGGGCTCATATAACTGCATTGAGCGGGCCAGCCCGACTGAACTGGGCTGGAAGCGATGAGACTGCGCATGCTCTTGTCTTATTTGGTTAGTATTAGGCTGCGCATGCTCTTGTCTTATTAGGTTAATATAGCAAAACTTTTAAAACAACAATGTGCAATTGAAAATAAGTTTAAAAAATTCCATGTTATACAACTACAATAGTCGGTTGAACTCACTGGTAGCAATCAGATTGTTGAATGTCTGAGTCTAAGCTTAATTTAATTTTCCCACAAACTACATTATTTGTGGGCAGAAATTAAATACAACATTTCAGCTTAGCCAGCCCGCCTCATATGAATGCAAATACAAATTGGCCAAGCAAAGTAGATAGCCCGGGCTAAGTGGACTGGCCCGTCTCTTATTAACAAACCCAAAGGGGTAAAGAAATGTATCGTCTGAATTGTCAACCGCAAGAAAGACAATATACAATGCATTCGACTTTACATTTAGACAATATACAATGCATTAGCAAGATAATTTTGAAGAGAAGGATATTCAGTAACTTTAAAGACAAGTTTTATTCCTCAAAAAGATTATAATTATCTGAATATTATCTATAAGCACATCTCGTATTTTTACGGCCCATCTAAAACGTTGCATATTACTTGTGTCGAACGCATTTAAAAGAAAAGAAAATGCAATAAAATTAATCATCTATGCATTCGGCTCATGTAAATGCAACATTTGAAATAGGCCTAAGCACTTTTGCTTGCCTTTGCTTTTGTTTTTCCTATGTGCAATCCGGAAAGAGTATAGCGCAAAATGATTAGTTTAGTTGTAATTTTTAATGATATGAAAAGATGTTTTCTTGCAAAGCATGCAAAAATAAAAGCCTGCAGCAAGAAATTTATAAAATAACAAATGTATAATTCGTCCTCTGATTGGTCGATGCGTGTGCTTGAATCAGGCAATATAAAGACGGAAATTTAAATTGCTGTGAGTTAATTTTAAACATGTCTGAGAATGAAGATCATTTGTTGTTACTTCATATAACAATTTCTTTTGAAGTGTTGGAGCGCCGTATCTAAAGACTTGGGAATGTTCTTTAGTAAAAAAGCTGTGTAAATAACTCACAAAGCTTTTCTTTACTCTCTTTCTGTTCCTGTGAGTTTGATTCAAGCCAACAACGAAAAAAACTGTTTAGCAAATACTCTTAATATAATATATATGCATCATTAAATGCATGGAATGTTGCATATAAAGTTTATTGTGAATAATGACAGAATGATCTGAACAGTTTCTTGTACGTTTTTAAAATACAAATCACCAGAAACTATAGAACTATTTCTACTTTTCAGGAACTGCTTTGGATGCATTATCCTATCACAATAACATGAAGTTTTCAACCAAAGATTCAGATAATGATAAAAGTGGTAGTGGAAATTGCGCTACTTCCTACACAGGTGCTTGGTGGTATAATGCATGTGATCAGTCTAACCTAAATGGTAAAAATCTTGGTTGGCTTAATTTTAATAACGTGAAAACCAGTGAAATGAAAATCAAACCATGAAGAATTTCATAAATATTTATGATTTCATGACAATGATCAATATCAATGTCAATACGTCATGTAATATGTCTTAAGCATTTACGCTCGTTGTTTACTATGAGAAAATGTGCAAAAAATTGTCATAGCTAGAAGTCAAAAAAACTGTAATCATTTCATGAAATAATAAAAAATATTGTTTCAATCAACGATATTGATGAAATATGAGTTTCTAACATGTTAATCTAAATGAAGCTGATGTAATTAAATCATACTCAAAACGACTGCCGCTTTTTGAGTTTGTAATGTGACTGTTTTCGTCTTCGTGGGCATGAAGTGAGTTTTAAATTATTAATGCTTACACAGTTACACGTTTAAAAGCATTTAACTAGTGCTATTGTGGGCATCAGCCATCTTATGCGAGCCACATTGTTGGATAAGTCCCTGGAGGTTGGTTGCAATTCAAGAATATAAAACCTTAAAACAAAACCACAATCGCAATATCCACATCGCATTTAACTGCATTACAAGAGCAATATATGTGGTGCTTTAACATGATCTCAAAGAACAATCTCACGAAAGTTCGAATGACAATGAGTTGATTGTGTTTGAACTAAGTGGACGCTGAATTCACATGTCTCTGTTTCTATGAATGTTTCTTCAAATGCCATCAACAGGAGCAATGTGTTGGCTTCAATTTCTGATTTGATGTAAAAGATCTTGAGATAAACTGCCAAATTAGCAACAGAACAAAAACCAGAAATATAGAGAAACAAGCCTTCACAGGAAAATGGACTTTTTATCAAATCTATGTACCGACAAGAAGAAAGAAATTGCTTCTTCACCAAGAAAATAAAACACTCACAGGTATAAGAATAAACTGAATAAGAATACGTTTTGTCATAGATTAATCAACTGAATATTCCTGCTCATTTTTGTTTGGAAGCATGTTGAACAGTTCATATGGACAAAGCTCGAATTCCATATTAAATATCAGAAACATAATCCGGTGTTAATGTTAGACAATACATCATTGCCCTTCAGTGAAAGCATCCCGCTTTCCACTGGAAAAGAATGAATGATGTTAAACATAGATTGTTACATGCATCCCGCTTGCCGATATGTATAAGTATAATCACAAGGTCTATAAGTATAATCAGATCAGGATTAGATAATATGTTATGAAGTAGGATGTAGAGATACATAAAAGATCTTATATAGTTTTGTTTTAAATGACTCTTTCATTCAAAAGCACTTTCCTTTCATATTTATCATTGAAATTCGCTTCGCTTCCCGCCAGAATCATACTTGGTTATTAATTTGAATTATTGTATTTTTTCAGAAAAGCTAATGTCAAGAGTAGTGTACAAGGCTTCACTTTACTCTGAAGATGACTTCCGCTAAGATTGTCGAAACGTCAGTCAACATCAGCATCAAAACTCCTTCTCAGGACTCTACTAACCTGGACGATCTACATCTACAAACATCTAAGAAAATTTATATGTTGTTGCACATGACGTATTTCATTAAACCAAATTACCGCTGGTCTCAATTGACTAATGAAGGCGCGGCTATCTAGTCTTTCTCTCTTTCTTTACCACGTAGAAGTTATGGTGATATTTATATAGTTTGTTTTAAATCCTTTTATATCTTCATTGCTTTGAAACGTCGTTCTTATAGACCTCTCTTATATGTCAATGTAATACCTTTTTTACTCAATTCGTGTCATATTTCTCTCTTTAATATTATACTTAACAAGCTTTTTTATTTTATGGTAAACGGCTCGGTTGAAAAAGACTCGAAAGCTTCGAGGACACGTTAGCCATGGTCATGGTCGAATAGGTAAGTATTGAATGGTTGTTGAAAACTTTTAAATAAATATTTTCGCAGCATTTTGTTTTCTTAAAGCTTTAAGCTAGAGTAGAAATGAACTTAGATCGGTTGATTTTCTGCTGTTATTAATTTTCCCTGTGAAAGTCTTAGCTATTTTCATTTACCTACCACCCACTGCAAAGGTAGAATTGCTTACGAAAATGGGAATATGCGAGTTCTAAGTTTTATTAATGTAATTCAAAAACATTACAAACAATATATATTTTATTCATGTTCCAGTGAAATGTTGTAGATTGTGAAAATGTTATTGACTTGGCACATTGTCGCTTTATTTTTGTCTCAAGGCTAGCCTAGATTTAAATGTGTTGAAGATAATAAATTTTGATGGTCTTTAAAATATCAGAATCAACTGTAACTATTATTTAATAACTCTGAGGAGGATTATGATGGGCAGTATTCATTCATTCTTGACATGTTTAAGAAATTGTTTTGACATCTTAACTCGGACTGTACATAAACCATGGTGTAAGACCAGCTGTTAAAATCACTTAAATATATTAACTATGGATTTATTTTTTCTGCAAAACCAGGCATAATGTTTTTGCACAATTATAGTCTTGAACACCAAGGTGCTTGTAAAATGATCAGAAAAAATAGAATGTGTTCAAAACTTTTAATTGTCATTGTTTATATGAATGTGCGGCCTGATCCTACCTGCTGTCTTATTATTGTTTGCTATTTTTTACGTAAACAATAGTACTCATACAAGGTTTTAATGCCATTTCTAATCAAACAATGTGGAAACTCAAAATCTGTCCATTGAGAGTTGTAATTATCCCAGAAGATGAGATGTGAGGGAGATTTCAAACATTTAAATCCATGATCAACTGATTGCTTATACGTAATTGACCTTGACGTCAAACTCTTAAGACCAATTCACTGAGGTTACATAATTTACCATGATACTATTTACGATCAAGGTAGACTCATTATTAGGTCTAGGTTGAATCCAAATCTTTTGTACATTGAAATATATATCTAAAAATCAAAATACTTTATGAAATGTCTTATTGAAATTTTCTATCATTTTGATGTTATATTTGTATTTTGAATTAAAAACTAGCTGTTGTAATGTATTCAGACATACCATGGATTTGCTATGGGACACATCAAATTTAGGACTAGGTTTTTGTCTTATAATAAATTATTTACCATATATACTCATTAACTAAAGATTTTTATAAAATAAACACAATAAAGTGTGTGGTCAAAGCCTTGTTTCCATTATCCTGTGCAAACTGATCTGAGCTCAATCAATCAAAGAGAATTATTCTAATCAATCATGAATACATTTTAGAGCAAAATTAAAACGCTTGTTCAAAAATTTTCAGTCGCATTATTCTTATTTTATAAAAGAAATAAAAATCTTTTTTCATGTTTACACTGGCTTATGCAAACCTCAGAGACGTTTGTTAGAAATCTCAACATTCAGTCTTGGGCTTGCACTGATATGCTCTCAAGTTCTCCTAAAGATCTCCTCGGTTTGCAAAAGCCTGTGCATAGATATTGTGTATCATAAATTTCTTTGCATGTTTGTAAATGTAGATCGTCCAGGTTGGTATAGTCCTGAGAAGGACTGTTTTTGTTGTTGTTGACTGGCGTTTTGACAACCTTAGCGGTAGTCATCTTCAGAGTCAACAACAACAAAAACAGTCCTTCTCAGGACTATACCAACCTAGACGATCTACATGTACATTCATGTAACGATACTCCCAGGTTCAGATTTCTTTATGTATCAGATGTTTGTACATTTCCATACATGTTGTTTACATATTTAGTCAATAGAAATTTCAAATGTCAACAATCAGTCATTCTATATGTTGACATATGTTGTAAAAATTTATTTCATTTTTTATGTAAGGTAAACATCGTAAACATCCTGGTGGCCGTGGTAATGCTGGTGATTTAACACATCATAGAATTAACTTTGATAAATAGTAAGTGGAAGTTTTGGTAAAAGATCATTTACTTACAAGCCATTAAAAGTGTCTATGTCCCCTACAAGCCATTAAAAGTGTCTATGTGCCCCAGAAAACAATGTATTTAGATAGAGTGGGTGATTTAAGATCATTTGCAATGCACTTTATCGGACAAAAATTTGATCTTTCTTGAATTTTTTCGGCCTCAAAGTTGACCGTGAGATGCTGAGACTGGGTCTAGTTCACTGAACGTGACGTACATTGGTGAGCATGCTGCTTTTGAACGCTATAGAACTATAGTTTTAATTCAATAACAAAGTGCGCGATTTGATAATTTATGAAATTTTCATTTCAATTTTCGCGAAGACCGATGTCGTCCAGTGTTTCCGACATTAATTTAGATAGTGAGGTTCGTTAGACTTTCTTTATATTGGATTATATTACGGAGGTTGAAGGCAGTTCTGTTCAATAACGCGCATCTCAATCACTAAAAAATTCGCTCAACACAAGTGTAGTATAAATAAATTCCCTCGACTTCGCTACAAATGTCAATATAAACTATAGCGTTAAAAACGGCGTGTACTCCAACGTTCGTCATGTGCGGTGAACTAGACCCAGCCAGTCACAGCACCTCACGGTCAAACACGAAAAAGCCAAATTTGAGACCCATAAAGTCGAGAAAGATCAAATTTTTGTCTTATTATATATTTTGAATAGTTTGTCATCTCTCGACTGTCTCTTTAATGTGCATATATCTATGGGGCGCCGTTTGTAAAAAAATTAAACACACAAAACATTTATGTTTCTAATGCAATTTAATTTGTATTTTGACTTGCAGGCATCAAAATTGTTGCAATTTATTAAATGACAAGTGCAATTGCATTGTCATTTATTAAATCACAAGTGCATTGTTTTTGCGATTTATTAAATCGCAAGTCCAATGTCATTGCCATTTATTAAATCGCAAGTGCTATGTCATTGCGATTTATTAAATAGCAAGCGCAATGTCATTGTTATTTAATAAATCGCAAGTGCTATGTCATTGCGATTTATTAAATAGCAAGCGCAATGTCATTGTTATTTAATAAATCGCAAGTGCTATGTCATTGCGATTTAAAACAGGCTTAGCCTGTTTTGCCTGAATATTGGGTCGATAATTAATTGGCGGGAGAAATTCAACATGGAGGACAACGAACAGTTAACGAGAGTTATTTCGGAGGCAGTTACTAACGCAATTCGACAAGCGAGCAACGAGTCGTCGGGAAATTCCAGCGAGCAACTTAATCAGGTATTTATCCCTTTTTCTCAGCACTTTTTCATCACAATAATGGTACACAGCGATGTTTGTTTGTTGAAATGCTTTGACGAGGGGCTGTCTCAGCCTGTCTATCTTTAGACTGTCTACTTATACATATAAAAATGATGTTGAATAAAAAATTGAGGGTCATCGCCATTGCTGGTGATTTCCCTTAGATTATTATAGAAATTCATTTTAAAAAGTCAAACTTCTGGAAACCGAATATTTGTCCTTGACTTCTCATTAGGAAAAAGTATTCTTGACTTGCAACCATTCTCTTGAGATTTGCAAAACAATGTTGCTCGCCCACGCCTGCTGGTGCCAACAATAACTCTGATAAAATATTCTTTTGTATCAGACCATTAACATGGATGAATTGCACGTCAAGATTCTGGGGTTATTGTGCTAACCCAGACGTCTCGTTACCTTGATCACAATTATTTCAAATATTGACACTGGAGTAGCAATATGACAGTCTAAAATTATTATTTTAAACTGACAAGTTGATCGCTTTCAAAGTAATTCAAGAGATTTTGAAATTGACAGGTATACGTACGCACACAACATACATTAATTTTATTTCATTTCGATTGGGATGGCGAAAGTACTGCCTCACAATAACGAGCATTATCGTATCTTTTTTTGGAATCTCGACGCAAGTCTCTTTAAACAATAGCTAACAGCTCAATTTTATCTTCCTAGTTATTATGTCGTTGGCTTACATGTAACATATAATAGAAAGCCATAATAGTGTTTTAATGATGTGTTTAGAAGATAACTTCGAAGATAACAAAAATCTTGTTTTATGTGAGATGCATACACATAACATTAATATTCCTAGTATTTTATTTTGAAATAGAAATTGTATGAAAATAGATGTTTAGAAACTTATTTTGTCATTTCATAGTGTGCATGCTCCTGGTAGACCTAGCAAGAATATCCCGAGAGAGTATTTAGAAAATTTGCTATCAGTAAAGACACCTATCAGTGAAATAGCTCGATTATTGGCTGTTTCCCGGCCAACAGTATATGCTGCAATACAAGCATACAATATTCCTTACGAGGGACGATTTTCAAATCATTCAAACGACGAGTTACGTTGTTCTGTTGTAGCAATCAAACTAGGTCACCCAAATGCTGGTGAGGTGATGGTACAAGGTCACTTGCGCGCCAAAGGTGTTAACGTTCAAAGAAACCGAATCAGAAGTATCATTAAAGAAGTAGATCCTCGTGGTGTTGAAACACGTAGTAGCTTACGAATTCGCCGACGACGTTACTCTGTGCCATGCCCAAATTACCTGTGGCACATTGATGGCTATCATAAACTAATACGTTGGAAGTTTGTGCTGCATCATGGCATTGATGGCTTTAGCCGATTGGTTACATTTGGCAAGTTTTCAAACAATAACCGCGCATCTACGGTCTTGGATCTATTTAACAAAGCAGTCGAGAAGTATGGCCAGCCATTAAAAATACGCACCGACTATGGGGGTGAAAATGTTCAAATATGGAGGAATATGGTAGACGTGCATGGCTCGTCATCCCAATCTGTTATTGTTGGCAGCTCTGTACACAACCAGCGAATCCACAACAGAACTGTAAACGAGCAAGTTATTAATGTTTTCAAACAAAAGTTTTACAATTTGGAAAATCAAGGGTTGTTGGACCCGTCGAACAGTACCGATTTGTACTGTCTTCACTACATCTTTTTGCCAAGGTTAAACAAAGCGCTATTGGAGTTCATCGCAGCACATAACAATCATAATATCTCAACAGAAGAAAATTGCTCACCAGTACAACTGTTTTACAGATATCGCCATCGTACCACTCTACAATTTGAAAGATTTAATGCAGGGGGTCAGGTGCATGGACTGAGTGCAGGACAACTTTTGGAGATGAACGATAACCCATATGTAGATGTTTCTTCTAATGAAAATGTTCTCGATGAACATGGTTTTCATCAACTTTTGCAAACAGTTGAACCGTTATCTACTGAAGATGGAGAAATCCTGTATCAAAGAGCTATTCAGTTTGTTGGTGAATACTTACTTAACGTTAATGACTACAACTTACATATAAACCATTCAAATTAATTAAACGTAAAAGTATTGTAAAAAACACTTGAGATTGTTTTTAAAATCTGCAACAACCTAAACTTGTTAATTGAACAACATAACACACAGCTGCACTGTACTCATTAATCTTCAAGCTTTCCCAAAACTGGGCGAATTTAATACTCAAAAATCAAAGCTTGTCTTGAATGTGGAATACTCGCTGTGTCCTAACGGTAAATAAAGAACCGGAACACATGTATTTGCTTTCGGAAATTTTACTTCTGTGAATTCAAGGGAAGGCTCATTGTCGAATCCAAGAGGAGGTGGGCAGTATGCCCCAGTTGCAAAAATAAATACTTGAGTCAGGCTTGCCTCGGCGTCCCCATCTTAAATTGAATGAGAACAATAAAATGAAACTAAGAAAAGCAAACAGTAACTAGAGAGGTTTGTTGCTCCAAACAGAAAAATTGATATCAGAATATTGTTGAAATCACGCTAAATATTGGTTCATTTTACCTACCCATGCAATCCTGTAAGTAATCTCGAAAATATACAACAGCCTCTTCTTGTGAAAATCGAATATTTGATCCTTCTTCGTCGTAATTAGGAATGAACAGAAGATCAACCAGTTGCGCATCTAATTTACTCATTTCGCCCATGAAAAATACTTCTCTAAATTTTTCAGGATATCGTTGAATCGATTCCAAAACGCCAAATGTTTCAAGTCCTTCTTTAAGCTCATTGAGAAGAAACTGCACAGAATCCAATAGAGCATGTTGGACCAACAACGTACAGATTTGGGTTTTCTCATTTACATCTGACACAAAAGGAGAGCTCCCTGGGCTTCTAACATGTTCTTTAAAACGTTGTCTTCAAGTATTTTGTTGATGTCATCAACACTACTGGCATCACTAATCTGAAAATCAAGAAAACAACTTTATTGAAAGAAAAATGGAACGTAAAAATATCTTTAATACGTAATAAAGTTTTGTCCAAGTCAAGTAATGATATATCTAAATCATCTCAACAAACCAGGGTAAGTTTTTCACGAAGTTCTATGTCTGCAATATCTTCCATACATGTTTGTCTGCAATTTCCATTAACTGCAATAGCGTTATACAGCGACCTGCTGAAGAAATTCCCTGCAGGTCCACCGTGCACAAGCGACCAGGCAATAATTTTTCCTGCAAGAATGTAATATCCCTTACTTCGAGCTAAATAAGATAGAAAATAGAAACTTTCAACTAACATTCACATGCATCATTAGTATATCAAATTACATAAAATTATTAATTCAATACGAAACCATAACTTCGCTTGATCGATTCCCTGTTCTCACCCGTGGCATTTTTGAAAAGAACGCAATTGTCCTCAGGACCACAAAATATCCCAGCTTCAAGATTCACAGCGCGGAGCAATAGCCTAAAGTATTCTCTGCGCGGTCCTCCTGCATCTACAGCACCCTCATTGCCTCCATGGCTATCAGCAAATGTAATTGACACTGCAGCTTTTGGATTGAATTTCTTCTTGTTTAAATGACGACAAGAGTCGACCCATATTTGGCTACGACGAACATTTATGAATGATCTAGACTCCTCGTCAATTTCCTTTGCAGAAATATCTGACAATATCGACTGTAAGGATACATATTCCTCACTGAAAAATACCCACAAAATGGCCATCGTTTAAAGTGTGTTCCACCAAATCAAACTGGAGGACAATTAAGCATTCGATACAAATTACTTTATTTTGACCAATTATCTTACTTTCTCTCAGCCTGTGACGTTTCAACAAGCTCGACCTCATCGTCTGAAATAATGATTTCTTTTTCTATGATCATATGTTCATAATTGCTGAAAAAGTATTGAAAAAGACAATAATGAGCAAATCAACTGAATGTGCTTTTCCATCAATAAGGAAAATTATTTGTGACACGTAGTTAATATGTGACTACCTTACTCTTGGAGTACAATTCAATTCTTCACTTATACTGCTTTTCGAGTCATTTACAGTAATTTGTTCTTTTACAGGGTTTTCTTCATTTTCAAGCCTCTTGTCATTTACCAAATTTTCACCTCCAGGAGTGAAATCATTTTCAGACTCTGAATGCGAGATCTAAAAATATAATTATCTTTCATGTTATAATAACAACGACTGTAGCACATTGTTAGAAGTTGGCAATTCACATCTTCACAAATACATTTATTTTAACTTAACACTAGCTACCTTCCTAGTTTTACCTGTTTATAACTAAAAGTACTCACAGCTGATTAAAAGATAAAAAGATGAAAGGTCTCTACTTTAAATGCGATTTCTAATTTATTTGGAAAATTTTGTTTTACTCTCCCTTGCATTTGCAAAAATCAAATCAAAAAGCCAAGTTTTAGACTGTGAAATTACACATAAATATGTTGTTGCAATCCTACAAATTCATACCCAAGACAATCTCGTTTTTGTAAACTTACAAAGTTATTAATAGTTGATTGTTGTATTTTCATTTTGAGGGGGGGTTGTTCAGCTGCCACATACAACGTATCCCTCAAGCAGATAGACAAAACCTCTTTTGCATTCCAATGAAACAAGGTGGAGGTTCTGGGAATACAAAGCTTCTTTGCACCAGGAAGAGTGCTATATAAAAGTAATAATAAAAAAATTTAACTTATTAAACGTACATTCTAGTACCTTTTTTAACAGACCTGTGACAAAAAATGCAACAAATGATTTAATTTATACTGTGCGACAAAATTCCACAAAACAGCATAATTCACATGAACAAACCTTAAATACTGGAATGTGAACATGGGGCTGCTATCATTTTCAAAAAGCTCACGAAGCAAACTATAAATTTCAGCGTTCATTTGATTTTCATTCCACGTGGACTCAAATGTCATTTTTGCCATCATGCCGTTTTCAACTAATTTTGTCCTGGCTTCACCCCTTGGAATTGGTATATTCATACCAATCACAGGGGGCAAGCAAAAAACATTTTTCGTGTGTGTTTTAGGCCTTGGAAAAATATTCGACTGTCGTCTTTTCCGGCTTGATGTTGCTGTGGCTGATGGTAACCCACCAAAAGAACTTGGCAGCTGTAGTGTATTTCTATGTCTTCTTCGACTCTGAAATAGAGCAAGAAAAAAACAACTAAAAAATCAGCCAAATAAATCAATGAATTTTAAAAAACACTTGAGAAAAACGACGATTTTTTTGAAAGCAAACATGTTTCGACATTATCAGAATGCCATCTTCAGTACAGAATGGTTAGTGTTAAGTAATATGATACGTAATATGATATGAATAAATTAATTACAATGAATAGGATTATGATTTAGTTACAAAATTATAAAATATTTACAAAAAAGGAAAGAAAAATAAGTATTAAGAACTTATAACAAAAAATATTATTATAAAGTAAATATAGTGTTGTAGTGGTGAACTTGGATATTTAAATCGGGATTAGTTTTATTAATGTGTAGAGCTTCCTTGATTTTGAGTGAGAAAGTGGATTGATCAGTGTCGATGATTTTAAAACAGGAAGGTGAGAATTTGTTTTTACATGAAGGAGAGGCTTGAAGATGTTTGTAGATAGTGGAGTTTGTGTCTGTGTGAGTATGTTCCTTTATCCTGGTAGATAATTGGCGAGAAGTTTCACCAATATAGCGGGAATTACATCCCGCACATGAAAATTGATAAACTACCATAGATTTGGAAAGTTCGGGAAGTGGGTCTTTAAACGAAAATAAAGATTTTATTTTAAAAGGTGTGAAAATAAGTTTAACGTCAATGTCAGTGCAGTAGCGTTTAATGATTTGTGTGAGTTTGCGTTAAAATTGCTGCTAATTTGAAATTATGGTAAATCAATGAATTTTTAGAAAATACTCGATTCTCAGAGTATTTCATATGTAAGAAGAGTTTTGTGAGAGGGAAAATTGTTATTGAGAAATTATATGAGTATGACCATGTGCTTTTCAATTCTTTTGGCTAAAATTATTATCTGAACAAAGCGTATTGTGATGAAAAAGTGCTGATAAAAAGGGATAAATACCTGATTAAGTTGCTCGCTGGAATTTCCCGACGACTCGTTGCTCGCTTGTCGAATTGCGTTAGCAACTGCCTCCGAAATAACTCTCGTTAACTGTTCGTTGTCCTCCATGTTGAATTTCTCCCGCCAATTAATTATCGACCCAATTTTCAGGCAAAACAGGCTAAGCCTGTTTTAAATCGCAATGACATAGCACTTGCGATTTATTAAATAACAATGACATTGCGCTTGCTATTTAATAAATCGCAATGACAACTGCGATTTATTAAAAATGACATTGCGCGCTATTTAATAAATCGCAATGACATAGCACTTGCGATTTAATAAATCGCAATGACATAGCACTTGCGATATAATAAATCACAAATAAATTGCACTTGCGATATATTAAATGGCAATGATATTGGACTTGCGATTTAATAAATCGCAAAAACAATGCACTTGTGATTTAATAAATGACAATGCAATTGCATGATTGTCTCTTTAATGTGCATATATCAGAGTCAGGGAAATAAAGATCTTATTTCAGTGGAGGAAATTGTGTCCGAAGAGATGTGTTTTTTAAAAGGTTTTCTTTGATTATTGACTCAATCGATGTCGTCGAATTTTTCACAAATCTTAATTAAAATTGTAGTTTTTTAAGAAGATTTGTTATAACGGCTTTATTCCTAACTATAATTCTGTATAATGAAAGCTATACCGTCAATGCACGTGTTCTACTTTGTACGTAATTTCCAGCGTTTGGTCATCTACGCAAAAAGTCCATGATGACAAAATTTTCGACCTAAAAAGTATATTACAAGTGTTCTTGAAATGGATTTATTTACACTCCTTATTTCCCTCACCCTGATACGTATACAGGCATTTTTATACGCGAGCTGTATTTCTCAATAATATCTTTCTTGTTTGTCTTCAGAATTTTGTAATCTTCTTTTTCAATGTTTTTAGCCATCCTGGTTATTTTGGCAAATTTGGAATGCGATATTCTCATTTAACAAGGAATAAATATCATTGTCCAACAATCAACTTGGACAAAATTTGATCAGTAGTCAGAGACCAAACTAGAGAATATTACAAAGACAAGAAAGATGGTCCTGCACCTGTCATTGATGTTGTCAGAGCTGTAAGTGTTGACGGTTTTCTTCTAGAGGATTAGCTAAGAACAAATCGTTTATTTCATTGGTCTATTTGGCGTCTTATCCCAACACAATAATTTGTCTTAACAAAAATCGTACAAATAGGCAAACACAATATGAAATAACTTAAATGCTGTACTATATACAGCACCGAATTTACTGAATTCATTTTCATATTTCTAAATCATCGAGGCTTAAGCACCAGTGAATTGCAAATGATAAAATTGCTGATAGTATAGTAGATTCATGATGCATAGTGTTTATCATTTTATTTTGTCAAATAAAAACAATGAAACGCGTGCAGTGATTGGTCTAAAGCTGTTTTTGCATTAGCCTGTGCAGAACACATCTGAGCTCGACCAATCAAAACAATTATTCGGTCAAAGACAATTTGCAAATCGATCACGAATACATTTTAGAGGAAAAATTAAAATGTTTGTCTTTCGCATTATTTTATTTTTAAAGAAATAAAAGATGTTTTTCGTGTTTGCACTGGCTTATGCAAACCTCGGAGACGTTTGTGAGAACTTCGAGCATGTGCAACCCTCGACCTTCGGTCTCGGGCTTGCACTGATCAACTCTCGAGTTCTCCCAAAGGTCAAATGTCTCCTCGGTTTGCATAAGCCTGTGCAAACACAGTAAACATCTTTTATTTCTTAAATGTAAAAACATTGTTACACGACTGTTTCACATTTAACTGTTTTGTTTACATGTTCCTCAACCAATTTATGTTCAAAATTCATTGTGTTATACTTCTGTAGAATTTTTTATTTGAAGTTTTATAAACATACTATTCGGAAAAATTTTGTTGTTTATAATTATTTTATTTCTAGGGCTATTTCAAAGTACTTGGAAAAGGTCTGCTGCCCAAACAACCAGTAATTGTAAAGGCCAAATTTTTTAGCCGCAAGGCTGAAGAAAAAATTAAAGAAGTTGGCGGAGCCTGCATTCTGGTGGCGTGATTTAAATAAATTATTCATTACAACTTTTGTCTTTGTTTTTATTTAATGCGAATCGTGTAGAGTGCATTTTCTGCTTGTGTTTGTCGTAATTTGCATTAAACTATCAATTTTTAAAGAAAGGGTAAGCGAATGAAAGCTGAGTGGTGTCCAAAGGAATGCATTGTTAAATGCCTTTTTTCCACATAACATAAAAGTTTCTGCATTTCCCCCCCCCCACTTTATCTTCATTGCGAATGGGCTCATAAACGTCACTGGTTATCGCTTCTTTTTTCAGAATTAGCGTCTACTTTGTGACATTCCTTAATAAATTCAAACGTGAACTAATCTTATCTAAACACGTCACTTGACTTGGTTTCACTCGGTTCGTACAAGAGCATTATACTAAAGTTCCTTAACATTTCTACGTGTGTCGACGTTTTTAAGTCTTACTTTTTCATCGTGGTCTTCTTGTCAATGATGGCTCAGATACGATCGTTTTGTCGACATTATTTAACCTGCAACTTGCGACATTTTATAGAGAAACGTTTTTGGTGATGTTTTAAAATATTTAGGTTTTACTTTCCTACAATTTGGCACATGGAACAATTTTCCACAATATTATTCTAAATGTTTCCATATTTCCTTCATTATTTTATCCCTTCCATTTTATCCCATCCATTATTTCTCCATTCCATGTTTTATCCCCACATCTTTTTTATCCCCATCCATTGTTTTATCCCCATCCTTGTTTTATCCATCCATTTTTATCCCCATCCTTGTTTTATCCATCCATGTTTTATCCCCACATCCATGTTTTATCCCCACATCCTTATTTATCCACATCCGTGTTTCCATCCATTATTTATCCATCCATGTTTTATCCATCATCCGTGTTTTATCCATCCATCCATTTTATCCCCACATCCTTGTTTTATCCACATCCATTGTTTTATCCCCATCCGTGTTTTATCCCTCATCCGTGTTTTATCCATCATCCGTGTTTATCCTTCGATCCATTTTATCCCCATCCATTTATCCATCCGTGTTATCCATCCATTTATCCATCCATTGTTTATCCCCCATCCATTTTATCCATCCATTTATCCATCCATCCGTTTTATCCATCCATCCATTTTTATCCATCATCCATTTTTATCCCCATCCATTTTATCCATCCATTTTTATCCATCCATGTTTTATCCTCCGTTTTATCTCCATCCGTTGTTTCCATCCTTCCATTTCCATCCGTTTATCCTCACATCCTTGTTTTATCCCCACATCCGTGTTTTATCCCCACATCCTTGTTTTATCCTCTCATCTGTATCCGTGCCATCCGCATCCGCGTTTTATCTCAACCCATATTAAATTTTAGTATCAGTAATAAAGCATCCGGTTCAGAACTTCAAATTTTATTGGTCATCTTTCATTATTGTCCAAAATTAAGTGGTTTTGCCGCTACGGTAAGTAATTAGCAAGCGAAGCAATAAACAAATCACGAATGTGCATGCATAACAACAAAATAACCTTACACATTTACACGAACGATAAATTTAACTCTAAAAGCACTTTTAAAAGGCTCTTTTAAAAGCACTTTGCTGGGCTTTAATATTTATATTAAAAATTCGCTTTCCGCCCGGTATGTCCCTGGTCACAATTCTGAAGAAACGCTATAATAATGGAGCACTTGAAGCTTTTCGTAAATTCCAACGTCTGGATTTAAAACTTGGCAAAGCCAAACTGGACCTTCAATTTTTGAAAGCTTGTAAGAACAGCTCAGTAATACCACGATTCCTGTGGTTCAAGGTTGCCAATCGTCGTTTACGGAACTCCAGCGCCTATCGCCAATGACGCTTCTAAATAAATTAAACTCTAAATCAAAACTAAAATTTTCAAAAATTCAATCATATAGCTAAACAGTTTGTGGTTGTCTTTATGAATTATAGAATCTCGTAATGCATCAAAGAGTTGACATAGAGGCTTTACCATATGTTGACGAAAGCGCGTCGGAAAAAGAAAGATACGCATGTGCATTAACTTTATGTCAAAAGTACCAGAGATCCATTTGCTCGCTTTAATCTGCAGTAGTTTTTCTGACGCAATACTTTGTATATAGTTATGTTTCATTTGTTCATATTAACTCACTTTGTTCATTGCTTTGAGAATGTCTTATGATAAAAACAAAGCTTCATGACCTGTTAACATTCTGTAATAAACATATATTACTTTTCTCTCTCTATTTATGGCTGTTTTAACACATTATATACCGGGCTTTAATATTTATATTTCAATTACGATTCCCGCCTGGCTCATTGATCCTGGTGTGTTTACAGATTTTAACTCCTCTTAAGTCCAACTTAACAATTTTGTCTTCCTTTCACCTCTTAAACTGGTTATACCGGTCACAAACCCGGGACTGTACAAACTCAACGACTGTGAGTTGAAGGAATATAGTAAGAAAGAATATAGCAAATGGTTTTAGTATGATTGCATGCTATAGTTTAATTCACGCCTTGTACATTTTGTCGCAATTTAAATAATTTTCGTTATTTGCTTCATGTATTATAAGAAAATGAACGAAAGAAGATGACAGGTGTCATTTTATGTTATTCATGAAATACTAAACCTAATGATTGAGGAAGCTATAATTCTTCAGGTTGAAGGATTTTTCTCAGCTGTGGGTGTTACTTTGTTGTTTTTCATGATCACTGTGGAGTTTGAAAACCTGTTTTTCACCTTATGAGTTATGCCTGCATTTTTGTTAAACACTCTTATACTATATCTTTTTAATGAAATTTTATTCCTCAACGCATTCTATTAAACATAAGTTCTATGTATTTTAAGATCATAAAACTTGAAGAATGACATAATTTTTTCTTTAAAAATGCCTTTCTCTTTTTTAGTGATATATTGCTTTTACGCTTCACCTGTTGTTTGTTATTTGCACTTTCATCTACGTCTTACATTGAAATTGACGTGTGTTTTTCATTAAGCTTATTTATTGTAATGATGACATGTATAATCAAAACAGCACGTCATTGTCCTGTAAAAGCTTTTAATTTCAGTCCATGCTTTGAAGTAAAGATATTTTTCGCGCATTAACGCTAACATCATACAGCTAGCGAGAATCATAGCTTGATGCCATATTGCAGAGAAAGCTGCAATATGGCATCACGCTAGCGTGGATGCGTTGTAAACTGCCATTCGCACTGATTAGGTAAGCAATTACTGCGATACGAGGAAGTCGATCTGCCTCAACTCATGAACATGCTTTAAATATTGACCTAGGTTATTGGGAAAGTTGTCTTTACATTTGACTGTCACTTTATCATGGATATTTTTAAACACTGATTTTAGTCATATTTGATTTAGTTTTTTAACATTTATATTTGTAATAGATAATAATGATCATACAGCTAAATATCGCTTAAAGAACCCATTATGTTGCTCAAGCCAAAATTAATCTTAAACCACAAAACAAAACAGAACTCTGCATGTAAAACTGTCAAATAATTTTAAAATGAGGTTCCTTGCAAAAGTTTTTAAACTAGAAACGTTTTTAGCTAATTAATACAGACCAGGTGGCTTATCAATTATAAACAAAAATATGTGAAACGAAGACGTATTCGAGTACTTTAATAATTTATAGCTCAGTTTTACCTTAATGGGTTGTCTATCACATGGGATATAGCTAAATATCTCTACAAGCTTAAAAAATATCTGTACAAGCTTACACATCTTGAAATTAAAGAAAAATTGGCATTTATGGCCTGTCTGATTCTTAGTTATGGAAATTTTATTAAGAAAGGATTATACGACCAATTCTCAACAATCTCAGACAACTTAACATTCTTATCGAATAACAACTCAAATCTTTGCTCTAAATTTACTTCTATTTATACGAATGGTTTCGTGCGTAGCAAATTAAAGTTTTCGTGCAAAATGTGACTTAAATTAAATAGGAAATTCCACGTAAATAAATAGTAAACTATAAGTTCATCGTTTACGTTAAGGAAACTACACCTAAATTCTATGGACGAAAGGCTATATTCATTGGTGAATATATTCATTGAATATATATTGAATATATATTGGTGAATATATTGGTGAATATATATATTGGCGAATATATTCATTGGTGAGGACGAAACATTAACAATTTCTTTACCAGTAGAACAACTGCATAGCGATGATGCTAAATCTGGCTCCTAAAATGAAAAATTATTCAATTAGTAATTCCAACACAACACCGTTACAAGGGAGACTGGTTCGTTTCCTAACAGAAAATTTTAAAATAATGGATCTTAAAAAAATCCTCATTTAAAACAAAATTCAACTTTTTTTTCCAAAACAATTGTCTCGTGACGGTTCAAAACTCGAAGCAAAATCCCCATAAACTGCATATATATATTTTCAATATATTTTTGCATGTGACAAAAAGAGAACAAACTAAAAATCAATGGAGGAGGGGCACTTGTAAAAAGTTACTCGTTCACAATTCATTTCTGCCAAACATAGGACAAAAAAACGACGGGTAAGGAAGAAGCGGGATAAGTCCCGATACAACACATCAATATTTCAAAGTTTCATTAACGACAGGTAAGGAAGAAACGGGGTAAGTCCCCATACAACACATCAATGTTTTCAAAGTTTCATTATATGCTATCGACAAAACATAAAGATGAATCTTTAGAGTCTACAGAAAGTAATATCAAAATTTTTCCAACCTCTTTCACAACAGAACAGTCATATTCAGGAGAAAGATTAGATTTTTCAATTTTAATCTTTAAACCAGCGGATTCGCGTAACTCGGATTCAACAAAAGTAGGTAGAGGGGATTGTATGGGTGAAACAAGGGTTTTGCTGGAAAGTACAGGACTAGGAGATGGAGTTGATGAGGACTGTGAAAGATCAGGGGAGGGTCGGGGTAAATTGGGAGAGGATGATTGATTGTTGACAGTTGATATTGAGGGTGCTGATGCAGAACGTTCACGTGCTTGAGGTGTAGGTAAATTATCTCGTCGTAAGATACTACTTAGCATGTTATTTAAATTGACTGTCGGTTAGCTGAAAATGTTAAAACACTAACAGTTAGTTACACAAACATCAAAGTAGAATTTCTACTTGTCCTTATCGCAGTGACGTGCGTAGCCAGCCCGCAAAGTTGGTTGTGCCATGTAAATTTCAGAACATTAACACTTCATTAGAGATTTACTGTTTTTGTAGTGAGTGAAGACCTAAATATTTTACACAACAGGAACAAACTTTACGCAACTGGAACAATTAAAAGTAATTATCCCCTCAGAAGACTGATATCGTTGAAGTTGTCTTGTAGAGACAGTTAACACTTCAAATGATTCGTTTTCTATTAGAAAAAAGACTATAACGCTTTCTTTCTTACAACACTTTCTTATAACGCTTTAATAAAACACTTTCTTATAACGCTTTCTTTTCCATAACGCTTTCTTTTCCATAACGCTTTCTTAAAACACTTTCTTATTACGCTTTATTTCTTATAGTTATAAAACTATGAAACTATATATAAAATTATATAACTAGATAACTAAATAACTATATAACTAATTAAAAATAAAATAAACCACGAATTGCTTCATCGAAATTTATTCCCTACAGAACTGTTTCGTAGATCGTGACTAAAACACCACACGAGTACATACGAGTACATACGAGTGACATACGAGTACATACAACATGTACATATACAGTAACATACGAGTACATACAGTGACATACGACTATTTTCTGGTCAACAAATGAGAAACAACACAATTTCTTCAATACATTGATATTTGCGTTTATTTTTCCTTGTATTTGTGTGGACTTTGGGGCAACCATTTGATGGATTTAAATGCTGAAAAGGTATTTTACTTTCATACTACATTCATTTGTATGTTTTAGTTGAATTTGTTATAGATATTTTGTCGATGCGATTTGCCAGTATTTGAGCGCTTTTTGACACACTTTCACCTAGGAAATACATATTTATGAAAGCGATTAAATAAACAACGTATAAATAATGCTTTCAAAACGTGCTATATGAAATAAATGTACATTATATATATTTGAATTAAATGAGAGTTGCACTGTGTTACGTATATATATCATATTATGCGTACAATTTCAGCTTACTTTTAATGTTTTTAAAGTTCTAGCTGATATAATTCAGTCTTTTAACTGCAAAATCAGTATCTTAAAGACCAAAATGAATGTATAATCGCTTTCATAAATATGTATTTCCTGGGTGAAAGTGTGTCAAAAAGCGCTCAAATACTGGCAAATCGCATCTACAAAATATCTATAACAAATTCAACTAAAACATACAAATGAATGTAGTATGAAAGTAAAATACCTTTTCAGCATTTAAATCCATCAAATGGTTGCCCCAAAGTCCACACAAATACAAGGAAAAATAAACGCAAATATCAATGTATTGAAGAAATTGTGTTGTTTCTCATTTGTTGACCAGAAAATAGTCGTATGTCACTCGTATGTACTCGTATGTTACTCGTATGTACTTGTATGTTACTCGTATGTACTCGTATGTCACTCGTATGTACTCGTATGTTACTTGTATGTACTCGTATGTACTCGTGTGGTGTTTTAGTCACGATCCTGTTTCGTATAGCAGTTGTTTAACTTGCCACACTCGCCAGGAGAATAAATATAGCACTATATAAACGATATAACTATATATAAAATTATATTAAAACACTTTCCAATCTTATTTAAGAAAGCGTTATAGAGGTGATCAGGTTCGTCAAATGAAAAAAACAACGTAACATTTGATCAACTAATTTAATTTTTTATAAGGTTCTAGTTCTGGTTCTGGTGTGTGTTTCAAAATTCAAACTTTTTAAAAAAACGTCAGACAAGACAGACAAATGGCGCCAAGTAAGAATTTCATGAATGTCCGACAAACCGCAACGTGTCAATTATTTATGAAAGAGGCGTGTCGACATAATGTTTTGCATTTTTTATCAATCAACACTACATTGGCACATTGCCCATGAAAACACCAATCGTTTTTATTATTCAACCACAATGTTTTCTTTGTTGTAAAGATTGGCAATCATGAAACATTGTAGTCTTGTTCCTGAACTAAACGATTGAAATAGCACAACTGAATGTAAGTAGTATCAATAAAGGTTTATTATTAGTGACTAACGTAATATTATTACACAAAATGAGAAAAAACAGCATCTTTTATAAATTAAGGATTATTTTATAAATTTTTTATATTTAATGTAACTTTTTTCTTTCAAGTAAAATGGAAATTTTTTGAAAGACGATCTGAGCTTCACCTTGATTGACCACTTATTTCTATACCTTGGAAGTGAGTAGCTATATATAGGTTGCAATTAAGATTTTTCGTCTTAATCCATATCCAAATCAAATGGTATTAAATCCATGGTTTATAGTATAGATTATTTGTCATAGATGGTCTAAGCACTCGTATTTGTACACTATCTTGCTTATTGTCAAAGAAACGAATTTGTCCCAATATTTTTTACATTAAAGGCTGCAGTGAAGTCAAATGCCTTTAAATAATCTTTTCCACATTAGTTGGTATATTTTTGCTATTTTTCATGATGTTTTTAATAACAGTAAGAAAGTTTTTTGTAGTTCTCTAAAGAAGCATTGACTTTTTCATGTATTTTGAGAAACACTTGTATATTGTGTTGATTCAAAAAGAAAAATCGTTTTCCCTTTTGCACAATGAAAGCCTTAATTGTCATGCTCAGTTTTTATGGGTAGTTAACATGCGCTAAGTTGTAAGTTATACTAAGAAAAATAAGGCATATTCCATTCTTTTATCTTCTATAAAAATATAATGGACTATGATTAAGAGGTAAGCCCAATAATTATATATTTTAAAGCTTGCATTTTTTAAATAAATTTGTAGCATCAAGGTTTTTCTATTGAAGACGTTTCTTTGTCGAGACACATAAGACATCTACAACAGTCTTAGATACAACAAGCTAAATGAATAATCTAATTAAAAAATTACATTGTATTAAATTACATGACAGGATTGACAGGAATAGTGTTTAATTTGACCCATAAGAAAATAATGAAAGATATACGTACATGAAACTATCACATGATCAGTGACGTAGCAAACCCGCAAGTTTCTTCTTGCCATGTAAACATTTTGTTGTTCATAATACTATGAATTTTTAATAAAACGAATGATGCTGATGATAAAAAAATAAGTATCATGAATAATAAAGTAAATGGTTTGAACCCGGGAGTATCGTTATCTGTTTGTAAATGATTATCGTCCAGGTTAATAAAGTCCTGAGAAGGACTGTTTTTGATGTTGTTGACTGACGTTTCGACAACCTTAGCGGTAGTCATCTTCAGAGTCAAATGAGGTTAGCCGTATTTGTTGTCTGGTTCTTACGTCATTGTATTGTTATTGGCAGAAATGTGCAGGAAATGTGTATTGTCATTGTGGATTAGTGTGAAGTGAAATATTTTATTTTTAGTTGTGATGTGTGATTTAGGTGTGACGTTTTAGTTGTAGTGTGTGGGTGTCAATTGTGTATTGTCATTGTGAATTAGTTTGAAGTGTAATGTTTTAGTTGATCGTTTGTTTGTATTGTGAATAAGTCGTTTGTAAGGTGCCGGTAATTGCTGTGATCTGTTCAGGGGTTTGTTCCAAGTTGGTATACCAACTTTCTAATGTAAGCTGTTGTCTATAGTCAGTACTGTAAGTGATGCACTTTGCCGAGTCCCAGTCAATGTTGTGCTTTGTGATTCGGTGATGTTCGGCAATGTGATTAGTTTTGTCTTGTTTCTTAGTAGCTCGTTTGTGCTCAGTAAGTCTTATGTTTAAGTTCCTGCCAGTTTCCCCGATATAGGAGGCGTGGCAGTCAGACAGTTTATTTTGTAAACTGCACCTTGTCGTTCGTTGGTTGTTCTTTGTCCTTTATGCTCGTTAGTACTTGTCGTAATGTTGTGATTGGTTTATGTGCGACACGTATGTTGTATGGTCGTAAGATACGCGAGATAGTCTCAGACGTACCTTTGATGTAAGGTATCGTTGCTGTTGTCACTGAGTTGTTCGTTTCGTTGGGTTCGTTGGGTTTGTAAGTGTTGCGTTTGATAAAGTCAGAGTTATAGTTGTTTTGTCAAAACACGTTTGAGATAGTTGTTTTCGTTTTGTAGAGCGTCCGGTGAATCACATATGATTTGTGCACGTCTTGTTAATGTTCTGATTGTGGTGGCTTTGTGTGATGTAGGGTTGTAAGATGATTGGTCTAGTAGTCGATCAGTATGTGTTGGCTTGCGATAAACTGTTGTTCCTGTTTTGATTGTCATGTTTTACAAACAGTCGAGAAAAGGAAGAGTTCCGTTTTCTTCGACATCTTTAATTAATTGTAACTGTTCTGTTTGTTGATGTGAGTATGGAGTCATCAATCTCGTCTGCATGTAGTGCTGTGATTGTGTCATCTACGTAGCTAGAATAAAAAAGGTAGTGATGCATGTTTGTAGAGTGGTGTTCCTCTATAGATTGCATTACAATTTCAGCAACTACAACAGAAGGCGAGGCCATTGCTGTCCCGTGTAATTGTTTGTAGTGTGTTCTTTTGTATTGAAGCAAGTCGAGGTGAGGCAGGCTCTAGTAACTCCATAATGTCTCTTCTGTC